>NC_084946.1:18257248-18940908 GCF_949316205.1 Platichthys flesus
TGCTCATAAATACAAATCTGAACGCAGGCCTTTGACCTGTATCATTATTTCTACTCTGTGATATTGTTGCACACGTACAAGTTCAGAATACTTCCTCTCTGTTCTTCTCTCACCAGATTGTGAACGACTGTAACGAGGGAGTTAAAAAAATGAAACAAATTGAGGAGCTGGTCTGCCTGGAGACGCTGCTGGATTTTGACAAAGTGAAGGTGAAGAGATGTTTTTTTTTTTTATCTTTAAAACAGGCGTCATTTCGCAATAGAACCTGTAGATGGCAGTAAAACGTTGTATTTAGACCACCTCCTCCTCCATCCATCCAGGCAGTTCCTCTGGTTGTGAGTAGGCGGTTTCTGGTGCACCAGGGTCCCATGAGACAGCTGACTGTGGAGGGGACATACAACCCCAGAACATCCTTCATCAGCGTCTACTTCCACCTCTTCAATGACCTCCTGATCATCTCCTCCAAAAGGTATTTGAGAAACACTTTATTAAATTTAAATTAAATATTCGGTAGGTAAACGGTGTACCTCTGCAGTCAGGAAAAGTGTAAAATAATAAAGTTATAATTTCCACATGAGAAACCAAACATCCCAGCAGATGCTTTAGTTCATTGTTGGCCTTTAATCACCACTGATGTGTGAGTTCTCTCTGCATCCTGCTCAGGGATCAGCGGTTCATAGTTCTGGATCACACAGAGTTCCCTGCACATGTGCGCGTTGAACACCTGAAGACCGAAGTCCTGAATTTACCTTCAGACTCCTTCCTGCTACATCTGTCCCAAAGTCAAGTAGGACATCCCACTGCCATGATATTTGTCACAAACACAAGGTTAGAGAAAACTCCCAGTGATTCATCAATAAATCTCTTATGATCAGCATTCAGTCACTCATCTGTCATCACTTTCTTTCACCACAGGTCAGATAAAGAGGCCTGGATCAAGCTGCTGTCACGTGATGGGAACATGACAATTTAGATTTTTAGCCGTCAAATTTGGTTGTTTTCAAATGCACGTTAGTTGTTTTCGATAATTAACTTTAATGTTCACCCTTGAGATTGAATGGAATTTGAGTGCACTTCAAAATGTTCAAAATCACAGGACAACATAAGACGTAACACAAGAGTATTCTAACGAGCACAAATTCATATTAGCAGACACCTGGAGTGAGGGAATCTTGTTTCTTTTTTTTTAAACTTATATTTAACACTGGCTTCTTAAGCAAAGTTCTCTGTTTTCTAATTATTAAAAAATTAAATGTTCTGATTTTATTACATGGACTTAAAGCACAAATGATCACATAACAAACACACTGATCTTCAATGATAAATATGATTTCCTATTTATCACAAACCTCAATGAACATTCTGTCAGAGCTACTTTGATATTGATGATTCACTGATGTAATATATTGTTTAAAATGTATAACCTGGTTAAAGATAATAGAAATGTCTTATATTTGACTGTACAGTGGAGGAAGGGGACCACAAAAATAATGTAAAGTCAACATGACTAAACAAGAGGCACTTGGTGTTTATTTCTTTCAACAAAACAACTAATAAATACTGACTATGGATTTTAAAGACCCAGCATTGATGGTATTCCAGCTTTCTAATATAATATATGATCAGTCCCAGTTAGAATCTGGTCTATGACCCCATGATGTCAACACATCAGTCTGCTAACAGACCATGAGAAGTGAAGACCTTTGAGCATAAGCATCCATCTCTAATGCTCCATCTCATCTTGAGGGAGCTGAGATTCTCCCGGACCAGCTGCTGAGCGCAGTCCCTCAGCGGCAGACTACCTGGGGTCCATGTCACCTCCACTGCCTCCTTAACTCCTCTGAATCAGAGAAGAGTCACGGCCTCCTGCTGTGACGGGTGGCGGGCGGATCCAGCTGTGACACAGTCCTGATGCCACAGCTGCTCTGCCAGGCAGTTGAGGAGCAGAGCTACGTCCCCCAGCCCATCGCTCACCTCCCCTCCCACACGCAGCAGCGGCAGACCCCATGTCTCCTGGAAGTCCCTCACGTCTCTCTCCGCCACGTCACAGTGCATGAAGAGATCAAATCTAAACCAGAATTAAGGACCAATGCTTGTCTGTATTAACATGGTTTAAAAAAACAAAAACATTTGGGTAAATGACTTTCAGCTGCGTATCCATAACTTGAATGCACAATATGAGAAGCAAAAGTTCCTCCTGTGTATATTAAATGAACTGGTGATCAAACCCTTTGACACAAATGCATAACTGTGATTGTTACTTTATTGAAAGGTCTATAAATATCTTGAAAGTTTAAAAAGCTTTTGAGTTTAAGTGCTCAAGTGAAACTGTCAATAAAAGAACACAAAAGGATACTTGGTGCCGACCACCAGTTTTGCGACTCGACCCACAGAAGGCCCGGTCCACTTCCCGATCTGGTTTGACAGGTCGTCGAAGGAAGGCCTGTCGGTGAAGGAAAACAGGAAAAGGACGGCGTCCACCTGCTCCTTACAGGACTGAAAGACACAGGACAGGGATGTGACACGTGATGGATGAAAGTATTTTTGATACTCACTTGTTCACAACTCGGTTTTATGTAAGACTCTTTATTTTATACATACCGGAAGCAAATGGTCAAATCTACGCAAGGCGTTCTCTCCACAGTCCCACAGCTGTAGACGGAAGAAAAGCACTCGTCCACTTTCCCTCAGCTTCACCGGCCAATACACCACGGTCGTCTCAATACCTTCGAGAACAGGAGATGCACATTGCAAAGATGTTACAGTTTTAGGTATTCCACTAAGTCACACTGGTTCAGGAGCCTGTTGCAAAGTCGGGGCAGGGACCCACCTGTGGTTTCGTAGTGCACAGGGGGAATGTTCAGGCCCGCGAGTCGAGCAGCCAGAGCTGTTTTACCAACTCCACTCTTTCCAGAGATGAAGATCTTATAATGAACCGTGTCCACCGCTGCATGCGGGGGCATCACTGGAGACTCCAACAAGCCTGGAGGACATTTAAAATGACCTATAGTGTTTCTCTCTTGGGGTGATGCTTGGTTCAATATGTAAAATGTTTTCTCATACTTTCCATGATATTACTTTTAACAGTCTCCAAATCAAGACGGCAAAGAACATTATTCAACCAACAGAAAATATGGTAATGCTCAGCGGTTTCTGACTTACAAACAATTTATTGAACTAATTCTCTGAAATACTGTTGTATAATCAAATCCTGGTTAGGGTATAGATTATGTGTGGAGAACATATCCACATCCCATACTTATACACACACACACAATACTAATAAATAGTGATGGCCCCATTAAACAGTTCTGCTGTATGTGTGTAAACAGTACTTTAAAGCTGAAATAATAATAATGTTTTCATTATGGATCAATCTGTTGATTATTTTCTCGACTGGAGTTTCAAATAGGGAGAAATCACATTACTGACTAGAGCCAAGCGCATCATCTTCATATGTCTTATATTGTCACCAGATCACTTTGCAATGACAGTGATCCTGTTTATTAGAGTAAATACAATGTAAAGCAGTAAATACCAACACATGAGAGGATTATGTATAAAGTATTCAAACATATCATTCAATACTCGAGTAACTTCAGTTTGTATTCCAGTACTTAAGTAAAACCCATGATGCTCTGCGGTGTATTTATCAACAGATTCTCAATCCTACCAAAGTTCTTGCGTCGTTTCTTGTGCAGGATCTTGTTGAAATACTCTTTGCTGTCTTTACATCGATGCCAGTCGCTTACTACGACTGATCCAGGAGCAGGGACATCTGCCATGTTGTTAGCTCTAAAGCTAACGGAGGTAGCATCACATGGAGCAGGCAGACGTGTGTTTGTTAGCTTGTGGACATCACAACATAACTGGAGCCGCATCATAAACACTTCCGTAAACCAAAACATCCCATGACAACCGCCCTCGTCACTTCCGCCTTTGTCGTGTTGCCTTCAGGTGCTTCAAGAAGTCGTCCATCACAACGTTTATGGAGGTGATCAGTTAAAAAGCTAAATTTTCCGCTATATATGTATTACCATAAAAATTGGTCATAGAGGTAATCCTTTGTTTTTATAATGAATTAAACTGGCAAAGTTTGAAAAAGCCAGAGGGTAACCTGTTCTTAAAGCTAGAAACTCCTTTTATTATCCAGGCAGACACTGGTGGCTGCCATTTTGAGCAGAGGTGAGTTTCAAATATCAGACCAGATTTTTCAAATGTCCCCAGTTGGTTTTCTTACAAACGATCACCAGATCTCCAAAGTGTATAAACTCGTAGTTAGCAGCAGACCTGGTAAAAACTTCAAACTTCAATAGATTTATTACATCAATGTCACAATATTCTATGTGATTCGTCGCTGCTTATTCTTAAATATCACACCAAAAGAAACAACAAGTTACTTATGACATTTTATTTCCGTTGTTGGTGTCTTCAAGTGCACCCTGATGAGGTTTCTCATATTTCCCATAGTCTGTGAATGACGCATTGTGTGATCCTCCACTGGCCAGTAGAGGTCACTAAACTCTAGTGGTTCCCAGGAGGATCACTGGTGTGGTGCTGGGATTACATCTGAAGGAATAAAGAGACAAACATCAGAGGACAGTTTTATATCTGTTGAAACGTGGTGAGCACACAGAGACGGAACACACCCTGTGGGCTCTGACGGTCAGGGCCCCGCCGCTCCCCATGCACACGGCCACAGACCCAGGGTCCACGTCTGATGGTAGAGTGCACCGGTGGGAAAAGGTGTTTGTGACTGTGCCATCTTCTCCCAGCTGATCATGAGAAGAAGGGAGAAATTAAACCAGGAAGTGTTTTCAAATTGTATAGATAGGTGTGGTTATCGAACAAAGACAAAAGCTCATGAATCACAAGTACAAGGTCAAATTTGTAAAACCAATGTGGTTCCCTAAACCTTTGCGGTGCAGCTAAAGTCTCATTTACTCCAGAACAGCTTTAGAATCATTTAAAATCAAATCTTAGGCATTAGTCAGTTTAACAGAAAGTATTAAAAACTTTTTGAAGATTTGCAATCCCCTGATTTATTAACCCACTTTATTACTTTCATTGTGTTCATTTAAATCCTGCTGTTCATCCACTGCTGCCGTGCAGGGTGCGAATAATAGCCTGCCATCCCATAATCACCAAACCTTTTTTGTTTTACATTCCACAAGCGTGCCTCATTCAGCTGCCCTGATAAGTGACTCATTCCAGAGCAGCATCTGTGCGTTTTGGTTTTGTTTTGACTCCACAGATGACATTTGCCATTGTCTGCAGCCGGCCCCGCCGCGCGGCTCACCTTCTCAGCGTGGACCTCCAGCAGGTTGTTTGAGGATGTGATGATCACGTCCTCCGGGGAAAACTCGCTCATGTCGACAGTGAACTGGAAGATGTCTCCAATGACCTGGATCTTCCCTGTAGGATACGAATGTTCTGGAACATGTCACAGAATAGAGGACTATTTACTATGCACTATCATTGAGTTGAGCGTTTTTCTCCTGGATGGTGCCTAAACATTAAAAAGAGCAAATTAATAAATATAAAGTGCCAATTTTACACTGTTTGCTTTGTCCGCAGGTTAAGGCATTATAAAATAAAGTATAGTGAAACTGTTCAGGACAGTTATTTCATTATATCTCGTATAGATTTTGATTCCTGCACGACGGTTTCTGATTAGGGTTTTCTCAGAATCATATATATCTACCAATCTCCGTTCCACTGACCTTCGAATTTGTGTTCTCGACGGCAGCCCTTAGGATTGGATTCTGGATCTCCAGAGAAGATACCTCGACCTTTCTCCATGCAGACTGAGGACGTGAGCTGTAGCTCTTGCTGACTGTATCTACAATCCCGGAGAGGTCATTCTAATCTCTTGGATTCTGGTCTCCGATGAAAGACTCTTTTGTAGGCGACCGGGAGCTTGTGGGGGCCGCGAGGTGTGAATGTGATGTCCCTGAATGATTCCCCTGGGAAGAAGATGACACCGATTTAAGATATTCAGTGTGTCAGAGCTTTTGTTGAGCTGTTGTCGAAGGGTCCAGGATTTCTCGCCGCACCCCTGACTACTGGGAGCCTGTGTGTGTGTGTGTGTGTGTGTCTTGGTGTGTGTGTGTGAGAAGCGTCGTGAAGGAATAAGCTGTAATTACCACGTGTGATAGTGAAGGAGCTTCACCCTCAACCTCAAGTCAAGAAATGCAGCATTTTGACCAAATGAGCTTTAAGACAAGACTTACAGGATTCTTTAAGGGTGGGTGAGTGTCTCAAAAATGACACTGCACTGATTTCCAGTAAAGGCCTTACAGAGACAGGGGGGGGAGTCAATATGTCAAAGTGGCAGTGGTATGATGGAGCACAGTTGTGTGTAGCTGTGACATTCTGCTGCACCTTGGCAAAGTCACCGAGGTTGATCAGCTCCATCTGGACTCAGGGCTTCACCTTAAACAGCCTTCACTGGCGGAGCTGCTGAGTGTGAAGAGCAGTCAACTGCCAGGGAGGAAAAACGAGGACCAACATTGGTTTTAGACTCGCGGGAGTTGTAGTGGTGAATTCATGTGCAACAGCAGGAGCATGTGCAAATACAGTTCTTTGTTATCATAATAGTGTGAAGAATACACTGTGTATAAATGCGTAGCAGTGTTACTAGGATACATGTTGTGATGGTGGAAGAATGAAGAGCAGTGTGTTAGGAGAGTAAACATTGATGTCTGTACTCTTTCAGACATTCAGGTACAATACAGTAGACAGCATGTCTGTATATTTATACATTTGAGGCTGTTTTACAGATATATGTGGTTCAATCTTAATTTATCATTTATTAATTTATCCAATTACTTACTTACTTATCACTATCTTGGAATTGTTTTCACTTTAATACCCTACTTTAAACATCTCTTTTAGTATTTTATAGCCATATTTTTAATATATATATTGAGTTATTTTATTTTAATTATTTAATTATTTATTTATAATTATCTTTTTTTTAAATCTTTTTTTCTTTCATTTCATTTGGTCTTTATCTAATTTTTATTTTATCATAATCCTTTATCACAAAGGATCTCTTTTAGCATTTCATCATTTTATCTTTATCCTTTTCACGTCCCTTAAAGCATTTTTTATCTTAGTTTTTTTTATCTCTTTATTTATCTGCCTTTGGTGTAACCTCCTTTCCTGTCGAATTATCAGATTTTCGACAGCGCCTCCTCAGTTCCTGTAAATGATGTTTTGATGGGTAGGGTTGTTTTCATTGTTTTTATTTTGTGAAGTATGGGTGTCATTGTTCGTATGTAGAGAAGAACATTTCAAAAAGTCTGATTGATGGATACAAAATGTAGAGGTGGTTATTCCTCGACAATTTAATTAAGTTATCCTATGTTAACATTTTGTATGTAACACTAAGGAAAATGTAAGTGAATGTTACTTTTTTACGAGAACTAGAGAAAATGACAGTGATGTCAGCAGGGTTCACCCTCTGGGGAGCATGAATGTCAGTGAAAAGTTGAATGTTAATCAATCCAATAGTTGCTACAATGTTTAATAACAACACTGATGTAAAAACAAAAACACACTGACGACTGCCGAGTACGAGAAAGTGATCCAGTCACAGGCAACACTTTATTTCAACACAAAAATACACGGCCTGGCAAATATGCGCTAGGTCAGACTTATTTCTCATGTAGCAAATGTCATAAATATAAAGTAAAAAATAAATATTAAATAAGAATGGACAGTTGAATTAAGACTTGTTGTAAACAAACAAATGATGTGAGGAAAACGCATCATGCGACACACAGACTAACCAGAAGAATGTGTGATGCTAGGCCCTGAGTGGAACGCTTATTCCAAATATAACAGCAAGTCTCATTGAAAACAAAAAGTGGAGCAAAACCAACTGATTTAAAGATCCAGACACACTGGCCAGATAAAGTGAGTGCTTGGAAGAAAAAAGCCCTTTTTATCTTTAAGAGCTTCAGACAGTTCAGTCAATCAGTGAACACAGGGACCGACTCCCTTTGCATTGTCTCACTACATCACATAATTTATCTTATTACACATTTTTACATAAAAGATACAATATTCCTCTTCTTTTGTTATAAAGTACGTAAGTGTTTTTTTTCGATCTCAGTCCTTTCTGATTGGCTTGTAGGCTCCTCTTCAGTCGAGCCGCGCTGCACCGAAGGTAGAAAATAAACCTCGGCAGCATGGCTTAGTTTTAAACCCCCCCCCCCGCTTCAGTCTTCCAGGAGTAAAATAGCATGGTCGGTCAGTGCACTTTGAATTGGAGGAATGCTTTAGATCACACTGCGAACACGCTGAGCGAGCTGATCTCATCTTTCAGGCCCAGGATGCTGTACGCTATCCTCTTCATGTGACCGGGCAGCCGCACGCCGATATTCCTGATGTCTCTGAAAGGAAGAAAACAAAAAAATGACAGTTTTAGTCATCTGGAAAAAAACGATTTGCATGACGAGAGCACAGAGATACACTAGTGATTATCAGGAAGGGTCCTATCCAGGAACTTTCATAACTTTGTTGTCTCACATTGAGACGGGCCTTTTTTTTGGACATTTTCACTGATTTCTAATTATTAATAATTCAAGGATCCTAATTAGAACAATCTAGCATATTTGGGGGACTGGTATTTTTTAGTGTGTTCAATTTAATGCAGATCCAAATAAGAATCTGGATGTAGTTGATTTGAATGTGGTTTCATGGGGGTGACATTTTTTCACACGCTGTTCCAATAGGGACAGACATGTTGTGGCTGATTTACTGTGGCCTCAGCTATTAGGCTTGTTTAAATTTGAGGGGAGTGTTGGGCCTTGGCCGAGGTATGTGCACTACTGAGGCCCTTCAAGTTGAATATAATTTACAGTCTTAAAAGGCGGTGGAGGTTATAACAGTAAGGAATGAGAGGAATGCTATGGGCAGAGGCGCAGGGGATTATTCCTGCATCACAAACTAGACGACAAATGTTTCGACTCAATACGTCCTCTGTGCTGCCGCAAGATGTGGCCCGGTGCCAGATACACCCGTGTCATGTGTGCACTTACTCATGCCTCAAGGAGAACACCTGCTCCATGGTCGTGATCCCAGCGCGGGTGAAGCTTTCGTGGTACTGACTCATCTTGATGGACTCCAGCCACTCGGGCACCGACCCGAACAAGGGGCCATCGCAGTGGCTGGTGCTCGGCAGGCGGATGGACACACTGCAGAGGAACGACATATATGTAGATTACTCACTCAGTCATTTGCTGCTCCCCAAGTATTAGTGTGTGTGTGGATTTGTCTTTTTGGCAAGTGTATAAGCAACAATAGCAATTTGTTGGTTGTGTTCAGGTCTATTTATTGGCCGGGGACAGTTGGCAGCCAACCAGGAAGTCACCTCGCCAATAATAGTTCCAAATATAAAACCCATTCATTTGGACTCTTTGTTTTTGTCCAGATTAAATAAACAAGATACCAGGTGTTAATGAGTGTATTTCCCTTAGTACACACACATTTAGATTAGTATCACTTGGTTTATATTAGTATCGGAGACAGAACATAGGATTGCTCTTTGGTTTTAAGTGACATTAAAAAATTGGGCTGTTTTGTTTTGTCCCGAAAACTTAAACAGAGATCAAATCAAGCTTCATACCGTGGATCGAAGTCGGCGATGGTTTTCAGAGACTCTGGGTTTCGGAGCAGTTTGTCCAGAATGTTGACGATGTCTGAGAAGCGAGGTCGTGTGGAGCGGTCGTGCTGCCAACACTGGAACATGAGCTGGTAGATGGCGGAGGGGCAGTCCATGGGAGCAGGGAGCCTGAAGGCCTCGTTGATGGCTTTCATGACCTGGAGGGAGAAACGGGGGGGGGGGCAGAGTGAAGTCAGTGCTAAGATTTAAAGATGCTTAATGGTTGAAGCAAGAGACGAGGAGTTTGAACAGGCAGCGGTCCAAAGAAGTGCTGCGTCCGCATGTTGACTTTAACAGTAAATTTAAAGACGTTGGTGGGAAACTGTGCTGGATGTCAGGCTACTTTCCATCACCACCTACCCTGCAGCGACTCAGTGGTAATACACGTTCAAGTTTGACCCACGCAGGCCTAAACCATCCCTCATCGCCCCCATAAGACTCGGGGAGAGGTCGAGACAAATGAAACATACCTCGTGGTTGCTCATGTCCCAGTAGGGCCGTTCTCCGAATGCCATGACTTCCCACATGACGATGCCGAAGCTCCACACGTCGCTGGCCGAGGTGAACTTCCTGAACGCGATGGCCTCGGGGGCGGTCCAGCGGATGGGGATCTTACCTCCCTGACAGAAGAGACAAATTAACAAGCAATGAGTTGAATGGAAACACATGGTGCTGAAAGATCAACACTTAGGACTGGACACTTGGGAGTTGGAAAAAAAAAAAAGGATCATTAACAGTCTCTAGGAGGAGAATAAAGGCTGGTCTGTGTTCTGCTGTTAAGACTCACTCTGGTCGTGTAGGTGCCCTCAGCGTCGTCCTCCAGCACACGCGAGAGGCCAAAGTCGGACACTTTACACTCCAGGTTGCTGTTCACCAGGACGTTTCTCGCTGCCAGGTCACGGTGGACGTAGTTCATGTCGGAGAGGTATTTCATGCCAGCGGCTATTCCACGCAGCATTCCCACCAACTGATATGAAGGAAGCTCTCCATCCCGGTCCTGAAGGGAAAGATATGAATATAGCCGGTTTAAAACCTTTTTCTTATTTTTCATTACCTCCACCAAGGAGGTTATGTTTTCAATTGGATTTTCATTAGTTAGCAGGATTACAAACTAATGCCATTCTAGGTCTTACTTGAGTTTTGCAACAACATTAAATTGTTTCCTTGGCTTTAATATAAACTTAAAATACATAAAGCGATTATGGGAAATATACCCTATAGATGTTTATTTCAACATATAACATAACTTAGGATTCTGAGTCTCTATGAAATAAAGAAATATTAAGTGTAAAGTTTAAGTCACTGGGAACCTACCTTCAGATATATGTCTAAAGCGCCGTTCTCCATGTATTCAGTCACTATCATGGCATGCTTGACTGAAAATGAAAACAAAAAAAACGTTGAGTGAAATTTAAACACACCCGCAGGTAATAAGAGTGAGCTGTGAATGGCAGCTAGGTTTCTGTTCGAAGGCGCGACTCACATTTCGTGACGACGCCCTCCAGGCGGATGATGTTGGGGTGTGAGAACTGCCCCATGATGCTGGCCTCGCTCAGGAAGTCCTGCCTCTGTTTCTCCGAGTAGCCCAGCTTAAGGGTCTTGATGGCCACGGGCACCTCTGGTCGCCCGTGCGGCTTCATCACGCCCCAGAACACTTCTCCAAACTCTCCTGATCGGCAGACAGACGACAGGGACGTCAGGAAAACAATATCGCACCGGGGCTTCGTGAAATGGAAGCTGAGCGGTTTGAAAAACACTCACCTACACCGATGACCTTTTGTTTGCTAATGGCGGTCGGGTCAATTTCCGTGACAAACTTTTGGATGGCGATGTTGGGGTCCTCGTACATGTGTGGATCGATGTAAGTCTTCAGAGGCTTGAGCTGATCTGAGGAGGAAATAATGAGGAGAATATCAGACTGAATAATAAACGGTTTCCTCTTCTTATTGTTTGTATCGTGGGGGTTTTCTAACCTGTTGAGAAGTACGGATCCTCTGCTCCTCCCCTGACGTGAGACCTCAGTCTGCTGAGAGGAAAAACAAGACCATCACTATCGCAGAATACACACTGACTTTTCAGTAATTGCCAGTTGGTCCCAGCTAAAGAAGACCAGGGCTGTGCTCAATAGCGGCACCGGCTATTACTCATAAGCCCCCCCTAAGATGTCACTGCACAGTATTGGTAATTAACCCGAGCTTGTGGCGCGTAATAACACAGTCTGCAGGTTCCTAGATGACATTTATCTGGATGACACAGGCGTTGGATGTGGATATGAAAGGTGCGGCCACCAACCGTTTACGCAGCAGCAGCACGGCCACCACGACCAGCAGGATCACAGCCACTCCCACTACAGCTCCCATCACCATGGTGGAGTTGCCCTGGACCTGAGACTCGGCTGCACACAATCACAGAGACAGAAATATTTAATAATCAAACTCAGGTTCATGCAGAGAAACTGTTTCATTCCCGGTGGGTTTGAAGGTTTCTTGGTACCTATTGGTGAAGTGTGGAACTCGTGCTCGGTGCTGTAGCTGCCCGGGTTGCCCTCCGGACTCAGGGCCTGGACCCTGAACGTGTACGTGGTGTTTGGGGTGAGGTCATTTATCTGGACCGAGCTTTTGTCCGAAATCACGACCGTGTAGGTGGTCACGTCCCGCTCGCCGTCCTCGTCCTGCGAGGACAAAGTGGAAGGTGGGCGGATTAGAGAAGTCTTCCTCAGCACTTGAGAATGTCTTTCAACAAGCTGAAAACTTGAGGGAGGGAGGAAAAAGGAGCACAAAGCAATGAGTCTTACTTTTCTGCGGTACATAAGCTCATAGCGGTGATTGATGTGGACTGGAGGTCTGCGAGACAGAGTCCAGGACAGAGACAGACTGGTGGGGCTGCGATCGTCCAGATGGATCAGCGTCACCTTGGGGGGATCTGAGCAGTCGGAGAGAGGCGGAAAGCAAAATAATGGTTGGTGACTAATCACAGTCTGTGGGAAGGACGCATGGAAATTAAAGCCTTTGGGACTTAGTGGGTCAGACTGAATTCTGGTTTTATCACCTGGTTACTTCTTAGTACTTCAAGATGACACGTTAAAGCTTTAAAATGTGGTTGAATCCCGTAAACGATTATATGCTCTTTAGTTTTTATTCTGATCTACTAGATTTACTATATTCCTGCAAATAGAGATTCGATTTTTTTTCTCATGCTTAGTTGAAGAAAATACACATGAAGAATTTTAAGTAATACAAATTTGACATGCTCCTTTCTGTCAGAGTGGTCATATTCACTGAAATGTATAAATTAGACATGCACAGAAAAAAGTTGAACTTTTGTTTTTGTATTTGTTAAATGCAAATATTATTCAATCGATAAAAAAGTAAAGACTGAGAAAACAAATACAAAGGATAGAATCAAAGTAAAAAAGAAAATGCTAACATGTGACTGGGCTCACCTGTGTAGTCCAGAGCAGTAGTGATGGTTGCTGTGGGTCTGTCAGTGCCGTACTGGGACACGCCGCTGTGAGCCTCCACAGTGAAGGTGTAGTTCAGATGAGAATCCAGGTCGGAGACGACGACCGCGGCGTCTCGCAGGCCCGTGTGTCCTGGGTGGTAACGCATCTTCTCACCACAGGGGGTGCACAGGGCGGCCTCGCAGTGCTCGCACACCACGCTGTAGGTGAGGTCACTTCGGCCTCCAGTCACCAGCGGTGGGCTCCAGGACAGCTGCAGCCGGCCGTCAGCTGACAGGGTGGTGGAGGTCAGCTCGCGAGGGGCACTGGGAGGAGCTTCAGGAGGGAAGTGGGTGACAGGACGGTTAGTTTGAGCCTCCGATCTGCCTGTAATCAGTATACAAGTTGACTTTTTGCGTGAGGTGTCAGTGAGGTGGGTCTTTACCGGAGCAGGGAGATGTTGGCGGGTCGGAGGGGGAGCGGAAGAAACCTTCCTCACATTGACATTCAGTGGCGCCGGTGCCGGAGGGCTTGGTGTTATCAGGACAAACCTGACAAAACTCGCTGGATACATACGGCTTGAAGTAGCCTGGCTTGCACGCTGTATGAGAGAGAGACAGAGAGAGAGAGAGAGAGATGATGTGTGTTAGTTCAAGCATGACATATACAGCACTCACTGTGGAAAGGACAAACACAGGAAGGAATGACGGACAACAATGCAAACAATGAAGCTGTGTCTGTAATACCAGCCCTTTACGCCCAACAGGAAGCTCTTGTTGTGAGGAACCTATAATCACAGAGTCTTTGTATCCAGAGGAATGAAAGGGATTTCCCTGACGATCTGCCTCCACTCGCCTTTTTTGCTCGGAGGCCTAATCTCAGGTCACACTGCGAGTGTCAACCGGATGAGTGCGGTGCATTAAATCCATCAGGTGATCCGATCTGCTCTTCCCCTGCGGACTCGCACTCGGCTCATATTCCCTGGCAGATAGTGTTTGTGTTTTTGCCAAAGGAAACGGCACCTTGGAGCGCTGCGACGGACATTTCAGCGTGCAGCAGATAAACAGGCGTCCAGGGGCATGGGAGGTTAATGAACATGCAGACTGGACAGAAACCAGGACAAGTGGCAAGTCAGCCAGAGACTGATGTTTCCTCCCTTTCTTCCTTCCTTCCTCTGACCCCACGACACCAGCCACAAATTACAGCACGTAAGGTGGAAACGTCCGCGTACGAGAGAATCAGGAAAGAGCACAAGCAGCTGGAAACTAATATGAATTTGGGTTTATGGAAACAGATGCCCATAGTTTCTGGGACCGATAAAAACCTCAGAGCGCAGTAAAACAAATAAAAGATCAAAAAGAGCGGATCTTGAGAAAGAACTTGTGGCTCTGCTTCCATTCTGCCGGCTCCCCGGGGGAACCGCCTTTCATGTGGGCCCTGTGCTGGTGGCCGAGAGAAGAGGTCAAATGAACCCTGGATTTAAGACACGGTCGCGTTACTCCTCCACCAAGGCAGAAGGACCTTTGCACCCTGAGCAGTGCAGCGGCCAGGAGAGGCAGCAGGTTGAGTTCTGAGTAGAAAGGGGATAGAGATGAATAGATGGAGGGTTGGGGGATGGGGCGGGGGTGTAAAGGTCTGAAGCACCAACAGAAGTTCTCTCAGGGGAGTCACTTGGCGGCAGTGGGGGTGCAGTGGGGTCTTTTCGCATAAGAAAGAGGGGCCAGCCCATTTTCATCTTGAGCCGCAGCAGCAGGGCCTCTGTCACGTACCAAAGGAACTCCAGCCCCATTCATCTATTGTCTCCATGATTGGACGGAGTGGTGCCATAAATACGTTCTACTGATTATAGAGCTCCAGAATGGCGGCAGCTGTACATAGCATGAATACAAACACTCATAACTAAAAAAAAATTGTATCATCTGTTAAGAATGCTGTTTACCCACGATGGAGTTTTAAACTTTCAGTGGTTAAACAAATGTAGGTTTTCACTTGTTGGTGGAATGTGTCCCTCTTATTGTGCCGCGCTCTCCTGTGACCACAGCACACATGTGAAAAGGACGTGTGTTCCGCACCGGTGCATCTGTTAATTGAATCTGTTTTTTGCTCTTTGTGGTGACCCATTGTTCTAATGAGTGGGAACATGGATTAGGGAGCTCGTTGCGTGTGTTAACAACCGGATGAAAGAGCAAAGGGAGGCGAGGCGGGGGCATGTCATTGGCTAACAGCTGTCCTGTTGCTCCACTAATCCTCTTGACTAAATTACACTCCACACCTAACTAAGCAGCCACGGAACTAGCAGCCACCCTCACGCACCAACTGTCGACTCGCTCCCCACCCTCTGACTCCGACCAGGGACAACCTGCTTATTTGTGTCACTCAGCATTCCTCCTCAGCTCACTTTACTTCCTTTTCCCACAACAGTTGGGCTCCTCGGTGGAATCCACACGCAGGCCATGAGCCCTTAAGAGGATATCACTTTCTACGACATCAAAAACTGGAGCGAGGTCCGGGAGAAGAAACAGCATTGTGTTTTATTAATGTCATAAAAATGATTTCCTGTGTCGTAAGTATCAGATCATACTCCAGACTTTGGAAATCCCAGTTTTTTCCAGTCAAATGTTTCCTGTCTTCCACTCGACAGTTGCCGTTTCACTTCCGTTTCAGGTGCTCGGCCCAGTTGTCAGGAACTTCAAAGTCTGACACATTCCTCTGCCTCGACTTCCTCCCTTTTCCCCTCGTGGTCATAGCCACAGTTCACGGATCACTCTTTTTAAGCTCAGTACAAATCTATCAAAGATATTTAGACCGTAAAGAAATGGTAAGAAAAGGTTTAACGGGGAAAAGGCTTTGAGTTTTGTCTAACCAAGTCAAAACCACAGAGATATTCCATTTAGAATGAGGTGAAACAGAAAAGAAAAAACAAGAACAGGAACAAAAAAGGGACTTAAATGACAAATCAACTGTCAAAGTAACATGATTCATTTTGTGTTGGTCAATTTATTGGTCTCATAATTCTTTCAGCTGTTAAAAATAATCTGTTCATCTCCTGGAACAAACTTAGAGAGGAGGCCAAACCCTAAACCGTCAAGGTGACTCGGACCATCAGGAGTCATAAACCACAGGCTGACTCAGTCTAACCTCCGAGAGGTGTGTCGGCCTCTTCCCTGTAATCTGTGGTTTGTGTCCCCTTGGCAACGGTCACACAAACATTTACTGTGCGGGCAGAAGACGGCACTCAGGTAGTCATCCTGTCACATTCACACGCTCCTTCCTTTACTCAATCAGTGGTGGAGGTTGACGCCAGGGTGAAAGAATTCCTTTCAGCCGTCCCCACAGCCTCCTTCCTCCTCCTCCTCCTCCTCCCCGTACCCTGTCTCTCCTCCCACGTTTCCTCCAGACAGCTCAGCACACCGCACACCACACCCCAGAATGCCCGCACACTGCCAGCCTCCACACGCACAGTATGAACACGACAGCTATACATATCTATATGTTTTTAGTTTAAAGTAAATTGACCTTCTAACCCTAACCCTAACCCTGCCCTTTCAGGTTTTTCAAATGCACAAAAACTCAACACTATGCTTCTAAAATTCCCATCATTCTCAAATGAGTTGCGACTTCTTAAAACTAACCAAATTATGAAAAAAATACTTTTGTTCTACACAGTTAGGGGAGTTTGTAAACAAGACATTTACGTTCCTAGCTAATTTGAATAAACATAACAAAATAGAGCTTGAAAAGGAAAGAGAAAGCAACATGTTTAATAGTTTTCTACTTTTGGCCTATTTACTATTGTGTCCATTAACACAAGTTCAAATTCTCCATCCCAGGACATCTTCTAGTTGGTTCCCTTTTATAGTGTAAACACACAACAGTCTCAAAGTCCACATAGAATTAGGAACAAAGCTTCTGGCCCTGTCACCTCCAGTCAACGGCCTGTCCATAAAACAGCACCTCAGCCCAGCCCCATTCCTGAGTCCTGAGAGAAACACACTGGAAAGAATGTGCTATTGGCCAATAGGTGAGGAGATGATGAGGCACCGCCGGGAGTCTGTTCACCAGGGACTTTTTATTATCTACCATCACATGGAGCAATTCCATGGTTTCCTCTAAATCTAAACAAAACAAACAGGTTGAGACACCTTCCCAGTTTCCTCCCAGTTTCCCTCTCACTCAGTCCTGCAGTGGCTGACCTATTTCTAGACAGATATGTTGGGTTTTTACTGCAGAACCCCAAACAAGCCTGACACAATTAACATTCCTGAGCACTCACTTCTCACATCTCGCCAAAGATCGTGGTCGGAGGTGTTTCACTCACGACGACTCCCCCGCGGCAACACAAACACGTCTCAGCTGAGTGCTTGGCATATTTTTGGCCGTGCTTACCTTGGCAGGATTCCCCGGTGGTTTCGTAGCCCGACAGACACTGGCACTGACCCACGGGAACCACCCATTCCCCCTCAGCCGTGCAGTAGATGCGTGGGGTGGCCTGACTGACGGCGTTCTCCACGCAGGCTCCCTCCACTACCGTGAGAGCGTCCGCCACCGTCTCCGGGAAGGCCGCCAAGCTCTGCACCGTGGACGGGCACGACTTGTAATAAACTCGGACCGAGAGGAGCGCCACGCAAGTGCCCATGTCCTGGAAAGCAAGGTAGAAGCCCTCTTTGGACATAGGCCCCACGGTCCTCGTCTCCGTGTTGACCTTCAGCTCGCGGCCCTTTGTGACCTCATCAGGGGCGATGGTGGCCACTTTTCGGAACTGCCCTTTACGGAAGTTGGTTCCCACATCAGCGTCCGCCTCGGAGATGAAAAGGTTGAAGGTTTCTTTGCAGGCCACGGAGGCTCCATCAAAGCTGTTGCAGTCCCGCACGACGAAACGTAGCTCCACAGAGACGCGCGACGTCCCCGGGCGCCGCTGGATGAACGTTGTACGTAGCCAGTTTTCCTGTTCTGTCGAGTCTATGCTACAAACACTGTAGGTATAGAAAAGCGAGCCATTCACCACCGTCTGGACGATCTCCCACTGCAGGACAGAGGAAGACAGAGAGGGGAAAGGGATCAGTTTAAGAGGCAAACGTCACTGTCACCAAAACTACAATAATGAAAAGGAGGAAAAGCATTTTTTCTGTGGAGTAAGTAGAGGGTTCGGAGGCTTTGTTCCTTCAGAGAAACAGTTTTTACTGATGAGACACCTCGTCTTTCATGCTGAGCGAGAAGCTCATAAAAGCGCAAAAAGTGAGCCACAGCTTTTTCCCTCACACTAAGATTACTGGCCTGGACATGTGCTGCTGTGCTCGCGACGTGTGAGGTTTTCCACTAACACACGAGGACGCACGTGAGTGAAACGCACATAAACCAGAGCGAACGCCACTGTGGAACACCAACCAACGTTTATGACAGTTAAATGAACTTTGGAAGCCGACCGCAAAGTCATCCCGGCAGGACTGGCAGCAATTAAGACGTTTTAGGAGAGGGAAGCAATGACGGGTAGAGAGATTAAAAGGCCCAATTTGATGATTAAATTTCATTAAAGTCACATGTTAGCAGCACTGGAGTGTTTCAGGGACGACATCAGTGATTAAACTTGTATTAATTGTTGTAGAAAAGAGGCTAAATTAATTGAATTAGATTAGAGCAGCATTTTACGAAACTATTTATATTTTGCCAACATCTAAATCTGAACTTAAACCAACTTTCCAACTTTGGCTCTTGACTCTGACAATTGTATTTACACAGTAAGCTCTTTGTGTTTGCTGAAGCCGCGAGCACACATCGGAAATACTCGTCTCTAGTACAAATTTACTTTAAATGTGTGAGAAAGCCGGATCAGCGCAAAGCAAAGATTGAAAGACGAGGGGATGAGTGTTGTCTTAGATCTTCGAGAAATGTGGCCCACACAGTGGAAGTGGCCGTGTCCTGTTGCTTTTTTTAGATGGAAAGCCACTGAACTATAGATAGAGGGATGGTTCTCCACATAGGGACCACTCTTTCTTTTTGCTCGAGTCCTCCCACCGAACACACATCCTCCCGCTACTGTACTCTCTAAATGCACAGAGCAATCAAAAAGGAAAATTGTGATTTGTTGTTTGCTGGAATGAAGGCTGTCATTGTGTAAAATACAATTTGGCACTGTAAATTTAGATAGCTTAGGTTGATCCTTGACATTTTAATGGCATTCATGAGTTCTTTATGAAAGGGTAGAGTTAGCATGAGACTTGCGGAGCTCCGTTAAACCTCATCGAGCTGCCACTCATTCCATCACTCCCAGTGAGACGGTTTTTTCGTGTGTGGATTCAACGAACAAGAGAGAAAACTCTTATTCAAATTCTCTCATGGAACTTTTCTCTACTGGCTTTCACAGAGTGGAGGGCCCTTTCAAGTGTTGAACCTGAAGTCTTAAAAATGCCTGTTGAGGTATAAATACTCACTCCGTTCTCATATGGCAACGTCAACCAGCCGAGCTCTGATCCTGAAGCCCTCATGTCCAGCAATACTTCTACAGGGACACACAAACAACACATGGTTATAACAGGCACTGGGAAACCCGATGCATCAAAGAACCACATTTCTACAGATCTATTCATATATAAAAAAAAATCCACATTTAGTTATTTATCACATTTGTAACTCTTATTCCAACCAACCCACAGAAATCCAATATATATTTTTGATCAGTTGTTAAATCATTGGGAACCGCTGGGATTTGACTGTACACATAAATCCTCTGCCTCGATCCCAGGGGCCAGGGGGCTTTATGGGGGGCACATGCCAGGCTTTGACGGTCTAATCGAGCATGTCGGCTCTGACTCGGGTCTTCATTGACCGTGTCCTCCAGGTCCCCGCGTACAGGACTTAAAGTCTATGAGAAAGGCGTGGGCTGCTAAATGACCATGACGAGAGAAATACATGAGTGTGCGAAACACCGGCGAAACAAAAAGTGAGGGACATGTTCAGACATCAAACACCCCCCCCCCCTTCATCCTTTAAGTTAAAGGCCATTACAAATTAAAATCTTATTTAAAAACTCAGTTTGAAAGTAGAAGTGATGAAGTCAAGTGGAAAAAGAAAAAAGAGAATTTTCTTTTTCAACATTCATGTCATTCCTACATGTTTAGATATTGTTTGTTTGAACGGTTTAACTAACATTACACACAACTTGGCTTTGTGTGTCAAACCAGGACACAGCTCTAATCTCAACAATGACAATTAAGCGGAGAGTAACACTTTACGGAGGCTCTCGGATTCCAAGCCCCTGACTCATGAGGTGCGGGGAAGCGTTTCAAAAGACAATAAATACAAAAAAGTAGTACTCACGTTCTTTGGACTGGAGGCTGAACGCGAGTTGGTGAATAAATACAAACAGGACCGAGATGAGTGGACGGAGCTCCATGATGTTTCCACAGGTCTTTTCTTACTGAGTTAGAAGTTTGTCTCCTGAAGCCTGTACGCTCCCTCTGTCCCTCTCTCTCCTCTCTCTGGCTCTCTCTCTCTCACTCCACCGGCTCAGTGAGCACGAGCCGGCAGCCCATTCACTAACAGGTGGCGTCATCGCCCCGCCCCGCGCCCTTTGGAATGAGGAAGTTCTCCAAATATGGTGCCCCCAGGGGGCGGGGCTACGACGCTCCGGCCGCACCTGTTTCATTGAAGAAACCGAAGCGCTTCCCAAACTCCGCTGTCATTGGATCGGTGTTTTCAAATGTCTGTTTTATTCATAATCGATGGCTGAGGGGAAAAATATGATCAGCAGCCATTCGGTCTGTCCGCTGTGTTTACAGACAGCACGAGCTAAAAACTGAAGTTTAACTGATCTAACATTTGTAGAATTAAAAAGTGTCCAGATAAATCATTATAGCATGTTAGTGTTTAAGTATGATGTATATTTTAGAGGTGTAATTTCAGCATAAAATAACACACAATGACTTTGAGTGCAGTGGAGTAAAACATTCATTATTTATATCGGGAATGTGAAATTGAATGTACCAAAATGTGAACACATTCATTGAATATTCATGTACCTTGTTTATCTAAGAATGCCCTAGTAATAAATTGTATATTTACTTAGGTATACTTTAAACTGCTTCAATAGTTAAGAAAACATAGTATTTTTTTGAATAGTTGTTTTCTCTGCATTTGTCAGGTCCATGAACTCTTTATTAAATGCTGAAATCTAAGGAAAAACAATATATATATACTTGCATATATGTATCATTGTTCTTCTCACTGCATTCACAGATCTTTGGTGCCTCTCTTGTATATGGAATGGGGATTTAATAAAAGATGTCACACCAAGCTACACCACAGGGTGTAAACAATCCATTCTACTTCTGCTCTGGTAAACTTGGGGGCCTCTGGTGTTTAAATACAGATTTAGAAGCCGTCATGGATGTTTTATCCGTGCTGGAAACTTAATTTGTGGTTGTAAGTTTTTCAAACTATGTGAATAACATAGCACAAATATGTTTGGGCTTTGGTTGCATTTCAAAATGAAAGCGTGTTTAAGGCGGACAATCTTGTCTAGCCCTCTTCCAAGTAATTGGTTGAATTCAACCACATCTCATCCAGGACGTCTTTCCCACGACTGGTAAAGGAGGGGTCAAGTGGGGGGTGGTGGTCTGGTATGAATATTTGACTACTAATGAGGCGGTCCTCATAAAGAACCTTACAATTTGGGTATGAATATGCCACCACAAAGAAGATCTGACAATAGCATCACCTAGCAACTCTTATCAGGAGGAATTTCAGAGTCAAGTCTTCTCCGTGAAGCGGCGTGCACTTGGAGAGAAGAGGCTCTCGGGCTGCGAGCCAAACGCACCCGGCTCCCCTGACAAAGACCCTCCTCCTCCTCAGAGAGACTCAAGTGAAGAGGCGGCGATTGTCTTGTCCACCGTTACCATACACGGACATTAATCATACAACAGACAGAATGAGCGTTGTTGGTCAAAAAAATAGATTAACAAGTTAAGTGTGGGTTGAGTTATGACTTTCTGACCTTTGGATGACAATTACCTCGATTGCTGACAAACACAAATTGTAGTTTAACATAATCAGTGGCACTCCAAAGGGATACTTTCAACTTTTAGAAGCTAAAACATCTTCTAAATCAAATTATATATGCTTCAATTAAGACTAAACCTACATTGGAACCTTCTACTCTCATATGATTTCCTTTGTGTTTCTTTTTGGTATTGGCTGTTAAACTTCAGGGGAATTTTCTCTAAATAATGACAGATGTCACATTTGAATTCCAATCCCTTATAGAGAAAAGGGTTCTTTGAGCTTCCACAAATATTTGTTCATTGTTCAAATAGTTTTTTTAAGTAACCACATTTACTTTGTAATCTTTTTTCAGACAAAACAAATCATGATCTGGGTTTTTGGATCTCACAGGTTCCCGGCACCATCCCTTAAGATGCAGATACATGTGTATTTGAATGTGTTTAATCCACTTGGTTTTGAGTGTTAGCTGCCACTTTAAGGAGACTTCCACCTTAAACACTCAAACAGCCTTTTCTCTCCAGTCCTTGTAGGTTTTGGTACACACTGAGGTACGCTCAGGTTTTATTTTCAACTGCGTTTCAGCTTGAGACTCTGAGAAGTGGTTTCTGTTGTCACACTGTTCTCGACGGTGTCAAAGGTTAACACCCTCTCTAACGCACAAGTATGCAAATGCTTTCATTACAATACAGGCTTGTTTTTCATCCACCTCACAGAGCATGTGTCGTGCTGCAGAGAGGACCACAGCCTCACAGAGCTCGCCCCACTCCGGGTGACCAAACATCCCACCCTCCCTCTGGTCCTGGGGCTTCAGAGGGCAGTGACAACACAAAAGTACTTCACACTTGGGGGCTGCGCCGCAATTGTTTGGGTCAGTGAACAGCGGCAGAGGCAGCCACGCCATGTCATTCAGACCCTGCTCCCCTCACACCCTTTCTTTCCTCACACTTCTCGTGGTATCAGCAAACACAGAGGTGCACCACTTTTGAAAGTGCGGGGGAGTTTTTGTGCACCGCCAAAATAAAATGCACCCACTGTTTTCCAGCACTCTCACAGTGTGGGCCCCCACAGCCCTTGTTAAGGGATGATGGATTCACGCCGTTGTGTTTACATTTTGATGACTGGAGCGAAACCATCATTGATGCATGAAGAACTTTACATCAAACTATCTGCTATTAGAAGTAAAATGACTAGGTTTGAACTATTGTCAACAAAATGCACTTAAGGAAAAAGTTGTCTTTAAACAGAACAGTGCTACATTATTACAATATATTATTGAATTGATTTGATTCATTAACATGTAAGCTTAAGCGGTACTTTAATTTTGTAGTTAACTCCCTATTTTTAGTAATATTTTGTCAATTAAGCAAATGTTTTGTTTGGAAAATTTTAAGATGAAAAAATTAATTGTAGCTGCTGAGTAGATTTAATAATTATAGTGCAGTTTAAGGATAAAGTAGCATCAAATGTAAATTCAGCTAATTCAAATTGGTCTATAAGTAGAATAATTAAAACAGTTAGTTAGTTTGTTCAGTAGTTAGCCAAATTTCTGTATGTTAAATATTCATTTTTGTAGATTAATGCTTCTCCCTGATATTTGGTGTTATAAGATGTCTAAATGCTCCATTTGTCGGGTTATAAATTAGGGTTGTATAAAAAAATGATTTGTTTTAAATAGAGCAAAATCAAACGTATAACATGTGTTATTGCAATATATAAAAAGTAGAGCTCCAGTGAAAGAGTTTTGCAAGGACATTGTGTTTCTGTCATAAACTGTTAAAAAAAAGAAGAAGTAGAAAAGCAGTCTTGTGATTTAAACCAGATAATCCAACTGGATTAGGAGTCACTGAGAGATAATCCAGCCTACGGTGTTTGATGCTCGAACTCATCTGATCACATAAAAAAGACCACACAAGATAGAAGCTGCAATTTACAGAAAGACAAAGAAATCACATACGATTAAAACATGAGGTATGTCTGCTCACCAATCACACCCCTGTGTGAGACTGAGGACAAAGTCAGGTGAATTGTACTGTAATGAATTGCAAATATTTATGATGCCATGGACTGATAAGCGACAGCAGAGGCCAGGATGTGAAGTCACTGATCTGTGCAAACAGAGGTCAAAAGGAGGACATGACGTTTCTCATCAAAACTAAATCAAACCCCCAAGACCTCATATTGTAAAGTATCATTTAAAGTGTGCTCTGATACTAACACCACAAACTCCAAACCACAACCCTTTTATCTAACCGACGGAATATGTTAGAGAAGCATCTTCATTCTACACCAAGATATCATTTGCTGTGTAGTGTTGACATTGAGAGGCGTGTGCATTTTTCCTCCATGTCCTGCAGTCACCTCATTTTAAAAGCTCTAAAAGCCACCTCTGAGAAACACCACCACTCTGAGCTGGAATGTAGGGCGGGTGACTGTCTGTGTGGGATGTGTTGTGTGCAGCGCAGTATTCAGACACAATACAGACGGCACGCTGCAACAGGTCCCTGTATTATGAAGAGATGAAATGTGAGAATGTGGTTCAAAACACTGGGCATTACTCATACCCACACACACGGGTTAAATCTATTTGAGGCTTCGCCCTGATCAGTCATCGCTGCCTGCATCCGCACGGAGGCCATGCATCAAAGAGAAAGAGGGATGAACAACGCAGGTAAAGACATAGAGATCTCTGGCAGCATTGCCTCACCTTTGAAATACAAAACCCACCACTTATTACCTTCCCCTTTAAAGTCACATATCAAATGACAATCGCAACCAACCAGCAAATTACTCAGAGCAACAAAAAGGCATTTATCTAACGCCATTAATATGCAAAAAGTTGTGTATTCAAATGCACCCCACACTGAGGTCACTGTGACGCCTCTCGTCTGGCAAGTACGAGTGAGGGCTGAGGCCATGAAAGTGAAAAGTCCCTCAGTAAAGACCTGTGTTAAATGTAATGGCTGTTGGGGAAGAGGCCTAATAAAGATGACAGCACACATTCATATGCAGGCGTTTGTGTGCTCAGCTTGACGAGGTCTGCCCTACAGGCTTAACAAAGGGGAGGAAGGAAGCCAGGCGCTGTGGAGAATGCCTGGGGGTGTGGGGTGACAACACACTCCTCACACACACGCACACGCACACACACACACACACACACACACACACACACACACACACACACTCACACACACACACACACACACACACACACACACACTTTAGCACACACAGTGGCCCTCCAGCTCGTGTCCTGCGGTCTCTCATGTCTGAAGTCGCAGCAGTGACAGCTGGGCTAGCACACTCTGCATGGGCTCATTCTCTCCTTAGCAGCCACACACCCACACGCACAGACAAATACACACACACACACATTTGTACTTCTATCTTAGTGAGGACACTCATTGACATAGGGCATTCCCTGCCCCCTTACCCTAACCTTAACCATCCAAACTAAATGCCTCACCCTAACCCAATTCTAATCCTAACCCCAAAACCAAGTCTTAACACCCATAACAGCCAATTGGAAATGAGGACCAGTCAAATGTCTTCACTTTCCAAAAATGTCCTCACTCTGTAAAATCTATTCTTTAAATGTTCCTCACAAGGATACAAGTAAAAAAAGGCTAACATACAGACTCACACACCATACCTTACAAACAGCTGTAATGCATGTGATCACACTGCAGAGCCCTCCCAAGTTGACCGGCAACTGTGAAGTGTAAACAGTAAACAGGATGGAGAATCCTGTGTGTGTTTGTGTGTGTGTGTGTGTGTGTGTTCCTGTACTTATATCTAAGCATAGGCCCTAGAGAGTGGGGACATTTTTTGAGAGTGAGGACATTTTGGTCGGTCCTCACTTCTTCAAAGGGATGTGTTAGGGTTTAAGCCTTGTTTTAGTGTTAGGGTTGGAATTAGGTTAAGGTTAGCCATTTAGTTGGGTTAGGGTTAGGGTAAGAGGCTAGGGAAGGCATTATTCAAATGAGTTTTCTACAAAGACAGAAGTACAAACGTGTATGTGTATGTGTGTGTGTGGCACACTTGGAATTTGGGACTTACATATTATAAAATTGTTGAGTTTGAAAGTTTGTTCTTCAGGAGGTGGCAGTCATAATCGCATGTTCAAATTTCCATTTTTTAAAAACCTCTCTTTTCTATGTTTTGCCTAAAAGTCGCGGGCGACCCTTTCAAATTTTAGGGGCTGATGTCAGTAAAAGGGAATAAAATAATTCCAACACTGGTATTAAATTGTCTGAAAGCTTGAAAGCAGCCATAGAGAATGAGTCGGTTTATTTTTTGCCACTAAATGCTTATAATTCACAGAGGGGACAACAAGACAATACTTAAAATTTCCAGCTGTGACAGATAACGATGAAGGACTCATAATTGAAAGTCCTAATACTTTAAGCATTTCAGAAGGGTAAACGTGTGTAACTTCAGCTGCTCACTGTGCATATGTTGGATGGGCCTGCGTCACTGCTGAGTCGAGCTCTGCACTGTAACGACCACAGCTGCTGGGCAGAGGAAACAGGGGACCCGGAGGGGCGACAGTCAGTGTGGTCCACAACAATCACATCACTATCTGGCCAAAAGGACACCTGCTTTGTTTGAGGTGGACCTGGATTCAGAGGGGGATGACACCAGACAGCTGAGCTATGCAGAGCAAACAGGAGTTAACATAGACACGAGGAACACTGTGGGAAATATGTGACACAAGCAGAAAGCAGCTGTACCACACATACGCCTACAGGGGGCGGACTTGTTGCAGGGATATGCTGCGGTCAACAGCTGCCCCCAAGTGTCAGCCCACAGTCAGGCACTTAGAACACAGCTGATGAAAGGTTCAGATAAAAGATTGAGTCATACAGCAACTTCCTAGAGCTATAAAAACATCTCTGGAACCTGTACAGTGGAGCTGAATCTATGAGATCAATTTGACTGTATTTACTTACAAACAATTCCCATTCTATTTAACAATTATTATAGAACACTGATCGAATTGTACATATATAAAACTGGCAGTATGGTCATGATTAAGTTTTAAATATCTGTAAAGAGCCATATACAGAAAGTCGAGGAAGCTGCTTTTCAAATAAAAGGCTGACAATTATAAAATGTAGCTGTTGTCTTTCTATTGATGGTTGAATTGAAGACCTCTGATGCTGATGTCCCACTCAGCATTTTGTCTTTTTTTTTTTTAACAAAAAGTTAAGAGTCTAATCCTAGATATCCGTACCAAACAGACATACAGTCCAAAATATACAAATAATAATAATAAAATAAATTGCTAGGTAGAAAATGTAATTAACAAACAATTACTAAGGAAAAAAATTATCAATATCTTGTGCTCACTTTTTTATTAATCACAAAACTAATATAATACAAATAGACGTACACACAAAGATATACATTTAATAATTGAATAAGAAAAAAGAACAAATCAGAACAATTTACCAATAGAATAATCACAACAAACGTTTATAAAGAGATCCTGATTTTATGACACAAAAAATACAGTTAACGAACAATAACAACATCTTTTGTAGGGGTGACTTTATTTTTATTGAAAACTTATGGAATTACAGATAAACAAAATATACGAAATAAACTGCTATTAATATTTAACCAAAATTCCAAGGGAAAAATAAAAGTAATTTACCCAAACCAAAAATAATTCTGAAAGCGGACCTTGTCACGTGACTGTTGCAGGAAGCTGCTAGAGGAGGTTGAGAGCGTCGTTCACTACAGAGCAGGTTCGTGTCCGCTTCTCTCTTTAACACGTCGGGTTCTTACAAGTCAGTCGTCTCATGTTGTGTTCTATTACATCATATTACAGTACATAGTTAACACAATGATTCAGGAGCAGTGTGTGTTAGCATGTGTGTGTTTGTATGTGTGTCTCCCTGTGTGTGTGTGTGTGTGTGTGTGTGTGTGTGTGTGTAGCGGAAGTGAAGTTTGACAGTTTGACACGAGCAGGTGGATCGTGGCGCTGATTCGCTGGTTGGGGACGTTAGTCATAACATCAACTTTCCCTCTGGCAGCTTCCTGACCGAGAGCCACACACAGATCTCACAGGGGTACAGAATGAAGCACAACACGTGTGGAGAACAAACACTCTCTTTACTGTTACTCCTCTACTGATATCAGTCAGCAGATATCTGTACATTCTACCTCACTACATTACAGAGACATCAAATGATATAATATAGAACAACACCTTCAGTAAGGTTGAAAATCAACTGATCAAATCAGAGCAGGCAGATCATGTTAAACTCATCTTCCTGTGGTGATAAGTCACTGGTGAAGAAACACAAAAAATGCAATCGTAATAATAATAACAACAACAATAATAATAATACATTTAGTTATATAGCACCTTTCAAATCAACCGTTACAAAGTGCTTCACAAACAAGTCAAATAGAAACATAACATCAATAGCAACAAGCATCTTTTTACTAAGCATTATTCTGAGTCAAACAAAAAAAGGGTCTGTTGTTGTACATGTTTCAAGGATCAATGTAAAAGTAAACAATCTTATGTTTGCTTGTACCGTAAAATATCAATGAAGATCCCACGCAGCCTTTTATTTAGCACTTGATGCACGTGTTGTGATGAAACACGACCAGATTGATCCTCCTGGCGCCTCCAGTTGACCGGCGTCAGTGAGGAGGGGGCCTGTACTGTGAACTCAGGGCTAACGACTTCCTCATTGGTCACGGTGCAGTAGAGCTGAATGGACTCATCAGATTCTGATGAGCCCTCTGCTGTGACCAATCGGACCTGTCTTGTGAACAAAACCACCCAGACAGGTCCTCGGTTTAAATGTGAGCCCTTTGCTCTGGTTTGTGGCTCTTGCTCGGAGTTGGCCTCTGGAATAACCAATTGAGGCTGTGAAATACTTTGCTGTCCTAGGATAAAAATCGAATAACAGGCAGTTTAGTGTGTGGAGGTTGTTAGCAGCGTGAACATGAGGCAAAGGGCAGAGGTTCTATACTAAAATGAAAACGGCTTGTGACTGAGGGGGAGTCATGTGTTGGAAGAAAGACAACAAAATAATGTCAGAATCTGAATGAAGATAGTGTCTGTTAAGATAGTGTGCCACTTTATTGATTGTAGCTGTAGGAATGTGGAGTGTGTAATTGCCTAGAATTGCCTAGAGTACAAGCGTTAAAAGAAGCAGTTTTATTCAAGCAGCTTACATAAGATGTGAGGGAAATCAATTTAAAACTTGCTCACCTCAGTCCCCCTTAAAGCCGAGCTCACATTAAGCTGGTATTGAAGCAGTACACCATTAAGGTGGACTTTGCTGTTTGCATGTTCACTGTGTAAACATGATTGTGGAACACAGGGGATTCCAGATGTTGCACTGAGTCATAAAATCAGCTTTATCTGAAAAATGGTCATGAAGTAAAGTAAGTAAAGCTGCACACATATTTAGATTCCTCGCATTTACTCATTATTTATAACGATGGAAAAGTTACTCATGATATCAAAGAGAAACGACTCATTATATGTGAAAGTATTGACTCGCTAACAACTTAGCTCCTCAGTCTTGCTACACAAGTGATTTTCGGTCCTTTTAGAAAGTCAAACAAAAGTTGCTCACACATTCCCAGCACTACTGTTCAACTGCAGAAGTTGTGTACGGGAAGCTCCCCCCCCCCCCCCCCCCCCCCCGAGCACAGTGCAAAGTGCACGCGCCTGCTCCACCACGACGCAGTCATCACTACACTCATGATATCTTCACTGCACCACATCTCGGCTCTGACACGACCTGGGACACAGACCTGTGCTGAGTTATCCATCGCTTATCTGTTTCTGTGGAGATACTGGGTAGGTTCCAGTGTATTTGAAGTTTATATTGACGACTTCTCACATTCCTAGTGATAACGTCACACATGTCTCGGCTCTTGATTGTTTAAATGTAACTTTTTATCTTTTGTTGTTTTTTGATGTATAACCTTTTGAGATTTCAATCTTGTCTGTCGAAGGAAAACTGGAAGATATTTATATATGGGTTTATATACTATGAGTGCGACTGCATTCATTTCTCACTTGTAAATTATCCTGTTTCAGGAACTTTTATGTTGAATTTGATTTTAAGCAGAAAGTTTTCAATTATTCGAGAAACAGCATTCTAGTCACTATTTCCTTCATCAAGGAGGTTATGTTTTCATCTGCTTTAGTTTTTTTATAGTTAGCATGATTGCACAGACACCGCTGGACAGATAATGGGGTTGGTATGGTTCAGGGAAGAGCACATTCATTTTGGGTGCAGATCCAGGATTTTTTCTCTAACATCGTAATATAAATAGGGTTCCCGACATACTTTGTGAATTTTGAAAGAAATTATACAGAGATCTTGATGAAAAAAATCGACTCGATTGGATTCCAGGGCTGTTGGGCAGAGGTATGCGCTCTCTGAGTACCATTCTAGATAATCAATGTAAGTTAGTTACAGTCCATTAGGTTGAATACCAAGGTCAACTCCACATTAGCATCCTTTCACATTTAAACTGGTTTTGATGCTGAACTTTGAGCGTAGATAGTCTTTCTATTTTTTGCCTGGTTATTTAACATTTATTAACATCATTAGTCGGTTGTTGGAGCCCTCAGAGCATGATGTCATCACATGTCCATGGAGAAAGAGACGCAAACAGGATTTCCTGGTCATTTGCTGAGATGCGTATTTGTACTATCAAAATAAAATACTTTTTCAGTTCTTTTGCAACTGATGTGGTTCTTTCAAGTTATACATTATTGTGTTTTATATTGAACAAGAAATTGATAAATTAATTGTCAGTCTGGAAGTTCATGACTTTAAAAACATATTTTTCATACAGGAGGTGGACAGTTGAGACAAGACCATGTTTGTGACTGTGCTCCTGCTCCTGGTCACTCTGTGTGCCGTGGGAGGACATGGTGAGGAGCCAAAGAGAGCCGGCCATGTCTCGGTGGTGATAGTGGGAGCCACCGGTGACCTGGCAAAGAAGTACCTGTGGAACGGCTTCTTCCAGCTCTATGTAAAGCAGGTCAGTAGTGGTAACACCTTCTCCTTCTACGGCGGAGGACAGTCCCCTGCCGACAAAGCCAATCCACTCCTCTTCGAGATCCTGAAGTCGGTGTCGTGCTCAAAGGGCGTGTCCGAGGAGCGCTGCGCTCTTCTGAAGGAGCAGTTCCTTCGACTCGCACAGTATCGGCAGCTGAGAACCCTTGAGCACTACCGGGATCTGGCCAAGCACATTGAGAAACGGCTTCAGGAGGAGGGAATCACAGAGGCAGGGAGGCTCTTCTACCTCTCAGTGCCAGCTTTTGCATACGCAGACATCGCAGATAAAATCAATAACAGCTGCAGACCGACCAGCGGGGCATGGCTGAGGGTGGTGCTAGAGAAACCTTTCGGACACGACTCTACGAGCGCTCAGGTGCTGGCGTCTCAGCTCGGGGCTTCCTTGAGGGAAGAGGAGATGTACAGAATCGACCATTACCTGGGGAAGCAGGTAAGGACATCCTCCACAGTGTGTGCCTCTCAGCTGACAATCTGGAATCGAGATGTTTGAATCCATCCTTTGTTTTCCTGCTTTTTCATGAAGGTGATTGCGAAGATACTTCCATTCAGAATACAGAACAAGAAGTTTCTGGATCCCATCTGGAACAAGCACCACATTGAGAGAGTGGAGATTGTGATGAAAGAGACCCTGGACGTTAAAGGTGAATAAAACTGCACTAAAACTCGTATAAGGAAAAAGAAGCCAGAATTCCTAGGACTCATGTGTTCACGTCCTACCTTTGCCATTTTCTCCTCGAGGTCGTATTCCCTTCTACGACCAGTATGGTGTGATCAGGGACGTGATACAGAACCACCTGACCGAGGTCATGATGCTGTTGACCATGAGGCTTCCCCGAAATCTGACCTCCAGTGAGGAAGTCGTTGAAAACAAGCTGCGGATCCTCAGTTCACTGCTGCCCTTAGGAAAGAATCAGGCTGTGATTGGCCAATACCGAGCGTACAAGTCAGAGGTTCAGCAGGAGCTGAATAAAACCAAACATCACATCAGCGTCACGCCAACGTTTGCAGGTGAGAACTTAGTTCTTATGTCTTTAAGGTTACATCCATACCACTATGTTTTCATTTGAACCGTGTGTTTTGGCTCCATTTTAATCCCCGTACAGTAACATGCTTAAAATTGATTTAATATTGTGTAATAAAAAAATCACTGCACAACAAATATAGCTCTGGTAATGATTCTGTTTGTGTATTGCAGCTGTGTTGGCCCACATCGATGAGACCCAGTATGAGGGTGTTCCCGTGCTTTTAATCTCAGGGAAGATGTTGGATGAGCGGGTGAGTTACGCCCGTATCCTTTTCAAGAACGACATCTTTTGCGTTCAGAACCACGACAGCGTTCACTGCAAACCCAAACAGATCGTTTTCCACCTGGGTCATGGCAGCCTCCAGTATCCGGCCATTCTTGTGAGCAAGAATTTATTCAAGCCGGCTTTAATGGAGGGTGAGTGGAAGGAAGTGACTGAGCACAGAGACGCCAGTGTTTTAGGTTTGCCCGTTTCAGACTACTACGTGCAAACACCAACAGAGCAGAGGGAAGCGTATGAAGAGCTGATCGCTCACATCTTTGCTGGGCAGAAGAACAGTTTCATTAGTGTTGAAAACCTGCTGGCATCGTGGGACCTGTGGACACCACTGCTCACTAGCTTAGCCAGCTCTTTCCCCCGCATCTACCCTGGCGGTGCAGACAATGAGGACCTGTTGGACTTCTGTCTGACAGGGAAGGACATTCGCTACAAAAGCGAGGTGGTGATAATCAGCCCAGATCAGATGGGTGGCATGGCACCAAACGGTTTCCAAGTCATTCAAGGCAAATTTCGGAGTTCCGACATGGTGTCCGCCTGGGCCGAGGAGCTGGTGGAGCGGCTGGCTGCAGACGTGCAGGAGGCGGCAGAGGCAGCGGTGCGTGAGAGCGGCGTTTTCCATCTCGCCCTCTCTGGCGGGTCCTCACCCATCGCTCTGTTCCACCGGCTGGTCCTGCACCACTTCTCCTTCCCCTGGAGGGACACCCACGTGTGGATGGTGGATGAGCGCTGCGTGGCGCAGACTGAGCTGGAGTCCAACTTCTACACAATGTACAACCTCCTGCTGCAGCACGTTAGGATACCGTACTTCAACATCCACCCCATGCCAGTGCAGCTCAACCACCGTCTGTGTGTGGAGGAGGACGGAGGAGCACAGCTGTACGAGAAGGACATCAACAATCTGGTGAACGGCTCCAGCTTCCACTTCGTGCTGTTGGGAGCCGGCTACGACGGCCACACTGCTTCTCTGTTCCCTGGAACTAAAGTGGAGGAGTACGGGGAGAGTCTGGTGGTCCTCACCGAGAGCCCTGTCAAACCTCACCAGCGGATGAGCCTCACGTTCAGCGCCATTAACCGGGCACGCACAGTTGCTATGTTAGTGATGGGTAAAGGCAAACATGAGCTGGTCACCCAGCTGAGCCGAGTGAAGGACAACCCAGAAAAATGGCCGGTCACGGGGGTGAAGCCTGCTAATGGCCGACTGGTGTGGTACATAGACTATGATGCACTTTTAGGCCAGTGATCTTCATCCTGACTTCCCATCACACAGCTGCTTAAATTCAGCATCTGGTTTGGAGTGAAGAGCGTGTGAGGACCAGTACATGTTTTAGATTGTTAATTACTAAACACATAAACTGATCATTACTGCTGCATTTCTTTAATGTCAGTGTTTTTCTGATTGATTTCCTGACCTGCAAACATGATCTTAAATCAAAAGATCTGGGGGGGTTCTTGTGGGGAAACATGGACACTGGACAAGATTACATTTGTGTTTCATCACATTAAAAGTGAAACTGTTTCTTGCTCACGGATTGACCGGCAAGAAAGAGTTGTAAATTTAGATTTACTCCCAAATACAGATGGAGAATTGAGATGAGCAGTTCAAGTTAACATTGGGAAAACCCATCCAGTTCTGAATTACTATTCCCTGTCGGGTATATTTAAACCCATGCAAAACGTACTGCATGTCCAAATGATGTAGTATGAACCACAGCAGACACTGACCTATGGAAGGAAAAGGCAGGAATGTGAAGTACATGTTATTATTTGCTAATGAGTCACACACAGCAGGTACGGCCCTTTCATTATTCAAAGTTAAACTTTGTGTGAATGTTCTTCTGTGTGTGACTGTGTGAAGGGATCGTCGTGCAGACTCTTTATGGTTTATCTAATGCTAATCGAGGGTGAGGTGAGTGAAAATCTGTACAAAATGTGCAGAATTATCATAACGTCTGAATTGTATCAGATCTCAGGTGAATTTCTGAATGTTTACATAAATGCAGTTCACTGTGTGATCTTTACTTTTGATTGTATATTTCGTATACTTGAGTGGCAGTGATGAGTTGAATAAAATGAAAATGTGACAGTTGAATAAATATTTTGTTTGTGTAACAACAAAAGATTTGTAATTTTGAAAATAAAAGGATTTAAAATCTTTCAGGTGATTCAAATCTATGGTGCATATTCACATTCCACTAAGAAATATCAAGGTGCTTTTTCTAGATGCATGAGTCAAAACAAGAGGAGCTTTGATTGTATCTATAAATCCAAACAGTTATTGCACACCATTTAGTCTTATAAATATGAAAAATCCAAACTTTTTAGAAATTAAAGTATTTCATAATTAATAAATGTATTGTACTAATAAAGTACAGCGCTAGGAGTTCTCTGTTTTTCTTTTCACAGTTCATTTATAAACCTGAGTAGGGAGGACTTCTCTATAGTGTTTGATCCATCCAACAATTAAGTGAGATGTAAAGTATATTACACTATACAACACTATAAAAATGGAGCATATTGACCCCCAGGAACAAGTTTATTTCCAACAAAGATTTGTTTATGTTTTTTTTTTTTTATCATATCCCAGTTGTTTAAATCATACATTGATTTGTGATCGATACAAAAGATCTGAACAATAGCATTGATTCTGACAGAGATCAGTTGCAGTCTATGAACGATAGAACGGTGTCAGTGAAACTATAAGTATAACGTGCACAGGTGGGATTTTCCAGTTTATTGTTATACAGATGTTTGTTGTCGCCAGAGCAATTATCCAAGTTTCCTTTTGGATAAGACCGCTCAGATAACAAGGGTCATGTTTTGATACAACATCTGCATTTTATCATATATGACAACCTGTTATCTTCATCAATATAAACAATTTCCCTTTATTTTCCTTTCTATTGGTGCTGTATATATATATATTCAAATCTGTATTTTTGTATGTGCAATTATGTATTGAGAAATATAAACAGAATCTGCTGTGTAGATCGTGTATTTATTTGCTTCCTATGAACAGTTACACCATCAACAAATAAATGCAAAACCTCTCTGATAGGCCGGACATCTGCTTCCCTGTTACTTTCTGAGGTGAATTAAGTCGCTTTTGCTTTTCTAGTTTTTGTTCCCATGGTTTAAAGTTACCAGTTCTGTTGGCATGGAAACCCCATGAAATTTTTATATGAGCGGTGTCGGATGTCATCGTGGGACAGCTGGAGCGGATGACCGCCCAGTGTTTGTGACCGGGTCCGTCACGGGCTGCCTGTCACTCAGCCAGCGTCCTCCTCTCACCGTGAAAAAACCTGAACAAGACATGAGCCGGTGATATTACTGTGACCTGAAGAGTCCATGTGTGAGTGACACCACACAGTACAAGTACATGTGTTCACCATAGACTGTATGTATAAATGTATTCACCTGTGCTGAAAATGGAGGCAACCGTCAGAACGAGAGACATGTAGTACAGCTCTGGGGTCGTCTTGGCCTGTGAATACACACACACACACACACAGACACACACACACACACACACACACACACACACACACACACACACACACACACAGACACAAACGTATTGATCGTCTGTTTTAATGGATTTTTTTCCGCAGAACCTAATGAGCAGTAACATTTAAAGTCGTTTTCTTACACATGCTGTGGCTGTCAGAGTCAGGATGATAGTGCACAGTCCTTGTCCACATGACACCAGCCCAAACACATGATAGGACGCCCACAAGCTCTGAGGAACTGGGTCCAACAACGTGAAGACCACTGAAAAACCTATGAAAAGACAAAGTTATATCCAAACAACAGATTGTTTTGTCTTTTGTCTTGATGTCTGATGTTTTCAGACCTGATCTGGTTTACCTGAAGCTATGAAGGACAAGGCGACGGAGGCCGACAGGTTGTTCAGAAGAGGCTGCCTGCAGTATCGGGAGGATTTGGGCCTTTGTAAAAAACAGAAGCAGAGGACGGGAGCGTCACTGTTAAAGCCTCGCTCCCTCTTGTGAAGACGACCTGCGATCTCTATGGCCTGATGCCATCACCTCTGTCTTAGTCACCTTGCCAAGACGTAGAGCTGAGGAGCCAGAACAATAGCTGTGAACCCTGCATTCAGTATTTGACTGCAAATAGAACATGAACAAAACAACAGGATTAAAACAATAAAACACCTTGAAATGAGCTATATAATGGCATTTTAGCATTTGAAATATCTCACACCATAGCAGCACTTACAATCTTAACCTCTTACTCCTTGGTATCCATCTGCTGCCATGATAAGCCATGAAGACTAGCATGTAGAGGAACATGGATGTTAGGACACGCAGGCAGACGTGTGCTGGAACTCTATTCCTGACGTCCGGACGTGTTCAGCTGAAGCAGCTCTGCATACATGAGCAGGAGGAAGGATTTGATTTCACGCGGCACAAAGCACAGAGTCCTTTGCTCCACATTGTATTACTCCAAAAACAGTACACAGCACCTATACAGTATTAAGGATGCAGTGTTTTAAATTGATTAAAGAATAACATCCTGTATGGAGGCTTTCGTCCTAACAGGAACAAAATAGTTTCCTCATATTATGTGCAAATGTGAAGCCTGCAATACATCACCTCTGCCCCACATTGACACACAATGAAACATCCCACCCAAGGGCTTAAAATCTGCTCCCTCATCACACTGGAGCCTGTTGCCTCTTCCAGAGAGTCACGAGAACATCCAGCAAGATGCCTGCCGACTACAGCGGGACATGGGACCTCGTCAGTAACGTTAACTTTGAGGGATACATGGTCTCACTTGGTACGTGTCGGTGCTTCTTTTAATATGAGAGAGTTTTCATTTAAATGTTTAGTTATGTTTATAGTTTAATGAAAAGTTTGTCTTAATAAGAAATCTTAATTATCGATGTTGAATGGATTGGGAAATATTGATTTATTAACATGCATTTCTTTGGATCAATGACCTAGAGACTTTTTTTTAATGTGCAGTGAATGTTGTTTTTATCTTTTACGTGCAGGCATTGATTTTGCAACTCGCAAAATTGCCTCGATGTTGAAGCCCCAGAAGGTGATTAAGCAAGATGGAGATTGTTTCATAATCAGGACGTTCACTTCTTTTAGAAATTATGAGACCTCGTTCAGAGTTGGAGAGGAGTTCCAAGAGGTGACCACAGGAATGGACAACCGGACGTGTCAGGTAAAAACCGTTAGTTCACTGTAAGATGGTAATCATAAAATTAGCCCATGTATGAAATGTTAAAAGCAGGAATGATTAATGTCCCAAACTGATTTCTGGAGCAGTTACATATTTACCTGTAGTTCTCTGTTTTCCATTTTCCACCAGACTGTGGTGACCTGGGACAATGAAAAGCTGGTGTGTGTTCAGAAAGGAAAAAAGAAGAACCGAGGGTGGAAACACTGGATTGAGGGGGACGAGCTTCACTTGGTACGACCCGGCTTCTCATCCTGGTGGTGACCCAGCACAGCCCAGATACTTTGTAGTAACTACGATGTGTTTTCTCTTCTCAGGAAATGACCTGCGAGGACCAAGTCTGCAAGCAAATTTATAAAAGGGCTTCTTGATTTATTGTACTTATGATTGGTGAAACCATTTCCTGCAACGGAGAATTGAATTCACATTAAATGGGCTAATCCACATCATTGAGTTCTTCTCTCTGTTGTGGAAGAAGTATCTGAACCTCTTATTTTAGAAAAACTACCAATAGAACAGTGTAAAGTACTGCATTGAAATACTACTTAAGTAAAATGACAAAAGTATTAATGCACTTAATGTTATTGAAGTAAAATTCTGCATAATAAAATACCCCTGTGTGATTTTTCATACTCTTTGACTCTGGACTTAATTACCATGGATCATATTTCAAGCTCATCGTATTTAACAGGATAGTTTTTGTATTTATCTAAAATAATTTGTACTATATGAAAGCTGGATTCTCTTACCCCGCATATGGGATACTGCCACTTGTACTTCAAACACATCATACTTCTTTTGTATGTACTTCTAATGCATCTGTGTTTTACAAAGTGAGAGGGAAAATTTCAAATACAAAATGTTTGTCCGCTCTTCAAGTTGTTCCGACGTTCAAGTGGGAAACTTGTTCTACAACACCTCATGAACATCAGCTCATCTGAGGGAAATGATACAGTAAAGTGGAATCAGATTGAAGGATTCACTGAAAGTACAAGTATCACAACTGCATATTGTTTAGTCCACTAATATGGAGTAGAGGTACTTTCCACTACTGATTCCTGAGTGAATAGATTTCTGCAGTCTCTCCTCCAGACCACAAGAGGTCGCTGTACAAATTGTTCATCACAACCAGGAAACAGGCTCATGAGTTGTTGGTTTGCTGATCAATTTTTGCCGCGGGTTTTTACAACAGTTTTGAGTTTGTGTGTTTGCTGAACGTGTCTCGTTTTCTGGGTCTTTTCCCGATTCTGTGACAGTTTCGTTACTTTACGGCAACAGCAGCTGGTCTGGTACGTTTCTTCACGTGAAAATGTCCGCGGATAAAGAAGAGACTCGTCAGGTAACAACACATTTTACATGTTGACAATTACATTAACATTTATGTCATGGCTGGAGAGTGATGAGGATTTGTGGTCACGTTGTGTTTGTTGTTGTCATGTTTTGTAATAGTTGTCATTTGTTCAGTGTCTGTGTTTTTGTGGTCGTTTTGTATTAGTTGTGATCATTTTGTCTCTGTCATCATTTTGTGTCTCTTTGTGATCATTCAAGACTTCCTGGTCTGTTTGTGTTCATGTTGGGTTAACTGTGATCTCTTTGTGTAAGCTACAGCCTGTGGTGAGTTTTGTGTCTTTTCTGGGTTGTTTCTACTTTCTTTGCAGTTTTGTATCTGTTCTCTGTGAAAGACAGAAGACAGTGTGGCCCCTGTGTTCCACAGGCCTGCACACATGGGTCCAGGTCACATTAGATGAACTAACAATTATATACCACACACAGCTGGGATCTACTCATACAATGGGACATATGTTTTTAGATGATTGGAGGGCTTATTGTTCATTAGGATAACTTTTTAAGGAACTATTTTGTTTGCTATTTGCATTACTGGGATTTTTTTTTTTTTAAACCATAACATTGAAACATGTTACACTATCATCCCTCTGATAATCAGTTTGAAGCATCATCTTGAACTCTTCTAATCAGATTGTTTGTGTTGAACTGCAGAGGTTGAAGGCGGCGGTGCACTACACTGTGGGTCAGCTGTGTCAGAAGATGGGAGAGGTCCACCGCAGAGAGTTCAGTCGACAAGTCATAGCAGCGATAACTGAGACCACGTTCAGACAATGTGGTGGGTGTGAGCGAGGACACGAGCTTAGTCCAGTCCTGGGAACACGATCAGAAACATGCTGGACATCAAGTTTTTAACTTAAAACTCAAAGACATACTGCTGTGAAGTGCTCAGCTTCAAACTTGTACAACACAAAGTAATGTCAATATGCCGAAATTACTTTTTAATTCTTGATTTGGATTTTTTTTGCAGAGTAATTCCAAAATTCACAAAATAAAGCTAGTCATTCTAGCAATATAATACAAAAAACCTCTGTAATCATCATACACGAATAACTATTATATACATTAGATGTAACGCTCGGCAACTTGACGCTATATTCTGCATTTGGCCACAGTTCACATAACAAACTCTGTCTCCCAGACCCTTTTCCACTTCTTTGGAAGTCTTCAGCTGAGATGAAGACTATGCTCTGAAGTTGAAGATGTTACATTTTTACAGAAAATGCAGCAAATTGAGTTTTTATACAAAAAGTGAAACATTTTCTGGATGTCAAATTTGTCCATATAAACATCAGTTTTGCCAGTTGTGTAAATGTGGATGCAAGTCACAATCACTGTTTTTAATTAATCTGTCAGATATTTGGTTTCTGTAGTTGATGCCATTTCAAACTAGTTTCAAAGGTCCAACCCTTAACATGAGTTAACATAAATTATAATAGACTAGAACAACCACACATAATTATGAGAGATCCCGAAACCAGATAATTTGGACAAAAATGCTCAATCAATAGCTGCAAGTTTTCTTTAACTGGCCGTAGAGAACTGTACTATTCTGACACTGCATATGTAAAATAATTTATTATAATGCAGTTTTATTACCAACTCGTATTACTTTTTGAATACAGTTTACTCTTTGACTTCGGTAAATTGAAACCTAACCTCTAATTAATTGCTGACTTTGACTTTTCCTCAGATGTATTTGCTACGGACCTGGAGGCCTTCGCAAGGTGAGAATCTCATTTTGTAGTTTTAACTTGTAACTTTGGCCAAAATTCCCAGTGAAGTCTTTTGTTCCTTCACTTAAATCCATCCTGTTCAAAACTCATTTGATCTGTAGGCACGCTAAAAGAAGCACAGTGACTACAGAGGATGTAAAGCTCATAGCCCGACGCAGTACTGCACTGGTGAGTTGTTCCCACTGGACTGTCACTTTAATGTTGTGTATTTACTGAAGTCAAAATGAACTACTATATTAGTCAATGTTGGCATCTCAAAAACAGCGGGTACATTCATAAAAAACAGTAGTAAATGTGCATATATTCTACAGCAGACAGCAAACTCAATGTTTAATTTGCCTTTATTCATTTCAGTCAAACTACATACAAAATAAAAGTGAAGAACTGAACCAGCAGAGGGAATTAAAAAAGAAGAATACTGGGAAGAGGAAGAGCAGAGACACTGAGGAGGAAAGCAGAGAATAAGGACATGACACATGCAGGCCTGCAGCTTCTCACTTGTGTGTCCAACATTCAAATATACATAAAGTCTGACTAGTACATCACAGTAAGTCAAGTCAACTAAGGTGCCAGAATCAGCTACAGCAGTTCTCCGATGCCTCTGTACATTGAACTCTAACTTCTCTAATTCTGTTCAGGGACCTAACACAATTTCATGTCCAGTTCTTCATTTTGCACTGTTCTGTCACAATAATAAAACACTTGTAATAAAATGAGGCCTTCATTGTCTTTTATTTAAATGATTTAAATGGTGTAAAGTGCTAACTGACCAACCTGGCCTATTTCTCCTGTTTACGAAGTGTCATTTTCATGCTGTTTTACACTTTGAAACCAAGACACTGTTAAGATCGGCAGGCAAACTACCCATAGCGCTCAAGGCTATCTAAAGAACGTCCGTCTTACCTGCAATGCAACTGAATAAGAATGGTTCAATCTGACAAGCCAGTGAAATCAGCAAAAAGACAGGTACTACCCCATGTCATGTTTGAGAAGGCCACACACTGAAAGTGTTGGAACTTCCGTCTTCATCCTTCAGAACAGACTTCAGTCAGGGTTCAAACGGAGACCTCGACCAGCAGAGCCCAAGGTCCCTAGATATGTGAATCGAATTAGATTTGTTTTTTAATTTGACAAATTGACTCAAGTAATATCAACTAAGCATCTATTCAAATGAACTTTATTAGAGAACTCCCTTCATTTGACATGTTTTTCAAACACCTCACAAACAACAAGAGCTACTGGGAACCATTGGACACACCACTTCACGTTCTCACACTATCACTCGCGTCCCCCAGAGTCTTCAGCAGGTGTCATCCACATCAAGTACACACTTACAGATCAGTTCAGTAACATGAAAGCACACACCATACAGCATTCAAATCAGATAATATAAGCAATACAAATATTCATCACAACATTCCACTACATTTGATATTTCTGCACTTGAGCAACATACTTAAAGAGTAAGGAAAAACTTGCAAAGATAAAAAAAAAAATCTTGAAGTACTAATTAAAGAATGTCCATGTTAGGGGAGGCGCTCGTAGCATCCGCAGCTTCCACTCACACACTCAGAAAGCAGTCAAATTGGGATCTTTCATCGCACAACCAGTCCGTTTCACGCGTCTCTCCGTTCGCTCACTCACCGCTTCACTCTTCGCCACAAGCCATCCTCAATCGCACTCATCAGTTCTTAAAATGTCAGTTGCGCAGTTCTTTCCATTTTAAAAGTGGATAAAAGTGAAAACACCCACCGTCTCTTAGAACATGCGGAGTGAAGCCGTTGTTTGATGGCATAGCATTTACAGGTGGGAAGAGGGAGAATGATACCGATATCACCCCAAAGAGGAGCTTCCTCACAGGAAAATGGAAGAGAGGTGAACTGCAGAAGAGATTTCAATGAAGGCTTTTCCATAGAACTTGACTGCAAATAAAGTTGCACTTAAAAAAACATTTAGGTTTCAACCAGATTCTTCCCAATGCAAGATTGCTTTTTTTAAGTCGCTGACGAAGCCTGATAATGGTTTATCAGAGACATTCATGCATTTTCAAAATGGGTATAATCACATTTCACAATGCATGCATTAGAGAATCCAGTTGAAATGGATACAAACAAGACATCAAAAATAGCACTTTAGTCGGACATCCTGGTAAACAATTCACTTCAACACTTCCTAAATTAAATCTTTAGCATTTTTCCAAATGTACAAAACATCTTCCACAAAAGTGTTAAGTTTTCAGATACGCTTTAACACCAGAAAAAAACTGTTTTTGTTGAAAAGACTCATCTTTCTCACAATACTTACCATACAAACACTTAACTTACATCCCCCACCCAGATGACTTTGACTCCATACTGGACCCAAAACCTGAGCTAAAGCCACTACCACTGGTTGTCGAGTTTGACCCTGTTCCCCACCCAAGACTGGCCGAGCTGGTGCCATAGTTGCTGTTGCCTCCTGTACCGAAAGACTGACTCTGGTCCCTGCTAGAGCTGGTTCCACTGCCTGAGGTGCTGCCTGAGGTGGACGTCTGCTGCTGGCTAGCTAGCATACCCATCATCCCCCAACTACTCTGCAGAGCAGCCTGAGCGGCCGCCATCATGGCTGGGTTCAGGCTGAAAGAACCAAAATTAGCCAGACTACTGTTAGTGCTGCTCCCTAACCCACTACGGCTGCTTCCAAATGCTTGTGCTCCGAAACCATTACCAAACCGTGTTGTGCGGTCAAACTGCCTATTGCCGTGTTTGGGCTCAGCGTTGGAGATGTGAACACTGACACCTTTAATAATTAGATCCTCTCCACAGAGAGACTGGGCAACCTGTGAGGGGAAAAGACACAAATCAGTTCCTCTGGATTTCAGTAGTGCTAAAACATGAAGCCACTTTATATGCACTCACTTATGGCTGGGCGAAATAAAACAATCTTATAACGATAACTTTTTTTTCATATCATTTGATATAAATAAAATCAGCAGCTCTGCATTGAGTCAGTGTTGTGCATCAACGTTCATGTATTTTTGTGAATTGTGAATTGAGAGCACAGACACATCAACTAACAGAAGCCGATTTCAAACAGGGAGCGAGTTTGAGTTTACAAAACACACAGGCCACCGGGGCCCAGACGATCTAGATTCATGATCCGGCATCATCGATCAATAACAAAAGAATAGTGATACTGTAAAAAATTATCGTTATCTTTTTTCTCGTCCACTCAATGCAATACCTGATCATCTGCAAACGTCACAAAAGCAAAAGCACGGAATGGCTTGGGAATGAAGACATCTGTCACTTCTCCGTACTGCATAAAGAACTGCCGCAGGTCGTCTGTGGTCATGTCCTCTGTGCAACGGCCTACAAAAACCTTGCGACACCTCAGTGGCTCATCCGGACCCTGCCATGAACAACTTGAGTTAATTTAAATACTGAACACAATATGTGTGTTCATGTGAACAGCTCTCATTTCCCATGTGTGGGTGAATGCATGGACATTACCAGATCTACCTTGGAGTTAGGGAGCTTGCAGTCGCACCATCTGCCGTCAATCATATGGCGCTGGGATATCACCTTTTCTTGACACTCGTACTCTGTGAACCTCACAAAGCCGAATCCTTTAGAGTTTCCTGTCTTGGCATCTCGTTTTACCTGGAAGATAGACAAATGATTATTATTAATGGTCACTAAATACAACACAAGGTAAAATATTAATGTTCTTCAAGTTATACCTGAACCATGATGACTTCTCCAAATGTACTGAAGTAGTCCTTCAGGTCCTGCTCGGATGTCTTCCAAGGTAAACCCAGTACAATCAGGTCAGACGTCTTCATATCACCTCGCTTCATTTTCACAGCAGAGGAGGCATCTATTTCCTCCATTTTCCTTTTGTTGTCTAAAATACGAAAGTCAGTATAATGAATTAGATTCTATATAACTCCTCAGAACAAAAGGAACTTTAAGGTCATGTGACTGTGCAGCCCTGATTTATTGTATGGCAATATAATTTGGTTATTTATTTTTGCCAACTCACGAGATTATAATAATTGATGTCTATTGTTTATTTCGTTCTGTAAAGTACTTTGTAATATACTTCATATGATTCCTTTAGAAAATAGGTTTTAGAATTATTGTCAACAACAAAAACATGACCAGAAGCAATGTGTTTAAAAGACATACGTCGCAGTACTTCCTGCTAGTAGAGAATTAAACAGTATTTCCTAATAATATAATAAACATCAGTTTACAGTCACAATCATGATCTGTGTATGAAGCAGCAAAATGGATGACAACTAATTCACAATAAGGGTTAAGATTATAATATGGGTTTATAAATAGGAATCAGAGCTCTGGAACAAAAGAATTCCAGATTTTGCCCCCTCAATTCTCATAAAAAACAATGTCGTCACCTTCAAAAGACTTAAACGCAATGGTTCAAGAGATTTGCAATGTAAACATTAAACTATACACACGATTTGAGGCAGACGATGAATGAAAACAGCGCAATACAATTGGTACGAAGAAGGGGCTTTAGTATGTTGAAGATAACAGATTGTAGACTTGAAAGTCGATTTTCATTTGAACTCCTCTCTGAATCATTCAGCGACTCAGTCTTGTGGGCGTGGACGAACCACACGGCTGTTCACCCCCACTCTCCAGAGAGCCGAAGCCACACCATGAATTATAAATAACAGGAAACATGGCCACCTGTTGAGAAAGCACGCAGCACAATTAAAGTGTTCACAAAACATCGTGTCACCTACCTTTTGGATAGTTGACCACATACACGACGTTGCCCCATCCGTTCTCCGGTGCGTGCAGGATCCCTTCCACCAGGCGAACCCCCCGCATGCACTGGGACACGGGGCTCCTGAACCGCAGGCCGCACGCCCCGGGGAACTGAGCGGCCACGGTGGAAAGCAGGACGGTACCGTCATCCTCGGACGGGATCTCCATGGGCTCTTCATTCTCCTCCTCCGCCACTCGAATGTATACTTCGGCCATTTTCGTCCACAAACAAAAACTTCTCGCTACCAAAACAACGCTGTGCTAATGTTAGCAATTAGCTCGCTACTTGTCCACAAACGCGGCTAGCCTTAGCCGATGTTGCTAACGGGACTGAATGAGTCAGGCCAGTGGATTTGTTTTGTTCGCAGCGAATATGCCTCGCGTTAAACTACCGCAACAATACGACCTGTGAATGAGAGTAATTTTAAAAGCTGACATAAACGTGGTTCTTCTCCGGACAGAGCTGACAGGTGTGCGTCGGCCTCTCGGTTCCTTTGTTCCCTGGATCTGCGTCGTCAACACCGGACGAAGAGACCGTGCGAATGGGACTTGTGAGGGGAAAGTGCGCACGGTGTCCCGCTAGCCTATCGACAGAAAAACGGTTTCTACACGATGGTTCCCACCGCCTGGATGAAGCTCCGCAGCCTGCACACAGCGTCCGCGTCGTCCCGGAGAAAAGCAGCTGGGAGAAATGTTTTCCACACGAGGAGACAGAAGAGAGCAGATCGCTGGGCCTACAAAGATGGCTTCGTTACACAAGTCAAAGCACTGCTACGTCACCCGGTTGGGCGGTTCCACTTCATGACGCGTCATGTGGCCGACAAACACATCGAGAATATGGTGAAATATATCAACTTTCAGTATAAACCTGGGAAACCCGACTTGGTTATGTCATTTACTTCTTTTATTGGTGTAAGTAGTAGAGTAAAATTAAATTAATTGTAAGGATACGTATTATTATTATTTTGAGACACCCCCCTCCTGTCGCTAGCTCTGCTCGGTGGTACAGTCACGACGGCAGCTGTAAACATGTTGGTCTGCAGAGAAGGCAAGATGGCGGCCCGCTTGAGCGCTCCGGTGAAAGTGTGTGAAGCTCTAAAGTCCATGATGATGAGCTGCAGAGACTCTACAAATGGTTTTAATGACTAAACTGTAAACTACGAGCCGCTTTATTATTAATAGGACGATTATCATTAACTAGATAGTAATAATGTCATTTTCCTCTATCACATTTGTCATGAATACCAGTGAAAGTATTACAGTATTACCAGTATACTACTTGTAATGTAATAGCCTAACTGCGGTAAAGTACTTAAAGAACACAGTATATTACAACACCCTTACAACATATTATAATTTCTTGGCCTTGTGGGGAAGCCTGCAAAAGACCATATGTATTTTTGTATTTCAGGGACTTCAATGTAATAAACTTTGATGTTTTATAATCATACACGTGGATTATTACAGTCAAGAACTTCAATTAATTAAAAATCACTGTTTTCCAAGTTAAGTTTATGTATGACTGACACAGTGACACAAAAGGGTAATATCCACCAGATGACTCTCTCTAAAAACATGAAGCGTAAACGAAGCAGATGCAGTTAAGAATGTTTTGTTTATACGAGAGTAAAAATAAAAAAGATCCATTCAAGCCAACAGGCGTCTCAAGTTGAGACCAGCAAGACTCTTTACCTTTGCACATCACCTTTCACTCAGAACCGATATGCATCTGCTTCATCTCAGTGTGTAACTGTGAGGTGCAGCATGTGAATGTTAAATTAATGAATCAACTTCTCTTTGATTTGAAAGAAGACAACTTAACGTTTAGTAATAATTAATATTAGACGTAACGAAAATTCAACCATAGTCTTACATTTAGTTTAGGTTTTATCGTGTTTATATCGTACTCTGTGAACCTCAGTTTGTTTTTTGAATTTTAAAGAATGAGGATACAGTTACTTTTCAGCAAATCAAATGAAAATACAAAACCCAAGGATATGCTGATTAACTACCATGTGTGGCACTTAGCCTATTGTAACTCAAAAAAGTTGCTGGACAAAGTAGTTTTTAACAAATAATTCAGACAAAACTAGAAGTGTTTTTATATTGGTGATGAGTATTGTCCGACACGCATTATATTATATTTGGGTTTAAGTTGAGGATTTTCAGCAGCAGGGGGTGTATGTGAGACAGATCCAATATAAAACTACAGTATCTATGTTCCTCAGTGCAATTCTGTGGCTAGTAGTTTTTGGACAAAAGTGGTGCTCTGTAGGTGATGGGATTTAGTCATGTCAGAAATATTTTCTTTAATGGGATTAATCAACAATAAGATAAATACAGAATATCATTTTAAGGCAGATTTATACTTTAAAAAAAAATTATAAAGGGAAGTCTTAAGTTCTAGATATTTTTCTGAAGCAGAATTTAGTTCTAGCTCCATACAACAAAATGAAATGGTCTGAATAGATTTCTCATGAGCCACGTTCACACTGCAAATATAAAACGAAAATACACATTACATGAGGTAATGCGACAGACAGGATAAGAGGATAAGAGAATTTGAATTGTATCGACAAGTTGTTGCAGTCATCACCCCTCTATATAGTGCTCGTCGGTTTGACCAATTAATAAGTATTAAAAGTTTGACACCTGCAAAGGGAGCAAGCAACACAAGCAAATTAAAATATAAACCTCAAAAGTACAGGTAGTATTGTCCTGACAATTATTTCTTGGTTTTCTTCTATTTAAAACAAAAAAACATGCCGACTATGAGATTTTGATACTGGTCAGTTTCACTTTTAGCCCTTTTATTCTTCGTTTTTTGAACACAACTACTACTGGTCTCAAAGCAGAGAAGCATTAGTCTGAAAAGCCCCAGCAATATGGTGAAGGGATGTTATAATTCCTGAACACTCAACACTTTGGATTCAACTCAACAAAAAGTAGAGATCTCAAACAGCTTTTTATTACATTTTTCAATCAATAACAGTACAATTTAGTACAGTATCTATCTTGCATCCAGCTCACCGTGGAACACCAACAGACTGAAATGAAATACAAAAAGTGAAAAGGTACATAAGGGTGCAGAGCTCTATAATATTAATGGAAAGAGAAAAGGGAATCCATCTCAGTTGAATTGCATTTTCACTTGTGGCCACACACGAATACATCACATTTATTGTACATCATCGCAGAAAAAAAAAAATAGGAAAAAAAAGGAAAAGTGAAAATATGTCACAACTTTAACAAAAGTGCTTCTGTACACAGTGAAATGTTGTCATTCAGATGTTCTGATTTTCAATTTAAGACCAAGAAAAAAGAATGTACAAAAGTTTTTAGTATGGACAGGTTGTGAGGATGTTATTGTTCCATTGAGGGTGAGGATTTGAAGGAGAGAATAGAGGAATGGAATTCTCACAATGATTGTTATAATTATTACAAAAATTGGCATCAAGAGAACTGGTAAGCATCATTTACACTAAGTATGCAGTCAATATTAAGTCTTTCTCCACTCTTGCTCACTCTGGTGCATAGCGTTACCAGTATTAGTACATGATGTATGCAGAGCTTGAGCCCAAAAAATTTGGCTTCTATTAAGTTCAATGAATAGGTTACTCTCCTTTCCAGAAACCAAAGAAAATCTAGGATTGTTGCACCATTGAAAGCAAGTCTACAGCATGCACATCTAAATTAACTCATGGCAGACAAAATTAAATGTCTTAACTTAAAATATCAGACCATTATTTTCAGACATTGATTTGTACATTTCATTCACAGAGTTGCAACTGCAGTCCCAAGCAAAGGAAGTGTCTATTTAGTCAGGTGAGGTGTTTCACTCAAAGTGGATTCTAAGAACAATCTCCCCCATCCATATATTAAAATCCAGCCATGCCCCAATTATCTCTGCACCTACCTTGCTAGCCCGCCCCCTTTCCCACCCAAAGTCGAAAGGCATGTATAAGAATTAAGGGGGTTAACTGGATAAGTTACTCGTAATAACTCCTTTTGTACTGGAATGAGCATTCATAACTTATAGCATGTGCTTTGTTAGTTAACATAGTATTAGTTGAGAGGCAAAGCTTCTTCATGTGCAAAAGGCTGTGATGAAACAAAAACAGCTAGTATATAAATACATCATGGACATTTGGAAAGCTGCTTGTGTAATATGATCCAAGCTTTTACTTCTGCGTGTTTTCTCTCTCATCTGTCTATTATGATTTAACTGGATTAGAAAGACAAGCTGTAATTCAAACATATCTAAAACCACTAAAGAAATATGACAAAAAGAAAAGCCATCAAGAATAACAAACCATCAGAATATAATTCTTAAAAAAAAAAAAAAAAAAGTTAAATAATTTGTACATTACACTCCAACATTTGCTTTCAAGACGCACACATTTGCATGGGATGATAGTGTTGTTGTTTTTCTCTTTCAGGGTAACATAAAATGGTCCAAGAAGGAATGCACAAGTTTCTGATTTGATACCACAGGAGATCCTTTCTTAACTAGGTGATAAACAATTGTGCTCTTCTTTGTGTAGGAAAGGCATTGGTTTCCCTTCGTTTTTGTGGTGTCCAAGTCAGTTTAAACAGTGTTGAAGAAGATGCTGTGAACATTCTGAAGTTGTAATGGTCTTCCAGTCAACTTTGGAGCTAAAAGAACATCTGGGAAACAAAGACAAATGGAATTTAGAATGTAACTAATCTACCCTGAGCTACAATTTAGTGTTAATTTAAGGCTGTTTGTGTTCATTATGAGCTCTAGGGCGGTCAGATTGTTTCAAAATGATTGAAGAGGCAGCTCTGCATTACGCCGACGAGCTGTCCCGAGTTGAGACCACCTCTCACCCAATGTCAGCCCCGTGACTCTCAGGGAGAAGTGGAAGAGCTGATAGATGGATGATAGTGGCCAAAGAATTCACAATGACGATATTTTCATGATATCTACTGATTATTTAAAAATAATAATGCTACTAGTGAAATGAATCGTTTTTATTGTGTGTTTTATCTGTTTTCTGACAAATTAAGTGCACTCATAATAAAACAAGCATGTCTAAAGTTGGAGTGTGATCCAGAGAGTACTGTATCACATTGGAAAGAACTGGAAATTATGAGCTGGTGAATTATTTGTATGATATATGTTTATCATTAACCAGATATTAATAATTTAATTGATCACTTATATAAACGCAAATACCAGTAAAGGTATAACAAGTATTACCAGTGTATTACCTGTAATGCATTACCTGCAATAAAGTGATAATTAAATAAAAAATAATTTCTCAATGTAATGAAAATGTTAAAAATCATACACATAGTATTAGCAGTCGGTTATTAATATGACATCACTACGTTCACACAGCCGGCCCAAGTGGACCAAATCTGCCCCCCCCCCCCACCTGTGACCCAGATCTGATTGTTTAATAACAGTGTGAACAGCACTACATCACGTGGAATCTTTTCACTTTCATATTTGGTTCTAAACCTGATCCAGATCAGGTTTCTGTTAATGCGACCTCAGTCTGAACAGCCATGTGACCCGTATCGGAATTCAATGCAGTTTTTACGTCACTCTAGATTGACATTCCTCATAAGTTTGCACAGAAAATGGGGTGAGCAGGAGTCAGTTGGCAAAACCAAATATGGAAGACACGCTGTGATGGTGGATTTGAGTCGAGGGACAGTGAGATAGTACTTGGGATTACATGTGACAAGCAAATCCTGAGGGGTTGTACCATAACCGGTCTGTGAACGTGTATCAAGGGAAAAGTTAAAATCGTAAATCGCTCACATCTGTGACTCCTTTTCCTTGTTAATTCTGTAAACAGTGTGCTGCGTGTCACTTCTTGTTATACTGCGCATGTGAGTCACATCAGAGCCACGACCGGTTTACATTGGAGTCCATTTTAAATTATAACGTGAAGAGCTACATAATTATTTTTGAGTCTAGAAAGAAAATTCAAACTGAGCACTACTTGCAGTGTGAACGTAGTGTAAATGGCTGTCTTTCTGAGTTGCTCTGACACAGCAACACAACATGAGAATATCCACTGGATGACTCTCTGTACAGCCTGTATAATAAAACATGAAGCTTAAACAAATTACTATAAATGTAGGGCCAGAATGTTTTGCTGATTACGCGAGTCAAAAGAAAATGACATGGTCCATTCAAGCTTGCAGACGTCTCAAATATGCAGACCAGCAAAAGAAAAAAATACATTTTAATGAACCCACGACTCTCTTTAACCTGTAAGGCAACAAAAGTAGCACGATCAGCACATCACCTTCGACTCCAGCCAGGAAAAAGACGAGGCTGACATGTGCAACGACAGGTATTTACCGGAAACAGCTTCAAAGAACAAATGTAGGAAAATGTGAAACAATATAAAAAAAGAAAGAAAGGAAAAAAAAGAACCTTCAGGCTTCAATTCCAGATCTTCAGAAAACTGTCCCAGGATCCCGTTGCAACGGCCATGCCATCATCAGTAACTCCCAGACAGCTAACACGGTTGTCGTGTCCAGCCAAAACACCTAGATGAAGTAACACAAATGTGACTTGGTTTGCACGAACAAGCAAACATGTTTAGATTGTCATGTTGTATATCTAGTCTGCAGGGTGGGGCTGATGTTTGAGATCATGCTTCAACTACTTACCAGCACGGTCTGCTTTTAGTGTGTCCCACACATTACAGTTGAAGTCATCATATCCAGCCAGAAGAAGACGGCCACTCTTTGAGAATGCAACAGAGGTGATGCCACATATGATGTTGTCATGGGAGTAGATCATTAATTCCTGATCCGCACGCAGATCGAACAGCCTGCAGGTGGCATCATCCGAGCCCGTGGCAAAGGCATTGCCATTAGGGAAGAACTGAAAATGACAAAGAAAAAATAATTGCTTCACAAGTACACAAGTAGAGGAGTACACTGATAGTAAAAAGGTAAACCTATGCAAGTAGTGCTCAAGTACAGTTTGGAATTACTTACACAGATGGCATTGATGTCAGACTCGTGGCCAGTGAATGTCTGTCTGCACATGCCCTCTCGGACATCCCAGAGTTTAGCAGAGGCATCACAAGCACCAGAGACGAATAACCGCGAGTCAGGGGCCAATGACAGGCTCATGACATCACCTGTATGTCCAGCAAAAGTGGTTGTCTGCTGGCCAGTCTCAATGTCCCAAAGTGCACTGCAAAATAAAACACGCTATAGCAGTTTCTACAAATTCCTTCAAAAACTGTAATTTTTTTTACACAAAAATGCTGGCTTAATGATTTAGCCACTCTGTTTTTTCTTACCAAGTGGTATCTCCAGAGCTTGTAACAATCTGGTTGTCATCAAGGAAGCGACAACAGGACAGGTATCCTGATATTCAAAGACAACGGTGTTCATTTATATGGAATTGCATGTCAAATATTTTACTAGCAGACAAACAGTAAATATTTAGTTACAGTTATTAAGAGTTAATAATTACATCTTAAATTTGGGAATGAAACATTATTTGTAAGTATGGGTTTTATGTCTTTATTTCCCAGCTCTTGGCCTCAAATCTCCAGAAAGTGCACTTTGAAATGTTTTTTCAGCAAATTTTGATTGCTTGTAAATACATTTAAACTAGGTTGTACCAGTGATCCACCAATTTCTTTTATACGGAACAAATGGTGTGGCCTCAGACGCAATTCATTTTGGTTCGGAATTTGTTTATTTGCGTTGCAAAGAATCAAATCAATGATTCGTAAATAAATGATGCCACAGTTAGAATAGAAAACAAAATGTATACCTGTATGTCCAGCGAGCTCACGGCTCACACGTACATTCCCCTCACGTGTTTTCAGGTTGTAAATCGAGCAGATGTTGTCTAAGCCACCACAGGCCACATAATTTCCTGATGGTGCATATGCGCAGGTCATGACCCAGGAAGATCGAAGTGGAATGGCATGAACCTGTAACAATGTTGAGACAAACAAACATATGTTTACACAGACAAATAAAGACAATCATTTTAGAGTTGCTAGTTTTACTCATCCTTTACCTAAAAAGGTTAGAATTCCTATTTCTTGGGAATGGGGCTTTTTCTTTGCAGTAAAAAAGTGATCAATTGGGCACCAAGACCTAAACCAGTGTGACACCCAAGCCAGGTCACAGAGTGAAGCACCCATGACTCAATTATGAGGGCAAGTGAAATGAGAACAAAGAACAGACTGTGCTGCTTTGGTATGAGACAACATCCTGTATATTCACGCCCATATCCAATCCATTTTGATTGAAACATGATAGTGTACATCGGTCAATAAGCTGCTATTAGGAGCTCTGTCAAAATAATGAGGCAGAAACAGTCAGTGTTTCCATTTGTGATTCCCTGCACACATTAAGGTATCTTGTATAAAACTCTCACCTCAATCTGGCCTGCTTCCTTTACAGTAGGTCTGGAGATACAATTGATGAATGACCCTTTAGTCTTTTAATTCACAGTTGGAGACATTATCCGCTGTATCAAGTTCATGTGATGTTTTTTTCATGTTACCCCCAAAGCTTCTGCAGCAGTGTAGGACTAGTCAGAAAATAAATATCTCTAATTTTCTGCCTGTGGTGAAGAGCGCCAAATAACCCATCAGGCACACAAATTGTGCACTACTTCCAGCCATCCCACTAACTGCACATCAGATACATCAGCCTCAAGGCAAAGACCACAGATACTTCCTCACTTTCTCTGATATGCAACTACTCTGATTCTTCTCCAAATGAATGCAGTTAGTCTCTCTCCTTCTGATACAAGCATAACCTCATGAGTTCCATATTAATGGTTGCATGATGAAATTTCTCAAGCCGAGGGAAAAATATCATTTTTTTTATCATTACACTGATGTAAAGCACTTGAGAGACCAGGGACACGTCATCAGTTTGTATCTATTTTGCCTCAACTTCTGCAGTAACAAAGACTTTATCTACTTTTAGGTGACGATACTGACATAATGATCAAATCTATGCTGTTACTGTAATCACTTTAATTTCACATTATAGGACAAATAATCATCCATTGGTACAATACATCAAAAATACATGACATACCTTATTTGTGGTATAGCTGTCCCAAATAATAAGTTTGCCATCTTGAGAGGCACTGACCAAGAGCCTACAAAGAAAGGAGCAGCAATTTAAACATTACCACTACATCAAACTGCAATTAATACACAAAATCAATTTTTTTTATCTAAAATCACAAGTGAAATAATGAGGGAAAATGGATTATAAAATATAAAAATAAAATATGACAAACTTTAATAAATCACAATGAAATAATCTAACTCTCTCACACACAAAACATAAAACACAGCAAAAGACACACAGGTCAAATCTCCAATCCACCATAAACCCTTGCTTTGATCTTACCTGGAGTCTGTTCCCCAATGCATGGCATAGATTTTAGCCAAATGACCCCGGAGCGTTCGTCTTGTACGCATCTGGATTCGGCCAACGGGGTCAATGCTAGCTGTGATCTGGGGAAATAAATACACAACACAGTAAGTACTCTGGTTATTTTCAAACTAAGAGATGGATCCTAGTGACTGAACCATTACCTGTGATAGTGTAGCATCTGCACATGCTTTCCTGGCATCCTGAAAAGAAGAAAACTCAGGTGTTATGGGCAGAATTCCTGCACATCATATCGAACTTTGTCGTAGAGTCGTAAATGTCTAGCTAGACAACTGTATTTTTCATAATAAATAGCAGTAAGGCATATATAAAATGAGTTTGTTACTTACTCTGATCTGATTTTTGAGCTGCTCTGCCTCTTGGCGTAACTGGTCCAGTTCACTCATTTTAATTCTGCTTTTTCAATTACCTTACTCCAGCTACAGGGGCACTTGTTGATCTAAAAAAAAGAACATGAGGCACTTTAATGATTCACACAAATCTTCAATGTTAAAAATTCAAGCTCATATTTCGACCATAAGCAAAGTTGTTCAGAACAGAGATTCAACAAAACCCGAGTCTTTTAACGGCAGGAGGTAATTGGACCAAGACCAATTTCAGTCAACTGGCAGTCATTGACTTTTCATTTGACCAAACTATATGTAATGTCCAGTTTATGGTTCAACCTTACGTTCCCACCTCAATGTCACGAACATAATCCTGACACACAATCTAGATCGCTAGACAAATCCTGTTAAGGCATGACTTTCCAATGATCCGAAAAGCAGTCATTATCCTGTTGACCTCAATCCCAAGGATACTCCAAATTTTAGCTGTGATCAATAAGCTACTTATATTAATACAGCGCCTTGAGGCACATTCAAAATGTATAGAATATTTTTTTTTTATAAATATTTAAATTATGACCCAAGTAGCCTGGTCCCATTATGGTATACATCAGGTTCAACAGTTGACAGTTATTGTAGCAAAGCCATGAACATCACAGCTAATGCTTTTTACTCTGTGACATTCTGTCTAAGACACTGACAGTATAAAAACTGATATTTACTGTATGAAACAAAACTCCATGGAAACCCCATTTATAGAATACCTTGATCAAAATGAAAGGTACAATACTGAGTATGGAAAAGCAAATAAACACTATTTCATTTGTTTTTCATTACTAATCAGCATTTTATGATTGCCCATTTCTGCAATGTACTGTGATAAATATGGCCTCCCAAATTGTCCTTTCTTGATTTGAAGCAATTAAAAAAAAGTATTAAAAAAGGTATCATAATACAACAACATGGTAGTTGTGGACGGCTTCAACATACTTAATTGTTTTGAATCACGTCAACGGTTGGATCATTAGTTTGAAAACAGTGACTGGTTGTTTACTAACTCATGCTACCCTGGAAAATGGACCCTGCACTCAGGTCCATCCAATTAATTATTCAAGTGCGTCAAACAGAAGCACCCAGGAAACCAACGCTTCATCGTACTCTTAATGTGTCTGAGTGTTTAAAAACATGCACATTTCTCGTGGTAAATCAGTACCATGTAATTTCTGGCAACACACAAATATTATTACAAAAAAACAAAGACAAATATTTACACACAAGTTTAACCAAAAGAAACATCAATTAGTATTTTCCACTGATAAACAGTTATAACAAAAACCTTCTAGAATCCACTTCAAAAAGGAAACAAAAGGTAGGGATACATTTTTTTGGAATGTTTTAACACGGTCACTTCTAAAAGGTGTAGTCAATGCATACTGCCTTCTATGGGGCATTCATTATCTCAAATAAAAAAACTTATCTGATCTTTGCAAAGCACATGAAGCATCAAACTTCAGCATTACAATGTTTTCAAATGAACAGATGAAGATTTAACAGAGTTTGCAAAAACTAGAGCAACATTTAGTTGGAATAACCTCGCCTTCCCAGTTACCTTACCTGCTGTGTTTCACTCAGCAGCCTATGTCACTGGAGACTGAAGATCTTCTCTACCTGACTACATTGTCCATAAGATCCTCTGATTGACCTTTCTAAAGACTGATTATCCTCTTACACCTATTAATCTAATAATAAAGGTGTCATTGAATGTAATTATTGTGCAGTTTCAACTAGTGACAGCAGAATTCCTTTATCCCCTCGAGAACGGATATATCTTTAAGAAAACATTCTCCATTTTCTAGTGAAGTTGATTATTCTGTTTTTTATTGTATTGTACTGAATTTAATTATCGGATAAAGTTTACAAATGCCTACAGTAACATTACATTTGGATACAACCTGTTAAGTAAATAATTTAATAAGCAAAGTAATTCCACCTAGATTTAACTATAGTAATTATTAAGCCTTCATTTACAAATTCAAAGCTTTTGAGTTTAACCTAATACACACTCCTTTGGTCTTCAAAATGCTCTTCAGTTTTATTTAATTTGTTAAGACTTAACCTGGTGATAACAAGATACAAATCATTTAGTTTTTTGCTGGTTTATATACAAAAAACTATCACTGCTATGTTTAATCTAATAGTGGAATAGCCTGGAGTTGTTCTATAAACTTGAGCTTTAAATATTCCACATTCAAAAGTATTATTTACTATTGACCTCTGTGGATGCTTACAGTTAAGGAGTTCCTCTCCCTCATCACTTCTCCTTTCCAAGCGCCTGATCACAGTCAGCTGACTGCATGATAAACAATGAGCAGTGGCAAACAGCCTGGAGTTGTAGCTCACTAGCTGTGTCTGCTTCTTTCAAAAGGTGTCTTCTACACTCTAGGTTCAAATTTCAAAAACATTTATCTCTCTTTTTCTCTCTACAGTAGGTGAGTAAACATGTGTTCTCAAAGGACAGTCAGCTTATCTGCACTGTTAAACGATGATAATGCACTGTTTCCCTGCTAAAGCTGGATCATAGAAAAAAAACATAACCAGCAATATCACTGAGCAACTCCATAATCCTAAAAGCTAAAATCCTCAGTCAATGACTCTATAATCCTATCCATGTCTACTAACATAAACAGCTGGCAAAGCTCACCCAGGCATTAGAAATATGTTTTCCCAATCATAAATGGATGAGTTTAATCTCATTTCTTTTACACACAACACGCTTAGAGCAAGTGGCTGGATTTTCACATGGCCACTGAAATACTGTGTGATTCCACCTGCTCTTTACAGAGTTCCAGTGTGATCAGATACTGTAGAATAAGTACCACTCTTTCTCTAATAAATTAGAATGAATTTATTCATAGATGTCAAAATGTATTTGCAAATTGCATACACACAAATGGCACACCGCATAGTAAAGCATGACAGATAGATAGTAGACATACAAGTACAACCTCCTACATAAACTACCTAGCATGAGTATTTTCTTAGTGATTTTCTGTGCACACTCAAACACAGTATTCAGTGTATTGGCAGTTGACTTAGTTACTGTTTGTAGTACTGTGATTTGCCTTCAACAGTACCATCGTTTGCATTGCATTTGAATGGCTAGCGGATAGCTGTTTAAACCAGGCTGCTCCCTCACATTTGCTTAGAAGGTTTGGTCTACACAGGCTCAGCGCATATTTCTGGAGAAATCTGAGTCAAACGCGGCTCCACAGTGAGGCAGAAGTCACTGGTGATTTAGGGAAGTTAGTGTCTGACTACGTGTGATCTGGTTTCTACATTTACTGAGCGCGGGACAGTGAAGTGATAATAGGACTTGCACTGATAGAAATCTGAGAAGATGCAGCTAAACGCCATCTTGCAGTCTGCGGTCCGCTAGTTAGCTAGCTAGCAGGCTTGACAGTGAAGGCCTGCAGGCAGGGCAGAGCTGCTACTGACGAAAGCAATACACTCATGTCGTTGGCAACACTTTCACTAGTGATTTAAAATCGTCCCTTGAAAGCAAAGTCCGTGCATTTTGACGCCAACACCCACATCTAGCAGCAGCTACAGCCAAATGACGACCCACGGCTACTTTGGGGGGAGACTCGGCTGCTCTTCCGCAATTCAATCGAGTGCTACACAGTTAGCTTGTGAGCCGATGCTGGTTAATTAGAAACGGGTTGCTCGGCCCTGCAGAAATCCACTTACTCGCACACTAATAATCTCGTTAACGCCAACGGTGCCCGGTTGATTTGATTAGGACGTATCGGTGTGTTTCTTGGCTTCCCGACGATTCGGTGGACTCGAGCCTGTGGAAACTGCAAGGTCGGGCGGCGACGGCCTGTTCGACTCGAGCGAGCAGCGATGCGGGTGATTTCTCACAAACCAGATGATCCGTGAATCATCCGCCGCTTCGTAACTCGCCATTTCACCACTGGTACTGAATAAGTTGTGTCTACAATCCCTCGTTGAAAGGCGTTGCACCGGCGCGGCCGTTTCGGTGCAGGGAGGCAGCAACATGCTAACTTATTAGTTCGGCTCATTAAAAAAAAAAAAAAAAAAAAAAAAGGGTGTTAACGCGGATACGATAACTCAGGCTGACAAAAGTGTGTTCGTTAGATATGTATACATTTAAGGTGCTTATTTAAAGTTGGCTGGAGACGCTGTCTGCTGTACCGTCTCCAATAATCAACATTTACTGTTAATTTTGTTCGCGGGACGGTTCTTTTTTTCCTTTCCAGCCCAGCCCAGTGTTTCATCATCAACTGACAGCCACATCTTTTTAAACGCAATTCTTCAAGTGGGCCAACAAAACGAGTCAAAACGAAACTAGTCAACCTCAACCATCGCGTTTACCTTGTGTGGAATGTGGCTGGAACCGGAGCGAGGGTGCCAGTGCTTTAGGCCGAGAAGCAGCTCCGCGGGGCCATCGCTGACAAGGAGCCTCGCTGCCCGACGTTTACGTTACTTTCAGCCGCTTGGCTAACGCGAGCCGCGGTGAACCCAACTCCGCCAGTAGCGTGGAGATAAGTTCAATATAAATACGAGTGTTTCCCCGCGAACGAAGAGCACCGGCTCCACGGCTGCATACAGTCCCGCAGCTTAGCTACTTGTAGTCCCTTATCGCTAAATAGCCAACTTACACGTTAGCTCACCGCGGCTAACTAGGGGAGCTATCTATCGCTACCCCACCCCCGGGCAGTTGCAATTCCGCCACAATGCATCAGCTAATACCAGTAACAGACCCAGTGGAAGGTGGGAAAGTGCCACGAGGCCGGGTTGGTTGCACCTTACCTGATTCAATTTGCGCTTGTTTCTGCGTTTGGGCATTGACCGGAAAACAAGACGGCGTAAACCTCCGATCCACGCATCAACGAACACCACAGCGCTAGCTTTCTGACTAGCTAGCCGGCTAGCGTTGGTTTTCCGAAGGAGCAGCCCTTCCCGTGCGCAGGCTACAGCTAAAGGGAGCTTGACAACCTCCGTCAACCAACCGGAGAGGGAGGAGGAGGGGGGGTCACACCCACTAGCTATGTGCTGGAGACACCGTCCGGGCGAACGAGAGAAAAAAGGGCTGAATCTTCACCGCCGCTGGAAGTCCAAAAGTCCGCCTGCTCTCCGTGACCCTCCTGCCCGTCTCAACATCTGCCCTTTCCCTGCGATCGCTCTCCTCCGGCCATCGAAACGACGAGATGGGCGCGGTGACCCTGCAGTTAGCGCCGGGAAACCCCACGCTGCAGCAGCGACGGGGACAGAAGCATCGATCTGTGTGTGATGGTTTTATCTGCACATGGAGAAGCCTCATCGATCACTGTGATCACCGTGGAGCGCCTCTCATTCTGCCGTGTGTGTGTTTCATAATGGGTGGATAAGAGCACTGGAGAAATGGCGTTGGTTTGTTTCCGTTCCCTCACCAAGCGGCCTGGTTGAGGGTCGGGGGGTCAGTCAGGCCCCCAGTTGGGTTTCAAGTTTGAAGTGGTGTTAATTATTTCATCTATAACCAACTAACAGCAGCATCGACAATAAAGAGTGGACTCATGATGTTGTGCTACAAGACTGACAGGGATAAAAGGTGTGTCGATTTGGTGAGAAATGAGACATGGTAATAAGGAAACACCCTCAAAATTAGAGCAACACTTACGTTAAAAAATAAAAGCACTCAAATTGATTAGAGAAATAAGTGCCTGGACCTGGATATATTTACATGTATTCCCTTTCATGAGCCTTTGCAGCACAAAAAACAGTTTGTCGTAGACTTATTTAAATCAAACAAAGATAAGACTCCTATTTAGTTCTAAAGCTGCCCCCCTTTAGCGGCTTTGCTTTTAAACCTTGATAGGCTATTAAGATAGACTCATGCCTAACCCGGCTGGTCGCTAACCTCTGCTGGCCCAGATGGCATACGGCTGTGGACCAATTAACGCAATGATGCAGTAGTTCTTGTGCCCCGGACAAAAGTGAGCCTGAAGTGGCCCACTTGTAAAACAGCAAATGTGGTCCAAATATCCCCAAACAAACGATGGCCTCTTGTGTCAAACATGTGGCAAAGTGTAATCTGGATGTGAACCTTTAGTGGCCCATGTAGTAAATGGTACAAAAATCTGGGCCACCTTTGCCCCCGTTGGTATTGCTGTGGCTTACTTGTGGCTCAGATCCGGCAAACAGGAGCGGACTGCTCAAGTGCCGTCATTCCAGATGGTATGTGGGCTGAATGTGTGATGTGTGGGATGTGGGTCTACTCTAATCTAAGCCAAAATAATCTTGCTATGTTGGGATGTTCCCTTGTGTCTGCTGGTGGTTAGCAGCTTATCATTAAACTAGCAAGGAGGATCTTCAACAAGGGATAGTCACCATCTTGTCCTAAAATTATTGTTTATATTTTCAAGCACCTTTCACATTAAAGGTAAGAAGAGATTGGACTTGGACTGTGGACAAGGCCAGTGTTCTATATGAACATGGGGTAATGAGTATAGCTGTGGAGGTTTGGGATGTTTGCTGATTTCAAACTGTTAACTGATGTTTTAATATTCTTTTTTATACATTTCCTTTTCTGCCTTTTTCCTTGTTTTGTTCTGTGTTGTTTTATTCCCATGTATTTGTCAAGCACTTTGTAATGTTAAGTTTTAAAGAAATAAAGTTTTATTATTATTAATGTAAATTTGTGTTACTGTTTCTTTGCATAGGTATATTCGGAGAAAAAACGGCCAGTAATCACAATCTATTTAATGTGTTACAAATATATATATACAAACACTGATCTCTTCCAAAACCACCTCTCACTTAAATGCTCACTAGTTGTGATGCAATTCCAGAAAAACATTACATCAGAATACTCATTAATTTCCCCTGAAATACCACATAATTATTATAAATTAACCATGTGCTGGGCAACAAAGTCCATTCTGCTCTTCAAGTGGTCTGTTGTGTAGACATGCACTTGTCTAATTGTTTGCCAAAGTCCTACAATACCTCAACAAACAATAATTAGTTAATTAAGCTATTTATTCAGGGCGTCTAATGGAGTCCAATAATTATTTTCACAAGCGGGACCTGGGAACCTGTTTGGGGACTTGATTTTTTCCCCATAAACAGGAGCAGTTTTCCAATGTGACTGTCTAAACACATTTAGGTCCACAAAACATGAGCAATACCTGGACTACATGTACACAGAGTAATGAGTACAATTGAAGTAAGCTTAATGTTCAATATTAAAGTCTCAAATGTCTTGAATTTGTTTTGTATTTCATTCAGGTGCAAGGTTCTAACTTTTTCTAAAATTCAATAATTTGAAAGCAATCATTTAACTGAGGTTCGTGAACAGGGTAACGCCTCAGCCACAACTCTTGCCACTTCCTGCTAACCTTGTTAGCTGCTCCTCTCATGTTGGTCTTTCCTTCCATTGTTTACTCACCCTCCACCATCATAATCTTATCCCTCCTTGCATCTCCTCCCTCCTCCCTCCTGCATGGCCCCAAATGAAGGACCTCTAAATCGAACCAAACCGGACCCACTGATCAAAGAAACACACGATACCAAACCCCTCCAATCTTCTAACAATTAATTTAACAAACAAATTATACACAAAGTGCATTCACAGCTATTTTCCAGTAGGCACGTCCTCAGCTTTGTAATGCTCCTGCCCTTATATTCAGCTTTGTGGGGTTGATTTAAGGCTGTCTGTGGTTCCTCCTTGAGTTTTCATCGGGGCTGTGCAACAACAAAATACAGGATCAAAAATGTAAGATAAATTATTTGTCACAGTTTTCTTTCGTAGGCTTACTTGGTGTCTCCCTACAAACTTGGTATCACCCTACAAACCCTCGGACAACAAATGTGAAATTCTTAATGTTCCCACTTCAGTGTTGCAATATCCTCTTTATTTGGTTGCCTACTTTCATTACAGTCACTACGGGACACCCAAACACCTGCTAAAGGCTAATGGCTCGCAGGAAGCTAATCGCAGGTCCCTTCAATAGGACATGTGACGGTGAGGTCACAGAAAACAGGTCTGATCATTGACATAGCTTTGACAGTTTGTCTTTAACCCTTTTTGGTTACTTAGAGAATAAAATGGTATTGTACCCCATTGAAAAGTTTACTGTTTATAATTTTTTGGGGTTGAGAACATCTTCCAAATTGTTCGATGAGGAGGGAAACGGAGACGTGAAGACGAAAGACCTGGAGAGACTGATGAGTGAATAAGGAGGAGGAGATGTTTCTTTACTTGGAATGCGGCCACTTCATTTCTCGGACATACAGCAGGAGCAAGCCCTTCTATGTGGTCCGTCACTTCTCCTTAAAAACACACTTTTAGCGTATTTTCCCACAATACCCAGGTGCACTACGTCACACACTAGAAACTTTCCTTAAAGGGGCAGGCCATACCTGCGACACAACAGCTCTCGTTCACATATACAGATGGCAAGAGAAAGTAGAGACGCAGATTCAGCAACTACATCCGAGATCCGATGCACCTTATTATTATCTGAGGGATTTTTACATACTGTCTGAAAAACATTCCGACAGTAAAGGCAAGGGGTAGTGATGGATAAGGTTTTCTTTAACAGGTCTTTCATTCTCAGTTTCCACCAAAAAACGATGAAATGAACTGAACTATGAACTAGTTCAGAATTGAAATGGTGAACTATGAACGTGAATTATTCATGTTTACTTGTATGAACTTTGAACTAGTTCATGAGAGGTGTGAACTTGCACAACACTGGAAATGAAAGTGCTTATTAGTTTCTTTATAGGCTATTCACTTTAACTTAAGTGATCAGATGTAAATATAACAGATGTGTAATTATTCTGATAAAGTCAAGATAAATTAATCTCAAAACACATTTGAATTAACTCTCTGCAGCTCATCAGGTCTGGATTTTTGTTGTAATTACAGGAAGATTTAAACAGACCCACGGCTAAATTTTCAAAGGGGAATATCATCTTCAAAAATACATTATGAATATTCTAATATTATCTAATTCTGCAGCATTCTGTTTACTCAAGTGAGCCCGCTGTATCACTAGGTGGCAGTGTTTCACTGTCTGATGTATGCAGGTTGGGCTCATTATAAAACGAATATTGGCACAATGTTCTTCTGTGAACAATATTTAATTAAAATTTTAGGATTAAAGCTCATATCTAGCAACAGGTCAATGGTTTCTATGTCCACTTAAGACCAGGGTATATACTCATACACTTTATATAAAGTAAACCGTTTAATCAAGATGTTTGATATATTTTATTTTCTAATTCAAATTCACAACCTTTAGTCACTTTAAAATTTCATATGAAACATGTCTTACAATATGCAGAGAATACTCAATCCTGACTTTAGTTATTATTGTTTTTCTCAGCATATAGAATAAAGGTTTTCTTCAGAGCTAACAAAGGATTTTTAATTTCAGGTAAAGGGATTTTTAACTGTGACAGCTTCTTGGGTCTGATGGCACTTTACCACCAAAGAACCAAGAACCAGGATGCTGAACTCAGAGCTCCTTTTAAAGTTTTTGATAAATATGCTAAGGGCTATATTGACTGGAGCACACTCAAGTAAGAAAAACCCTTTAAACAATAAACAAGAGTAAAAATTTGTACAGATATTTGAACAAAAACATAGGACCATGCCCATGTTTATGTTAAGCATAGTGTTCATATTAATTTTCAATCAAATTTAATTCCCAGGTATGTACTGGCGAACGCATGGGAACACTTAATGAGTTCGAAGCAGAGCAGATGATGAAGGAAGCTGATAAAGATGGAGATGGAGCCAATGATTATGAAGGTCTGTTTTATATCCACATCATGAAAAGATATATAAAACCACTCTGCCTCACTATAGTTGAAAAAAAGTTGAAGGTTTTGTAAAAAATTCTTTGTGGTTAATTTCCTTTCGATCTATCTTGAAATGTTCATTTCAGCAGCTTATTGCAATTTATCCACAAGATAAATATAAAATGTTACGAACCCTGCAGCAAGCTCTTGTTACTTTAGCAAATTTTTGTATTCTTAATTCCTAAAGCCGATTTTGTACGTAAATACATCGGAATACGTTTTATTTGTATTCATAATTAAAGCTTGACAAGGATTTCATTTTATTTACATTTGACTTTTATACTAATTAAAACATCTCCAAATACATACGAATATTCAGAAATGTGTTGTATTGAAATAGATGTGAGGACAAGATTATAAGAAAATCTTGTGGGAATATAGTATTATTTATTTATATAATTCGAACTCCTTCAGAATTTGTGGCCATGATGACCGGGGACCTGTTTAAAATAACTGTCTCTTCTCTGCAGCAGTTTTCTGTTTAGGTTCAGGTGACACATGATTGTAAAACAAGAAGTCTGTCACAATCCCAGATCCCAGCTCTGGGAATAATTCTACAAATCGTTTACATCAGATTAATAAATAAAGTCAAAAGGGATTGGTCAGTCATGTTTCTTTAACTGTGTGTGTTTCTGATGGAGTGAATTCAGTCAATGAGGATCAGAGAAAAGACATCACAGGGTTAATATCCTCAGACCTACCACCCGGATGCAGTCATTCACATGGGTCTGACAGCATCTGGTGTGCAGGGCCATTAAATCCCATCCTCATCCCTGCAAAACCAGATAGACGGCTCAGGGAGCCAACCGCCTCTGTCATGCTGAAGCCATCAGACCAATAGCAGGGTGATGGGGGGAGGAGGGGAGGGAGCCGCACTGATCTCTGCTTGCAGCATCCCTGGAGCAGCCTCTGTGCTGTGAAATACAAGAAAGGGCAGAACGGGGGTAATAGATCCTGGGAGGCCACTGGAGAACAGAAAGGGGATCTCGTGGAGTCTGCTGGGGTAGGGTTACGTCAGTGTGTGGAGTTCATCTGTAGAGAAAATGGCTGTTTTGTCAATGTAAACAGCCTGTGCAGGACCTGCATTGCTAAAGAGGGGGGGGGAGCAGAAGAGGAAGAGGAAGAGGAGGAGGGGCAGACACTGGAGGAAATGTTGCCTCTTCCAATGAACATTTTCTCCTCTTGCTGGCCCCAGCCTGCTGCAGCTCACCTCTGAAACTCATGCATGACACACGTTAAGGTACGTCTGCATCTCTAATCTGAGAAGACACATGGAGTGGGACCCGGTCACGTTGGCGGGATTAGTGGCTCAGCTGTCTGTGCAGGACAGCTGAGATACAGTCCATCTCGACTAAATATAACATGATATGTGTCACAGTAATGAGAAGAGCATTAACTGATTTGGACATCCAGAACTGTTGGAGGCTTTGTGCAGAGCAGGGATCGTCAACCAAACAACAGCCATAGACTGAATCCAGCCTCTGGTTTTCATTGGCCGTTTGGTTCAGCTTCACATGTTCCTCATTAAGAGGAACAAGCAGGCAGGATGCACTCAGGAGAGAGGAATGAATGGATCATATGTCTATTTCCACTGGCTTCCTGTGACGCAATATCACACTGCTTTAAAATAGAAAGCATAAACTCCTCATACACGTAGGCTGCATCTCCAAGATAAATTCAGTCTCATGGGTACAGTGTGTGTGTGGGTGTGTGGGTGGAAGGCACAAGTACGAGTCTTGGATGCAGTGGATATTTTTGGAACCTGTGTGTGGGGCTGTGTGTGTGTGTGTGTGAGTGTGTGTGTGGGGGTGGGTTTTTGTTTGATTCTGTCGTTTGAACGCACCACAGACACATTTCCTCCCTGTGCACGTTACAGTTGGAGTGGTTAGTATTCCTCTGTAATTTATCAGGTTTCCTCATGTGCCTCTGCTCCCCACATCCTGCCCCAAAACACCTACCACAAGCCAGACATGTCAGCTAGGGTTTGAATGAAATCGAGGTATGGGCTGTGTCAAAAATGAAATGTTTAATTTCCCACACTAGATATCCGTTCCCTGAATATGCTGGAGTTTTTTCATCAAGATTCACATGTTACAAGCTAGGAAATCAGTGAAAATGTCGAAAAAAATCCTGCAATCTTAAAAAAATATGTATATATATATTTGATCCGTCTCCTGATTCAGATCCACACCAAAATGTTGTGATTCTGCCCTGACGAAAACCATATCCTTCCACAGAGTTTCATGGAAATACGTTCAGTTGTTTCTGTTTGATCTCAAACCAACAAACAGACAAAATACAAAGCAAATCAAAAATACCCCTGTATAATTAATCCCACACTGTCTTTCCTTTTTGTTTTAGTTTTAGGTTCTCCAGCTCATTCGGCCCGAGCCTCATCGATGGCTCAGCAGACCCCAGACCAGAGGGAGGACGTCTACGTCGACTATGAGACACACTACAGACTGAGGGACATCACCACCTCCACATAAATACATTGCGCTGTGAAAACGGTTACACTTGAACATGGCTTTAACCGCAGCTAAAACAACTACAAGCTTTTTCTCCACATCTGCCAAGACCACCACAATCCCATTCCTCTCCGTGGGCACGAGCGCCAGAGACAATATCACCTCCAGGACTACGTTAATGACTGTTACCATAACGACAAACGAGACCAGCTTCAATGCCACCACGTTTCCGGAGGTGGTGATCGAGGGCTCGGGAATGGGAATGGTTCTTGTTCCCTTCGGCATCATCACTGTTATTGGCTTAGCAGTGGCAATAGTAAGGAATCATTGATTTCTCCCAGTGTTAGACATTAGTGCCTTTATTATCTAGTTTGTATAACATGAGTTCTTTCTCCTTACATCTATCGTATATCTGTATCTTATTCTGTTATGTCTTTCTCCATTCTAGTTGCTGTATATCCGGAAAAGGAAGCGGTAAGTTTATATTCAGCTAATTTATTTCCCAGCTAAAATAGGCTCAACAGATCAATTTGTTGCCACTTAGACGAGTCTTATATCAAAATGTATTTTAAAAATCTATATTATTTCCCCTTTTATTGTGCCAACATGTCAATTAAAACCTTACTCATGTAAAGCATTGTTCCCTCATATGACTGCTGGTAGTACAACATGTGCCTTAACTAAGTAGGTCAGGGGTTGGTCAGGGAGGCCCAACATCAAATCCTTTGGCTAGGCCCGTTGGTCTTCAGCTCTAATCTCTGCCTCGTCCTGCAGGCTGGAGAAGCTGAGGCACCAGCTCATGCCCATGTACAACTTTGACCCAGCTGAAGAGCAAGATGATCTGCTGGAACAAGAGCTACTGGACCACGGGCGGGAAGGCAGCCTCACAGGTCCCAACGCCAAGGTAGGCCAGAGAGTGTCTGGTATTCTCACACGAACCATCAACCCTAACCCGTTAACAAATCACAAGTGGTTAATGGTTGAATAACAAAAACCATGATAGCCATATTTTATTCTCCTCATTCTTAAGTAGAAGTGGTGAAGTCACATTTTTCTAATATAGTCTGATGCCCAAGTTGGAGACATTGCAATGATTCTTGTGTTTTTTTACTGTGATGTGTTGGACATATTAAATTTTGTTATCTGTACATTTTACACATAGTGTTATTATGACAAACCCTTTATTAATGCTTTATTTAGGCCCTTTATCAAATGTTCTACTTTGTTGAAATTATCTACATTCTTGTAATTTTTTTTCCCTTATCATAATTCATCTTTTTGTTTACCTTATTTTCTTTTAAGTTTTGACAAAGGGGTAACGGTAAAAGACAAACATGGTAAAGTATCGCCTGTGTGTCATTTGAACCATCTTTCTAAACCTCTCTTCCCTCCACAGTCCTCATTCTTTCAGACCATCATTTTTTCTGTAACTCAAACCAAAACCTGTAGATTTGGTTGTAACTAAATAATTTTTCATGCTAACTTATCTGTTTTTAGGTAGATTCTCACAATGACCATACTCCAGTACATTGAAATCATCTTTATCTTCCATCAGTTTGATCTTTTCCTTTGTCACCCCTCAACTTAATATGAACACATTCAAAATTGAAGGGGCCACATGCATAACCAGTGCTTGAGTACAAGCTTTATTTTCAAAGAATTGAATGCCACAACGCATTACAACGCTACACTACACCTGGAGAATCTTTTTAAAATGTATATTCAGTTGTATTTGTTTTCTACAGTAGACAATTTATATAAAAAGAAAATCTACATTTCTCTGAGTGTGAAAATCCGTGTTGACAGGGAGGTCATGGTCCACTCACAAGCTTCTCCCAAAGCTTTAAAATGCATTCTCATGTGTGATGACAACTGAACCTAATCCATTACAGCCCAGCAGACTCAATTCAATGATGAGAACCATGACATGGTCAAAAGGTATGGAAGAGGCTAGTAAGTGGACCACATTAAGTTTTTATAGCATCAAACCTCTATGTCTGACGCCATGGAACAATGTGTCCGTCCACACAGCGTCCACAAGCGATCAATAATCACCCAAATAGCATCACGTTGTCATTTTGAATTGATCATATTTGCCATATAAACATTCTACTGATACGCTGAACATTTGCTGTTTTATACACGTGGCCTCTGGTTCTAAGAAAAACTCTGATTTCAGTCGTCAATCCCTTTCTACCTCTTGACATATAGTCAATAATTCCTACTAAACATGATTGTACACAGGCAGTCATGTTACACCAGGACAACAAGCTACTGCTGTTTTTTTCTCAAAGTTCAAGGCTGCTGTCACCAAGTTAACATCGCTAACGGCTTTATCTCTCATCTGTCCCGCTGCCCGTCTCCTCCGCAGACTCTCACCACCTCCCAGGGGACCACGCAGAGGCCCAGTCGTCTGGTCTTCACAGATGTAGCCAAAGCGCTCAACGCTTGACAGCTCTCTTCCATTGGTTCGCCTCAGTGTTCAGGGCCCACTGCCGGCCCCCACTGAAATACAGACTGTCGCTCAGGAGGGGAAACAGAGGGAAGAACTGGACTGTTTTCATGGGAACAACTGGAACTTTCGGGAAAACATTTTTAATCACGATGACTTGTCACTGTGCAAAACGGCGAAGCGGTTTCCAGTGGGCTGGAAAGAGAGCAGAGGATGTCGGGTGCATGTTTGTGTGTAAGGCAGCGTAAAAGGGAAGCGTCACACGTGATCTTGCACTGTTTCCATTTGGCACACAGACGCAGTGTGGTGCACTTTTCCTAAATTCTTGTTGTGTCACTGTTGTTGAAACGTTTGGTAGCTCGTCAGCGAAGTTCCTCGGAGCTTCGAAATCTTCTTCCATGTTTGATGTGAGAGGAGTGTGTATTTGTGCTATTCTGATTTTTCGTGGTCTTACATCTCCGACTAGCTCGGACGCTAGATGTGTCACCATCCCCCGAGTGAACTGACCCTCTCCATTTAGTTTCGTCTTTATAGAGCAATGAAGGACTGATTCTGTCTGTATGCATTAAAACTATTTAAACCAATCTGACTAAATAGTGTTTTCGTTGCACAAATACGTGACAGAGGAGTCGGTAGGTGTGATATTTTATTGGTAAGCGATAAAGAAGCAGAATAACATAATTCACATGGTAAAGAGTCATAACAAAATATATATCACAGGTTTGTGAGTTCAATTAAAGAAGTGGATGAGGACACATCAATAATATCACTACAAAATTGGTGTTAAAAGTAAGGCATACAATATGATTGCTCAAGTTACACTTCAACCTTTCAATAGTTGAAAATGGATCAAGTACTGTATTTAACAATATCACTATCAGTAAGATCACATAAAACCATTGTCCCCATATTGAGTGTAAATATCCAACGACGAAGTATTACAGCCATATTGAAGAAAAAGGATTTGAGATTTTGTTAATAGTCATAATATTACAAGAATTAAGTTGTAATCAAATGAAAAAAATGAAGATGTTTAAAGAAAAAGAAAAAAGAGAGTTCCACTCCTTGCTCCAAAATCTTTGTAACCAATCTCATTGTTTCTTCCTCATTTTAACCCAAGTGAGAGGCTGATCTTTTGATATTCCTCTTTGAAAAAAGTCTAAAATTATGACTTAATCCTTATAATATTATGACTTTTTTCTCCTCTAATCTTATCACTTGATTCTCAGACATTTTCCCCTTAAGGGGCTCTCATACTTTGTTGCAACTTACAAACACAGCTTGTGTAAAATAACAAACATTGACTTGGCTGTGATTCAAATGAAGAGGCTGACTTCCATTCACTTATGGTGACATGGACGTAGTGAGATGAGATGAGTGGACTACGACAGCACTAGTTTGAGAGTTAGTTCAAGATTTCATCCACGTCACCTGCAGCCCTGACGGAAACATTTCCTCAGAGACGACCCAGGCGTGTTTGTTTTCAGAGGTAGTCCAGACGGCAAACACAAAATAAAACGTAAATGTCAATGCAGTTGAACAAGAAAACTGTAACTGAAATGAGTTCTTCCGGCAGCAACTTAGTAAACAATGCTGAAATACATAAAATTAATGGGATACAACATATCATCAGTGATATCATAAGTGAGTTTAAGTGAATTAACACTTAATATATACAGTAAATGAAGGGTGATATTCAAGTCACGTAATAACTACTAAGTGATATGTTGTCCATGCTGGGTAACGTCCTCCCATGATGACACTGGACTCAATTTGATGAAGTTGAAGTGCTTGCATTTGTCTGATCATTTGTCTGACCAAGTCTCAATAACAATTTTTTTTTTTAAACATAAGAGTCAACGTCTTTATCAAAAAACAAAACATTTTGGTAATCCACGTAAAAATCTCTCCAATATACCAGTATTACTATATGACTAGTTGTTCAGTTGCTAAATTAAGAATAAATGCTGAATTGTTACTATTCATTACACATTAAACGTACTACTCTTTGTAATTAGTTCACCTTAAAGTGTGGGTTCTCGCCAAAGACTGTCTATAAAGATGGATGACAGACTCTGCAAAAGTTAAGCCAAAGCATGTCGATCGCCCCCCGGGTGGCTGCCTGGAGAGCAGCATTATCTCTCCTCCATGTTAGTCGATGGGCTATGGACCAAACTAAGAGGTCAAAGTTTACATCAATTAAACATTTCTCAAAGATGGTTGTAATCATTTGAGATTGTTCTTATCAAACAGATGTTTGTTCATTTGGTTTTGGCTCCAAATAGAATTTGGCTTCATTTCTGGATAGTGGGGGGAAGTGGAGATGTGTCCTCTGTCTTTATAGAAAGTAAATGGTTCTGTGATGGAAATGTGGTCATGGTCAGTGTGACCATGACCACATTTCCATTTTCAGGGCCATCACAATACATCCAAACCAAACTTGAAAAAGAACCTGTATGTTCGGACACCAATGTGTTCTCATAATTTGGGTGAGCTGACCTTTTAAAGCAAGGCAATAACTTTTGAAATCAAACCCACACATGAAATTTTGAACTAATAAGCAATACGTTGAATTGATAAGCAATAAAAGACAAGCAATAAGACATAAGTTCAATCCAATATTATTTCTGCTGTATCATCACTTGTTATAGTAAGACCAGTGACTTTTGGTAGCTGTTAGCATACTACATTCTACTTGTGCTATTGCACAGGGGCGTTGCAATAGGGTTCACAAAGCAGACAATTCCCGGGGCCCCACACTGAACCGAGGCCCCTGAGAACAGCTGATAACATTAGTCCACGGCAATGACAGTTGTGTAGCCCCCCCCCCCCCTTTTGCCTATGGCAACCAAAGCTGTTTAAGACACACCTGCTCCTGTTAACTTATACGTTAGCATTTAGCTTTAAACCATCACTGCCACACTGACCACTGTTGTAGCTGTTCAACAAAAGTTATGGCCTAGTTTTATCAGCCAGAAAATAGAGAAAGGTACAACTTGGGTCCATTTTCCCCCTAAAAAAATCAGTCATACAAAGACAGGGTTCCTGATGCGATGCTGAGTATTGATTAATTACCCAGAATTCATTTCATTTCAAGCTATTTTCCTACAAGGTCAGCGTGGTTTTATTTTCCGCCCTTCCTTCCAGATCACATGAATTATAGAGTGTCACACATACAAGTTACAGTGTATGAGATTACATGATGTAGTAAAAATTGAAATATCAGAGAATCAGACCCAGAAAACAAACGCACAACAAATAAAACAAGTATTTCATTCAGAACTACACCCTAAAAAGCAAGTATTTCATCAAGTTGTTGTAAACTATTGGCTGCATTTTATTTCCCAGGAGACCAAAGCAAGTGTCACACCATCTTTTAACAAGTACCTTTTTTTTAAGTATTGACACTGATTTTTTCACGGAGAGTAAAATCAACTGTTGCAGTGTAACGTCTGTGTAGGGCTGGGTGATGAAACAATATCAATAAATATCATGATAATTATCAATAAGGACTGATATGAATTTTTTTATCTTGATGTAATTTTTGGCCGTAACACCCAGCCCTACCCCTGTGTGTTTGTTTGAGTGTAGCCCTGAAAACCCTTTGTCTGTCTATATGGTATATCTGCACATGAACCTGTGCGTGTGTGTGTGTGGGTGTTTGTGTGTGTGTGTGTGTCACTGTCGAGGGAATGGAGAATGACTATGCTGGAGATCATCTGTGTTTTTTGTGATGCTGAGGTAGAATGAGAGATTAAGAAACTGAGGGTAACTGAGGTTTGAATGAGGTCTTTGTGTCAAGGCATACTGGTTATGTCAAATACAGATCAGAAATGCACAACAAACACGGCACAATAATTATTACTGAGTAGACTGACGACATGTTCCTGAATAGTTTTTTACCTGAGGTTTCAATATGGTGTAAAAGCACTGTAATAGGGAAATCCTGAGTGTGGTAAAATGATGCGTCAACACTGCTGTTGACTCAAGTAAACATGAAAGGTTGATCAAAAATGAAATACCCATTTCAATCTTTGGGTATTTTCCTTTTTTTCGTACATTAGCTGCTGGTTGGGAGGAAAAAAAAATGCATTTCACTGAGGTTATTAAAGATCTGAATACGTTTCTTACATTGACATGTTCTCCCTCCAAAGTTGGACATTTCATTTTGGAAAAAGCACCTTTCACGTCTACTTTCATAATAATGACTTCAGCGCACATGTTCATATTGTAACATTATTCAAAATGTCACCACCTTGCTCCCATTTCCCGCAAGGTTTCAAGGCGCTCCAGTCAGAAACACGTTTCAACAAAAGGGTTCAGTTTGGTTCCTTTTTTTTTTTTCTTTCTTAACCCTCCCGCTCATTTTAGCCTGCGAACCTGTCACACACACACACACACACAAACACACACACACACACACACGCACACACTCAGACACTCAAACAGACACACAGGCTGAAAGGCTCAGGAAGGCAAGGCATACTTAAAAAGGAATAGTTCCAAAAGTACACTTATTTTGAGAAACTTTTTCCTTGGTGGAGCGTATTTCCCATAATGTGAGAACTACTAAATAAGACATTAATAAAAGCCCTTTCCAATTAAATTCTTCAATTTTTAAAACACAGAACGGACAAATCCAGGGTAGATTTCTCCTTTTGAGAACAAACCACGGTCTGCAATGATTGTGTGTGAGTGTGTATATGTGTGTGTGTTCCTGAATCCCCATCACAGATAGGTGTCACATGGTACCCCTGTTTGTTTGAGGCCGAACCTTGAGGTAGGTCGAGAGGTGACATGTCTACTCCCCTTCCTCCTGCGGCGTGTCCTGAGATGACGAGCGCTGCGACGGGCCCTCCCCTGCGCCGCCTGAAGGATCCTGGAACAACAAGCAAGGCAGTTTTATTTAAAAACCATATTTCATACACAGAAGTATATTCAAGGTGTTGAATAGGGAAACTAATAACAACACAGATGCTAAGTTAAAAGAAATTGATTTCAAGTTAAAAGCACCGTTCAGAACAAATTAAAAAAAGGAAAACAAACAAGATTAAGAGAGGAGAAAAAAGAGGCAAACGTATATAAAAAAAAAAAATCTATATTATAAGTCTAGAATTTTTAAAAACAAGTTAAAGGCATAGAATAATTAAAAAAATTACACAAATTGACTTTAGATTTTGTAAACTGGTAAAAGTGAATAAAGCAGTTTTGATCTGGATTCAAATGATGCAATGGATTGGGGCATTCCTAGGATTATCCAGTGCTGTGCTGCATAATGACTAAAGGCTGCTTCTGCTTGTTAAACCCTGGGTACCACCAGCAGACCCCTACCAGAGATCTCAGAGGTCTTACAGGGTTTTATTGCACTATCATCTCTGTTAGGTATTTTGTGCCAGCTCCATTAAGACATTTAAAAAGGAACCAAAACCCTTTCTTTCTGTTATTGTCTGATCTCTTTCAGTTACACTGAGTCAAAATGCACAAGGTCATGAATCACACGCGGATACAAGAATGAGTGTAAGAATTTCATTGAGTGATTGCGTGCGGGGAAGAAGATCCAGCTGTCAAACGTAGAATTGTGAGGAAGACGACGGTTAAGTCAGGAAACCGAGAAGACAGAGGAAGAGAACAGTTAGATCAGGTTTCCCCTCTCGACATTGACTCATTCTTCCCCTTCGCGTGCGTGCGTCTGAGAGAGGGAGTCTGTCTCAACAGTTTCAGTTCTTGAAGCATCTCTACCCCCTTTGACAAACTGCTCTGTGGGGAGGATGCGATAAGGCAGACGAGGGGCATCGACAGAGCCGGCCCGCCTCGGTGACAAACGTTGTGCAATTTTTGAAAGATGAACAAGACGCCTGAAAGAGGTGAAAGTTCTGAGAAACGCTGTGTGAACAGTCTTCACCAAAGCTGGATGACTTCACGAAAGGATGTTTGGAGGTGTCTCTGGGGAATTCAACAATCTGTGCATTTCCAAGAATATGTCCCGTCCTCATGAAGCCGGTTCACATAAAAGCCCAGAGAACAAGTGCCCTGGTTGTTGGTTATTTACAGTGAATGTGCCAAAGCAACAGCAAAGTTTGCAATTCTACACTGTGTTAGTTTGTTACTGTGCTCAGTTTCAAAAGAGGAATCATTTGCCACACAAGTGTAAAAGTCTACTGTTGAAACAGTATAACGATGCATGATATAAAATATTAATATGTTCGAAAACTCTAATATGCTGGGGACAGGGCCAGGGAAATAGACAGAGGTCAGAGTCCTCCCACGGTTTGTTCAGATTTCAACAAATTCAATTTAAGATATTTTTGGGAACAAAATAAATTTGTCCTAAAGTTTAGAATGACAGATATGAAGGAGTATCGGAGCATTACTTAAACTTCCATAATAGATAAGGTGATGAAGCCAATACAAAAAAAACGTTCTGGCGCAAACTACAACGAGACAGACGTTGTCCACAGACTTTCCTTAAGACAGACACTGAATAAATGTAGACTAGAAAGGTTTTTCATTGATCTACTCTAGATTCTATGAGGTTCTTATGGTTCTTCTCAAGTATTTCTGAAATAAATCACATCACCAAGAAGACTTGGGATATACATTGATAGCCTAATGCAGATTTTGGAGACTGCAGTCAGTTTGAGGTGCTGTTAATTAGGAGCTTTTTTCCAATACCATAGTTTGTCCACCACATCGGTGGCAGCTGGGTGTGCAGGGGTCCAACTGCATGAAAGCCCCCGTTTGTTGGATGCAGCCTGACTGTCATGTGAACAAAGGGCTTTTGAATGTAGCTAATAGGATTGATGCTGAACATAAACTGTGGACTCACTTAACACCAGCTCATGATGCCCATGAACGGTTGAAAGAGATCAAGTCTCATTTACAAGTCATACATGTAATGATCTGAGTCAACAGGCACATGTGACACAGGCGGAGGCTGTAAAAGTCCACGTTCACAAAGTGTCACAGTCACTTCACTCTGATCTCATTTCAAAATATAATTTAAAACAATTCAAATTATTTGAAAAATTTGCAGAGAAGAGCCGTGAAGTAATTAAATGAATGAAAATCAGATTGGACTAACGTTTAAGTTTGTAAGACCACGAGCCGTTTGTGCTAGATTTCATTTCAACATGGCTCCTTAAGTCAAGTGTTCGCCTAACATCACAGACAATACAATAAAATGCTTTCAGCTTCTTTTAAACACAGACCTTTTATCAATCATTTAAAATAAATCCAAACTTAGTCATTTTTAGTGGATTTTCCCTGCAGGCTTACAGTGCGTCAGAAACCAAACTGAACCACCAGATTTAGTTTTCCTCACCTGCTGCTCTTCAGGTACTTCTTGAACTACTCTCTGAGGCTGTGGAGAGAAATGAATCCACCATTAGTGAAGCGCTCCTCCAGCACACACACCAACACATATTATATGTTTAGAGTCAGTGTTGATGTACAGTGGGGAAGTGTCAGTGATCGCTCCATACCCATTTCCTGGGTCGCCCGCGTGGTCGTCTCTCCCCAACCGGCTCTATCTTCTGAGGGAGAACAGATGAGTGGTTAAATATAGATTCATATTTTAACAATCATATCCTGAAACAATTTGCGCCCATTTAACTGTAGCTTTTTTAGACTTTTACAACAGAAACAATTTAACAGCTAAATCTTCTGCAAGTCAGCTGGGAATGATCCCCACAGGAGATACACAATACTCAATACATTTTATAAATACTCATTTTTAAAGTCATTTGTAAACGTTTAGACTTGAATTTACAAGCACAAGTTGCATGTCCTGCAACAGAACTACTCCGTTATGTGATCATTTTCTAATCTAACCCTAACCCATTGAACAAGGATCCAGTAAAAGAATCAGCTTCTATCTTCTGCTTATCTGAACATCACTGATGATCTCTCACAGCCACAGTAAAGAATAATACACCAATGTCCCCATATGTGTGGTATACTTTGCTCTTTTTAAACCCTCTGTTAAGTTAAGTTTTTTCAATTCTGTAAACTCAAACAATGGATTTGTGTGAGTGACTGTGTAACTGCAGATTCAGAGAAAATACGTTGCAGGAACAAGTTTAGCAGGTTCGGGTACTCGACAATAATTGTTCCTCGAGAGCTGCTGATAAAGAAAAACGATCCTGACAGTGAGTCCCCTCTGTGTCTCTGCCAACAAAACTAACTATTGGCATAAGTCATTTTTCCACGTGTATAAAAAGACCAGTTGCTCTACGGAGTTATGCTGTTCATCTTCAACATGTTGTAAACGCAGGAGCAGCTCCAGCCAATCATCTGTTCTGAATGGAAAGCTGCCAGCAGGGGCAGTACAACAACGTTACCCCCTGAATCAACAGGTTTATGAGAACCTCAAACCTGAACTGTAAAGGCCGGCGCATGCTTCTGCAACTGCGTCGGCAGCTTTTCACGCAGCTGTGTCGCAGGACTCTTTGTCATTCATGCTTCCCAAAACTTCCACAAGCGTTGCGCCTCTTACAAAGCAATTCCCCGCCAGAACACTAGGCGGAGTAATGATTTTTGTCGAAGACGACCTCAGAGACGCCTTCTTTCTTCTTCGTCGATTGTTTATTTACATAGCCACTGCGGCTCCTCGTAGCCTCTTTCTGGCGGACAAATCCGCCAGTCAGTGACAGGTTATACAAGTGATCATACTATCGGATCTCTTCTGCCAAACGCTCTTCTATTTGGTCCATATTCGTTCTTCTAAATCTTCCGTGATTACTGCCGGTATTATGGGGCATGAAACCGGAAACTAGACTCCGGCGGAATGTGGTAAGCAGACCAATCACAAGCCTTGCGGGCTGCGTGAGGCTCGCGTCGTTTTGTCGTGTAGTTAGAAAAATTGGGCGACGCACGTAAGAAGAGATACAGAAGCACGTAAGGGGCCCGAAAGGGCTCTTGCACTTGCGGGCCCGTGAAAACGCAGAAGCATGCGCTGGCCTTAACAGTTAAAGTTTTGACTTGGAGTGCAAATTGTAGTACAATATTATACAGAAAGTCTGCTGTTATCGGTAGGAGAATTTAAGTTTCCATGTCGCAGGTAAACTGGTCAGTTGAACCAATTTAGTAGCACTTAGATGCCACCTACTTAAAGCACTTTGTAGTTTGCTTTTTTTGAGGAAACTGTACTTTCTCAATTCTTGTTGTTCTGGGTTTGTCCCCTCATGGTTGAATGCACTTATTGTAAGTTGCTTTGGATAAATGCGTCAGCTAAATGAAATGTAATGTAACCTTGGGTGCAATTTTGGGGCCTTTGTTCTTGCTGCCTTTCGGTCGTCCTCGCGGTCGCTTTGGAGTCGGGGGTCCAACGGGCTCCTGTAGAGAAAGATGGGATTTGAAGCCATAACCAGTGAGAAAATAACAGTAGCAACCAGTAGGAATAGACTTGGTGTCAACTAGCCACTGACTTAACATGTTTCAATGAGTTAGATTCATCTTTTGGAGACCGAAGTCCTACCTGCTGCTGTTTCCTCGGCCGACCCCTGCCCCTGCGCGGAGGTTCAGGAGGCGACTGGTCAGTGGTCGGCGGGGGAGACGGCTCTTTGGTCCCACTGTCACTCATGCCTGCGTCTGTCCACCTGCTCTAGAGAGTGTGGGCATCAAAGCCTGGAGGGGCGGCCTCGAGGGCTTCAAGTGGAGAAGGGCTGAGTATCAGGAGCTGGAGAAAGAAAATGACAATGAATCAGTTCAACAGCGGCACTTCAAATATTCTTCTTTTGCACAATTAGCCCGGTGAGTTTGAAGGAGTGCTAGATATATCAGAACCACGCAGGACGCCTTTCCAAGAGCAAGCGTGGGAACTGCTCGTACATAAGCCTTGGCACCCGGTGCATCGGAACACAGACAGGGCTCTGGCAGATGCAGGGAAACATGAGAGTAGTGTGCAGCGACTAAAAGTAGCACAGATATTCACAACCTGCATCAACGCTCTACGCTGCTTTTCCATCTGCTCTCAGGGAGGTATTTCTCACTGCATGTGGTAGGTGTGCTGATGCTGGGACATCTATTACACAGTTACTGTATTACAGTAAAACGCAGGCCACTGAGACCATAAAACTACTACAACTACATCTTCATGGAAAGAGTCTCCAGAATAAGACGGCCTGTGGAATAACGTGAGTTTGCCACCTAAACTTAACATGAGAGCAAGGAACAATTTAATGATAAGTCCAATCAATTGACAAGGAATGAATTTCCAACTGATGATTGATTAATCAAAACAAATTCTGGTGCTGGATTTTACATTTGAAGGATTTGCATCTTTGAATGACTTCTGTGAGACACGAAACTGAAGAGGTTTTGGACAGTTGGTGACACACACGTCATTGCACAGCATCGTTTTCACTACTTTCTGAAAGTTTCATAAGTTTCTATAATTATATATGAGTTTTTACATGTCAATAACTACGTAAAGGATCTAAGACAACGGTTTTGGAAATTAATGTTTCCAGAGCCAAAAGTGAGGTCTTCAATCTGCTTCTTTTGTCTGAACAACTGGACAAAACCCTGACTTTACTGTCACACGAGACAAAGAAACACTGACGAGGAAGTATAGGTCATTTTGCCTGAAAATGATGATTTATCAATAAATCAACAAGTTGATAATAAATGATTATGTTTAGTCGGCGGAACCCGACGGATCAATGTGACTCAAACAGTTTGAGCTGTAGCTACATTCCAGGCCCTGATTTAAAGTTCCCCAGATGTAAACAAGATGTAGCCTCTGTCCTCCTGCCATTGAAACTTCTTTAAAAGTGACTTCTCGTGGACTTTTGATGCAGAATTTGATCGACGGACGTGAGGCTCCTCTCCGCCGTGTCCCGAGGTGGCCGTTCACCAGGACGCCTCGGCTCCGGGAGGAATGTGCCAAACACTAATTGCCAACACAGCCCATCAAACACGGCCGCGCTGGAGCAGGAAGTCTCGGTAATCTGACAAAACCTGCGTCCTCGTTTTACGACTTAAAGCCAAGCGAGACGTCGCTCCCAAAGTGTTTTTTTTCTTCTTTTTGGAGCAACACAACAGGCGTCCCGCACTCCTCCTCCGGCTCCTCCTGCAGCACAGGACCGTCCGCTCGACTCCAGCCGTGTGTTTGCCAGTCAGCTACGGGACTCAATGTACTTTCTACGTATAGACGGGCGGCAACTGCAACCGCGGACACACACGTCTCCTACAGCCCGGGAGCACGGTGCGTAATGCGCGCCTGGAGCGGGCCAGTGGACCCGGGTTCTCCGCGCTTCGGTCCGAGGCGACTGGACACATGTTGACGGCAAAACAGTCGAGGCCACCGCCGAGAGTTTGAAAGAGTGTGTGGGGGGGGGGGGGGGTCCGGTCAGTGTTCACAACTTCCCAGCGCGTCCATCACTTGCGCAATCGGTGTGAAAATGTGTTTTGGGGAGAGAGCAGGTCCGCACACATGGATGGACTTGTAAGAAGAGAAAGACAAAGACGAGCAACGCAGGTGCAAGAAGCTCGAACATACACATACACACACACTACATACATACATGCACTGGGGCTATAGGCTCCATGTTGAGCAAAGCTGCTCGTGCACACAGCGCCAGACGCAACACAATGCGGCTGCACAACTTACCCCGTGTCGCTTTTGCAGTTTCACCTGGAAGTTCAGCTCACTCACTTTGCACAACTCTGGAAATCTCACTTTATCCACCGTCTCATTGGCTGCAATGAAAAGACAATCTCTCACTCTCTTCCTCCCTCCCTCTCTCTTTCTCTTCCCCTCTCTCCTTCCTCCTCTAATCGGAAATGTGTGTGATCCCCCCAGACGTCCAGTCACGAATACCCCAGTTGCAGTATAATGGGGGGTTGTAGCAGAGCAGTATGCATTGCATACTTCTTCTATTAAAGCATGTTTCAAGACAGAGCGAGGGTAGGAGGGGTGAGACACAGAACCCCGCCCAGAAAGGCTCACCCACTTGAGAGAGGGAAAAAAGAAGGAGAGAGCGCGAGAGAGAGAGAGAGAGAGAGAGAGAGAGAGAGACGGGCACCAGCAGACAGGAGCAGGAGGGTAGAGTCTGGTTCCGGGGTTCCCAAAGTAAAGTCCGGGGGGGGGGGGGGCTGGGAAGTTCCCTCCACAGAAGAGGAGAAAAAAAGAAGTTTTCTTCGGTAGAAATGATGGTGAGGTCAGGCTGTCCCTGCTGTTATCTCCCCACCTACAGTGTATCACAAATAAGTCAGAACAAAGGAAGTATCTCATGAGCTTTCTAAGAACAGAGTCTGGAAGGCTGCAGCTCAATGTGTTTTTTTGTTAAGCAAAACGAAAAAACCCAAGTTGAATCGATTCAGTCATGCATTGACTGTAGAAACGTGAGCAAGAACCAAACACATAAAAAAACGAATAAAACAATTCAAAAGTCTCATCCTCCTGTAGTGAAGAAGTTATATTTTCAGAATAGAGTCGATTCTCTTTGTTTTGCCCTTTAGAGTCTTCGTGATTTCCAGCAGTGCCTTTCTCGGTTTGCACATACTGATGAATACAGAGGGAAATGTTTGAGCCTCGGTGAAAACACATTCCAGGCTCTGTTCGTGGAGTCATGTCAGGTGAACATGCTGCGGCATCAGACCAGAAACATACAGCTTTAGGTTACAAAGAGGGACGCTTCTCTGAGAGGGTTTGCAGAGACGGAACAACATCACGTGCGGCCAGAATACTTCATTTAGACCAAAAAAAACATTATGTTAAGGTAAAGTGTTTATCTAGCCTTTCCATGATTTCTCCACTCATTTCCAAAAGACACATAAACATACATTGACCCTTTAAATTCACTCACAACACATTTCACACACACAGGCATCGGTTTCCTAAATGTGGCAACAATTTATTTGCTTTTTTATGTCCCAAAAGTGGCAAAAACTCCTGGATCTCCACCAAAACATAGTTGTTTCTTCCCTGGCTCATACCACATCCTTTCACCAAGTTGTCTGGAAATCTACAATATTTTGTTGTGTTACAAACCTACCAACCAACCAACAAGAAACAGACAGTGGGTGAAAACATAATCTCGGTTGGCAGAGGAAATGACAAAGAAAACATTTGCATATTTTTGAAGCATCACTTGCTACAAAGATTTCAGTCAGCCTTTCCCAGAAGCCTTTTGCAGCCGCTGCTGAGAAAGCAGTCATATATGGATTTGATTAGTCATCCACTAGAAATATTACTAAATGAAAGTGGTGAACACAATCTTAACTGTCAACCTGTCATTTAAGAAACGCCATAAAGCGCAGGGAGATAATAGCCCATCATTATTAGCTGAGAGCACGTTGGACACTTTGGTGTTATTAGTTCCCATCCCTGCAAAAACGTTGTTGTCGTCTTATTGTTCAAGACGAAAGAAAAGAGAAGAAGAAGGAGAAATACAACGGAAAATAAGAGGCAAGGGGTTTGGGAAGTTTGCATTAGAGAGAATTGTGCGAATGTGTGTATGTGTGTGTGAGTGCGTCAGACAGAGACAGAGCGAGTTCAGTGGCCTTCTGCAGGCTGCTGTGTCTGAGATTCGGTCGGACTCTGATCTTGAGGTTTATTTAAGCTGAATTCCGTGGGCTCATCAGGACCGGGTTACAAAAATCCTCCTATAGAACTAGAAAGAATGTGCAGCGCATACAGTTCTGCATAAGGCACAAAGGCATGTCTTTAGAGGTGGGGGCAGGCATCAAAAGACAAGGCAGAGGAGGGATTTCTTTTAGAGGCTGGGGGCATAGAAGGTATTTCGGAGCTCCATTCACTGCCAGGGGAGAGGGAGGGGAGGCGTACAGTTTTGTGGTCGAGGGTGCATTTCTACGGGATGTTAGGGACTTAAAAACGGTTCTGAAAACCCTGCACACCTCCTCTTTTATCAGCTCCTGTCATTATCCTCTGGACCCGAGGGCCTACAATTAGTCTTGATCCTCGAATCGTTCTGGTTTATGGCGAATAAATAACAAAATGTGGCAATTATAGCATTTACGGGCCGCATGTAAACATTTAATAAATTGTCTAAACACTGTAATTTGATTGTGAGCAGATGTAATGCATTAGAGCAACTCCTGCTGTGGGTATGTACAAGTAAAGGTTGCTGTATAAACACATAATTAATGACAATATGGTAAAGCAACAATGTAATCATAGAAAAAACACGTTTTCCTAGCCAAAGTTATGATTTCTGATAAATACTGTACACAGCACATCTGCCTGCATCTCAAATACAGAGAGTAAACTGGGGTTGTTGAGGTGAGGTTTAATTTGAATAACTTCTCTTATTTTAAATAGTTAAATAGTTAAACATCAGTTTATCTAGCTCCGTGTTTTGTCAGATTTTGCCTTAAGATGGTTGTTAGCTTTGATAGTTTATGCTTTTGTTTTGAAGGTCCTGGGCACCAGGGGATTTTATATGTGTGGATAGTCTAGGAAACGGGAAGGGATCATGGTTTGTTACAAAGGAAAGGAAGATAGTAGACGGCAAACCCTTTGTTTTTTTTTTTGTGTTTGATGCAAAAACAGACAAATCAGGAACACAAAATGTGACTCCTGCCCGAACAATGAACTTATTCCCTGTGTAAGATGAATTCCTCGGGTGCCTCCGTGGCTTTTTGATTTAGTTTTTATTCTTTTGCCTTTTCGGATCAAGTTTGAGGACAAACAGTCACTACACATTTTTTTACCAAATCCTCTCTGCTTGACTCCTCATGCTTACATGGTTGTGTTTTGGGAATATAAATGTTTTGGTCTATTTCTGTCTGGTTGCATAAAACAGACGGCTCATTAAGTTAAATAACTCTTCTCATGTTATTTGGTCTGGTTGAAAGAATTACCTTAATGTAAAAGTACATAAAGAAGTTTGACTTTCTCCAACGTTTTATACAACTTTTTATTAAAACAATAATGTTAAATCCCAATGCGGAGAAATTCGGATGTGACGATGCATTTCTATGTATTATTTATAGCTTTAATTGTAAAAGAAATAACTGAGAAGTAAAAGTGTAAATAGCCGACCGAACAAAAACTGCTCCGCTTTGAACGTGGATTAGTTCATTCCCTCGTTGGACGTCAGCATCCGAGTCCTAAGCCATCTCCATGACCTTCTTGATCCAGTCCACGTAGACGGAGACACGGATGAAGATGTTGGGCTGGCCCGGGTGTCCGCAGCGCCTCATGGGGATGATCACACCCTCGAGTACCCAGCAGTCACTGTTCTGACACGCCAGAGGGCCGCCGTAGTCTCTCTGCAGACGCACAGGAACAACACTCCCGAGTCATTATTTGTCTCTGTTATGACTGACTGTCACTGCTGAGGTTGGAAACATCTTGCAGTCACATCTTGTCCAGTCCACCTCCATTAGCCAAATGGTGGATGTGTTTGATTTATAGGAACGTATAAATAGCTGCACAGCCTTTGCTTATAGGGATTTTAATCATCTCATCCCATTCTGAAATTAGTCATTAAAGGAATAGCTGGACATTTTTCTAGCTGGGAGATCAATGAGAAGATCGATACTATGCTGATGTCTGTCGGATAAACATAAAGCTACAGCCAGCAGCCTGTTAGCTTAGCTTAGCATGAAGCCTGGAAAGAGGGGAAACTAGCTAAACGTGTCTCCAGAGTTGACACAATCCACCTGACAGCCTACCTGAAGATCACACACGAGCAAACACCATGACGCCATTAGTGCTGTTTTTGCATTTGCAGTGAAACGTGATACCTGGGTGAACGCGCTAATTTCTCCTTCTTTATTTCAACAGTCTAGACTCTGATGCTGCACTTACCCCGTTATGACGCAGTGTTGGTACGTCAAATGAGCGTTTCTGTATATTGTTCTTTACATCCTGGGAAGGTAGTACAACTTGAGAATGTGTAACAGATACTTTCTCTTTTGTATTGTGCAAGATGCAACACTGGCAAGAGGTGAGAGAGCCTCTCAGTATCCGGCATGTGTGTGACGTCGAACGAGACCCCCCGGCATCATGTAAGATGTATAGCCTACCATTACATGTATATTTCTATATATATATATATACACATCTACTGTATAAATGTATTTGTTAAAGGCAAACTTCAAAATACAAAAACAGGTAAATCAGTGATTTCCCCCCCAACTACAACAATTTCCCTCACAATTGACGGTAAAGTTTTCAAACTGTGCAGAATGTTGCATGGACACCCACCTCACAGGCACCCACTCCGCCCTGGAACGAGCCTGTGCACATCTCATTCTCACGGACACGGCCTCTGAAGTACTGGTTGCATGCCCTGTTGCTAAGAACCGGTATTTGGGCCACGTTGAGTACGGTGGCATCTCCGGTCCCTAGAACAGCAGCGAGAAGGAGGAAGGAGTCAGCAGCGGACGTGTCGAGTGAGATGGAGGACAAGACTAGGAAGGTGGATAGATGTTGAGCGGTTCTCCACAAAGCAACGCCATCTGTTGCTCAGTGGTGTGAATAGCTCTCCCGTTAAGAGACAACATTACTTCTAGGGCAGGATACTTGTTCCTGGGAATCTATTATTAATTATTGCAATAGAAAGCATGTTGCAGTTGCCTGAAGCGCAGCGTGTGGTGAATTCAGCAGCGACTTATCATGGCTAAAGGATTACACTTGCCTTTTGTCTCCCCCCATCCTGCGATCTCACAGGTTGTCCCCTCAGACACAATGTAGCGCTCAGGAGGGAGGCAGATCTGGGAGACACGCTCATTAAACTGGGCAGGACTACAAAAAGAGAGAAGAGGGAGTCAGGGGGAAATTAATGGTATGTCTGAGTGCTTGAGCGTTTGTGTGTGTGTGTGTGCCGGGGACCCTTTGTCAGTACACACTATTCCAGTTGTAGCATGACCAGCTGAGACTCAGAGGGCCCGCAGACGATCTTGGTGAGAGGGATGGTTTGTATGCCGGGCTCTCCTTCTTGTGGATCGCGATACAGTGTCCCCATCATGGCCGAGTAACCCGGCAGGTCCACGTAGCTGCAGACATGTCACAAGTGTTATCATAGCTCAGCATGTAAGTCTGTGAGTAGCAAACACAAAACACAAGCAAACCTGTAAACACTTGGTCACGACCAGATGTGTTGGAAAAACTATTGTTTTGAACTGAAACAGTTTGGGATCACCGAAATGACTTTACTCCTCCATAGGCTGTTTTATATCAAGATGGACAAAGTGTCCCTTCTTCCTCCCACTATCCAGAAATCAGAAAAAATGAGCACTTGAACAGACATCAGTGAGATTATGTTAAGAACTAAAATGACAAAAAACATCCTTAAGAAAATTTGATTTAACATGTACGTTTTATTGACTTTATAGTTCGGTTCACGTCCCATCCATTAACACGGAGGAGGAGTTAGCAGGTGCCTATCCTGCAGCTAGCCACCAGGAAGTTATTGAGTGGTTGTGGCCTCAATTTTTGGGAGCTGGTATGTTGTATATCCTTTCATATGCTACAGTTTTTAGCGGGGTCGCAATTTGGGGGCTGCATCCTTTGGAGGACCCTTCGATTTCGGATAGTCTTCAAATGCGGCTGAGAATGTGACTTTCCACCAGGTGGATCCTTCCCGGCCAACATATCCAATGATTTATTGGGTATTGGTGACGAACTACCTTTCAAAGGCGGAATACAAGGCGAAAAAGGTCCGAAATCTATTTGTTTTGCACCTCAGCCTACATGGTTTCCGGTAACTTCTTTCTTTATCTTGGCTGTTTGCAAGCTGCAGTTCACGAAGTCAAACGATCCCACTGACGCTGATGGGTTGGGCCTTAAAACCGTTTAAATGAACGAAGCTTACCAAGAGGAGAAGCACTGCTTGGTGCTGATCACCCATCTGGGGTTCACCAGGGATCCTCCACAGAAGTGGTTTCCTTTCCTGCAAACAGAGGTCAAAGGTCACACACAGCCCAGCAGAGTGTATTTAAACAGTCTGTGAATAGCTGTATTCTCCCAGACTCACCTGTCTCTGAGACTCACTGTCCACGGCGAGTTTCCTGGAACCCCGTTCACGATGCGCAGCCGGCTCCTCTGGGCACGGTCCTCCCTCTTTCCACACTCAGTAAACTCAACATTCTCTGTGTTAAGGAAAGAGCAAAGATGAAATATGACGGCAATAATACACAAGGACGCTTGTTGTCAAACTCGGAAAGCTTGCTTCATATTCAGTCAGAGACGAACCTCCGGGCTCAGTCAGGGACACTTTCTCTCCAGCTGTTTGAAAACATCAAGAAACAGATGAATCGTTAAATTGCCTGTCAGAAAACTGAAGCTCGGGATGAATATTCACTGAGACAAAGTACACAGAGAGAGTAGAGCTGTGTGTCTGTACCACACTGTTTGATGGCACAGTAGTCAAACTCAGTTTTGGGGTCAGTGGTGTAGCACCAGGGTCCGTGCTGGTCCCCGTCTGGGTTGCGACAGTAATTCTCCGTCAAATTTCCCTCGGGATGTGTTCTTGTGTTGATCCTGGGAAGCACATTGATTTAGGTAAAGCTATAATCAGCTCATAAATGTCACAAAAAGGCAGGATGAGCAATTATGAATTTTCTTTTGTTGAAAAGAAACATTTAGCCTCTGATATGTGCAATTTAAACTTAACTTAGAGACAGGAAAATGTATTTTTTGAAACATGTTATTCTTTTTGTCTGAGTTTTGTGGAATTTTTACAAACATCAATGATTACAATTAAGTTCCCAGTGTTCCTCAAAACAACACTGGAAACACCACATAGGATTAATAGTTATGGATAAAGGACACAGATTCAATACAAATGCAACGAGCGGGGATTTGTTTTTATTTTGGTTGTTACATAAATCTTCTTGCACAACATTTTTTTATCTGTCAGTGTAACACATCGATGGAGGACGCACCTGGTCCGGTGAGGTGTGTTAACGTTCCATTTCTGGCAGGTGATTCCCTTACGGGTCTTACGGACGATTCCTCTGTAGTTTTTTCCATTTTCGTGGTAGCAATCTGAGAAGAAGCAACATCATCATCATGTCAGTGATAAAAAAGCAGTACAAATATTATATGACATCATGAAAGTTCCTGTTCTATGCCCATCCTCATGTATGTAGAGCTGTGTTGACATGACTGAGGACACTGAGGTTGTGTCCTTGCAATTGTTTTTCCATGAAACCGGGGATATTTCAACATGGGGGAGTTTAATTCTATTTTTAAAAGACACATATACATGGTGAGTATTACACTGAATACTTGCCTTTGATTTTGTTATTATACATTAGGGAAAACAATAAATACAAAAGAAGATAAGTATTTGAACACCATTTTAATTATGATAACAGATAGAAACTGGCTTTGTGTTACATTCTGTTTATTATATGGATTTTTCTGTTGTTGGTGTAGGAAATGGACTTATTTCCTCTCTGGTTGAACTTTAATCAAACTATATATCCCACTCTCACGTCCGATGGTTAAATATAAGGCTTCAACCAGCGGCTGCTTAGTTAAACTTAGCTTAGTTTGACTTGGTGTTAAGACTGGAAACAAGATCGTTTTTTTCCCCCTGAACATTAAAGAATCATCCTGCCAGCTAAGAGTACTCCTTCAATGAGCACTGTCCATGTTGAATAGACCATTACAAGACACTGAAAACATATATTTAACATTAACACGTAACTGTATAAATTATAAAAAAGAAGAGATTTGTATTCATGACCTCTGCACCTCCAGATATCCTGGTTACAGCCCTGCATGTCCTCGTGAAGTGAACACAGTATTAGAGTCATTCCAACCCGGGACTGATACTAATCCACTGATGTTGTCAGTCACCTACAACGTTCACTAAAATCTACAAAACAAGCATCTTTACCCTCGGCTTCAATGTCGTCTGCACAGCGTTTGATCTGTAAGCAGAGCGCCGTCCTCATCTCTGGCACAGACGTGAAGCACCAGGGAGCCTCCGACCCATCTGGGTTACGGCAGTAGTTCTCCTCCAAGCCCCTGGATGAGGTGGGACACACAGTCAGCCTCATCACGGATGCACTAAATGACCTGTTACACACATACTACATTCCCCTCGTCCCACTCATTTGGTCGTGGGAAGATAACACCAACACTTGCACTGGAAACGGGAGACGGCTCATAATGGAGTTTGGCAGGATAAGTGTTCCCTGCATCACAAATAAGTTTAATATTCATTTCACATCCGTAATTGCCACTCAGAGAGCGAGCGGCTCTTCAATGTGGCGCTGCTGACCATCTATCATCCTCTGTCAACTGTCAGCAGGGAAATACGATTGCAGGAAATTTCACTGCAGTGACATCTTGACATTAATATTCATGGGAAGCAAACAGAGTACTTTCTCCAACTAGCAGGCAATAAGCGAAGGGTCTGACCCCAGAGCAGTTTCACCTGTTAAAAACTCATTTCAAACACACTCAACTTGTGGTACCTACTTGCACTCATATGTGTTTGGGTAGAAGGGATGCTCGTGGGGATCCTGGTCATCCCACCTCTGGCAGGGGATCCCGGACGTCGTCTCGTTGACTTTGCCACGGTAATCCTCGCCTCGGCCGCGGAAGCAGTGGGTGGTGAAGCTGGAGCGCTGACGTTTCTCGACGCGAACTTCAGCTGGCGAAAAGGAAAATAGTGTTACACCTTTTCCCTGGATGAAGCAGAGGTTTGATTGCTGGATGACGTGGACCCACTTAGCAGGAGCCTTCATGCCAATGGAGGAGAAGAGAACATTCGGTGGATATTTCAATGTATGATCATCAAGAATGACTGGGCTTATAAAGCACAGATAATTTAAATAATAGGATAAAACTATTTTCTTTTAATAAATCTATGATGAGCTGATGGTAATTCTAACTGACCAGGATGGTTGTGAATCTCAAGGAAATTAGATTTAGTTAAAGTGAAAGCAACATCACATTGTATCATAACAAACTATAGGTTACTATATGTTGTACAAATATTAAAATGCTGATTTTATATTATTTATTTTTGTGAAAACAAACGTCAGTGATCATAATTTGTTCTTCACCCAGTAAATGTTATGATAAAGCAAATAAACACAAGCACACATGCATAGCTTTTTCTTTATATGATTTTTGTTTACGAGTGTTATATGATGGAGAGGATTGGCTTCGGGCAGTGATTTCTTTTTCTGGCTACACCACAAGATGGTGCTATCACTACAGACTCTCAGCCGGCAGTGATCTCTGCTCTCAGTAGAAATTCCAGGCTCATCTTACACAACTCGTGTCGAAACTCTGATGAACCTGTGTAGTTATTTGTTTATTGTTCTGGGGATAAAAGTTCAGCACTTTATTCTGTTTGTCGTATCAATTATTGAAGTAGAGGCTGTGGCCTGAGGGTAAGAGGAGCAGCTTGTGACTAGAAGGTCACAGATCAATCCCCATTTGGCAGGAGTTACATTGAGGGAACAAAGTGTGTATTCCAGGTTTTAAGTGTCGAACTAATGTGACCAGAGCATCGACAAGTTGCTTCTCAGTGAAACTACCACGAATAAAAAAGCATTAAAATAATGAACTAGACTCAACCTCAAAACCAAGGAAACATTGACCCAAAGGTAATGATTTTTAATTTCTATATAATTTTATATGAAAAAAATCAAATAACTCACTATTTGTTTATTCCTTTACATTGTGATTTGCTGTGTATTTGCAAAAATAATTGTACTATTGCTGCTGATGACAGCTCTATCACAGTTTAGCAGAGTAAATGGAAAAACAAACAGATTCAAATAAGCTGCATAAAGAGATATAAATGAAATAAACACATTCTTATTAACCTTTAATTAACCTTGAACACTGAGAGACAAAGCAGCGCTCAAATTCACATTTGCACACTTTAGCCACATTTACTCCGAAATCAAAATGATTCTGTGCCGGCAGTTCTGAAATGTCTCCCGATCTGGGAAGTCATTTGCACAAACAACACAAAGGTGATTTTTCTAAATTTAATTACAGCCACTTAATGAGATTCCTTATTTCCACCGTGTTTACCAATGCCACAGGAATTGAACCGATTTAGCCAAACCCGTGAACTAATGAAAAAATGAAAAAACCTGGGCAAAAGATCAACAGTGGAACCAGCCAGAAGGGCTAATGAACCCATGACAAGATGGACAACAACATCATTGAGTCATCTGGGGATTCATCGTTTGGTTTAAAGATGGTCACAAAAAATAAGTACGATTTTTAGCTTGTTCGATTTTTGGGGGCTGAATTAAACATCCTCACAACTGTCCAGCAACCAAAACTAATCATTCTTCAGCCAAAGAAGATAAAAGGAAAAGTAGCGAAACTTGACATTTTTCATAATAAAATGAGAAAAACTGTTCCAGTGCGTAATACTTATAAAGGGCATTCAGGATGTTGCGTCAACTTACTGCACTTGCTGATCTCGCAGTTCTCTCTCTCCACCTCAGGGTCGGTGGTGTAACACCAGGGCACCGGGGAGGCGTCAGGGTTACGACAGTAGTTATCATCCAAACTTTTGTCAGGATACCTGAAATAATACAAACGTGTTGGGTGACAGGAATCAATGGCAAACACAATTCATACGATAAAGTTATTTTGTCTAAGCAGGTATACGTCATGCGATGTGGTTGTGTACTTTTCCGGCTGGTAGATGTGTTGGTGGGGATACTGCTGGTCCCATCTCTGACACTCCCTGCCGCTCACAGTGTGGTCGACCTGTCCTCTGTAGTCTTCTCCGTTACATGTGATGCAAACCTCTGCAAACAGAGACACAACATCACAGTGTCCAAGTCAGAGGTGAAACCCAAACATCACACAAACACACAAGAACTGATGTGTGTTCTTTGCAGGTTTGTGGAAAGTATCGGCATTTGTTCCTAATTACAGGGGAAATGGAGTGTTCAATTGTTCTGCTTTTTAATTGCAACCTTCTTAATCCTTAAACTACTTTTATAGTCTGTGAACATTAAGTATACTAAATGTGCAAGTGTAAAAAATGTCTCTGTGTGTCTTAAAGCATAAACACCATGAACAAATTTTAAAACAATTTATTTGGGTTCTACTTTACTGATTAATCAAAGGAAATTATTCTGATAATCTACAGCTGCTTTTCATCTGCACCTGATGTTAACTGGTTATTTACATTGATAATTATTTCTTATTCATCTAAGTAGAATGAAGGCACAAAGGCACAGAAGTCCCCTCAAATGAAATCAAGCTGCACCAAACTTCCCTAAATGACCCTGAACTGTGACTTATTCACCGGGGAATTGGGAAAGACGTTTGATCTGCATGTACCGTCTTTGCACTGGGGAATACTGCAGCCTTCATAGCGTCGCTCGGGATCTGTGGTGTAGCACCACGGACCGATTCGATCCCCGTCGGGATTCCTGCAGTAGTTCAGCTCCAGGCCATTTGCAGCTGTGGGAGTCCACCTGAGACGGACAGACGGGTTTACAGTGCACACGGGTTATCAGGACACATATCTGAGGTGCTCAGCTCCAGCCATGTCTCTGACTGTGAGGGGGAACTGGGTGTTTGCATCCACTTCAGTTTTTTGACCTCAGCAGCAAAATGAAGGAGCATGCCTCAGACAAGTTCAAACTTGTTGTTATGATTTAATTTTTCCCATTTACACACCAGGAACAGAGCCACGGAACAGAGTCGTATAAACACACAACATTTACTGGAAGAAAGAAGAATCAATGGTCGATTAATGTCTCTTTTTTCTATACCAAGCAGTAGAATGTCACTCAGTACTGCCAAGGCCCACCAGTCCCTTTATGAACCCACATTTATATTTACTACATCTGGATTTATATGTGGATCTGTACTAAATAATATAATTTAATCAAGATCCATGAATTTTTTCTCGGAGAAATCAAAAACACACATTCTCGCAAATGTTGAAGAAAGTGAAAAAAAGAATTCCCTGATCCGGTTCCACACGAAAATGTAAAAACAAGGTGTGCACAGCATTGCCTACAGTACTAACTATTCAATTTGCTATAATTTTGGACAGAAGTCGTTCCACAGATCCGAGCCAGAGATTAATCAGTGACATTAGATTTAATAATTTGTGTCCTGATCCCAGCTGTCTCTGACCTGCTGCGTGGTTTCGACAATATGATGATTACGTATGAAAAGAGTAACAAGGCCCCAAAAGTCCGACAACATCTGAGGAAGGCAAGGTCCTTACTGTGATGTACTGAGTATCTCACCTGTGATCATGAGGAAACTTGGACCACCACTGTTGGCAGGTGAGACCGCTTTTTGTGCCGAACACTTTCCCCCGGTAGTCTTCTCCTTTTCCCACGATGCACTTCCTGACGTAGACTTCACACAGGAACACACGATCAGTTAAACATCTGGGGCGCGACCCCTCACATTGATCCGCGGGACGCCGCACAGTGGGAGCACACCTGGAGCTTACCCTTCTTCTCGTAGAGGTCACAGTTCACGTTCCTCTTCACCTCCGCGTTGCTGCCGTCCCCCACCCAGGGCAGGTGCTTACAGGTGAAGACGGGCCGGGTCTCGAAGTTGAACGCTCTGGTGGTGAGGGAGGTTTTCATGTCAGAGTTGAAAAGCTCATCGGCAGCCACTAACAGGACTCAAGCCAGGAGTCATTTGCTCTCTGAGGACGTTTGAGATCAAGAATGAACATTGAGCTAAATGATAAAGAAATAATAACCTGTCCGAACTTTATTTTACAGAATAAACAATGGAGAGAATATGTGCATTAATGTTTTACACTTATGCTGAAATAATGTTTGATGGATTCAAGGTCTATATATTGTTTGAATTTGTTATTTCTTTTTTCTTTTTATTTATAGATTCAGATTAAGATTAAGATACATTTATTAATCCCAAACACATGCACAGACATGCACAGGCACACTCATGCAGGTAGGGAAATTTAACCTCTGCTTTTAACCCATCTGGTGCAGGACACACAGAGCAGTGAGCGACCATGTACGGCGCTCGGGGAGCAGATGTTGGGGGAGTAAGGTGCCTTGCTCAGGGGCACTAGACAGGGCAGGGAGAATCCTCTTGGATTTTTGGACAGATCAATCCAGGTTCATCTTTTTGTTTTTTTCTCCGTGGAGTCGAACCAGAGACCTTTTACCTTTTCTGCCCATAGCCCAGGTTTCTGCGACCGCCTCTCACCTTTTTTTTTTTTCCATTAGTAAAAGTAAAAGTTATGGTTAAACTGTAAAATATCAAGCCTCCATCACATTCCTTTGTCCTAAGGGTTTGATAACAAGAGTCTCCCCATGGTTCATATCTCTGTTGCTTTCACTTGATTAAAGATTTTGATTTGACCTTCACCCTTTCTGTTGTAATTATTGGTCTGCAGACGGGCGTGTGTCTAACCTCAGTGTCAGTTCAGCTTTTGTATTTGTGTTCAATTTATATCAAGTATGGAAAAGAAAGATGAACTGTTGGATTCCATTAATTTCATTGCTGTGGTGATATCATTATGGTTTCACCACCAGCAAGATGAACGTCCTCAGACATTATATATCGTCTGAGGCAAATACTCCGAGATACTCTGCTTCTGCTTCTGCTTCTTTGTCTTCTATTGTTCAATGAAGTCTCAACTTCCTGCGTTACCTCTGCAATGTCCACAAAACTGTTTTCACAACAAGCCAAACTGTCATGGCTCAGTTTGATCTGGACAGAGACCACGTCTTCAGGGCAGAATACATCTTGATGTGGTGCTCTGAGGGACCTTTCGTTTATATGTGTCTTTGCCTGTTTAGGTTGATTTATTGGAATAGGAACCACATCTCCATATTGGTCAGGCTCTGATAAATAATCCAACCTGCTGGATAAAGGTCTTTTAAGGTGGTCACCTGCAGTCCAGTGACTGGGAGCAGCGTGTGGCACAATCCTCCAGGTTCAGTCCCGGGATCGTCGACACTCGAGCCGAGTTCCAGGCGGTAGGAACCAGCTCCCGGCCCTCAGAGCGCTGGAAGTCGTTCAGGGGGCTGCGGTACCCTGCTCACACACAACAGAACCAGAACCACGGGTCACTCACTGGACTGCATCTATGTGACCTGAATATAATACTGGTCTAAACTGGGCTGCAGGTGCTGACTTACACCAACTGCATCCTTTGGGCCCAGGCCTACACACATATAACCTTTGGACCAGCTGCTGGTTTGTGAGACCAGCAACAAAAAAAAAAAACACAACTGCGACGCAAATACAACAATTTAAAAAAAAACAACAACCCAAAAAACTAAAACAACACACGTAAAGTAAATTATAGGCTGTATTTTTGTGGTTTCTTCATTTGTTGTAGCTTGATCATTAATCTTGGAAGAAGACAGTGACCAGAGGCTTTCACACGAAATCTGCTGCTGTCAAGACACATACAAAAAACAACGTCACTGTGCTCAACAACACAGAGGATTGTAACGTTCAGGGTCATTTCGAGTGAAGAAAGCAACTGTTTCTTACCTGTGACCAGCGGGACAGTCAGTAGAATACAGGACAGCAGCAGCAGCAGCGTCATTGTGTGTGTGTTGTGTGGAAGATAGAGAGATAATAATAATACTGGAGAGAAGCGGCCGGAGAGCACAGACCATCTGGGTTTTGAGGATTGAGTGTTCGATCACAGGTCGACCTGATAAAAGAGAGAGAGGTAGAGAGAGAGAGACAAAAATCCCCCGAGGAAAATCCCCCTCAGAAAGCACAGAATCCAACCCGACCACCCACACGCACACAAGTACTGCACTCAAACACACAGGGGCCCCAATCTCCCCCCCCCCCCCCCCCCAAACACACAGCCAATCAATACATCTGTCAATCATTACTGAGCAGTGACACATGTCCATGCACTTTTTTTTCTTACTCATGCTCCTCCGGCGGCTGTGACCTCACAATTCCTGAAGATTTAACCAAACACTCTTTACACACACAGAACAACACGTGCTGGAATGAAGGGATCTTTAATTTACTGCCAAAATAGAAGCAGTTCTCCAAATGAAACGATAGGCGGCAGTAGATTGGTTTGCAGGAGCTTCCTCCTCCTCCTGTTTTCCCGGAAATAAAGTGAAACTACAACTTTTTTTTTTTTTTTTTTGACTACCTTCACAGGCAGTGCTGCTGCAGCAGTCGACACGTTTCCGCAGAGAGAGTCAGGTAGGAGCAGTTTGATCGTGTTTTGTAAATGTTGTGATAAAGAGGAAAAAGAATTGAGAGTAAATTCAAGTCAATCAAGTGATCAGATCTGAACTTTGCTCTGAGCAGCTGCTGGGCAGGACCCCACGTCTCTGCTGCAAGCTGATCACAACAAATTACCAATCGATCAGTCAGTAATACGTGTCCTTTCACTCGTTCTGCTGAGACGGAGCCAGGAATCTTTCGTAGTGAAATGTTCTGTCGATTGTTTACTTACGAATCTAGCGCAGAAACGTTTTTCAGGGAAGGAAATAAACTTGGCTGCTGTGTCGATGTGAGCAGCTGTCAGACAATACTTTATTTGTTTGATTGTTTGTTTGTTTATATGACATCATTTGGTCAATTCATATTTTGTACATATAATATATGTAATGTATAAAACAGTACACAAGTATCTGTATATATATATTTGATTTGCCCTTTATACATATCGTGGAGGAATATTAACTAATTATAATAATATAATATAATCTTAATGGTTCAACAAACTATTATCTCTGTTATTGATTAGTCTAGAAAGTGACTATATTATATCTATATTTTATAATGCTTGTTTTGTTTGATAGTCCCAAAAAATGTAAAAGTCTTATTCTGGTTCAAACTGTGTAACAATGAGAAAACAAAGAAATCGTCAAATTAGAGGAGCTGGAAACAGACTGTTTTTAGTTTTGCATGAAAAGTTACTGAAAGTTCTTGTTTTTCTGTAAATCATCTAATCAAACCTTCCCTTTTTGTCCTGTGAAAGACTTTCTGAGGAGTTTCCCCTCATCCAAGTCGACCGTCTAAGGATAAGAAGATGTCTAATGTTCAGCTTTAAGAGGCCTCTCATAGAACTGTGTGCTTTGGGGATTGCTCTTGATCTGGTTTGATTCGTGAACACAGTGTAATGTGATTGCTTTTGCTGTGTTCAGGATGTCGGCTGTGAAGATGTCAGAGGGGAGCGTGCAGGTGGACGGCTGCGGAGCGCCGCTGTTCTACAGACAAAGTGAACCCGCCACCGGGGAGGTGAAGATGTCAGTTTTACTCCTGCACGGCATCCGCTTCTCATCAGAGAACTGGCTCCACATCGGCACTCTGGAGACTCTGGCCCGGGCTGGCTGCCGTGCGGTCGCCATCGACCTGCCAGGTGAGTGTCAAGGGAACGAGCCCTTCACTTCTAGGTAGGGCTGCAATATCAGTCCTTAATCCAATCAAGTTTTCTTCTAGTTATATATTTGAATGTGTGATTATGATGTCCATTTAATTTAGTTTTTCTGTATTTTCCTATCTCCTTTCATTTATAAGTATTGCATGCAACTTATTATTACTAGCTGCTGTAACCTTGCAGATTTCCCCAGGGCTTCATGTGTAAATGTATTAATATTGAAACTGTTTTGAGCTCAAATTAATATTTTATCTTTAAAGAAATAATCATGTGACATTAATCATGATAAATACCATATCATGATATAGACTGGTATGGACATTTTTGTATCTTGATATAATTTCTTCCCATAGTGCAGAGCCCTAATCACTTGCATACATATATATAAGGGAATTTGCCTAACAGTTGTAATGGCCGCAGGTTGTTTGTGCAGTGTCCACACGGATGTACAGACGACTATTATTGGAAAACTTTGATGTCAGACAAGTTGTGGAGCGTCTGTTTCTGTCTTTCCCTCTTCTTAGTGGAAAGTTTAAGACATACTGAATTTAATAATATCTGTGTTGGGTATGTAGGTTCAGATTTTAGTTATTATGGTTGAGAAGGGGTTTTAATGCACCATAGTGCGGCTTGTGTGTCACAGCCACTGCTACTGGGCGGACTGGTTGGTCTGTAGGTCTCAGAACAGGTTAATCTGGCCTCTCTTTAGACAGAAAGTTTGCTGTACTCTAAGTTTGCTTCATTAGTTCTTTCTCTCTCTCTCTCTCCACAGGACTCGGCCAGTCTAAGTCAGCCGAGGCCCCGGCACCAGCGGGACAACTGGCCCCTGCGAGTTTCCTGAAGGATGTGTGTGAGCAGCTGGGCCTGGGCCCGGTGGTGGTGATCAGCCCGTCCCTCAGTGGGATGTACTCGCTCCCCTTCCTCCTCCAGCACCAGGCTCTGGTCCGAGCCTACGTCCCAGTAGCTCCCATCTGCACCGACAAGTTCACAGCGGAGCAGTACCAGACTGTGACGGTACAGTCCAGGATACGACCCTGCTTTAAATTCTTTTGTGGTTTCCTTTCTCTGTAAAACCGTTTTTTTTTTACAGTATGTGTGCTTTTCATTTGCTCTTTAAAGTGAAACTTTATAAACCGTGAATGTCAAGTGCGACTTCCAACACGGTCCTGGTCCGCTTTTAAGAGGCACTGGATTTTGACATGTAACCACGAGGAGAGTAGATATCAGGACTTCTTTCAACATTAAATCTGTGCGACGGCAAAGTGAAGGTGCATAAACCATGAAGGAGACGAGTGAGTTACAGAAATGAGGAAACGGAGCAGCAGTGATTCTGCAGCTCTGACAGATTATGGTGCCTCAGTGTCAAAATATAGCTCAGCCACTAATTTGACTTTTTTTCGTTTAATCTGCAGTTTTTAAGGGGTGAAATAATGAATCTGTTGTTGTACTTTGCGTTATATTACATTTATCTCAGAGTACCGTGACGTATAAGTAAATCTAATCTAAAAAACAGTTGATGAAAGCTAATATTAGGGTCTGTCTGTTTTTAGCCTCTCTTGTATTTACCAAACTTTTGTTCATACAGTCACACCTAATAAAATAAAATGTAGAGCATCTTCAAAGTCCCTTTAGTAACGGGCTGGATTCTTTCCCCTCCAGGTCCCATCGCTCGTCGTCTACGGGGACCAGGACGCTCAGCTCGGAGAGGCGTCGCTCCGCAACCTGAGCAATCTGACCAATCACAGCGTGGTGGTGATGAAAGGGGCGGGTCACCCCTGCTACCTGGACGACCCGGACACGTGGCACAAAGCTCTCACAGGCTTCCTCAACACGCTGTGAAGGTGTGAAGGTGTGCCACGGTGGAGAGATGACTCCGGGTTTTTATTTACACTATCTTTTATAAAAGAGGTTAGAGGATGCAGGACAGATGCCGACCTGGCTCATCTCCTGAAGGGGGAACTAGAGAGCGATTCGTACATTATGTTGCCTTGATACTGCACCATAAAAACTGCTCGAGCCACATTTAGTATTGATTATTTAGTAGATTGTAAATTTTCATTTCAGCAGATGAAATAAATGAATCCGCTGTGTCTCTCTGTGAAAAAAAAAAAGAATCAAACACCACACGTGGAAATGAAGTGAAAAATATGAACATTATTTAATAACTGATTCTCTGTAATAAACAATTTGAAAATATTTTACAAGGAGTCACAGACACAATATTTTACAAATTTTGCCCTCTTCTTTTTTTTTAAGCTTCATCTGTACAAAAGAATGGAGCGACATGGACCAGTGCCCAGAAAAGAAGGAGCGAAATCTTCCACACACACACACAAACATTCACACTCACATACGCACAAGAAATTAAATCAAAGAAATCAAAAAACATTTTGACTTCATATCTCAAACTTATCAACACTGCTGTCTTCCTATATTTTTTTTTATTTCACTTAAAATTGGACTGATTTCACTCTTTTTTTCCTCTAAATGTTATTTTTTTTCACACACTTGTCAAACAGGGTCACATAGCACCAGACTACAGACTACAGAATCACATACACACGTGTCCTTCCCACAGAGACGCACCGACGTGGACGCAGCCGGGGTCGGAAGGGGACGTCATTGAAACCCTGACATTGCGTATGTCAGGGCTTTGTCCTTAACGATTACCCCCCCCCCCCACCCACTGGCTTGACCAATTCACTATTTTTCTTTTTTTTCCTTCCATTTTGTGGCAAAAGCTAAATTTGTCAAACCACAGAAATCCTTTACGTGGTCCCTTACGAAGGAGACGTCTTCTGTCAGGCTGCACACACGGACGTCACGACATGATTCCTCCATGACCTTCTGTCTGACAGGCCCATGCTGCTCTGTGGAGACCCACTCCCTGAGCGTGCCTCTGCTCTGACATCCCGTCCCGCTCACAAAGAAAAAAAAAAAAACCCCACCTGGGATAGTTACGCCCTTGGTTTATTTTTTCTTTCTTACTTCTGCCTGGTGATCGACATCTCCCAGCTGGGCATGAATAAGTGTCCTCACGTGTTTTACTTCTATGCGTGTGTGCATAACGTCTCAGTGCAGGTGCACAAACTGTACAGGCCCACATGTTTACGTGTAAGTGCGCGTGAGACGGTTTGCGTACGGAGCCGGGGGAGGAGAGGAAGTCGCAGGGGGTACATTTCCACAGGCACGTGTAGCGTTCATTTACAGAGAGTGGAAAAAGGCTAAATACAGACAGAACCAATGGCACAGGACAGAGACAAACGAATGCCAGGAAAGTACAACTGCATCCGGCATCAGGTGACCAGGCCCCTACCCACACTAATTGGAAAAACCCGAAATGTCAAAGTTTTTTCTTCTAACAGTCTTTTATTCTCTAGAGTCTGGTTTATTCAGAGCCGCGCTGCAGTTACTGTGCCGGCATGTTTGCCACATCAAACGGTACCAACTACTGTACAGAGTGTGCAAGCTCAGGTTCAAATCATTGTGTGAATCTTCCCACTTGAGCCATACAGTGAGGTTTTAGGTGTGTGTGTGTGTGTGTGTGTGTGTGTGTGTGTGTGAGAACATCGACACTTTTGATATTTGTTTTTTAAACTCCCACCGGCTTTCAAGCATTTACTCGCACAGGCATCAATCAATAGCGGATCATTCCAAGACGTTGAAAATACAAAACTAGAGCTCACTATACTTACTGCAGAACACCAAGAGAGCCCGGAGGAGGCGAATATTTTGGAGGATCTATTTTGTGTGTGCGTGAGAGAGAATGTGCAGTGACAGGGGAAGGGGACGCGTCTGAGCTCCGTGCTGTGTTAACACTAAGGCATTTAGAGAGGCTTTGTTATCTATGTTGCATCTGAAACAGAAAACACTGATGAACTACACATTCTTTCGTAAAAGCTCTGCTCCCTTGGATCGATATTTAGGCAGACGGATGTTTGAAGATGGATTCTCTTTTCTTTTTTTTTTTTCTCTTTTTAATTTCTGTAAAATCCCTTTTTTTTTTTTTCTCAACACCAACACTAGATTTTCTCCTTTGCGATATAGGAACAGAAAAAAAAAAATGGCTATGCTACCACAACTGTCATCCCTCAGACACACTCCATTTAAAAGACATTCCCTTTGAGGGGTTTGAAACGCACACCGACACACACATACACGCGCACACACTAACACACACGACTCAGGCAGAACTATAGCAGTCAGGTGGCCCTAAAAACACTCTATGGCCAGTTAAGTCGCTGTATACTGATAGTGTATCATAGCTCTATACACGGCTTTGTAAAGGAACGGTATAGTAGCTCCATATGGTGGCAGTCAGGTGGTCTCTGGGGGGGCACAGCGACCACAGCCGAGAGAGCGGGTACATTAAGCTGGAGCTGGTCAGTGATCAGCTGTATACTCAGCGGATTCAGTCTTTCAGCTTCTTGCAGCCTCCAAGATGGCTGCGCAGTCAAGGTACTACACAGTGGCTCTACTCGTATGCAGCCAATGCATTCCAAAACAAAGTGCATCAAGGCACTATGAAACAGAGCGGCTCCTAAACACGGGAGTCTAAAATGACTTTGCACACATCGTGATGATCGAATGACGGATTACAACCAGAGAACTACTCACTGCACGCCATCACCATATTTAGTGGCCTCTTCTGCACTTTTGTTGGAAATGTCGATAAGCCCCCTGTCCCCCAGCAGCGAATGATTTTGAAGTTTGAACAGCATCAGTCAAAGGTAATATACCCCCCCCCCCAGAAAAAAATAGGAAAACAACCCCACCTTGAGCTATTATAAGAGAGTAATGAGGAATAGATGTTGGTACGTTTGTTATGTAAAGCACACTCACACATCGTGATGAGGAGTGCTGGGTTACTGTAGAAGCCTCGTGAGGATTGGCAGAGGTGAGCTTTTTTTTTTTTTTTTTTTTTCATAATATCAGTCCAAACCAGAGGTCAGAATGGTCATTTGATCATAAAGGAGAAAACTGCACGACATCGACAGCGCTCCAGAACAAACCTGCAGCAACCGAACACTGATTCGTGTTTCTACAGTCAGATAAACATGAGCCTTGGAACGTAAATATCAGGAAAAAACACTTCAAGAAATGCAATTACCATCATGTGATTACACTAATCCCCAGTGGATGTTTTTCAAAAGCATTAATCTGTAATTAAGGAGCTGCACAAAATGAATCAGCGTTCGGTTTCTGACCGACTCCTCCTCTTGAGGTTTATCCTACATCTAAATCAGAAGCCGTTTCTTCTAGTGTTTTGGCTAAAAAAATAAAGACCACATGAAAGTCTATCTCATTTTGGCAAATAGATATAGTGCATAAATTAATTAATATTTTTTTTTTGTTAACACCTAATGACTTCCTTTGTTAAATCAAGACCTAAATATACTGTATGATTGGAATACTCGTCACTTCAGCGGTTTATACTTGACATTTTGAATACTTGACAGTTCATATTTGTTAAATCTTTTGCGGTGGATGTTAGTGGTCGAATGGTCTGCAGCCCCACACGAGCGGCGAGCCACAGAGCAGCAAGGCTCTTTGATGGAGGAGAGAAGAAGGAGGACAGCTCCCGGCGTCTGTCTGACCGACAGAGGTGACGGTGAGCAGGTGACCTCAACTCTCAAGTCTGTGTGAGGCGGAGACCCGACTTGTCCGTTTAACCCCTCCCTTCTCCGGATGGTGGACGTGGCGGAAGGTGGACGCAGGGGCGGGGTTCGGTTTTCTTTTCGGACATTGTCTCTGATGACCCAGGTGGTGCGGCACCACCTGCTCTTCCTGCAAATGAAGGTTAACTGGCTGAGGACCACAACGGCCCGGCAGTTGTCACTATGCGACACAAATTGAAGCAAGCTGGGTAGCGTGGCACTCGTGGGCTTCCGACCTTGCTGTGATGGGTAGTCCCATTATAACCTATGACTATAACACGGGGTGGGGGCGTAGGAGGGTGGGGAGGTAGGGGGAAGAGGGGTTTGAGGGGACGGGAGTGGAGGAGGGCAAAGGGGAGGCCTAGTGGAGGAATTACTGTAATAGCGAGATAAAGTGGGGGCTGATAGCCGGATAGAGAAGAAGCAGCTGAATCAGCAGTAAAGTGTAGAGAGACGGACGGAAAGAGTGACCCCGCCCACAGTCTGACGTGTTCTCCTGGTGGAAGAGAAAAGACACATGTCACTTTTAAAACTCTGGAGAACAGCCATATATTTATTAGTCAAGCTTCTATTTATTGAACATTTGTCATTCATGCGGTTTCTGTCTGCGTGTGGCATAAATGGGCACAGCAAAGTTAGTATTTACAAAGTCTCTTCCAAAGTTCTACCAAGGACCGTAACATCTATATGGATGTTTTAACTACCACTGTTAGCAGCACTAAAAAAGCTCTTATCTGCACACTTAGCACTCGCACTGATAGTGGATGGCAGAATACACAGGTTGTTTAAGGAGGATGGTTTTTTTTGTAATTTTTGTTAAGGGGGAGGACGACCCCCCCCCCACCCCCTAACAATCATCTATTGAGTATATCACAATATAACTCAAAATTTTGGAATTACAATAAGAGTGGGTCCGGTTTTAAAAGTGATGAACTGGGTTTAATTGTTTTGTAAGAAATCAAACTCTTTCTATGTTTAAAGAAAATCATCCAACTTTTTCAGATTCGAATTCAAACTTTCGATTCATGATATTGTTTTCCCTCACTAGCTATTTTGTGTTTATTGATATTGTGTGTGACAATCTTACAGCCGTGTTGTAGTCGAAGCAGGTGGGCGGTCCTTTTCGATAACGCGCCACAGCCGGTTCTTCACACGGATTCTCCTCTTTAACTGGAAAGTGACTCAATTAAGGAACATTTCAAATCCCTTGAAATATTTCCGCAGTGTTTCATCACTCGCCCACACGCCGATTCCTCCAGCAGGCCTACAGATGTAAATGACTGGTCATAATTCACATCACCGTGATAAAAATAACCTTGAAATGACTGTGAAGCATCTGTGGCTACGCAGGTATGCTAATGAGGAGATAGAATCTGGTGATCTTCTTCTTCTTGTCTGCCAGCTGGTGGACAACATGGAAAAAAAAAGGATACACTCCTCTTCCTCCTGGGACAGCTTCTCTATCTCACAGCTGTTGCACGGCATCTTCTCTGCCACCACAAACAGTAAGTTGGTGTTGTTTATCCTCTTGGCATGAATCAGCCTGCAGAGAGAGGGAGAGGGAGAGGGATAAAGAGAGAGAGGGAGCGTGTGAGAGAGAGAGACACCTCTGTCAACAACCCCCTCGGTTCGCTCACATCACGCACTCATTTACTAATGGATCAGTGATATTCATGAGACAGTCTTATACGGCTCATTTAGCCAATGATGCGAGCGTTTCATTAAAGCTGAAACGTGTTCATCATCAGCTCCAATAAAAAGATCTATCTTTCTGACACAGCACGGTTCTTTGTTGTGTGTGTGTGTGTTTGTGTGTTTGTGGTTCAGACCTGGAGCAGTTGCCACAGTCCTGCAGGATGTTGTAGGAGCTGCTCAGATTACTTAAGTAGTACTGCGTCTGTATCATTACACAATTCCGCTCTTTGGAATCGATTCCGTCTGCGTCCACCTCATCTGCAGCGTCACCAGGGCACAGAGACACGCAACACAAGTCACTTCAGCTGATGTTTGTGTTTACTTCAGCTTAGAACACGGTTTAACTCTCCATTCCCTCAGATAGTAGTTTGCATTTGGAGTTTGTGCCCTGAGGCTAAATTACATTCAATCTGATGACTTCACAATTGGTCTCCAAAATAAATGAAAAAAACATTTTTGCACATCCCAGACTGTCATGATGCGAAGTATAATTATTGAAAAGTGTAGCTGACAATAAACAATTAGACAAATAAAATAAAAAATACTGAACTAACATATATTGATCCAATACCGAGTTTGTACCGACCTGTGGTGAACCAACTGTGATAAGCCAGTCCGTATATAAACTGCTGGAATATGGACCTGTGGAGACATAACAATTTATAAATGTTAAATGTTGGCCAAGTAAAAGAAGCTACAAACTTCCCACACTAATTGTCTAACTGATGGAAGAGAAGGGAAGCACAACACTTTAAGCTCCGGTTCACTGACACAGCCTCCTCTAGCTGTGCAGCAGGAGAGATACCGTGGAGCGCCTGGATTTTATAGCTGAACTATGACCAGGATGCACACTTTATATTTCTCTACGTGACACAATCTGATGTTCTCATATCAAAGATAATGAACTATGGTATTAAGGTATAAGGAGTCTTGCAGGTATTAAAACAGGAGATGAATGCAGATGGGAGTTAAGCGTGAGGCAGCTGTATCTGTACAGAGGCCATGAATAATATATTTCTTGTAAGATGTATTGAAATATATAATTAGAGATGTTCTGATAAGAGCAACGCCTCCAATACTGCTGAAAATGCCAGGTTGGGAATCAGTGAGTATGTGAATCTATGTTACGATCAGAAACCACATCTATTTGGTTCATTAAATTCACTCAGATATCTGGTGTTGTAGTGTAATTTGGAAATATCCCACAGATCCCAGAAGTAAAACAGCAGCATTAACCACGTGCAAGGCTTCACAACACGCGCAATATGCTATACATCAATGATGGTGATTATCATTTCCATACGGGATTAGTATCAAACAGCTGTTAAAATACGTTGTTTTTTTTTTAACTCTCTAGTATGAAATCAATACTATCGGCCGATGTGCAAACTTTAAGTATCGGAAAGACAAAAATGTTATCGGAACATCTCTAGTAATATTGTTCGTTAGGTATAAAAAGGATAGGTACAACACATGTGGACTGTTGTGTGTTACTGTTGTTTTTATCACAGCTCAACAAATCTTACCATGCAGCTGCTGACGTCCACCAAGCCACGTTTACAAAATCGGCAATTGTCGGCTGCAGAAACAGGAGAAATGTGAACATACAAGTCAGAGCAATACATGCTGATTTCAATAGTCTCGATATACGTCCATCCATTAACTCTGTGCATCATCTTTTCTTCTGCCGCCCTCATTAATTGCATCTTGTCCTTGCATCTAGTGCCGGGTTTCTGTTCTCACCACAAACACTCCTCTGGGTGCAGCTCCAGCTTCACTGTTGGGCAACCGTTCACACACAGACTGGTAGTCGAATGACCGCTTGCGGTTGTAGAAGGAATTGTTGTAGAGAGCGTACATCAAGTCGGCGTCCACGTCACCGAAGAAAACCCCCACCTGTCGGAGGAAAAGAAACGCTGGTCATGTTCTGTGTAGAGATCAGAGCTAAGATGTGGTCGGTGTGGATATGGATTTAATAGCTTCACCTTGTTCCAGTCGTCCTTCTGATTGGACATGATCAGGAATGCACCGTCGTCTATTAAGTAACACAGGAGATCCTGCACACACAGGCGAAATGAGACTGATAACTGGAAGCACATGGGGAAACAGGAAATTCATTCAAAACATTGTCTGGGATACTTACCTCACTGTTGGCTTCACAGTCCATTTCACAGACCCTGTTAGGTCCACACTGAAGAGGAGAAAAATTCACGGCCATTACTTTAATACTTTCATTCACAAAGTTGATACTTTTTACATAATTTTGAAAATATTACCGTATTTGATCCTTGACGGTTGTCTGTGTGGTTACTGGCAAGAATCTTGAACTTGTCTGTCCAGGCTTCAAGGTCTAGTTTCACTCCGACCACTGATGGAAAGAAAAGTTGGGAGAAGAGATTCAGTGATAAAGGTTTAAAATATAAAAATAATTTAAAGAATTCTCTCCAGGCATTCTTAGGAGAACCCCACTTGGCAAAAAGGGGTTCGGCAAGGTCACAGTGACTTTGACATTTGACCTCCAAATTCTCATCAGGTCATTGTTGGGTCCAAGTGGATGTTTGTGCCACATTTACATAAATTCCCTCAAGGTCTTTTTGAGATGATGCGTTCACAAAACAAAACACATGTTATGTAGGGTCACAGTGAGCTCGACCTCTGACCACCAAATCCAATCAGTCCATCCTGGAGTCCATTTGAAAGTTAGTACCAAATTTGAAGATATTTCGACATGGCGTTCTTGAGATATCGAGTTTGCATGGGAACAATGTGACAGACGGGCCGACAACCTGATATCTAGCTGCTAGGCTGTTGTCGGCGCAGAGGCGTAAAAAGACAAATACACACACAGGCCAAATAGAGGCATAGTAGGGTGAGAAAAAACAACATCTACACTTTCCTGTGAAACCTTTTCTGTCACGTCTGTCAGAATGAGAGGATTCTGTCTTTTCCTTCAGGGCTGAGCTCACCTGCGGGTTTGATGGTTTTTCCTCCTATCGCGATCTCCACAGCCGTGCTGACCAGGACCCCTATGGTGTTGTTTTCTGGGTTCAGCTGCTCGTCCCTGGCTGAAGCAGCTAGGCAGAGACAGAGAGGGAAGAGGGGATCGTTTCCAAACAAAGAGCTTCTGAGTGAGATATATGACCTGAGAACAAGAGCATCATTCACCTGTGCGATAAGGCGCTCGGAAGATGTAGCCCTTGTTGTCGAGACTGCGGCGGTAATAGCTGGCATTAAACGGCTCGGGGTCTTCCTCCCAGGATTCTGAAGCCCTGAGATTTAAGAGCACAGACGCTGTGATGTGTAACTCACAAGCTTCCTGCAGCCATATGGGTTTGTGGAACAACATTTCTGGGTGCTGTGAGAGTGAGAGAGCACTCAGAGCCACAAAGCAGCTGCAGTCACCGCCTCAATGAGGGGGGGGGGGGGGTCTTACTTGTTGGGAAAGACTCTTGTTACTCCTCCATCAGTCGCAGCGAACACGGCGAGAAATCCATAGCTACACGCCAGTGAGTGGAGAGAAGAGACAGAGACAGGATTCAATATCTGAAGCTCATCCACAATGCAAATCTGTAAGTCTTCACACAGTCGACAAAAGCACGCCCATCCAGACTTGATGAACACTCTGTGCTGGACAGGAGTTACGGAGAGAAGAAGAGAAATGTCCCCAAGAACAGTCTGAAACTCACGTGTTCAAGTCTTTGTTCTTCCAAACCTTCTCTACCAGCTGCCTGATGATGCCAGTGTCCAGAATCAAGTTATGAAGCAGCAAATTGTCACCTACATATAGACAGAACATTAGAAACTACAGAATTACACATTAAGATACAGATATCTCCTAACTTAATGCCTACAAATGCCCTAAAAGGAATATTTTCCACTTCCACATCCTGTCGGTGGCACTGAAGTCCATTTATTCCTTCTTAAGAAATAAGAGTCACCAATATTTTGTTTCTTTTTCCTTTCTTCAACTTTTGACGTGTTGTAGAACCTTTTGTCAAAACTTGACTTCACGTGTGTGAAGAGAGATGAACTCACATTGTTTAGAATCCGGAGTCACCTTCTCCATGAGAGCAATGAAGTTGAGCAGGAACTCAGTGTTGTTGTTGGACAGTTCCAGATCATTGCAGTACTCCCTGACAGAACACAGATAATCCCACATCATCATCATTTACACTCTGCTTCTTTTCTCCTTGAGAATAAAGGGACACGTCAGTGAGGAAGCACAGAAACACACACACTTTGCACGGTTCTATCATGTACAACATGCATGTGGTACACTAAAACACCTGTTTGTCAAAGGAAAACCTGGACTGGGCTTCGGAGCAAAAGCACAGGCAGCACAATGAAGGAGGGATTTGATCCGAGTGCTTCAGACTTCACTTAATGCTGGAGGAGATGAGGGTTTGATACAGGGTTTCTGCAGGTTTCAACAGCTAATGACTTTTAAGACTACAATGAATGAATGTGCGACAGATACAAATAAGTCCCAGAATCACTTAACACTTCCCCATGGAGATTAAGCGAAGAAGCCAAGAAACATTAGTACTATTTTATTATATTTAAGACCGAGTACATAATAATGTAAATCATTTAAGGCTTTTTAAGATGTAAAATTCAGATTATTAAGTTGTAGACCCTGCGGAAACCCTGTGATAACATAACATCACATGCAAGGAGGATATTTATTCTACACATTTTGTTGTCTATGATAATCCCTAAATGTATGTGTGTCATACAAACACGCAGCAACACAGCAGCAACATGCAAGGCAGGTTTTTATTCAGTACTTTATTGTAATGAGGGATAACTTAGGGGATAGAGTGGGTGAATTAAAAATCAAATAAAAAAGTATAATATGAATTTCACATTTTTAAGAATTGGTCAAGGCATAAACGAAGAATGAATAGAACAACTTACACACATCACAACAAACACAAGTCAAGAAAACAGATGATAGGTACAAGATGCTGGAGGTGGAGTGGAAACGGAATGAAAGAAAGGGTCGACTGTGAGGACAAGACCGGGAAAGTGACGACCATCAATGACAGCGAGCGATCACACACACACACAGGGCTACCTGGGAGCAATGAACACATGTCCTTCAGACTCAAAACTGTTTGGCAGCAGTGATTCAAAATCTGCAACAGAAAGGGGGAAGGTTATCCAGGGGAAGCAGTGGGCGGAGCAGTGGGGGGTTGTGGGTAAACAGCAGCTGCTCTTCAGAGGTGCGGGGACGCAGAAGGGAGTTTACCATAGCAACACTGAGGTATCATGGGAACACTAGCGTTAGCCAATATGGTGCCTAATAATAGAACCTGATTCTCAATGGATGTCTGATTTTGTTTTTTTTCTCACAAGCACTCACATCCTTTCTTTTTTCTTTTCACTTTGTCAACAGTTCCTGATTGGTTTGGTTGCAGGCTAACAGGTTTTGGATTGTCTGAGAACTGACTTTACCAGAGCTGGTCGGTCAGGAAGCAAGTTCTCAGACAGTTTGTCCACTATGAGTGCTCTCAGATCAGGCAGGCATCAACATGGCCAACAGTTGCAGGGGGAGGTGGGTGAAGGTCCTGATGGAGGTGGTCACCCCTCAGACGGGCAGGGGCAGAGGGCTCAGAGAGACGCACAATCAGAGGAAGTGCACTGCATTGTGAAGGGCATGTGGAAGGGCAACTTCACGTCATCTGTCATAGGCAGAACACACAAACTATCAACCGCCATCGAGTCTGCGATGAATCCAGCGTGTTATTCTTTTTCATTCTCTCGCGCCCAGGAAGCGGAGATGAATGGACTTTTAGAGCTTTTAGTGCCCAGGTAGTTTTCCGCCCACAATGCAGCGCACGTTCCAGGGTCCGGTTTATTGAGGGAAGTGTCGGGCCGTGCCCCTGGTGGTCTGAGGGGTGAGGAGGGAGGGACACAAGCTGATGGAGAGATGGGGAGTACAGAGGGACGACACAGGAGCCGGATGCTGCGCCGGGCGGCTCCCTGACACCGGACGACACGGAGGGACCTGGCAGGACACAGCTCAGCCCTGTAGGGTCAGTCTGCCGGCTGCGACACCTCCACTTAAAGACGAGAGACTTCATGACAATCAGCACAAAGTGTTTTCTTAATCAAATACAGAATATTATTACCAATACCAATAATTATATGGTTAATGACTTAATACTAGTAGTTCATGAAATACGTATTTACTTTACTGTAAAAAGCACGATATGCTGTTTTATTTTTATAGCTTAAGTGTGGAACTAGAAATTATCATATTTGAGATGAATGTGTTTGACTTCCTACATTAAGAAAATGTGACAGCAAACAATTAAATGTTATTACTGTATGTAAAGCTTAATGTGCTCAGAATGGATCTGTCTATTTGCCCTATCAAGACAGAGTCTCTGAGAATTAGCAAATACATTTATGACCTATTGACACTGCAAGAAGAAGAGAGGGACAGAGGCAAGAGCGAAGGAGAATAGCAAGAGAGAAAAAGGAGGTGAGAAAAAGAGAGGAATGTGGTGAAAGTGAAAGAAAGAGGGAAAGACACAACCCGTTTGGAGCTGTCCACAGAAGGGAAAGGACCAGGAGGGATGGACAAAAGACACGTTTTAACATAGAACATGAATATCTGTCGTCGTTGCCGTTTTTTGGTTCTGGAGCAGCAGGTAACGTGGGGGAGGAGGGTGAGGTTGAGGAGACTGGAGGAGCCATTGTGAGAGATGTGGGATCTGAGCTGCAGCAAGAGGGTGAAGAGGAAGAGGAGGAGGAATAAAGGGAGGAAGAATAGGGGGAGTAAAAAAGAGGGAAAAGGGAGGAAAGAAGAGGGTCCTGAAGGCAAGACGGGCGGGAACAGAGGCAAGCAAGGCTGGGACAGGTGGGGGTGGGAGGGGAGGGCAGCAGGAAGGAGGTTCAGGACGAGAGGGGAGGGAAGGAGGAGGCAGCGGTGGGAAGTAGGAAGTAAATGTAGGGAACGTGGACCAATATGGAGTATACTTGCCCTTGGTGTATGGCACTGTGTGGATCCATCAGAGAAGGAGTGAGCAAGAAAAAGAAACAGGGGATCGGGTGGGAAGGGGGGGATCACAGACAATATTTTATTCAATTACTGTTTGAATAAAAATATTGTTTCTCTTGAAAGAAAGAAATTTAAGTCAAACAAGACGAGAGAGAAAAAAGAAATGAAGAGCAAACATCTTATTTGCAAGAGCAAACGAGAAAACAGAAGAGCAATGGGAGAAAGGAAAAACAGAACAAAAAACTGGGAAATCCAGGAAAGGAAAATAGTGAAGACAAAAACCAGTAACTGAGGGAAAAGCATGGTGGAACACAAAATAAATGAATCAAATTAAGAAAAACGAGGAGTAACAGGGTCTGGACAAAGAAAGAATGAGAGAGACAACACGTGTCCCCGTTCAGACCCACAAAAAACCCAAACTCCCACATCTGTGGAGCCCTTGTCCTGGGCCGTGTGGGAGTTCATCTACTGAATGATTCCAAAGCTGAGGAACATCGCACACAGTCCAACAGAAATAAAAAAATAAAAAAATCACACACATAACGGAAGGAAAACTCCCAAAAATCAATAAACTCATAATAAGGAGTGAAAAGCATGCGTGTTTTCACCGGTTTCCAGAATATCAAATACTTAGAACACAGACGCTTCAGAATCATTACTTTTGGTGGAGAAGAGGCGAGAGCATTTGGCAAAAAAAATAATAGCACAGAGGTCACCATTATTTTCACCTAAGTAACACAGTTAAACCACAGCTTTCACCTTTCTGTCCTTGAGTTCTTTTTTCTTCAGCCAGTGTGAAGAAAAAACATCACCATTTTTACAGCACAGCATGAAGACAGGAGGGGGACGGGGGGCAGTAGAGAGGGAGTCTGGGGGGAAGGGGGGGCACTTAGATATGATCCTGCCTATCGGAGTTCTAAGAGAGAGAGGGAGAGGTGGGGGCGGGGGGGGGGGGCTGGGCAGGCCACTCCGCTCAAACACTGCCTGTGATGATGTTGTAGACCCAGGACAAAGGACTGAGTAAGAACGCGAGGTCAGATTCGGGGAGAGAGGAAGAGAGCGAGAGAGGAGAGAGAAGAGGGGAAAAAAGCGAATAAAAGAGAGAGACGGGGAGCGAAGGATGCTGGGTATTCCCGGGTACTTACACTGCACCTGGAGGATCTGGTCACTCAGGTTGGCCTTGATGTGGTTCTCACTGTATGTGGGCAGTACCAAACCTAGACTGAGGTGATGAGGCAGACGCAGAAAAAATCAGGGACAGATTTTCAAAGAACATGGAAACTTAAGTCACCAGGGGGCCCGAATCACACAGACAGAAAATGAAGATCTTTAAGGTCCTGCAGAAGACGGAGACGGCTGGTGTCTGTCTCCGGACTTTTGTCCAGCCGGGCCCCTCGGGAAAGGAGCCGAATGAGCAAACAGAGCATGGGGATCCGCTGCGCATGAAAGTGGCAGTTTGGCTTTGTAATATGTCATCGTGTCATGTGGCAGGTTTTTCCACATCTCTGAATCTGCGGACAAATTAGCTAAAACAAAACCCAGCGGAAGGATGCATTGGAAATCTGACTTAGACAGTATCAGGATCAGACTCTCAGCTTTTATTGAATGATGATCTAGATTTAAAGAAGAGCTTTGAGAGTCTTAAACAGTATCATTCTTATAAACGCCTGTATTTCCCTTTGAGTTCAATATTAATAGAATTTTGCAGAGAAAGCCTCATAAGGATTCAGCCAGGACACGTCACACTGTCAGCAGATACAAAAAAAAGAAAAAGAGTCAGGAATTTGTAGGACTATCGAATATCATAAACTATAATTTGCCAAGCGTTGCCCGAATGTTCAACCAGGTTTGAGGTGAATAAACTCCGCAGCTAATTTGTGCTCGGAGGATTGTTGAGGATTTTTAAGGGAGGAGGAAGATAAGCGATGCATTAACTCGGGTGATTTAGATGAATTGTCTCATGCAAATACAGGAGGCAAATAACCAAGTCGCATTTGTTCTTTAGGTCTCGGTCTATTCCGAGTGCTGGCGTGATGGTGACAGTAATCAGACGCTGCAGGTTGATGAGTAGCTGCTGCACAACATGTGAGACTTGTGATTAATAGAAGAAATGTCACAGTTGGACTTCACTCACGGGCTCAGGCTGCACGAGCGTTTTGGTCTGAGGTCAGGTGGTGACGTCGGGTTTGAAACCTACCTGTAATCTGTGCCCTCCACGGGCGTCCACGTGTACGTCCGCATCGCCTCGTCGATGTACCTCTGTCGATCAAAGAGACAAAAAAAAAACACCGTCACACCCTCGGCACACGTGACCTCCCCTTCATCGGATGTGAACAGCACATCCTGAACGTGAAGCTGAATCAAATTCATCAGAACATCGTTCAGGAAGCTGCAGCTCAGGAATGTGATTGAGTCTGGTATTGATGACTTGCCTCATCAACCGACTTAATGAGCGTCTTGATTTTCTTTTGGCCTGATTTGCCATCAATCATCTGTCGGCGGATCTGAAACGTGAGCAAGAGAGAGAGAGAGAGCGAGAGAGAGAGAGAGTGAGAAGAAGGTGTACAAATACATGCAATTAAATAGAAAATTAAAAACAAATGAGACATATAAATGATTAATTTATAAGTTTCTCCTTAGGACGATTTTTCAAAGACATTGTTTTACCTCCTCCTTGTTGCTGTCTTCCAGCTCTGCATCCAGAAAGTCCAGAGTGACGGGCTCCCTAAAGTTAATGTTCTGAGAAGAGAGAGAGACATAGGCAGGGAAGATGGATGGAGGGGAAGTTTAACGTTGGTCAGGAGGAATAACTTCAGAGTGCAGCTTCAGAAGCAGAAGTGTCATTGATGCAGGGCGGGTGGGACCCGTTGGACCAACCTTGGGTCGCAGGTTTGGATGCAGCAGCACGTAACCATTCGGGTCGATGGCATAGGTGTAACCGTTGGCTCCAAGCTGCACAGAAAATAAAGTTAAAGGAAATGTCTATACATCAATAAACCATCGATATGAAGTTTTATTGAGTGATAGTGCGTGCACAGCAAGCTCACTCTGTATGTCGGAGTCTTCTTCTTGATTTCGTTGATGGCGATATCTACTCCCATTACTCCCAGGATGAGCTGGTTCTGTGTGGTGAAACATATAAAGCATTTTATCCACAGCCCCTGCAGACATGGGAGAGTCCCACAGAGCTGGTGGCTGCGCTGCGAGAACGCTAAGAACATCTCCGAGCCATCTTTGATTTATCCTCACTTTGCGTGCAATCTGATCAGTCCCTATTTGTCGGTCCATCTTACAGCGAGTGTGTTTGCAGCTGCGTCACTGCTTTAAGCCTGCGTGATAAGCTTAGAGTAAACACTTTGGTCATGGATACTGGAAGCTGGATGCGTGTGTGCTCTCAGCATGACAGAGGATATTACAGATGGGGGGGGGGGGTTGTCATGTCGGCTGTCACCTCAGGGGGGAGGTGTTGCCTAGAGGAGCTGCATCTGGGTGGACTTCATTGCAAACGACTGGTGGTGGTCAACGACATGAAAAACCACAGTATTAAACCCTAACTCTCCAACTACTTCGATTCCTGTTTCTGAATAGTTCTGCTTGTGTAGACAACCAGTTGAATGACAGTGAAAACTCACATGGATAAAAAAAAAGGTGACGACTAAAGATAAATACAAAGCAGGAGCTGGTGTGTGTCACATTGTTTTTACCTGAGAGGTGACCACATCAGAAGTGAGGTTGAACACTGGCATGGTTCCAGTGATGACGAGGCCCAAACCCTGATGAAAAAGGAGAAATTGGATCATAAGTGTATTTACATATCGCATAACAAAAAGATCTAATGGACAAACACACAAAGCTGTAAATAAATAAACTCAAATTCCTTCCCAGTAGAGCGCATACCTCCCGACGGCCTCCATTATGAAATCACATTGAAATTCACTACATACCGAATTACTCAAATTATAAATCATGACTATTTTTGGGGATCAGGATCCATGAATTATTCCCTGAAAAATCCGTCCCATGATCCGTACTTCAAATTCATCAGGTTCTTTTGTGACCTGTTCCAAATCCTTCCGTGATACCATCAAATAAATAAACTTAGATGAAAACATAATGATTTTGGCGGAGGAAAAAACGAATAGACTCAAAAAGGTTACGACACCAAGCTCATATGCTGCCTTTCATTGAATGAAATAATGCTTAAGAAACATTTGGTGAATCCTGGACTACTTAATTTAAAGGAATATTGTGATTAAGTAAAGCAATTTTTTAAATTGTATAATTCTCTCTCACCAGAGCGTCCTGGTAGACGTTTGTCCACTGCACCTGCTTGGCTCTGGCACCAGCCAGCGCCATGGGACGGCCCAGGACGTCCAGGTACTCCTGCAGCAGCAAACACACACACACAAAGATACGATGACACTCAATAAAAACCCATGATCAAACAAAGACGTTTACAGTGCTTGTTATGTACAGGCGGTAAAAAGCAGAGAGCTGGAAGAGCCACCCACTGTTCATGTGTCATAAAACTACAGGACCCTGACTGGCCTCCTCTCTGTCACCACATAAACCAGTGGTCCTGCAGCAGCGGCCCCGACGGGCCATAAAGCCCCCGGTCCTGAGACACTCAGGGCAGTTTTTCATCATTATGAAGGAGCTATTAAAAACACATTAAGGGTGTCAGTGGCCTGACGCCCAAACAGGCCACTCTCCCAGAGGCTCCTCTGTCCACGCTGGCACAGGGAGAAGGTCCCGCAGCGAACGTGAATGGAGGTGAGGGGGTTAATTCAACTAGCGATGCATCACATCCACTTCATCCATTTGTTCTGAGGAGTCGCCTCGTTTAGCCTTTGAGACGTTTTGCTCTGTAAACAACCTGTTGATCAGAAATCCATGAGATGACGCGTGATTGGTCCAATTCCTGTGTGAGTGACCTTGTGACATATGAAGTGAGCAAAGTGAATAATTTGGAGGGGAAAAAAAGCCTTCGAGGGACTAAACGGCCTCACTTAGTCTCGAGCGTTTTGTTGTTGTAGAGACCACAGACAGAATAATTGCTCTCACATCAAACCCACTGTGTATTTTCCTGCAAATATTTTACAAAAGCTAGAAATCTCCTCCTCCTCCTGTGTATCCTATTCACCGGATTTATAAAACAAAATGTCTATATTTATCTATCATCAAAATATATTCAGATGTAAAAACAGGTGTGCAGGGGGGGGAGAGATAGAGGAGCGCGCTCGGGGTTAAACGTTAATTTAAAAAAAAAAAAAAGTGCTGTTCCTACATGATGACATCCATTTTGCAGTGAAAAGGGAAACTGTCGTTGTAAATTTCTGACCCTTGTCACCTCCCTTTGTGTGTGTACCCTCGATACACAAAAGGGGCGCCCCCTGTGCGAGCCGAGCGGATTTCACTATTATGCTTTGGAGCGTTTGTTTTTCATCGCCTGAACAGTGAGGTGCTGACAGGCGTAACCTATTCTATTATTAGCTCAATAAAAGTCCGGTTTAACGCGCCACAGGGAGATATTCCATCAGGACCATGACAGTCAGACCTTTTCACGGGATATAGGGGGACATTTTCCGCTTGGCTAGAACAATCTAGGAAACATAAAAAGTCAGCAACCGCAGATGTGTGGTCCAGAGGAGCCGGAGCCGCACAGACCCCGGCAGCACCCCTGCGTGTTGATTAAACGCTACTGTCTCCGCGGGGAAGTGTAACAGCCACAACTACAGACAGTACCCTGTACAGACAAAACCTCCTAGCTGATGCCTGGACTGGTTATTGTGGCTCCACTGAGATGAATTATAGAGAATCCAGTACGGATGAAATAAGTCACAACAAAAAAAATAACAAATCAGTCCCAGGTAAACACACGAAAACACAACATACTTATGACCACTCATAGTTTCAAAGCCATTCCACTCTTCCCACATATGACTCAGGGCAACATTAATAACAACATTTTCCTGCCGTCTGTAGTCCATCCATTATTTGAATGTTGTCATCTTTGTCGAGTGAGACCGTGTGATGAGTGTGTGCGAGGCACGTGTCTTCTGTGCCTAGACACGTGCACACACAGGCACACACACACACACACGCACACACACACGCACACACACAGAGGTGCTGCAGTCACCCACCTTCAGAAAACCTATTAGAGTAAAGTGGCAGTTCTCAGAATATAAATATGCCAGAGTTAATGGAACAGCTGACAGTCTATTCTGGGCCCTGATCGCTCACGGGGGGGTGTGGGGGGGGGGGGGGGGGGGTGCGGGCTAGGGACCGGTGGGATGAGAGAGGGGTGTGTGCAGTAGCCCCTCCCCCTCCCAGCACCTTCCAGCAACTGAGTCAATTTCTACAGCTGGTATGAGGTTATCCCAAGGGCCTCTCGAAAGCCCATGGTGCCTTTAGCGAGTGTGGAGAGGGGGGGTGGAAGGGCCCAGGGTGTGTGACGAACCAGAGGTGTGTTTGTGTGTCTGATGGACGAAGAGAGAAAATGATCTGAAAGCTTCCAAAAACACATTTCTTATAGAGAAGACCACAACCACGTTTGTTATCCCCGGATCTCCACCTCGGTCCCCTCCTGTCTTCAGTCACACGGCTGCACCTCCCTCTGTGCCTCCGTTGTGCTGCACCTAAAGATATCTACCATCTGAGTAATTATCATCTTCTAAAGCAGCCACGAAGGAAGAATAGACTCTTGCTTGAAACAGATTTGCTTTTGTGGATTCATAAAGGTGCGTTCAGCCGAGCCGACAGAGACTCCAGACATCTCACCTGGGTGTTGATTCGGATGGCTCCAATCGATGGAATTTCAAAGTAGTATCCTGAAAATAAAGGAAAGAAAAAGAGGATCAATACTCTTCCCAACACAAACTTTGTGTCCCATGCTCCTTCGCGATGGATTCACATTTTTCAAGAGTTTCACAGTCACACCGAGTGCAACAGCGATTCCATTTTCAGATTGGAGTCTAATCTCTCCACAGTTATTAGGTGCATGCAGCGCTATCATTTCCGGCTGATGATGCAGAGTCACACAGGCATGATGGAGCCTGTGGCCATTGACCTCTCCCTGCACTCGTGGTGGAGCTGCAGGATGTAAAGGTGGCGGCTCCTTGGGACCGCGGAGCCCCAGGCGCTGCCGCCGCTGCTTAGGAGTGGAGGAGAGTGACCGCCTGGGTCAATAACCACGCCGCTCCCCGCGCTATTAAAGCCATGAGTGTTTATACAAAGAGCCGTGAAATGGAGACAGCATCCCCGGAATGTTAAAAGGCAAAGATGCCTCTCATTATTTTGATACATTATGCACTTTGCAACAGCAGTTTGCATCGAGATTTGACTCCTCTGTATTTATCATTTGCACATGCGAGCATGCAGACGTTATACACACACACACTCACACACTCACACACAAACACACACACACACACACACTCACACACATACACGCAGTCACAGGGTGCAGCTATTTGCTATAGTTCTCCTCGGAGCAGCAGTTTGTCACAGAGCTGTTGGCTGTGTGCCATACAGAGGTGTCATGTGTGATAGTAGGGCGCAGCTCGGCGAGAGGTGCAGAGAGGAGAATGTGGGCAGACACTAGAGAGGGAGGATGTAATGTGGATCTCGTCTGTGCTGCGAGGGAGATCTGCTGCGAGAGGAGCAATTATGATTTTAATCAATAACCTATTTTCCCCCGTGAAACTCATTTACATAAAGCTTCGGCACCGTTAGAAGTCAGTTTTCCTCAAACGTCGTCCTCAGATTGGTGTCAGATTGATTCTGTTTTGGCAAATACATGGTGACCGAGGGAGAGGGTCAGGGGCGGTGGTGCATTGGTATGGCACTGATCCAACTCCTGGTTCGCTCGGGGTCTTCCTGCGTGGAGTTTGCGTGTTCTCCCCGTGTCTGCGTGGGTTTCTCTCCCATTACTACGGCTTCCTCCCACAGCCCAGAGACAAACAGATTGGGGATCAGTTTAATCAGAAACTCTGAATTGTCCGTGGGTGTGAATATGAGTGGGAATGGTTGTTGTCAAATAATAGCAGATCTCTCAGTGGGTGAGGTGAACCTTTCAGCCACGTGCTCTGCAGTATCTGTGAGTTACTGTGTGTAGCCGCTTAGCCTCACCCATTGAGAGTTTGCAGGCCATGCAGTTAAGGGACTTTAGGAAGCTACGTATCAATGTTTAAGGAAACATCTGTACCTGGTGAGAAGTACAGAAAATATCTGGATTCATTAGAGTCGTAACAACCAAAGCACTATCTCCAAGTATAGCCATTGAATCTTTATTAAAAAGGTCATTTCAATATCATCTACTTTTGTGCTTTTTATGACTGTGGGTAAAGCAAGATTAATGGCTTGTACCATTTAATAATAAAGGGGTGATTTGGTAATTTAGGATCAACACTATTCATTTTTTTCACATCTGTCTGACAGAGGTCATGTGTGTCCGTATGTTCATACTTATTAAGATGAAAAACATTCGAAGCATAAAGGCTTGCATATCTATAAGCAACACAGCTACAACTAATACAGCTGAATTGTATGAACAGTGTGTGAATGATCAAGCCTTGAGTCAATAAAATTGGTGGCACTAGGCGGTGGGGGGCCCTCAAATCAAATTCTGTTTAGGGCCCTATGAAGGCTAGGGCCGGCTCTGGTTGTCTCTTCATGTCGGTCCTGTGATTCGCTGGTGGTCTGTTCAGGGTGTAAACCACCTCTCCTCCTATTTCATCTGGGACTGAGAGGATAAGCGGTACAGATAATGAATGAATGGATGGATGGTGTCATCCAAATTACGAGACTATAAGATATACTGTATATAATTAGACATGTTGATTGTGTTCTCTTATTAACTGGATTGGGGTAATGTCCTGCATTAATCATTGTCAGTTACAGTCAGTACGTGTATTATAATCATGCAATGTTTGAGTAGTATGAGTGTGTCTTTTCTTAGTAGGTAGATCAGCTACTTTCAGCTCATATTCACTTTGACTGGTTTGAGACAACGAATAAACCATTTAGCATTTACGTAATAAACTTATCTCATCTCACGGTGTAACTGATAGGTTTGAGGATTTTACTTCTTATGCGACAGGCAATCTTGAATTTTTGCAATATGTTATATTTTTCTTCCAGCTATGGATTAAAGGCAGCACTTTTGTGGGAGAATTAGGATCACCAATGCAGTAGATCACATTTTATCCTCCACTTCACCAGTTCTCTTCCTCCTTTTTGGAAGATAACGCTCCTCTCGGTTTTGGATTTTGTTGTAGCATGGATAAATGGCTTCATTGTCCTCAGAGTCAAAGAGAGGTTACTTTCTTCTTAAGAGGGGCTTGGAGCTCGAGAGAGACAACAGCTAGCATCCACGAGTGGCCCAGTTGTGCGTCTGCGTGTGAGTCTTTGTGTGTACTTCTGCGTTTTGTCAAATATGTATGTCACGGGTGAAGGGTTAGGGCCTGTGGAAGTGTCAGGGAGCTGGCTCTGTTGGAGTGAGATACCAAAGAGTAATAAGTATTGAAGATGTGAGAGGACAGCTCCATTGAGGCTGGTGTGTCAACACTATTGTCTTATGCTGGCATAGTCTTTAGTAGCCTGGTAATCACTACAGTCGCGAACAGTGGAGAGCATGTTGGCACAGAGGCGTAATCCTGGACTTTCCCCCGCCTGACGGGGAGATGGCACGGTAATCATCCCGCTACCAGACTCCTCCTGCTAATTAATAACAACTTCTGGGGAGATACTTCTGAAGCACTTGGCTCCAGTGGCAATAAGCTAATCAGCGGCAGGGGTTTGGCCAGGGCTTCACACAGACAGCTAAAGGCCTCGTAAAGGAGCCGCTCCGGATGAACTGCAACACCGAGGAACCAAATTAAATCAAACCACAAAAGAGAGAAAGAGGAGAAGCGGGTTGTGAATTGACAAGCGGCGGCGTTCAGATCTGAGCACAACAGCCACGACGGTCTGACTGGGGTCGGGCTAAAACGGGCTGAGTCAATATGAGATTCATGCGGACAGTGTAGGAGAGGAGCCGCTGAGTCATGTGAGTTGTCAGGCTGTCGGTCGGAGGCAGGCGAGCAGCTCGTTGGGTTATTTCTGGGACTGTAGTGGCTTTAGATGAAGGAAAAATGTATTTGGCCATCACACGCTCAAAGAAAGACATGTAGATAAATCTTAGTGATGTGTTAGGGTTATGTGTTTCAAATCCAAGTTTAAATATTTTGCTATTATCTCCACCAAGAAAACCAATGTTTGAACCATTATCCATTTGGTTTGTTGGTCGTCAGGAGGATTACGTGAAAACTACTGAACGGAATTCAACGAAACTTGGATGGATGGGACAGTTTTCGAAGGGGTCATGGTTCATGATGAAAAAATATCACACATATTTAAGGGACTGATATCTATGAGTGTCTTAATGAGTTTAAAGGGACTATTGGGTCTTGGTGGAGGTACATGCGCTACTGACTGCCAACCTAGTTTTATTTAATTTACTTCCTGGTTGAAAGTTTTAACTTCTTGACCTGGATGTCATCTGAATGATATTTGCTTTGTTCCACCTGTAGTTTAAACTACAGAGAGTAGACAGGTCACAGACAAACTTTTGTAGGGGCCCTATATTGGGCTTGAATTTCACATTAGGAATCCATCAGAATACAACAGGTGAAGGAAAAAGTTTCCATCTTATTTATTTTTATTGATCCTTGTTTGTGCTTTACCTTGTTTTATAATTGATTTCACAGTTTTGGCAACAACTGATCCTTACGGAGGGCTCGCAGAGATTGAGCGTCCACTGTAGGATTGTTTTCATCGTTTACATCGACGATGTAATACACAATAAAAGGACGGATTTAAAAAAATAAAAATATTTATCCATCGATGAAATCACTCCTCTGCCGCTTAGGTCTCTTAAATACTTTGCTATAAAACATGCTTCACCAGACGCATTTTATTCCCTCACCTTTATTGGCACAGGCGATCCACTGTAGAGGTGTGACGTCATAATTATGTTGGCCAACAGAGAAGGTGAACACACGAACCTGGATGGAGAAAAAGACGAGATACATTATTGGAAGAAATGGTAAAATAGTACAGATAATATCAAATGAGCCCCAAAAAACGAAGTTCCGAAAGAGCCAAGAGCAAAACTTCACCCTGCAACCCTGCTTCTGGACAACCATAGTTGTTGTCAAGTCACACAACTGCTTCCATCTCAACACTGTAGTGAGAGAGTTGTCAAGCTGCAGATTATCACTATATGACAGCAGCCGTCACGAGGGAGTTCGATGGTAAACCTATATCAGAATAAATACTGGTGGTGCTGGGAGGGATGGGACGGGGGGACTGGGGGATGAAAATAAGACAAGACGGGAACAAAAACGACACAAATTCGTTTTCTGCCGGTTTAAATTTTAGAGGCTCTGATGATAAAGTGGCTAATTAGTCAGCAGGTCAGAGCTGTTAACACCAGCAGCTAAACAACAAAAGAGACAGAGGAAGAGAGAGAGAGAGAGGGGAAGGGAAACAGACTGAGAGAGACAGAGAGTGAAAGAGATAGAGAGAGAGAGGGTTGAAGAGTAAAGAGATGGAAAAGCCTGAATCAGAGGAGCCAAAATGGAAGTGAAGAAAGCTTGGAGAGGGTGCTCAGATGCACAGATTGGAGAGCTTGGCATGTCTGACAGCCTAACTCACACAACTGCCTGTGCTATAATGAGACAATGTCAGCTGGAGACGGAGTGGGAGACGGGGGGGAGGCGGGGAGAACAGGGCCGTGCGAACACAGTCTCTGGACATGCACGGTTTCTTGGGCTGGCAGAGCAGGGAGTAGAAGAAGAATAGATAACAGCCTCGTGGGGACAGGCTCACCGTTTTGTTGGGCCAGTTGTACTTCTCAAAGATGTCCTGTGCACGATCCTCCCCGCCATCTGTAAACATCATTATCATCTTATTGCAGGTGGCCCTCGGGGCGCTGCTCTCCTGTGGCACACGGGGAGAGAGGAGAGGGAGGAGGGAGGGAGAGAAGAAAGGAGACAGGTGAGGACGGCTGGAACATCATTCAGAACAGTGCTACGCTAAATGTGTCAAAGAATAAAAGAGAAGGTTTGCACAACATAAAATATTACATATTGCACATTCACAAGTCATTTTTATCCATCCATCCATCCATCCATTGTCTAAACTGTTTATCATTGGAGGGTTGCTGGGGGGCTGCAGCCAATCCCATTGGGCAAAAGGTGGTGTATACCCCTGACAGGGCGCCATTTCTTCACAGGACTGACATACTGGCAATTTAGAATCGCCAGTCAAACTAAGCTGCATGTCTTTGGACTCTGGGAGGAAGCCTGAGAATCTGGATGAAAGCCACACAGACCCTGAAATATCTATATATCTATACATAAAACGAAATAATATTAACTCTTATAATAATAAAGAAACGTAATGAAGGTTTGATATTCTGCAGTTTAACCATAAACCTAACATAAAATAACTTAACAAATATACAGACCTTGAATTAAGAAAATAAATATAATTTCTATGTTAAATATCAACATTGACTTCTTCTATGTATTGTTTACTGAAATAAAATATTTAATATCGATGCATATCAGCAAACAAACGCGGTCTGTGAAAAGCTCATATCGGCCGACTGATTTATCGTTCGGGTTCTACTCCTCTCTCAGCTTTTACTCTTGACTATTCATTAGCGTTTACATATTTCCCTCCTGGAACTCGTGCGCTGGCTCATATTGTGAGTTTACCATTATCATTAGGATTTTTTGAATTTCATTTGAAGCACAGAGCGCAACATTATTGTAGCGTTACATTTGATTGTGTCAGGAGCACTTCCACCAGCATGTCAGCACTACATGCACGTAGCCCGGCACCAGCTTTTAGCATTCGGCTTTGATGCCCGCCCCCCAGCCTGCCTGCACAGCAGCTGCCATTGATATGCAGGCCAGCGGCATGTCAATCTGACAAGATTCTAATAAAGATAAATAATATTGCTACAATTACACAATTTTATTGTGCTTCTGCCACAAATCACAGGAGTGAGTCAGCCACGGACAGTGATTAAAGGGGCCTTTTTTATTTCTCATTCTGCTGGCAAAGAGAAGGGGGGGGGGGCATGCAGCCGGCACTTGGCTCTCCGCCTCTCCGCCTCCCACCCCAGCAGAGGAATATAAAGTGTCTGTGGCTGATCTCCTCTGGGCCGCGCTCATCAATCATCCCATCAGAGCCCATTAGGGTGGCAGCCACCTAAAATACACAGCAGCATACGGCGCTGAGGCAGCACCTGTGTTGCGAGCACGTGGACGCCTGCTGCTCACAGACTTCACCGCTGTGCCGGCTACTGCAGACACCAGTGCTGCTCCACCGCAGCAGCAGTTGCAATCACACCAATCTGCGACAATGACAGCGCCCTGGAAGTGTCTTCTGCAAACCTGAGCCCCTCACTGTCAGCCCTGTTGTATCCCTGTAAACTCTGCTTTGATAATTGGATTAGACAGTGACTGTGGCAGAATGCACTGGAGCTACACTGTAGTTTCAGCGGGGTTATCTTTGACTTTCTGGAAGTGCACACACTGTCGGCCAAGGACCAACCCTGAGAGGCGGGTTGGCACTTACATTGAGAAGCTGTTCAAAGGCGAACGTGAAGCCAGACTTGTAATCTGTGGTTCCTTTGGCCTGCATGTGCATGACGGCGTCCTTAAAGATCTTCTTGTTGCGAAAGTTGGCCTGGACCAAAGTCTTGAAGCAAGGAACGACCGCGTCGGCCTTCTCGTTGAACTACGCGGGGGAAACACAAAGAGAGGTGAGCATTACTGTCAGATTGTGCCTTTCTGTGTTTTCTCTGTCATACGTGTGCGTGGTTCACGGGGACATGATGCAGGCGTGGGTGTGTGCAGATGTGTCTGCTGCTCTCTGGGTGACAGTAAACACTGGTAATTACAACTTTCCACACAAAGACCAGGTGCACCTGAAACACCATGAGCAAACCACTGAGCAGAAACCCAGCCAAGGTAATATCATCTGTCTCATCCCATCCACCCAATTAGCCTAAACGAGTGCGTGTGCATGTGTGTGTGTAATTCCTTGTGTGTGCAGTGCCTGTGTGTGATTACAATATTAACAGCAGCGTCTGTAATAGCAAATGTTAGGCCTTCTTGAAGGTCACCTTCAAAATCTACTGACATTTCAGGCCGGATTGATGTAAAAACGCTTTGTGAGTGAAAAAGATGACATTTCTCACTTTTAAATTATAGCAGACAAAGATATCCAGGACACAAAAATTATTCAGAGACACATTTTCATTAATCATCACTCTGTTGCTATCACATCTCTTCAATCATTAGATTCCTCAAAGCCTGGACACAGTGTTTTTTAACTTTTCTCTTCTCAAATTAACAGACACAGGAGCAGTTTCTTTCTTTCAGTCATCAGCGTCTTTTATCCATTATCATCGTCTCTGCCTTGTTTCTTCAGAGAGTTATTAGTGGCTGCTTCACATCTACAAATACTGTTTCATATAAATACACGTACATCACAATTTCATTCCCACTCACACTACATTAATAGTCTTTGCCTTTTATATTAATAATATATACGATGTTTGTATGCTGTGTTTTGTAAAACAATTACTAAATGTATCTCAAAGGAGACAAACTATGGTTTATATTTCTATTTGTGTCCTCGTACTGTCTATTGCTGCAGCTCCTCTTTTCAGCCTCTGTTTGAAACACCTGGTATTCGGTCCTCTCTCTTTAAAAAATCTCCCCCGATAAAACTCAGTGTGCTCTGATTGGACAGAAGGCGCTCTCTTTTGTGATTGGTCAACTGCTTCCGGCCCGTGTAAGAAATGTCAACCTCGCTTTGCAGGGGTTTATGTGGTGTGTCAGACTATAGCCACTAGGTGGGCATCGTGCAAATATCGTGCATCATGATGTCATGTGACATCAAACTGGGACAGAAGTACCGGCCGGACTGACTTTTACATATAAAATAAGACAATATAACACATGAGAGGAAGGAAAACCTGAGAAAGATAAATAGGTTTCCTATCATAATGTCCCCTTTTACATGAGAGTCACCAACTGCCGGAACCAAATTCCAACATACTTGGCCCAAAATTCTGATTCTGATCTCTTGTATTATAAAGGTTGAGATATACAGCAGCTAGGAAACAAAATCTGGAAAATAAAAACTTGGGTACATCTATTATCTATAATAAATAATAATAAAAAAATTATCTGAGATAAATAGTGTATCATTCCGAGTAAGTATAGTGCCATCACAGTAGTAGTGTCATAAAGAAGTGTGTCTTTATGGTGTGTGATGATTAGTTTCGGCAAATTTTTTACTTACTATACTCTTTTGTGTTTGCAAACATTTCACAGTGAGCTGTTCTTTATAGGGGTGAAAATCAGATGCGTTCCCACCCAGATTACCGAGCTCATTTATTGCTCTTAGAGCTGGGATTTAAAGGCATACAGTGGCTAAGAGCAATGGATTATGAAGGATTACCGAAGGAAGTCTCCGAAGAGAGCCACCGCACCATGCACGCAGATGTGTGTGTGTGTGTGTGTGTGTGTGTGTGTGTGTGCGTTATCTGTCCTGCAACGTAGGATAACGTTAATATTCCCCTAAACATCAGTCCTAATAGAAAGCTTAGTAATCAGCAGAGAGTGAGAGAGACAGGCAGGCAAAATCCCACTTGGTCACCGGTGATGCAGGGGGAGCAAATACACTGTAATGAGGGAAGTGCAATGTTCCTGCTGCAGGCAATCAACTGGGAGCAGCAGTACGAGCACACTGCTTGATTACCACCTGCTTAATAAATACAACAAACAAGTTGCGTTATCATAGTTTTTCCAGGAGTGATTGGTACGATTAATAACATGAGCTGAACTTCCACTCACCCTGGCCACGTTCACGTAGTCGTCATCTGAAAGCGTTTCCAGCATCTCTATGACAGAGGCTTTCATGAGCTTCAGGGTGAGCCCGCTGACACTCCCGCTCCTGCAGAGGAGAAGCAACAAAGAACAGGCTGAATCTCAGGAGCTTCATGTGAGAAACACATGCTCTGTTCATGTCCCTTTTATAGGGCATGTTTTAGAGAGCGGTGCGGGCAGATGAGGAGCATTCGTCTTCCCTCTGACTTCAGGCTTCAGGCTTCCCTCAGACCAACAGGTGGCACTAGTGCCCTTTGAAGCAGACACACACGCTCACTCTAGCTACGGGGGGGACATGTAGGAAGAGAGGAGCCAGTGAGACACTCACACATCCACAATGATGACCATGTCCTTTGGAGACGCTGCACCTTGGATGTACCTGCACGAGAAGACACAAATAATGACAGTTAATTCCCCCCCCAATATTCTTTATGAATTGCACCAAAGAAAGGAGCCAAGTCACAATGAGGCGGAGCCCCGGTGATTGGAGGCGACCACGGCTGAGCCCACTTAAGCTACAGAATACAGAAAAGGCTTATGTGCTTAGAAGAGTTAATAAGTTGTGCTATGTACTTCAGTGTTGGCAACAGCTTCTGTCGACCGACTTCAACGGAGATACTCCTCTATTCCTGAACAACAAAGCCTTCTCTAAATAATTACTGCATAAGCCGAAGTAATTGCTAGTTTATGGTCTAAGTGTATAATAATACATGTGGGACAATGGTCGGTACTGGACTGTACAACCTCCAACAGCCTGTTTAACAAGCCACCGTCTGAAAGCCATGCAAATTAACAGACTGTACATCAACAAAGGCTCCACACAGGTTTTAATGATACCTCTGATATTTAACACTGTGTTTAAAAATGCTCTAGTCGAATATATATATATTACCACAATGCTAATTATTTATTTTAGACCCACTGATGTTCGTTTAGGTGGTGTTGAAACACATTCACAAAACTAGGCACATTCTACTTTCAATACCAATCAATATGATTAAATTAGTTCATTCATTCTACCTAGATCTGGGTTTAGAATACCTATAATAACGCTAAGAAATAGAAGTACCCACTTTTATAAGAAGGTAAAAGAACGACAAATAATTTGAAATGAGCACAAATGACATATAAGAATATATTTGTCTTCAGTCACGCTACGGGGACGCATACAATCTAACAGGCTTTAGATTTGGTCACTTGAAATTCATATGAACTTGTCGGGGAGCAGCCCGAGCTCTGTTCACCTGTGCAGTGGAGAATGTGTGCTGAGCTAAGTGCTGTCAGTGAAAGTGAGATAGCTGATGTTCTGTTTCTTTGATGACTCATCAGTCGGGCATCAAACGCATTATTCACTCTGGCAATCCATTGGTCGGGGGGGGGGGGGGGTGCTGCTTTGGACCATTATGCGTCTGCCGCAAAGAAAAGCTCCTAAAATAGGGCTGTTGTGTCGGCCGCGGCTCAGCGTACAGGCCCGCGAGGCAAAGACGCCACTGAACCGGCGAGGGGCAGACAGACTCGTGTTCTGGACGAGACTTCACGTGTACTGTCCGTCCACAAGTGATAGAGGGTGACATACGGAGGGAAATCTAAAAGTATCTCTTTCTGTTCCAGTGGCAATTAAATTCACATTCACCCCTCGTACAAAGAGAGCTGGAATTGATGGACTTTATAAGCTTCTCCATGGCACATTGGGGGGGGGGGGGGGGTTCCAAATGTGAGGACTAGTTTGACATTCTGAGGAGTGAGCAGGCGAGCAGTTAGCAGCCGTCTTAGGCACAGTAATCATCAGGGGTCTCTTTCTGCTGATAATCAGTCGTTCCGCTGAGTGTGGAGAGAAGCCAGCTGCCTGCGGGCCAGGCTTTTTTCTTGTGCTCGGCCAAGCTGATATGGTGGTAGAGCGACGGAGCCCCGGCAGGCTTTGCCACTGCTCCCGCCAGCCCCGGCGCTCCCACTCCCTGGCAGGCGCCACTCCAACCTGCAGCCTGACCCCTGACCCCTGCCCCCGTGCTGAAGTGAAGTCCCTCAGCACAGTGCCTGGGCCGCCTCAAATCCCTTTTTTTGACACAACCTGGTCCCCGCTCAGTGGAAAAGCTGCCTGGAAGCCCCCCCCCCCCCCCCCCCCTCGATGGAGGGAGAGAAGGCTCTGCACCAGCTCTACCTCGCAAGAGGTCGATTAACTGAGCATGCCCAGAGTGAATGTGTGTATGTGAGAGGGAGAGAGAGGGGGGGAGGGAGAATCCAATTATTTTCAATAATAAAGAATGCCACATCAAAGGTAGAACTTCTGCAGCTCTCTACGACTGTGCGGCGTATATGCAATCAGGTCTGGAACCATGAGGCATACTGGCATGCAGGACTTTTATCAATTTAATTACTGAAATCTTAATTTGTGGGAGCGAGAGGGGGAGACGGATAGATGTGAGACTCCACACTGTTGCGACTTCTTTCTTTTGGGGCAGAGGGGGTTTTGCGAGGGCGATCATCGATGCAGGACGGAGAGACTCAGTCAGAATGTGGCCCGCGTCTCCGTCCCCTCAGGCTCGTGGACGGAGACACCCTGTCTGGGGCTTGAAGGAGGGTCATTTGGCGAGGGCTGCGCCTGCGGGACCAACGGCAGGATTTCATTAACTCCTCCGGTCAGTCTATTTCTCATGGCAGAGAATGGCCCTTTTGACGGGATGAGTTATTTTGAAGGGGGGGGGGGGGGTCTTAATGTTAATTATCCGGCAATGCAGACGTCTGTTAGTCAGTCATTATGGGTCATCTCGCAGTGTAAACTCTCACAACGGGCGCCTGTGTCAACTTTGGCCCTGAAATCTGCCAAGAAAAGCATCGCTTCCAAGCGGATCGTTTCTGTCCAGCTTTGAGAGAGGCAGCACTGCTCAGCGGTAATGGGGGGTCCAAGAGGAAACGTGTGAGCAGCGATGAAGAGGAGCAGGCTAGCACACGAGAGCCGGAATAGCTTCACTCAGTGCTGAAACTCTCGCGCTCCTCCTCCTCCGACCGATCTCCCCGGCAGATCTCTCTCTGCCTCTCCAGCGCCTGAAGCGCGGCTGAATTGAACATCAGGATCAGAGCGAGCGGGATGGAGTCAAGGATTTCCGAGCCTCCGGGGCTGATCTGCGGCTCCACGGTTTCTGACGGATAAGAATCGCAGGTGTCGGTGTATAATACCCCCCCCGTTTTGACTCATGGTTCCAGATGTGTCGTTTCTGCATGGATTCCAGTCAGTAATTACCTCTCAGCTTCTGCCCACTGATGCCATTCTTTCCCTGTCATTACCCAGTCTCCGGCGTGCCAAGGCCAGGTGACAAGCAGATGGGCCTGGCTGGTGTTGAACTGGGGCCCTGCGCCCACTCTGTGCCACGGTGACACAGCCGTCAGCCGGTGGACGCCACACATCAGACCACCGCCTCCCTGTCTGCTCGCTGGAAGTTATGACCAGCGTCTGACCGCCGGTGCCAAACCATCATCGCTGACATTATGTTTTGCTCCAACATCACTGCTGCATTTACATATCGGCATGAGTCAGATCTGGTTCACTCATCACAGAGGGAAATTGAATGTGAAAGCTCTGTATGTGAGTCCAGCTCCCCTTGGCTTCAACCTGTTTATATCTGCTCATCATAGTCATGAGTTAGTTGGTATATGAATTAAAAAACCTTTGTTGGCAATTCAGCTGTAACTTCCAAGTCAAACTTTAATATGTTTAAAATATGTTTTTTTGAGTTTGAGTTAAAAAGGGACTTTAAAAATAAAATAAATACAAATGAACTACTTCACAGTTACATGCGTGTCGAGACTCTTGTAGTGAAGACTTTGTTGGAATAAAAAAAAATATATTCGGTGGATTTCTTTTACAATGACCTTAACTATGATACATACAGTCAATAAGAATAATATATAATAAATAAATAATGAATAAAAAACATTATCTTTTTTTGTCATTCTTTATATATACTGACACTACACTGTTTCATTTGTTTTAAAATATAAATCGAAAAGTCAAATCATTGTTCATTTTACATTTACCACTAAACTCCAAATCACGGTGACACAAGATTAGAAGCATTTTCGTTTGTTTTGATTGTTTGAAATGGCGTATTGTTTTTCACTCATGATAAACAGAAAACAATCAATAGACTGGAAATGAACCAAACTCAATTTTGAATATTGACTAACTCATTTAGAAACGAATTATAAAACCTGGGGTTGGTGGTTCCAGCTGCTCAAATGGGGGAAAGTATTTGTTTTTTATTTGTTGTGAATTGGATCTCTGTGAACGGCTGTGGCCCAGGAGTCGGAATAGTTCATCCACTGATCTGAAGATCGCAGGTTCAATCCCCGGTTCATCCAGTCTGCGTTCAATGAACCCGCACTGCTCCTGACGCCTGTGTGCCGAGAGTGTTTTTAATGCTGTGTGATGGACAAGGTGCTGTGTGTAGAGGTGTCGTATGAATGTGTGTGAATGGGAGAACCTCTGAGAATTTATGAAGGGCATTTGTGACTACTATGAATAATCTGAGAGAGAATTCACTGATGTATAAATCAGTCACAGCCTTGGAGCAAAGAATGGATTTCCGTAATGTATCAGTATCAGTGAAGTTAATAACGAATTGCAAGTACTATGTCGTTAGTACCAAGGTTTAAATGTCCGTTGTTGTGTTTCCGTGTTGTGATTAATCACCAACACAAACACTGGAAATGGAAACAAACGTCTGGACGCAGCTGCAATTTGTGGAGAACGCCATAAGAGACCTCATGTATGTCACAGGAAAAACGTGTTCACACCATCACACATGTGCATGTGAACAATACGCACAACCAAGATGAAGTCTGATCCGTGTGTGTGCGTGTATTAGACATGTGCTCTTTACACTGAGGTGGAACAAGGTTTTGCTCTGAATATGAGGAGCTTAAAGCCTGCACCACAACATATACACCTCCCCCCCTCATATAAATCTAACAGAAATGCATTTCACAAGCGTTGAACACAATTACATATTCCATGGTTGTGGTGATTGTATTTCACTTCTTTCTTTTGGCAGTTTGGTAAAAGGAGTCTCATTGGAATTCATGAAATCGTTTTATCAAGACGTAACATTGTAAAAATCAATACATTAACTGTGCCGGGGGGGCTGACTCTCTCAGGAGATTGTGTTCATGCACTCTGACCCTCTCCACAAAGTGTTGTGCAGTACATTTAAATTGGAGGAATTATCTACAACATACATTTCAGAAACATGCAGAGGATACATGTAGTGGCTCAGGCTTATTGTATTGTGCCACAGGAAAAAGGAACGGGGGACAGTGTGTGTTTAGAATTTGTGTGTGTTTGTCAGTTTGTCATGTGTGAGCTCATATTTCACTGTGGTCTGTTGTGAGGCATGTTTATCGGCTGCATTGTGCAGTGTGTATACATAATGAATGGGATGTATATACAGTAGCTTCTGCATTGTGTGTGTGCGTGTCCACTATAATGTGTGAATTGTCCTCACAGTGTGAGCTCTTATATAAACAGCACATGGGGGATGTTTGTCTTCGGGGCTTTTTTGCCAGGAAGAATTTCTGGCAGAGCAGGGACCGAACCAAGTCGTTAGGTTGCCAAACAAAACCAAACTGCCAATGAAAACTAAAAACAACAAGAAAGATGGAAACTGAAAATAATAAATTAAGCCAGTACCTCCACTACAGAGATTTGTTTTTCATCTGCATTTGTTTGTTTGTTGGCAGGATTACACAAAATCTACTCAACCGATTCCCATGAGATTTTGTGGAGGGGTGGAGACTGTCCTGAGGAAGAACCCAGATCAGGGGGTGGATCCAGACTTTCTTTAACATTACAAATGTTTTTCAAGAATTTTCAAGAAATAAAAATAAAAAATCTAGATCTAGTGAATTAAAATGTGGTGTCATTAGGGGACCATTGTGGAGGTAACCACGGTCTCCTCTTTGAAAATCCTGTATAATACCTATATATATAATACCTCAACATGCTTCCTGAAGTTTCCCCTGCAGGCAAACATCTTCCATTACCTTATATACATGTATAATGTACAGTAGCTGTAAGTAGAGTATATACCATAATGGGAGAAATGCATGTGACACAGAGAATGCACTGGCGTGTGTCTATATGTGTGCGTTGTAGGTGCGATCGTGTGCATTTGTGTAGTGCTGATGGGCTTATTATTTTATGGACTGCTGCTCTCTTAGAGCTCCTGTGGATGTGGCAGGCGTATAAAGATTGAATTAAGATAAAAAATATAGGAGGACGGCGCCCAGAGGGCCCGCAGGAGAGAGAGATGTTGTCTGCCGCTTATTTATTCCACTTTCGGTTGATTATTGGAAGCTGTGGTGCCAATTCCACATATTGGGTTGTGCCCAAGAAGAACCCACAGAATTTTGTGCAACCTTTTTTCCTCCACTTTCTTTGGAAAAGTTAAGAGAATATTGAATATTACTGCGTATTAGACTACATCCGTATTAATTATCAGCAGAAGAGTACCTTTAGGTTATTGAAGCGTTACATTTGCATAAAGAGTCTGTGTCCCAACTGCTTGGCTGAAATGTCACAGTTTGGACTGACTCCCTCCGTTGCTCTTAGACATGCACGGAACTCCAGACATTCACAGATGGGGCCGAATGTGACAACATAATGTCAGTTGCTCTGGACATCCTCCAGAGGTTTTCCTGCCAAGTCACTTGTGAAATGTCCCTAAAATGTAGAACGTGAGAATCCCGCGGGAAAATCCCAGCGACCGACGATGTGATTCAAGAGCTTCTGGGGACGACAAGCGATGCCAGTGTTGATGTGCCGCAAACATGTGATCTCACCACAGCAGAATGGAGAGGTCATGTCCTGCCTCCTGCATTGCACAAGATCCTGTTGCTGTGAATGCGTCTGACCCAGACAATCTCCTGCTGTGTTCTTCAAGATAGACAAGGTTCAATATCAGTAAAAGTGCTAAAGCCCTGTGTCTCCTTCGCTCTGACCAATAACACGTCGTTCTTCTTTGAGTCAGCGTCTCCCTCAAGTGTGGTGAGGAGAAATGAAAGATGGAGGAGGTGAAGCTCAGCGCTCTAGATATTGGTTATCCTTTTTTTGGGTAGGGGGGGGGGGGCCTCAGCTTTGAGGACTGACCACTCGTCATAATATTTACAAAGAGGTCAGATTGACTTTTTGAAGAAATCAATATGTGATGTAGCCTGCATGCTGTTGTGAACCCGGGAGGTAATGGGATCTTTGCAACGCTTGGCTAACAGGACTCCATGCCTGCCTCTGATTATTTCTCTCCTCGCCCTTTCGCTTTTTCTCTCCCTCCCTCTGCCTCCCTTCACCCTCTGCTTCGCTTCCCTTGATAACGCGAACAGACAATATAATGGACAAATGTTAATAATTAATGTCAGAGCAATTGGAGACAATTAAGTGTGTTGACTGGACCATTAATTTTCCTGGGGCTGCTGTTGGCGGTGGGGGTGTGTGTGTGTGTGTGTGTGTGGGGGGGGGGGGGGCAGACAGAGGAGACAGCACATCTGTAGACGCAGGCGGCCCCTCAGATATTTCTCATACGGAGAGCACCTGGTCAGCTCCCACCGGCTCAGCCCTGCCTGCATCCGTCCACTCCTCCTCGTCCTTTGCGCTACGGACTGACCATGAAACATGGCTGCTGCTCTACTCTCTATATTACAGTAAATCGAATCTTTCACTGGGAGACTCTTCCCCCGGAGACAGAGCCAGTGCAAAGGTTTCAGGCATTGCGTCTGTGTAAACCAGTGACTTACTGGTGTTTGTGAAGCAACAATATCTGGAACATCTCAGCCTGGATGTGATCCGATTGTATCTGGTGGTGGGTGAGCAGAAGAGAGCTGGTAGGTTTGAAGGAGAACGATGTGCATACAAATGTTTTGCATCTACTTATCTAAACCTTTCTTCTTGATGCTTTTGTTTACTTGTTCAGTCAAAAGTGTAATTCAAACTTGTATATACACACCACATGATTTGTATGTGGTTTCTTTTATCATCTCTGTGTTGCTTTTGTACACAAATTGCTATGTGGGGCCTTGAATAATGGTCATAATTATTTTTCTGTAAGGACATGTGGGTATCATTATTCTCCAGGGGGTACGATATCTCTACAAATGACAAACTTCTGTATTTGTTATTCAATTGATCTAGTTTATGTGAGAGGGGGCTGTAGAAATTGATTGTAATATGTTTAGCTCCAAGTAGTCCTCATACTCCCTTAGTTCTTATAATAGGGTAATTTATGGAGCGGTGCGATTGGTCATTTGCCTTCACCACAACTGGATCCACGAAGGAGAGACAACCAAGGCTACACCCTCCTTCTTTGTGTCACGTGGAGCAAAATTGTGTAATGATTAACAGCGGAGGTTGATCTGTGATTGGTCGGAAGGCTCCACACACCAATCCACCATCACTATGCACAGACTGGCACCAAATAATGTCAACATGGCAGCATCTGTATCTGGGATGTTTCGGGTTCATTTATGTGTGTCCTATGTCACTATTCTGTAATTGGAGCTACCTATGACTCAGCTAGAGTTGAAACACATGGAAAAGTGACATTTTGGGGCATTAACCTTATCCCTATAATTTTCACAGTGGTCTGTTCAGACAATGTTATCCCCCATTTTGAATCTCACTTTCTAGGCAACAATTTGTGGGAACATTTTTACAAAATGCTAAAATGTCCATTTACCGTCTCCATGCGTAACACCTGAAGATTAGATGCTATTTTCACCATCACCCAAATTATGTTTTGTTTATCTTCCTTTAAAAAAAAAAAAAGCTGTGTTATTGTCCCAGTTGATATTTATTTACAGAAATAAGAAGCAAAAATTACGTTTCTACTGAAGCACAAAGAGTTGATGTAAGACAGGTGTTTTGTCTGACTTGTGTTACTGGATTCTGAAATCTACTGCAGTCACATTAGCTCACGTGACGGTCTTACCTCACCACTCTAACATGCGTGATTTGCCGACCTCTCCGGGGGGGGGACAGCCTGTTAAGACTATGATCAGGCCGGTGTGACCTGACATATCGTGACACTCGCTGCCAAAGTCGAGCCACTCAACACGGCTGGGCACAAGTTGCTAAGCAACAGGCCACAGGAAATGTCGACGGCTGAAGAAAAGCTCGACAGAAATGACAGTGACAAACACGGAGGACGGGGGGGGGGGGGGGTGACAAGGGGCTCCTCTGTGCACAAGCACACCTCTGCCTCTGTCTAACCTTGTCACGGACGCTGCAGCCGCTCGGCAGGCCCCCTCATCTTTCTCTTTCCTTGTTCCCTCTCGTCTCCACGCTGAGTTCCTCAGTCAAAACATGTGTAAGAGCATTAAAGTCCACGAACTCGGGTTTTGTGCTGACGGATCAGAGAACGGATCCTTGTTTTAAGTTGTGCTGCTACACGGCGCCTCGTGTTTTCCAGCGTCTCTCCCCCTGTTTACAGTGTTGCCTGCTGTGACAGTGGAGCACTGGGGAGACTTTCTTTCGGGTGTTAACCTAATTAATTGTCAGGGAACACCTCGTTGGTTTCCTGATTGCAGACACACCGAGGTGTTGGGAGATCCCTTCGAATTTCTTCTTAAAGATAAACTAATCAGTGTTGAGAGTAAATGTAAACAAAAGCATCATGTTACAATAAGTACCGGCTATGACTGACTGACATTAAACTCCTCTGTTATACACAGTGTCTGAGTAAGAAGTATTTTTCCACACACGAAAAGACTGAGGGACTGATAATTCCCTCAGTTTTATCCCACAGGTGATGGCTGAGAGCTCGAGGACACTGCACGCCCACCTACACCCGTGACCTGCTCCCATTGGACTCTGCTAACTGTCATTTAGCACTTTAATTTCCATGTTTTTTATGGATTGATCAACTCAATCAATTGAACGCTCACCACGCCTCACACCTCACACCTCGAGTGAGCAACTGATTTGACCTTAAATGTGCTTTTGATGGAGAATATATTAATTCCCTTTGAAACCTGGCTACATTTTAAGATTTTCTAAATTGTGTATGTCAGGATCTTGATTGTCAAGCAAATTTGACCAGACTGCAAAGGTTTTCTTTTCATTGTCTTTTGTTTGTTTGCTCTGAGCTGCGTTGACTTCATGTGACAGCCCGGCCTGACCTCAAACAGCCACTCACGCTGAGCTGGACGCAGACAGAGATGGAAAATGGGGTCAGGTCTAATCAACATGGCTGTCATGATTATGTCCAGTTCACTCCAACCTGTAACCAGGCAACAGGCAGGGCTGCCACAAAGCTGATGTGACAGTGGCAAGTGGATTGAATGTGGACGGGTGGACAGGAGGCCGGGGTGGGCGGGTGAACGCAGCCTAGTTCTGTCCGGCCGATCACGCTCACCCGGCCCGGCCCTCGGTACAGGGATCAGCTGCTGCACTTTTAATAAAAAAACATTAGCCCCTATCTTGTTTCGCCCTTGTAGCAAAATACAGTGCATTCTACATGATCACTCACTGAGATAAACACGGGCTAGGAAAAAACGTTCTGAACCTATTCCTCTAAACAATATAGCTTGAGCACAGAAGGTCAACAGCAGACAGAGACAAAACGAGACTGGATTTCAGACTTAAAGCTTTTCTTTCAGACATAGTGCTGGAGGCATAAAAGGATCTTAACATTCAGACATGTATTTAAGTTCCTGGGTAAGAACATTTACTGAAAAAACATGTTTTCTGTCAAGGAATTGCATTCAAATATGTATGTGAGGCACAGAAATGGCTGCTGTTGCACAGAGTATGATCACGTGGTCTCGAAGCAAGAACAAGTAATAGTTCAAAGATGTTCATGTTTGTAGGCGACGTCTTTGAACACATGAAAAGGACTCATCTTGAATATAAGAATAAAAGACAAACGCAGTGGCAACGTGTACAGACACTGCTTCGTTACGCAAAGATTTAAAAATCAAATGTGTCTCCGGCAAGCTTGTGTGTGTGTGTGAGTGAGTGAGTGCGTGGGCTCAGATCCCCTCAACACACTTTGTCACAACTTTAACACAGCATGACAGTGCTGCTGCCGCCGACAGAGCAGGTGTTGCAATGACAAGTTCCATTTCTGCAATTTTCCTCTGCTGCTGTTTCTGTTTGTTCAAGTCTGTCGGCTCAGAGCTGCACAAACCTCAGCTGGAGGAGAACACAGTGCACTTTGAAAGTTCAGCAAGTTCATGGATTCTAGAGCATTTACAATAGGGTATGTGAAGAAATATATGAAAGATTTGGATTTCACCTAAATAAAAACATATGCTCATTTTCTTAACTCAAGTTATTTATATTTGTGTTTTCTTTGTGTTTATAAATGGTAAATTGTTGGTATTTATACTGCACTTTTTTTGTCTTGATGACCACTCAAAGCACTTTACAGAATAGTTTTGCCATTTACCCATTCATACACATTCATACAGAGCATTTACAATGCAGCCCATCTCTCTATTACACATCACTCACACACTGTCGGCACAATTGTGGGGTTCGGGATCCAAGGACACACGCCTGTATCTCTTTATCGAGAAATACTTTTAGTGATAAAGTTATTTATAATAAAGTTTAATCGAAACTTATCGCGCCTCAATTACCTCTCTTTTTATGAAATCTAATATATCGATAGACATATCGGTATCAAGATGTTTTTACTAACTAATATTGGTATCTGCATTAGCTCCCAAAAATCTGTCTGGCTCTAATGAATTTACCATTTCTAATCTATTGGAGTCAAAATCACAAATGTACCACTAAAATACTACATAATATGAATGATAATCTTAAAGAAATATCTGAGCAACATCATTCATAAGTGAAGTACATTAAGACAATTACACCATCAAAGCCCCTTAAGTGTCCAAAGGAGCCACTTTAGGAAACAAATGCCCCAAATTCAAATATTATTAAGATGCTCTTTTCTTATTACTTATCTTTCATATTTCAGTAGATTGATGAGTGATATTAGGAGAGTTCACCGTGACGGCACTTACCATGGTCTTCTGCGGACATCGTACAGGTCGATCTTGTTGGGCGCCCTCCATGGAGTGGCTGCAGAGGGCAAGAAAATAAGCTATAGGGCGAACAGTGCACTGTAGGATATTTCAGATCAGATTAGATCAAAGTAATCATAATTTCATTCTGTCGATCCTGTTACCTATATATAACCATCTGATAAGAGATTGCCAATGTTCTGCAGCCGAGGAGCCCTGGGGTCAATTTAGACTTAATCTCACAGTGGGTTATGAGGCAGCCTGTTGACTCTGTGACCTGTGGCCTACCTGGGTAGTATCGAGTCACTCCAGTGGCACTGCCGAACACCTGCCAGCGCAGAGAGCTGTCCTCCCGGCGGTTTTCAATGAAGACCCGCTCCAGAGCCTGGGTCCAGTTTAACTCATTCAGGATGACTGGTGCTGTGGGAACACACACAAAGAGAAGCACGGTCATGAACTGGCACATATAGGACCGTGCAGGGCTTATTAATGTTAAATAATTTACCCAGCTTGCTTTTCAATAAGGGGCAGATACAGTTTGCATAATTTCTGCTATATTTTAATATCTCCAGGGATTCAAGAGATTAATGCTGTAAAGGACAATGTCACAAGTTTGGTGAACAAGGTTCACTTGAAATAAGCACAACTCACATACAGGGACAAAATATAGAGAATTGTAAATGAGCAGCTAATTATGTGCCATAGATTCAACTTTGCTTAACACTTAAAATAGTCTTGGTTTTGTGTCTTTGGGCACCCCGTTACAAATATGCAGAACAGATAACAGAGGCTCGGTTCAGATCCCGGTTCAGCCATGGTATTTTCTTTGTGGAGATTCCATGTCCCCCCCCCATGTCTTCATGGGTTTTCTCCAGGTTCTCTGGACTCCTCCCCTCCTCCTCCAAAGCCATGCAGATTGGAGCTACGTTAGTAAGAAACTCTGAATTAGCCGTAGGTGTGGATGCGAGTGTTTGTCTCTGTATGTTGGCCCTGTTATATACCTGTCCAGGCTGCCTCTCACTCAATGTCAGTTACTTTGGGCTCCAGCTCCCCTGCGACCTTCAAGGGGATAAGTGGTAGAGATATATGGATAAAAAACAAAAAATCTGATTTCCCCAGTTTTTATTGTAAGCCTAAAAAAATGACCACCGCCAGAGAACAAATAACACATTTTCTGTTAGTACCCCAAAGGTTAACTCTCCTTGCTGAACAACCTTGTCCGTGCCAGCCGCAGCGAGCCGAGCGCATAGGAATGGATGTATGCAGGCGGCGGGGCCGGCGGTAGCCATCTGAGCGGGGCATCAGTCTAATCTAGGCGATCTCTGAGGAGCGCAGATGAGGAATCCAAAATGACCTTGTAAAGGAGGTTATATGTCATTTGCAGCATGTGGAGGAAGAAGCTGTCTCTGGAATTTTTGATAGCACAGATAAACAAGCTACAGCTGTGTGTGTTAGAGGACTGCTCTGCGACTGGGGGAGTAAAGAGAGCAGAATAGGACCAGGTCTGCCTCTGCATGTCCGGCTCAACACATCATCGTGGGTTTTAGCTTTGAATGTGAGGTCGCAGTTATATCCCACCGGTTGGTGGTGCTGTGTGAAACGGATGATGGTTGGGGAGCGACATATTTATCAAGTCAAGAAATGAAACAGCGTGCCGCTGTTGGAGCTCGAAATACAACAAGTGTATCTCGTTTCTCTCTACCTCACACTCACTGCCCTTTTATTTCTCTTACTCATGATCCTTGCAACTTGAGACAATATGGCTCCACACACGCACACGCACACACACACACACACACACACACACACACACACACACACACACACACACACACACACACACACACACACACACACACACACAATGCTTTCATTCTGGTTAATAGCTGAGCTGAAGTCAGAAGATGTGCAATCAGAGGTTTAATAGCCACCTGATTAAAGAGGAAACAAGATGAGGCGCTGAGCTGGGGAGAACTTCACTCTCTCCTCTGATTTAATTACTCAGCCAAACAAAGCTAGATAAGCCTCTGACCCGACAGGTCCAGCTCTCCTCTACCCCTCGGTTGAATTTCACGCAAATAAATGATCATTATCCACCTTCCCATGCTTTTCAATTGCTGCTTTGACGAGCTGTCAGTTTAAAGTTAAGAAATAAAACTTCCCCTAGCCGCCGCTTACCTCCCTCACTCTAAGCTGAAAGCCTCACAATTGATAATCACAATTTTACTAAGAACGTACTGTTGTCATGTTTTTTCAGTTGAATGCTCCATTTTCCTTTGCACAAACTGTCTCCCCTAAAACAAAGCAAAGTTGCATTACTCTCCAGCTTCCTGCAAAACAAATGTTTATAAACACACACACACACACACGCACACACACACGAACGCTCACAACAGAAGCACTAAATAGTGTCTGGAGGATAGGAATATATGAAAGCCAAATTACTGTCATCACTGAGGGGAGCTCCTCAACATGTTTTCTCAAAATTAATAGACATAACCACAAAGGAAGAAAAGAGGAGGATGGAAGCAGCCCTACAGATGAGGATAAAAAAAAAAAAAAAAACAGAAGAGAGAGGGGGGGCGACTGATGAAAGGCAACACACATATTAACACGAATGAGCGGCCGCCTTCACAGCCCGAAAAACGGCAATTTCTCGCCCATCAGGGAAGGAGAGAAAATACATAAATGGACCAAAAACAAACTTCAAACTATAAACAGCTAAATTGAAAACGGCAGAATCTGAGACATGACTGAGCGAAAAAGATTTGCTTATTGGAAGTCTTGACAAATGTCGGACCTTTGCTTGGTAGGTAAACAACTAGCTGGTACGCGGAGACGACATCTGAGGCAGAACAATAAGGCTGGTGAGAAACCAGTGCCCAGTGGGGGATGGATGCATGATCTCTGCTGCAAAATCCAGCTGGTGGTTAGCAGCTTATCATTAAACTAGAGCGAAAGACCTGTCTCCATTTTGTCCTATCTTTTAAATGTAAAAAAACATGTCTCCACTTCCTCCCCCAATCCAGCAATGAAGCCCATATCCCAGATTTGAATACATATATTCTGCAGCCAGCCCCCAGACACTTTGAGGTAGTCGTTTCACCCACAATTAAAAAGATGAATTTGTGGGCATTGCTTCAGCTCAGGCTTTACCATCACTGTAAAATAAACAGTAGCTTCTGATTTGATTCATTAAACAATCAGTCTAATGGTTTGTCAGCTGTTATTTGACGACTCATTCCTGAAGGATGTGTTTTCCAGGGACATATCTGCTACAAAGTTAATTGCATTCAACCAGAATTAGAGAGTCAAAGTGCTTTATTAGCTTCTATCTCTCATAACACATGTTTACATTGGCAGGGTCCAGATGGAGGAAGAAGTGGGGGAATGCAACCAGGGAGGAGAAGACGTGAGCCTCTCAGTATCTCTGCAGTTTTACGACCATGGATTTCCAAACTTGCTGCAGTCGCTCCTGTGAGTCAATTCATTTCAATGGGACCGGTGGCGATATCTTACTGATGTTTGTGTGGAGATTACCAGGATCACCGAGGCAAACTACGCGTTTCAATTTCATGTGGGCCACGCAGCGCTCCATGGTTAAAGAGCCATCTGATTAATGTGTAAAAAGTATTATCCTTTGAGCAGGAGTTATCACATCGGGTTGCTGGGGGGGGGGGGGGGGGGGCGGCCCGTGTGCTGTGAAGTCCTGGGTGCCCTTATCTGGAGAGGCACTGGGTATGTAATGATAGCTGTCCCAGACAGGCCAAGGGCGAAGAGACATCCTGTGACCCGCCGTCTGAAACCAGCATCATCTCAGAAACCACGACTAACATCAAGGTACCTTACTGGTATATATGCACGACAGATTATCAGCCTCATCTCTGTCCGGGGCTGCATGCACACATGGATTTAACACCTGCAGTGGGCTTGATATGTTTTCTGAATATTTCCGTGTCCACGATGTTCTCATGGTGCTGGCAAAAGGTATATATATGCGTGTCTTTAGTGCTGATCAGATTACTCTTTCAGCCAGAGTAATAAAGCAGACCAAATTGTGTGTTTAGCTGCAATCTTAACCTAAAGCAGTCATATGGGAGGCACCCTCACACGCAATCACACATGCAGACACACATCTGCACGCGGTCGCTGCAGAGAAACCCAAACCAAAGGAAAGCGACGGCACATCACAGATAGGACAACGCAGTAAACTAATTCTCTTTGATTTACGCAGTTGGGATGTGCTCCGACTTCTCAGGACAGTTGATAAAAAGACAAATGAAAATATGTCCACAGGCGCACAGAGCCTGCGAGCATTGTGTTGGGCCTCATCCTTCACATGAAACGCCCGCTCTCTGATATCTTTAGAAGGTAATTCATCAGAGCGCCGCTCCCCTGACATTTAGAGCACCCTTGGCTTTACCCCTTCACGGAGCAGGACTGCACACCAAGTAGGGAAACAATTATGAATGGGATTTATGGAGCATCTCTGTGTGACATCATCCCTCAATCTCCCCCCCCTTCCACCAGCACCTCCTCTATCATACGACCCCCCCCTCCCTCCCCCGTGCACCCATTATTCACACTGATTTACTCGCCATAAGGAGCCATCCAAACTAATCTGCGCGTCAAGCCCTGTATTAAGCCAACGTTATAGAAATGGCTCCATGCAATGACTGTGCACGCAGAGGAGAGGCACAGGGGCCTGTAATACATCAGAGCAACACAAGTGGTCCCTCATGAGAAACCCATGATGGTAATAGTTCCAAAGCCCATGGGGGATTCCCTTTGAAGTATCACAATCAGTATTGCTGAGATGCATTTAAATATTTTTAAATTGAGTGACTTACAGGTACTGGTGCAGTTCAGTTCTCTTGACTTTGATATACTGGTGGTATGACTCAAGAAGACAGGGAGGAGACACGCATGCCATTGAATCTTAGTGAGTTGATACCCAGAATGTGTATTGTCACAAAGTCGTATGTGATTTAGCTTTGGCAGAATCATTGTGTGAAGGAGAAACCGTTGGTCTCTTCACTCAGAAGATCAGTTCACACTAATGACAAGAACGGATGATCTCCCCCTCGTGCTGTTCAGCCTTTCAGCTAGTTTGATTGACATTTTTTGCCCTGAAGCTTTCTCTGACGTTTTCCTTTTACTTCCAGTCCAAAACGGATGGTGAATAGAATTGTCTTTGTGGTGAACACAGCGCTGAAAGGAGACATTCCTCTGGTTTGATCCGGTTAGTTGTGGTTTCACTTTTCAGGAGCACATTAAATACTTTTGTGTATTTTTTCTGTTTGTACATCTTGTCATCATCTACGTGGGCTACTTTTTACCTGGCATTGATTACTGTATAAATGGACAGGGGTCGGATGTCGGAGTGTTGTCACTTCTAATTTTGTATTCTTTAATTTTTTGAATAAATTACAGAGAGAAAAAAATGTATTTCTGTTTGAATTGAAATTGCTGCTTCCACTTCTGTTTCTTCTTCTATTGTTTAATGGTGTCTCAACTTCCTGCAATTGGTCCAAAACACAAAAAGTTGTTCCACACTGCAAACAAACCAAACCCTGCCTCAGTTTGACCTGAATGAAAACCACCTCTTTTGGTCGGAGTAAATTTTGGCCAGTGTTCTGGTGAATGCTACGCTGCTGGCAATCATTAAAAACAGTATTTGCAACTGGCAGCACAGTCCAACCGCTGTTTGGGAGCAGTGTTGAAGAAGTGATTTCCAGGAAAAGAAGGGTAAAGGGTGAAACTATTTCAAAGACCTGGTATCAGATCGGTAAATGTGTGTTTCTTGCCGATGCCCTATATATGCAGTATTTCTGATGCTGGTACTGGTATCGGAAAACATCAATAGTTTGAGGTCATTACAAACCAACATCTGAATTTACCACCTCCTTTTCTATCTCTACAATGTCAGCCTAGTTCCTTTACATCTTCCCCTCTTCTCCCCTCTTTCCCTCTCTGCCTCTCCTCCGTCCCTCTTCCTTCATGGCTGCTTTGTGGCCTGGCCGAGTGTTAAAGTGCCTGAACCTAAAAGCTTTCATCCTGCAGGAGCAAACAGCAGCAACAGGAACTGGCAGCAGCTCACACATCACACAAAGCTAAGCTATGACAAAGTCTCAGCCTTTGCAGAATTTTGTTTTGTCTTTTTTAAGCTTTGGTTGAGGAAACCAACCAAGAAGGTGCTTTATAACCTGACTTATATTGTTTCCTGTTGTATATTTTAGTTTAGAAAGCCCTCCCAGAGAATCTGCTAGCAAATGAAGCTGCTGCATTAACTCATTATAAATTAATTTAATCATGATTAAAAATCATTTGAGGGAATCAAACAGTTTTACTCAGGAGTAGTATTTGTTGTTTGTTGATTCTCTGAGGAAAGGTGAATATTAATACAGAATAATACCTAAGGGAGAGATTTCACCCACCACACCTCCAGAGTGCTCCTCCAAAACAATTTTTCTAATTAAGCAAGAGCAGTAAATAACAAACACACCAAATGTAATTTGTGAGGCTGCTGGTGAGCGAAGTGGAGTTTGTTGTGCTGACTGTTCTAATTAGTGTGCGGGTGAATGATAGTGCCCCTTCACTGGGCACACACTATCGGGGATGAGATGGGTGAGGGGCGGAGAAAGAAAGATCTGTAACGTCTGTAACGTTTAGAACAACTGAAAATACAGAGTGCACTGTTACTAATGTATTTCCTCTCTTTCTAACTTCAAATCCTATTCTTCACTGCTTTATTACTCTTTTTGTTTTCTGTTTCATAATTCACTTTCCACACTTTTGAATCTGGTTTGACTTTGAGTTGGTTGACAGGGAAGCTTCCTGCACTTAATGGAACCTGAACCAAATACTGGATGTATGTGAAGTAAGTGGACAAATACACACACGGACAAACATCCGAGTAGGAATCGAACATGTGGCCACTGCAGGACTCGAGCCTCCCCATCCCTGCTCTATGTGAAGGAAATCTTTATGCTTCGAACTTAAAGATGAGAAGTTTAATATTACAGATATAAGCCAAAGGCTGAGTGGGAACAGTGACTAATGGGAGCCAGAGCTTATAATACGACTAAGTAACAAAGCATCACTCTCCTTCTTCTCACCTTCACATTCCCTTCCTATTGTGAACAGACCTGAGTCTGTCTATCAAATGTCGCCTTTGTCCCTCAGAGCCAGCGAAGCGGACTTCTCCCCAGATCCATTTTTAAAGAGGACGAGAGACATCAGAGGCAGTTTGACTCAAATTAAACCCCACAAATGCAAATCTCTCCTTCTTTACTCTCACACGACACTGCGTTGACTCGCTATCGGCTGTATCTGTTGGACTCATTTTTCCCCTGCACATTACACACACCCCATGCAATTTGCTCTTTACAAAGGTGAATTGGATGATTTCTTTTATTTATTTATTTTGTGCCAGCAGCTTCCCAGAAGGGACCCAGGCTTGGACCAGAGAAAATGGAGGCTAACAATGAAAGGGCAGGGAGTACACTCTCTTGTTAATTTAAGTCTCATGAATAAAAGCTTGTTTTAACCTCACAACACTTTCTTCACACTTTATCATACTTATGATGCTAATAACCCCCGGGGTTTGAGATAGATGCCCTCAGTGAATAACAGGGAATATTTCCTTGCATTCATTTTGGAATAATATTATGCAGGCCGCTGTTTTTAACAAAAACAAAACATAAACCGGTTTTCCGCAACATCAGAAAACAACCTGCTGTAACAAACTATACACAACCTGCCACACACCAACTGACAAGCAAACTAATTGAGCCAAGTTTAGACTGCACGACTCATCGGATCGTTGTGCACTTCAAACCACATGACCTGCTGTCGTTTGATCACGAGTCCTGCAGATGTGAGTTCATGCAACACGACTGACTGGTGACGGGGGGGGGGGTCCTACGTTGCCATAGTTGTCTGTAGTTGTCACTGACTCGTCTTAGTTATTTTGTCCTCTACAGACATAGGCAGAGTCTGCGACCTGTCAATGAGTTCGGACACAGAGATTGGCGAGTGCATATTGAATCCTGATTTTGCTCCAAACTTGAGCCTTTTCTCCGACTTCCTAAATTTGTTGCCGATTGGAAAATTGGAATAAAAACCGTGTAGCGTGAACTGGGCTAAAACCTCAGAGGAAATCGATGGTAAAAAGTAATGGAAGACTTTGGAAGTCTCTGATTGAACAATTAGACAGGCAAGTACAGGGGCGGGTGACGGTGGTGGTTGTGGTGATTGCCTGTGTGTGTCTGTGTGTGTGTGTGTGAGTGTGTGTGTGTGTGTGTGTGTGTGTGTGTGTGTGTGTGTGTGTTTGTGTGTGTGTGTGGTGGCTGGGATAATCACTCCATGCAAATCATTTAAGCTCTGCTCTTTCATCTGCACACACAGTTAACCAGTCCTCGCCATTCATTTGTGATAACCAAGTTTCTCACTGTGCTCGACTACAATAGCAAACTGACAACATGACGCTAGGCCTCTGGAAACGGCGCCGCATGCAGCGGATTTAAACTTCAAATTTAATGAAAGGACTTCCCACACTCACTGGTGGTTCTCTCTATACCCTGCTGGGAACAGTGGCTGCTCTTTGGAACACACACACACTAGTGTAGGCATCCAATATGTGTACACTGTACACACATAATTACTTCTTTTTCAAAAAGGCTGATATACAATGGTGTATATTTTCAACATATTGTAATGCACATGCAGCTGATGATTGACCCAATATGGCTTAGTATCCTCCATCTGCAGCACGGACTCCAATGTCCAATTACCAATGAGGTTCAAAGAATCTATAAAATAAAGAATGATTGCGTGATCCCTCACTGTTTTCATGCTTATTTTTCAGTTATTTTTAACGTTATATATCCAGAGGCCTTTCCTCAACAGTAATTTAGCAAATCACTGCCTGTTCTTCACAATGTCTGTAGCAGTCAGAAGGAGAAAACAACCCGTTTTTACCACGGATGACCCCGCCCACATCAATTTATTCCCCTGAGCCTGTGTTGCGATGTCCATCCTCTAATAAGCAATGATAATTAGAAGAAAACTGTATGAATGTTTGACCTAAGCTAATTAGAAAGTTTGCAGACTTGGCAGCAGGAATCAGCAGTGGGATAATGAATCATAAAATGGTTCATTACTGCGCTCAGGGAACACTCTCAATCTCAATAAACGGACATGGGGCCTAGCAGACAAATCAAACCAGGACGGATACACCGCCTCATTGAGCCGCTGAAAGGATCACAATCAAAAAAAAAGAAGGATATTTTTTTGCTATTATTAAAGTGTCTCTTCTCCTTCCATCCCCTCTCACCCCTTTCTTTCTATCTCTCAGTCTATCTGTGCCGTTCTCCAAGGACGCTCACTTTCATGTGACTGGAACTATAAGAAGCCATTTTCTGGAAAACAGCCAATTTATGCAGTACATTAACAATGTGTACAAATCAAAGTGAACTACATTAAGTGTGAGTGCTAATAAACAACAGTTGTGTATTTCAGAATAACCGTGAAGCATTGTGAGCTGTACTTTGGTCTGCGCTCCTTTATATAGTTTTCAGTTCTCTGCCTTTCCTCTGGCCTCCCCCTGAGGAACAAGCACTCAATCTGCCCACTCACATCACTTCTTCCCTCTGCTCATCCTTTACCCACAGACACAACGTAGATCCAGACCTCTACAGACCAAGAGGACAACAATCCGCCCACATCAGTTTCCTCAGACATCCTCTCCAAGGCACCCTGCAGGCTCCCAATGGCAGGACCAGAGGAGAACTCCACACACAGAGAACAGTCCACCTTTTACCATGTCTCTCTGAAACTACTGAAACTCTACAAACCTGAACCCTGAAGTAAAGTTCTGCTGGAGAAGTTAATTTAAACAGTGACTCACTGATAATACTGAGCTGACTAGTTGTCTTTGTCCCTTGAAAGCAATCGGTAGTTACTTTTTGTATGTTCTGTTAAACTAGACAACTACCAAAAAACTAGAATAAACTACCGATGCCGGCTTTGGAAATACCTCTTCTTGAAAATGCTGTTTCGGGAAATTGGCGAGCAAGCAAATACATGCTCTGATCCAATTCCACGTCTTTCAACTATATTAGCTCCACACATATAAAACTCCAATTCCTGGAAATCACTTCTGCTGCTCCAGAACAGCAGGTGCCATGTACTGCCACTGGCAAGTACTGTTTTTAGAGCAGTGAAGAAGAAAAGATTCCCAATAGTGTAGCATTAGCCAGTGCAGCAGCAAGGATTTGGAAACCACATCAAAATGACAAAAAATGATAGATGCTAACGTGTAAAATCTTTGGAGTTTCCCTTTAACTTTGTCTACATTGCACTTTTATCATGTCAAGACTGATGATTGAAAATTCTACGTTTGTGTCATTTGGTTTGGTGGCAAAGCGTCTTTAAGAATCTGAGCAGCAACATGTGTTTCATTACTGTTTTGTTTTTTTAAAACACCAACACCTAAAACACAACGCACGTTCATAATGGAGTTGGCAACAAATAGGCGGTTGACAATCTCAGCACAGCAGATTGCACAATGGGAGCTAGCAACACAACATCAATAGTAAACATTTCCAGAGAAGGGAAGAGAAAAAAAAAGATATTCTATGCACTGTACCACTCTACTTGTCTGGTCTCCACCAGGCTCAATCAAGAGGCCTCTATTCTCTGGGTCATATCTTCAGACAGGGGAACCAGAGCTGGCACAAAATGGCTCCGGGAACAATGTGCAGGCCTGATTGCTCTATTGTGAGTTAGCCGTGGCCTTTGACATCTCCTCCTGAACCAGGAGTGTCTTATTCAGTCAAGATTTGTCTGGAGACACAGCTGGAGAGCATTGTTACAGGAAAGGGCCATACACTGCCTCTTCAACAAAGACGGCAAAGAGCTCGACAATAAAAAAAAGAAGAAATTTGACCACGGCGAAAATGTCTGCCTGCTGCAGCTTCTGGTTTCTGAATATTTAAAGAGGCCGGGACAGAGCGTCCAAAAGGTAAGAGGTGGGTAACAGAGGGAACGTGCCAAGAAAAATCAGAGTCCCCCAAGGTACATGTGTTCCCTTTGTCCATTTGGCAGCTGCAGACTAAGGAGGGTGTTATGGCCGCGGGGCAGAGCGGTGCCAGACACGAAGGGCAGGGCCCGCAAGTGACACAGACAATGCCCATGTGTTAAAAAAAGAAAATACAGTAGGAATGTGGTGTGAGGGAGCGTCTGTCATCTAAAATCATGTTAGTGTGCTAAACTGCAGGCTGACATAAAAAGAGGGAGAGACTGAGCTAACGTGCCGGAGAGGTCGAGTCAAAGGATCTATCCATGACCAAGCAGTTTGTGTGACAACCAGGAGATGTGGTCGTGCACACGACACATTCAAATAATACAGTACTTTTTTTATCTTCTAACAGGGGGCAACAAATAGAACAAAATCCAATGATGAAAAATTGACAAGCAGGTTACATGCTAACTGTAAGAGATCATTCAGCAAACAAAACAGGCTGTGAGCACCCACCCATTATCTGTTATCTGACTTACACTTCTTCACACAATGCAGAAAATGGAGAAATATAAAGAGACACATTTTTACAAAGGGATAAATGACCCTTCATTCTGGTGGGGAAAAGAAGGAATTAGCAGTTCTGGCTAAATATGTGATGACCTATTTTGTTCTTAATAAGTATTGTTGTTGTGTTTGTTGATATGATTCTTTGATTGTCTTCTTTAATCATCTTGGCATCACATGTAAATGTCAGGCTAATAAAGATGACTGAACTGCATTGAATAGAGACAAACAGCAGTCACTCCAATTAACCCAGGCTGCATGTCTTTGGACTGTCGGTGGAAATTGGAGAAAACCAAGGCAGACACAAGGAAATCATGCAAACAGACCTGGAAGGCCGTGAGGTTCAAACCCTGAAACTTCTTGCTGTGAGGAATTTCTTTATCTGGTGTAAAGTCACTCACTCACCAAAACAATCATGACGAGAATCCGTTGTTATGTACTTACAGCCTTTGTATATGTCTGTAGGAATCTGGACCGCACTGGCCGAGTAGTTGACCTTGTTTTTGAAGTTTGGATCGTCCACAAACTCCAGCTCCAACGAGGAGGTGCTATCCAGCAGGCTCTCCTCTTCTCCGTCCTCCGCCTGCATGCACACACAAACACAAGTGCGCACACACACACACACAGACACACATATCTGAGTGAGCAAACAAACACAAGTGGATAGAAAAACAAGGGAAACATGCAAATATGGTACCGTCTCTTTGTGGCTTTATCGAGACCATCTGTGGCTCTGGTACAAATGATGAATCTGATCTTACTTTCTAACGCACATGTAAGCTGCTTTCAGACGTGCACCTAACTCCAGACTTTTTCCTGAAGTTGTCCAGTGGGGCTATTTATATATTGATGAAATGTCAGAGTTGGCCAATGCTAGAATAGAAAAATTCACAGCGAGCGAGTGGGTGTGTCGACAGCATTTCTAAATCGTGACTCAACAGAAAAAAAAATGCAAATATCTCACAATGCCATACACACACAAACAAAAGCACATGATTTATACAGCTGACTTCATACACCGTGTTCTAAGCAGGCTCCACCCCTCACCTGAAAGTTCTGGACATTTTCCTTTTGTCGTGAACCTGCATAATCTCCTGCTACATTATTCATACGTGAAAGACAAACTCCGTACCAATTTGAAGGCCATTTTCTACAGTTTATTTACAAAAACGGCTGAAATCACACAGCCTTCAGGTACCGTTAAGCATATAAATATCAATTAATGTGACTTTTCTCCGCCTTTAGGTTTCGGCTCTTTTTATTTCCTCCCTCTCATCAGAGAACGGCAGCAAGTATCAGAGCAGACACCAAGCAGAGAGAGTCATTAGTACCCGAGATGACTTATCACAGACACTCGAGGTGCCGTGCAAATTAACCCCAACAATAACTAGCAACCGGCGCCACTTAATCACTGTTTAGTCTCCCATCCGTCTGAATGATAACGTCTTTCCTAGCGCTGTCTCCTCTCTCTCGCCTGCGCCTCTTAAAACCAATCAAAAAAGAGACTAAACCTGAATAGAAAGGTGTCGGCTCCTGTTCGTCTTCTCAGTCGTGGGGCATTCTACACGACGAGAAAGACCGGCACAGATATTGCATCGGGAAAAGTGTCAGATATCAAAGAAAGACAGGAGATAAAGAAAAAGGCAAAAAAACTGACATTTAAACTTTTTATCTAGATATGTTATCAATAGAGTACAATCTGTGCCTGTTCCCACAGGAGGAACTGATTGTGGGATGTTGAGGGAACGAAATGGCAGCGAGATAGAACGTCCCTCTCCGGCTGAGTTTATTAACTTAGTCTTGATCTTGCTCACTAAAGAACCCTGTTAGATACGTTCTAAGGAAGCAGCACGTAGACCAGCCAGGCAGGTCGCCTCTACAACATCAAGATTCAAATATTAAAGCGTACGATGTGGAGTCGTGGAGGGATCTTGGTGAAATAAAGACGATTAAACTAATGTGCGCTCATGCACCGAGCTCTGTGATTCAGCGCTGTGGAGAAGTAGCCCTCAGCACAGTGAGGCGTCTTGCCTCTATCATTCTCCCTTCATTAGTCATCCTCCATCAGCCTTCATTTATTGGATATTTGTAAAACAAAAACTAATATCGCTGGTCATTCCGCAAGCACTCCGGCTGCTGCAAAACAAATTTGACTTTAAAAAAACAGCTTGTGAGTTTCATTTAAATAGAGTGGCATGGGTTAACTGGATCTGACGTGTTATGGACTATTTTGGTTTTTTGTTGATGTTGTTTTTTGAGGGGGGAGAAATTAAATCAAAACCCCATGTCCATGGCATAAACTGATTGATGGGCCAACTCTAATTGACTATTAAAATGCAATTACAAGCTGTCGGTGGGACGAGCCGGGGGATAGTTGTGCTTAAGGTCCTGTTGAAAGTCACCATAAGAACAGTTGTGTTCCATCAGTGCTGTGATGGAAACCAGTTCATGATATGGATGTGAGACATGTCAGGACGGGTGAATATGACCTGGGTGGAAAGACCTGACAAACAACTCATGGCTTATTTTGCGTGATTCATTTTGTTATTTTATATACTTTCACTGTTAAATGTCATTGTTGAAAGCCCTGTTCACAAAACAACGTATTATTATCATCAAATTAAGTTTGGTAAAAGCAGTTCATTTCTCTTAACCTTAAATCTGAGAGCATTTTAGAAATAAAGCACATATATATCGCTCTAACTCAAAGTTAAAAAACAACCAGGGCAAAGGTTTAAAAAAAAGAATGAGTGTTAATGTGCAGCTACTCAAAATAATGGTTAATTTGAGCATTTACTGTAGAACAAAAAGACCGAGGGGTGTTTTTGTCAAAGTTCATCTGACGGATCATTAACATAAGGTAAGATGTTGTCCGACAGCAAATAAAGTAAATATGTGGCCGTCAGTTGACTAATGGTACAAGTGTTGTGTTGTGATCTCCTGTTCTAATTCAATAAGGATGTTTTAATTTGAAAGAAAAGTAGGATCAAAGTAGGACTCAAGATGTAGAGGAGTAAAATGTACCGTTGAATACAAATACTTGAGTCACAGATGAACAGAGCTTCCGATCCTTCAAATAAAGTTTAGTTGAGATTTGTTGACACACTTTTGCGACTGACTACCAATTAACATTAAACCTGATTGGTTTTTTTCACCATCATTTACTGTAAGGTTGAGGTGTTTGTTTATCACTCAGTCTGACACTAATTCTGTCAATGTCGGGCAGGGAGGAGGTTTTTCTTCTTTTTTTTTTCTCTCTTTCTTTCTTCAGAAGAGCCCAATCATAATTAACCAAGGCAGCATCTAATTAGCAACGGAATAAATCCACACAGGAAAGACTGATTGGTTCATTTTCTTCAACCATCCAGCACCTGTTTTGCTCAATTCATTACCCAATTTGTTAATTTTTATCTCCCCCATTCTCGCGGTTTAATTAAAGGCTGAAGAGGCCAGAGATGACATTTTGAAGATTCTCTCGCTCCCGCCCTTCAGCCGACCAGGGCTAACCTGGAACCTGCTGTTTGTGACCCTGTGTGTGTGTGTAGCACGTGTGTGTGTGTGTACGCTTAATTGATCGAGTGCAAGAAAGACCAAGAGAAAAATGCAGCTCTTGAAACCGACATAATATTACATAAACAGTTGCTTATGACACATTTACTTAACAGACAAGTAAAGTAAATTAGTGCCTAAGGATATGATTAACAACATTTTTCTGCCTGGGTATTGAAAGCATTGCAGTGAACGAGGGATGACGTAGACTAAAAATAGAATTACATTTTTGCATATCGCAGAATGCTTTCCCTGTTAACATCTTTTATGGGGGCTGATTTTATACATCTATTTTTATCTGCCAGAAATAAGACTTGAAAGTGACTATATAATTCTATTTTGGGAAAATTTTGTTAAATAGTGGAGAGGTAAGGAATTAAAAATAAAAGTTAAGTCTGTGTGTGTAGTAATGGGAAATGGTAATGCATGCATTTGTGTAAACCTAAACGCGAGGGTGGATATCAGACATGCTTTGGCACATTTTGACTTTTAAATGATCACATTACACTTTCATATCGAAGGTACAGTGACAAGTGGAGAAATTAACAGGGTTTAGAGTACAGGATAATGAACAGAGGAGACAGGGCTTGGATAAGAGAGTCTACCAGTCACTTACCTTCAGTGAAACTGAATTCTCATCATATCTTTCTAATAGTACAGCGTTTTCACCCCGGCAGTGGAGACTTAATTGAAAAAGGTCATCATGGGAGGAATCAAGATTCGGCAAAAGGTGTAACTAGTGGGCGGATTTTGGGATTGCAGGGATGACGAATGACCCCTGTGTGACCTTCGCTGCCGTCTTTTGGTGGCGGTAAGGATGCTAAAGTGGGGGGGTCAGGGGGCGTGTCACTGGCTCGGCCTCAGTGTGCCATGTTAATGATGACCGATGTTCTCCAATTAGATGTGCTGACAGGCCCTAAAGCGCTGTGTCATTAATCACAGGAGTGGTGTGCACAAAGACAAAATCACACCATGATTTATTGCTGGCGCGCCTTCCTTCCTCACTCTCTTCTCCTCTCTATCTCACTCTCTTCCCATCTTCTGGCGCTTTGGTGATCTACAGGGGGGGGGGGGGGGATTCTCGCACTCCTCCATGAAACTTAATCAATCAGTCGGGCCGAGGCTGTGAGCGGGACGTGTCCTGAGGAGAAACTAAAGGTGGCAGCACGCCTGGAGGAAGTGCCACCGCTGACTCGCGTGTCTTCTGTGGAGGAAGCTGCATCACTCAGCCCGCAGGCCTCGCCCTGAATGTCATTTATACTCTTCAGTATGATTGACATGCATGGCAGGGATTGTGTTCTGGTATATAAAAGCGTGATGCAGGCTTGTGTATTGTGCAAGGGGGTTCTTGAAGGGCACAGAGGGCTGCAGCTGACACGGTCCGGGTCTGGGGTGAGGAGAAAGAAGTTGGACTGGGGGAGGACAGCTGAAGTCACTGTCACATGCACGTCGGCCTTGCTCCTGCTCTGTCAGACCGACTCACCATAAAGCAGCGTCACCTCACTAACACACACAGACAGCCCGGGGGTCTGTGACCGGAGGCGGGGCGGGGGAGAGGGGGGCATCAACATCGCAGGGGCCATGGGGGAGAGGGTGGGGTTGCTGGCAGAGGGTGGCAGGGGTGGGAAGTGTGGGGGGGGGGGGGGGGGGGGGGATTCGAGGGTTTGAGGCAGGCAGGCGGGGGGGGGGAGCAGTCCGTACTGTACTCACATAGTCTGAATCCGCTTTGGAATCGTAGTATGAAATGGCATTCTCCTGTGCAGAAAAGAAAAGTGAAAAGACAGATGATGAGAGAAGATATAGCAGCGGCGACAACAGCCCCCGACTCTTCGCGGTGGTGAGCGAGAGAGTCGTGGTTATATTCCATCACACTGTTCAGCATGAGAATATAATCAGCATCACAGAACATTGGAGGAGTAGTGTGATGTGGAATGACAGTCATGAAGAGGCACGCAGATAGCTGCAGAGATATTGAAGGATGTAACACATCTGGGAGATGCTATTGTTAATAAGATGCAATGTGGTATGGGGCACATGTTCGCACCTGTGTTGAGAGAACACCGCAGGAACATTGTCATGTGTTGTGAGGAAATGTCGGTTTGTGTGGCGCCGCGTGGTATGAGCTCAGATGTGTATGGAGAGAGAAGAATAAACTCAAAATATTCCCCTCTCTGGGAGTCTTATCAGCCTCAGCTGGCTGCGCTCCGAGTCTGGGCAAACAGCTCTCACAGGAGGAGCCAAGCAGAAAGAGGAAAAGAATGTGAATTCATGCCATTGTGTTACCTTATTTTGCTCTAATTACCCAACTAAACTTCCCAGTCGGCAGCTGAAGCCCCTCAGCACCAAGCTCCCGGCCTTTAAACCCCAAGCAGGGCCCCTATAGAGGGGCTGCAGGCCTGCCTTCCTCTTCTCCTTTAAACCGCCGTCCTTATCTCCCCCAGAAGCAGGTGTGAGGGCGGACAGGGGCTGCATGGTGCGAGCGAGCGGCGTCTGTGGGGCCCGCCTCATTATCATGAGAGAGGCTGGCTGAAGATGCACTCTCAAGGGCACCGCAGTGACTGACTTGCCCTCACTGGAAGAACTGTGGTCATGGTCTAATGAGGGAGAACAACAGACGGAGGAAGAGAGAGTCCTCTGCACCGGTACAGTAAACGTTACAGCTCAAACTCACTCACTTTCTCTGACGATACTTTGTCTCTTTTCTTTCCCCCTCTTTTTTCTCGAATTCGCCATGTTTCTCCCTCAGCCACAAACACACACATTGCACTTGTGTTACTCTTACAGAAACACACACACACACACACATACAAACCCACACACTTAAAGAACATGCACATGGATTTTCTGTCTGTCTGCCCTCATCTTCCCCGCAGTCCCCCTTCGTCATGAGCCTGTGTTCTTGGCCGGCCTCCAGCGCCGATCAGACAATTAGTCATCGTCTCATCTCAGTCTCCAACAACTCACCCGGGAATCAAAGCTCCCGCTGACACCAACGGTGGGGGACACCAGTCTGCTCGGACGCAGATCGTGTCTCTGGGGAAACGAGAGTGGACGAGACAGAGGAGGAGCACGATCTGGCTCCTCAGCACCTCCTGAAACATCTCCTCAACTTACCAGCACTCCCTCTCTCCCTCCCCCGGCTGTACATGAGGGATCAGGGGCGAGGATGGGAGGAAAGGAGGTGAGTGGCGGGATCACGGCGGATCATTCTGGGAGTGCATTTGGGCTTAGTCGGGGAGTTAGGATGGAGGCTGAGGTCAGGGCGATATGAAGGGGATGAATTGAGAGAGATGGGTGGTGTTGGAGGGACGTGGGTGCAGTGGGGGGAACGAGCTGCCAGGGCTAAAAATAGCCTGTGCCTCTGCAGAGAGAGGAGAGAGAGAGAGAGAGAGAGAGAGAGAGAGAGAGAGAGAGAGAGAGAGAGAGAGAGAGAGAGAGAAAGAGAGAGAGAGAGACTGTGGCAAAGCAACAGTGTTGTTGTGTCTGCCAGCAGGATTGATCTGGAGACCGGTCCTGCTTAGACCGGTCCCTCGCTTCTGAAGAGTTTACCCTCACTACTGCAGCATTACAACTCATTATTCAGAACTGTTTCTGTAAATAAACACCCAGGGGACACTGTCCAGCAGCTTTACTCCAACAAATAATACACAAAAAGCTGGAGAGACTTCAGTATGTGGTCCAACAGCACTTTGTAGAAACTTCATCACGTCGTTGTTATTTTGTAAACTTCGCTAATTGCAAAGAATACCATAACTAAAAGCCTGAATATATACAAGAAGATTTCCCCATTGAGGGACATATTGAAAATATGCATTCATGTAAAGGCTCCTACACTGGGCATAAGGGCTCATTAGATGGTTGGATGTACATAAAACACAGTGAATCATATGTGACGGCCTTAGCAGTCAAGACAAATTACACCAATTCAACATATATATTAAATTTGGGACAGATGTGTGTATAGATAATAACTTTAATCATAGTACCTATTTGAGAAAAAGGTCACAAAGTGCCTCACAAAATCCAAGGCAAAAAAACGAATGAACTCGAATAAAAAGACACTCAACTCTATTCAATTTTAACCACCAAATTGTAACATAATAAGGTCAAGAGCTTAACATCTATAGAGAAACCCAACAGCTCCCACAATGAGCAGCACTGTGTGTGACTGTGGAATCCATCCATCCGTCCATCATATATACTGCTTATCCTTCTGAGGGTCACAGGGAGGCCCGAGCCAATCCCAGCTGACATTGGGCGAGAAGCAGGTTACCTTTCGAACAAGTCCCCAGCAATGTGTTATGCAGCTCCATCATGAAACAGTGTGTTTTAGAAAAATATTGTGTATGTCTCCAGGACAGTTTGACCTGGCTTTTTACCCAGCAGCCCCTTTCTGAAACATTTTATGTTGCTTTCTTCCTTTTATTGGTACTGTGTGTATGCACAGCTGGACAGCCATGTTTGTTGGCAAACACATAATTAAACACTTATCACTGCAGCCACATTAAAGTGAGTCAAAGCCATTTATCCTATGTATAAATGCTGATTCTAAATGGCTAATAGCAGGGCAGTAATGTCCTATGTAGATCTGCAATAATTTCGATTGGGCGCAGCAATTATGTGAGTGCAGTGTAAAAATAATCATCTCTTTGTAAACACTACCGCTTCAACTCAGTTAATAAACAATTTGTACTTGAACTTGTGGGTCTAAAGTTGCTGCCATTGCAATATAATGAAAATGAAACCGATAAACATAATTACACGAGCACAAGTGTAACAACAATTGTACTAATTAACGCAACAACCTCCAACCACATAATCTGACAAGCAAACACACACACACACACACACACACAGAAGAGGTGGCTCCATGTGGATGAGTCCTAGGCCACCGTGACCCTGTGAGCAGCCCCCGGGGCTGCATGGCCATCTGCTGCGGCTGGTCACAGGCCTCTACGGGCTCAGGGTCAGGGTTAAACACATGTCTGATACAACACCAAGCCAAACCCCCCCCCCCCCCCCCCTTGTCTCTCTGCAGGCCCTGTGCATCCCGCCAGTGCATAGACATAAACACAGATCAGCCACAACTTTAAAAACGACTGAGAGGTGAATGGAATTACATTGATTATCTCATTACATGGGAACCTGTCGATGGGCGAGATGAATTCGGGGGTGAAGGTGTAGGAAGCAGGACGAATGAGAAGTTTGAAGACATTAACTTCTCTGACAAGGGCCGGATTGTGATGGCGATACGACTAAGTCAGAGCTTCTTACTGGGCGATCCTGGTGGTTGGAACCTACCAACAGTGGTTCTTCTTGATGCTGAATATAATAGAATGGTTTCAAAACCAAAAGCACCTGGAATAAGAAGTCAGGCGTCAGAATTGGATCCTGCAGTAGTGGAAGGAACTGCTCGGTCTGACCAGTAAAGTGACATCATTAACAGCATTAAGTAACCTTTTCTGATTAAGTTTCATTTAAAACATTTTAACAGTCCTGCAAGGGTCATAGTAAAGATCAAACCAACCTTTCTATTGTAATGGCCGGAACTCCTCTTTGACAAGGAATCTGATATCAGAATGATGATGATGATGCTACTCGCAGCTATTTCTTTTATGTTTGAGCTGGTAAATCTCAAACAAATACATTTCTTTTCTCAGGCTAGGACTTCAACATTTTTTACCATGTCAAGCTCAGAATGTGTTGGGTGTTATGTTGTGTCACAGAAGGACAGAGAGAATAACGGAAAATTGCTTTTACATCGTTTTTTTTTTTTTTTTTCAATAACCTGTGTCACATCAATAATCCACCCTTTTGTCTTCGCAGCTAATCCAGTTCGGCTGCATGTTCACAGCTGTAATCTCGGCACACTGGCTTGTCTTTTACCGTCATGTGACTGGTCTTTAAAAAGGCAACAATCCAAATCTTCGTTCTTTTCTTACTTGTCGACAAAAACGACTTTGTGCGTCGTGTCGTTGACCGTGACCTGAGCCAAAACAGGACGCCTTAAAAGACGTGTTAGGGTATGTGTCTTTTACCTGGGGAAGAGATTATCTGCTGGTACATCCTGCGGCTGAATGTTTTGACATTGTTAAATCAGGCCGAGAACACATCCGTTCATGCTAACGTATTCCCTGATGGCAGTGGCCTCTGTCAGCTACACTGCCAGTCCACCATGCCCTGGTGGGCTTTGGTGACACAAGGTGGACCGGCACGATTTTCGGCAGGCGGTTCAAATGTCGTGTTTGATCAATGCATAATACATAATCCCTGTGGATACAGATACCAATATTCGGTAAGTATACACTTTATAGAGAGAGGGTGTGAGAGCTATAGAGAGCTGTGGGTCCACGCTCACACAACAGACGCACACACACAGAAACACACCGTCTGAGAAATTCCCACTGACACAAAGTGCTATCAGTAAATTGAATCTATCATGCTGAGTGGACCAACAAATTCCAAACAGGAGACAAACACTGAGGTCAGGTGATGATCTCCAGCCCCTCCCCTACATCAATCACCCCGCGCTCATCTCCTCCACTCCCTCCCTCCTCTCCTCGCTCCTTATCTCGATCTGCCTCCTCCTCTCCTCCCCGCCCTGTCTTATCTTCATCTCCCCCAATCTCTCTATCCTCAACGCCAGCCTCCCCTCGCCAATTTCAGATTTCAGCAAAAGCAACAGCACGTAGGTTAGATGCCTAGTGTTGCCATGGAAACCGCCCCTCCGCTCTGGATCACAATGTGACTTTGTCTCCCCTCGCCACGGCTACAGCGTCTGACCCGACACAGGCCCGCTGATCCTTCGGTCGTCTGTCAGTCCGTCGAAACTAAGAAGTCGTTCTCCTGCCAGCGTGTGCTTCATGTCATTGGGACGTGCTGCAAGTTATTTCGGGCTCATCTTTAGCTGCGGTAGCAAACATTGTAACTTTCTAACTCCTCTTTGCTCGGTCAAAAGCATGTAAAGCCCAAATTGATAAGTGAAGATGGATGACAGTGAAACAGAGGATTGAAAAACGGCTGCTAAATACCAAACACTGTCGTAGGTAGGGGTACATCCCCTGACTGATTGTGGACGCCGGGTCTAAGTGTTTGGAATTGGAATCTGTGAGCTCTCACAGTGGGTCGGCTGCGACGGGGTGACATTTGAGTGTGAGACAAGTGCTCCATCATGGGTGGGGACAGATTACAGTCATATTCATATCTCCTCTGGACACCTGCTAATGATTTTATAATTACAGAACACACTCGGTGCCTGAGCCGTACCCTAGGGTGTGCACACAGGCATGGAGGAACAAACACACACACAGACACACACACCGTCTTCCACACACTCTCTCTCTCTCTCTCTCTCTCCTGGCCCCCGATAGTCTAGCAATCATTCCCGGCACCAGTTTCCCTAATGGAAGCTGACATTATATCAAACACAATAAAGGATTTCATTCACTGCTCTTCATTAACCCACGCACAACAGCCAATAAGGTACACACACACACACACACGCACACGCAGCTCACTTTCCAACCAGAATGAAGAAAGAAAATCTAAACAATGTAATTTGGCTGCAGATGAGAAGTGCTTATTTAAAGTAGCAAACCTGTTACGGAGCTGTATACATTTGAACTCCTTTTCTTATCTCCCACACTCCAGTCGCTCCTCCTGTCTCTGCCCATCTCTCCTTCCATCTCTCTATTTCCACAGCGTGCTCCAGATGCCGTGAACGCAACACATTCAAACTAGATAAACACCAGGCCTTATTAGCTGCTGAGACCTGTCCCATTACCGGAGGAATGCAATCTTCCAGGCCGAGCACATACGGTAAACTCCAGTGCACGTACCCAACACACACACACACACACACACACACACACACACACACACACACACACACAGTTGCATTAAGTAATAGATGACTGACTTCCAATTTCTTCTGCAGACTGAAACGCATAGGAAACATATAGACTACTAGGGCATACATGCTGATAGGAGTGACATTAGAATGAAAATTACAAAAACACAATGAGAAACTAATTAGTTTGGCTCACTTCCTTTCGTTTATGAGACCCACGGATTCGTACACGGGTGAAAAGGTGAGCTCGTGAAATACGGTTTTCAAGCAGAGGTGAATTAATCATAGACATGTAGGGAAATCTAAGAACCCTTGTTGAAGAACTTTGATCTTGAACTGCAGAGGTTGCCTGTGGATTAAATATGAAAACTGGTTCTTTGGTCGTGCGGTTTTGATGAAAGGAATGTTAAATCAATTACTGGGGCAGGTACAAGACCGATTCACAGAACTGCAGAAAAAAACATTTGAGAATAAGGGCAAAGCTTTTACTGTCTATTTGTTGTTGGTTGGTTTAGATGCTTGTTTGTTAACAAGTTTACGCAAGAAAAAGAAGCTCCTTCACACAGGGCGTTCCCTGGTATTCACTTCTTCTGTGAGGGGTCATGAAGTTTTAACTCCCCAGTGCATATTCTTGAAACTTTGGGGTGCTGTCAAATTGTATTGTGATTTATTGGCAGAGGGGTTACTCCAATCAAAATAGTTGTAAGTTAATTAAACTCCTCTCTAAATAATGAAACTATAACATCAATCAAGTTCTGTTGTTTTATACTTCAGTAGTTTTAGTTTACACAATATTTGACAAAGCAAGCACTTGATTATCTTAGCATATAAATTTGTTACAGGAGCAATATAAATCCAGCAAAGATTACAAGATTATTGGTGCAAAGCTACACACAAATAATTATGTACCAAACAAATTAAACTAAACAATGAAAGAGTATCTAAGTTGTTGCAGTTGATTATTGGAAAGCTACAGATTTAATGGTCACCGTCTCCTGGTCCTATCCTCAGAAGGTATTTTTTCACTGTCACATCACATAACAAATGAGGCTTAGTTATAGTTCTTCCTGAGCAGGCCTCCTACGTTGCGTGTTTGAGGTTTTGTCTGTTTTCTGGTCTCAACCACAGGGTTACAATAAAAAAAGGCCTATTCATAATGTCAAGTCAATAGAGAGTCAACCAGCAAACTGGAAACTAAACTGATGGCCTGGAAGAAAGCGAGAGCGAGGGGGGGAGCTCAGCGAGCCATTGGGCGAGAGTGAAACTCAGATAAAGGAGTGCATGACGGAGGCCTTGGGCGGGGCTGCCTCCCTCTCCCTCGCTCTCTCATTGGCATGCTCCGCATCCCCAGGCTTTTAAGCGATTAGGGGGCCGCTGAGACCACGGCGTCCAAGCATAGCTCCATGCAGATGTTCATTTGTATGCCAATAAACAAATGTGCCCCCAGATTAAAGCTCCAATACACAGTGCAAATTCAGCAAAGTGAATGACATTCTCCATGCACATCTCATCAATGTCTTGCTCCTCATCAGACAGAGCGCCATGAACTCCTGCGAACTGCACGCTCACTTCAAAGACTCTCACTCAGATAGGCGGCAAACCACCAGATAGAGGGAGCGAGGGGAGGAGAGAAACAGGGCGAACAATTGAGGATGGGAGAAGTCTAAATTAAAAATACATAATTTGAAAAATATTAAGGTTACACACTCCATGGTTTAATTTCATGCCCCCAATTTGGCCCCATGAATCTGCAATTTCTTCGCTTTAAATCTTTCTTTGTAAACATCCTGCAGGTCACAGAATCCCATTTTTCCTCTTCTGTGCCGTCTCTTTCTTTCAGAGCCTGACACTTCCCCTTGGTAAAAAGCAGTTAAATCAGTCTGTGGATATTCCAGGCCTGCGATAAGGAGAGGAGGCTTTGTCCTCCTGCACTCTGGGTAATGCCGCTCTGCATTGTTGGCTGACAGGGCTCTGTTGAGGAGCAGGTTTTAACACCGATAGCATCACCACAATGCATGGACACAGGGCCAGATAAAAAGCCTATCCAACATGACAGACGCATGCCAACATCTCCCAAACAAGAACTCAATCTGATCATCAGAGAGGAAGCAGGGAAGAGGCGCTGCAACACCAAATAAGGACAAATAAGATAAACAGGTCATGGCGATTTTTAATGCCATCATTGGATTCCAGGGGAAGCTGATAAAGCAAATAGCCTTTTTTACAGCATTCATAGCTGGGAATACCATATCAGTGTGAACCTCCCTGTCCAACCACGACGCAGCTTGTTACGACACTCCACATCTCCTTGGGAGGGCTTTTCATTTCGCTCATCTTTTTCCGCCATTTTACCATCGCAGGTCCTCAGAGTCCTGAAGACGCCATCCCCTCAGTCAGGGCCGGACCGAGAGTGGCCAATCAACAATCAACCCCGGACAAAAGAAACCTGTTATTTCTGTGCCCGTAATCATTTCCATCAGATGCCTTGCTGTCCCTTGCGATGATTTGCAAATTCAAATGACAAAGGGGGCCCTACTTTGAGTTATCTGCAGGCAGCGGCCAAGGACGACAGGGACAGAATACAGCGAGCAATAAAACACGAAAACCCAAACAGGCGTCTCTGCTTAAAGGCTGCAGAGCCACACCTTGTGCATCATCCCCAGAGAAGAACCTCAGACAGGGAATGTGTGCTTCTCTGACAGACAATTCAATCGAGACAAATCAAATAAATAAGTCTGTGTAGGACTGCAGATGTCTTAAAAATGAGCTGACCTATGTTATACATTTACATTTTTTTTTTTTAAATAGTTAACTCGAGAAAGTATACATGACATATTTCATAATCACAAATATCATGAAAATATTTTTGCTTGGCTTTTCTTGATCCTGCTCGGACCTGAGGGCAAAGAGGCGTCAGCTTTAGCCTTTAAAATAACATTTCATGGGTGTTAGCCATGTGTTGAAATGGGAAAATCCAGGTCTGCAGTGTGGCTCGCTGGATTTCTCTCACTATTGATTCCCATCTCCTGTGAGGCAGGAGAATCGATCAGTGGGATTTAGACATGGGGGGCCTCCCTCTCAGCCCCCCCGGTAAGCATGCTGCATTACAGTCGGCCAAACTCTTGCCCACTGAAGCCGCACAGGCACACCTGAACTTTTCTGCCCCTCTGCGCCGTGTGTCTCGATTCCTGCTCCTGTTCTTTGCTGCTTCTTCTGTTCTAAGTCATGGGTTTTTGAGAGGCCTCTCTGGAAGCAGCAGAGAAACATTATGAAATGACATGTGGGAAGAAAAGAAAAAACATAGGAGAGGTAGAGAGTCAAAGGAAATGGAAGTGGGGGGAAAAAGAAAGAAAAGGACGTTTCTACCTCGGAGAGAACCACTTACACAAATTACAGCGGGCTGCAATCAAGGAGCTGAAATCACCAAGCAGTCGGTCACCACAGCAACAACGAGCCGGATCAAAGCGGCGCAGCACCGAAGCGAGGGATGGCACCGTGCGGGGGGGGGGGACGACTGGCACATGGACGCTGCGGTCCAAATGGGAATTTAAGGTGGAGTTTGTATTGACCATAACACAAGCCGATCAATTGCCTAACACGGCGTCATCCACACAAACGTGCCCACCACAAGTCACCTTCCTCTCGTTGGTGTGGGTCTGTGTGTGTGTGTGTGTGTGTGTGTGTGTGTGTGTGTTTTGGCAGCTGCTCGGCCCAACCTCATCAGATACATTTGATGGGGAGGGGACTCGGCCTATATTGTGCACTGTGTAGGAATTTCTCTCCCCACACACACACATGCAACCCCCCCCCCCCCCCCCCCCCTCATTTCTATCCCTTCCAGTGGCGAGCAGATGGAAGTCCGTTTCCATGGCTCAGGATTCAGTGATAACACTGTTTATGAGTTCCATTACGTGCTCGGCAGGCTGCGAGCGCTCTGTCTCAGCGCAGCCATAAGGTAGTAAAAAGGAAAAAAACAGCTCACAATGAAAATAGATGCCGTTTATTTGTGATTAGACAATGTGGCTGTGCTTATCAGTGTTTTGGAATAAAAAGGCCCCGCGCATGCATTTATAAAGAAGTCACATAGCTAAGCCCCCTCCCCTCCCACTCTCACACCCCGGGTATGGAAGCCATTTTGAGTTTTAATGGTTGTTTTGCTGACACGAGAAGAAAATCTTTCTTTTAAAAAAAAGATAAATAGTGCATCTCAGGAAAGTCAGCAGAGGAAGAAATCATCCCCATGGTCAGTGGATTAAATAGAAAAACCAGTACCCATCCTAGTTTGGCAATTATTGCTCGAGGAATATTCTCCTACAGGTTCAGCATAAATATTGTTAGCAAAAAGCAATGCAAAAAAATCTGTATTCCAGGAATATCTGCAAACACAGGCTATGATGGATGTGAAGCACTAATGGTGCAATGCACCCTGGTTGGATGGAAATCTAGGTTTTGAAACCTTTTTCGAAAGGCAAAGAAATATGAGAAATAACAGATATTAACATGTTGAGAGAAAGTCAGGCCTCGCTTTACGTCTATTTTGATCTGAATATGAATCTGTGCATGTCAGCCCTCATAAAACTAATGTGTTCTGTGGCTAATGGGGCTGAAGGCTGGTCTGAGCGTTGCAACAATGACTTTCACTCATTTCCTCTGAAGGGCCAATTATCTCAATAGAGGCCTTATGAAAGGAGCCGAACTTGGCCAAGTGAACGGACCCTTGCGACTCCCGCCCCTGCCACTTGGAAGATATAAATAACAATTCTTCATTTAAATGTCAAAAAGTACCCAGACCTATGTCATTTATTCCGTGTACCTATGAACTTGGAACTGTCCAAAATGTTTCCCACACTGTTCAAACCAAGAGAAATCCCAAATTAAATTGTGGTCACGTTTTAATTGTGTCACGTCTGTGTTTCCTGTGATCAAAGACAACAACTCCCATGATCCCACACTGCTTCACGGTGTCATCAGACTGCATCTTTGTTATGTTTTGCGTTAGCGAGGGACCGATAGTGATTTAAGGGCTGTGAATGTATCTGAAATGTCAACTAAACGTACATGCCATTGAGCTTCTATGGTAAAATGTACAGAATACAACTCAAAGCATTTCAGAGAAGATACAGCAGGAAGGTAAATGCAATTACTGGAGGACGCACACTGTATGAATACTTTGTGTAGGTATTAGAAAGGCACAGATGAACATACATGTGCGGAGAGCAGGAGGGCACATGAGCAGCATTGTGTTGTGAGAGTGGGTGGCTGAGAGGAGCCGAGGAGAGAAAGAGGCCGAGCGAGGAGAAGAGAAAGAAAAGGAGAAATTGTGTTGTCCTATGATGAAAGGCTTGATTGATTAGAGAGTGATGATTGCAGTAAATGGCCTGGAAGATGGCTCCATCTCTGTTTCCCGTCCTTTCCCCCCCCCACCCCCCTCCTCCATCTCTTATACCTTCTTCTCTCACTCACTTGCTTTCTCACTTACACCTCTTCTCCATCTCCGTGCCTCTGCTTTGTCAGCCCTCCCTTCTCCCTGGTTTCATCATGGCAACCCAACAGAGTGCCTCTCTCTCCCCCTAATGGCCCAGCTATTAGCACTAATGCATTTCAAACGTACAGCAGCTGCCACATCACAATCTGATGGAAAGTACACGTCTTCCTCCGATCTACACAATCTCTGTGCTTTTTTTGCTTTGTTACGTCCAATCTCTGTTCCAACGTGTTGCACTTTGTGTCAGCTGTCCCTGGTCATTAGCATCTTTCTCTGTGTGATGAGAGGTGAGTGGTTAAACAACTGATTGATATTAAAAAAAAACGCTGCTGATTATATTTCATTAGTAAATGATCATTGATATTATTGACTGTTTTGTGAAGTTAGCATAATTTGGTTTGGGCTGGGGAAACAAATGAGACGAACAAAAGGTGTCGATGATATTTTTTACATCCCTATGATCAGATTGAAAATATGCAGAACTGAAACTGACAAATTTAAAAATAAAAACATAAATACACGAATGCAGTTTGGGGATGGGAATGCTATTCATGTATTTCCACATTTATGTTTTCATCTTTTTGTTTAAATAAATATTATCGAGTCATTTTTTTCATTGGTTTTTAATTGTGGCACTTTAGGGCCACCATACGGAGGCTGTGGTAATCCATTCATAGCTTAATGAATGGATCAATATGAGCTAAAGATATGAAAATAAATCTTTAAACTTGCAATGATTTTAGTTTTAGTAAGTATAGTGGACAGTTATACAGTTGCCCAATTCCACATCCAACGAACACAAGGCACCATTAGTATTTATTGCTAGTTGCGTTACAGGCCACCTGCAAAAAGACGTCCAGCACCTGCTCTGTTGTTTTCACTGACTCCTGAGGCAAACTACTGGCTCTTGAGCTGTTGAGTGTCTCCCTATGTTCACCAGCTAGTTTGGAGGGGTTTTCACTGAGCTGAACAGAGTCAGGAACAAAAACAGAAACATTGGAGGATGGAAAGCCAGAACCTTGACTTGAAAGTAGCGGTTTCAGATAATAACAAACATTGCATGCAACACAGAATATAACTGATTCCATGGATAATGTATGGAAGCAGTAGCCGTTATGAAACTGTCAGGATTTAGATGGTGCCGTCCTTTTGAAAAGATAGCCTCACTACAGTATTACAAACTAGTAAACCCTCAGCATTAGTCACACTCACTAAACCCACACACATGCATGACCTGAGCTAAACTAGGTCAAGCTCACCATTTATCACACATTGACATTGCATGCAGAGACATAGAAGAAGCACCTTTTGTTTCGTTTTTTAAAGGTCCTGCAAAATGGCAACCCGCTCCGATCCTTGAGATTTTATTAAAGGATTCGTGGATTTTTTTTGAAAACTCGTAATAATATATATAGATATCTTCAAACGGGCCTTTCAATTCGTTTTTAATATCATGTATCTGAGATGACATTTCAGGTGTCACCATGCCATTTAACTGGATTTATATTAGTAAATATCTTCAAGAATTACCAAAAATGTTTATCTTGGATAACAAATTACATTTGGGCAACCCAAACTGTTTATTCGTCATCAAGTTGTAATGAATCACGTTAAAGCTTGCCAAGCACAATAAGCTGGTTCCAGCTGGAAGTATCACAAGTGGCATGTGGTGCATGAATCTTATTTGGTTTAGTTTTCCCTTCAAAACTCGACCACAAAATATTGTCCAACAAACCAGGGACACACAGCAAGCCTCTCTCTCTATGTATATATATGTAACAGATGTAATGGAGGTGATATCCACAAAAACAAATAGCAGCAACTTCGGTCTAAAAACTTCACTAACAGAACTTTGACTTCAGCTCTATAGCCTCTGTTACGTCAGGTAGGTGTTGGTCTGTATATAAGGTAACATGATTGTGAGCCTTTTTTTAAAATCAGATCACCTCAACTGTGCCGGAACTCAGAAGTTCACTTTTAAATCTATTGTTGGAAGAGTTGGGAACTTGGTTAAATTAGTTTTTAATTTACTTTTATTGATGTCTTTTTAAAATTGTAATTCTCCTTCCAAAGGTGATCAGATATTAGTTAACATATATTACTTAATTACTAAAGCCTGCTCTTTTCTAGACACTACATTTTTAAAGGTCAGTCTGCATGACTGCATTCAATATTCAAAAGGGACATAAATACAATAATTTCTAAGACTTGTCAGCTTCAGTCAACTTCAATCAATCAGTTAAATAAATCCAAGACTGGTTCAATACCACCGATCGTTACCTGTGACATGAGATCAGTGACTGTTGAGCCAAACTGGACTTTACAACAGTCAGTGTAGCTTACAATATTTAACATTTAACAGTATTTTTAACTGGTACATGCCAGGTAAAAAAAACACCTGGAGAGATGTGCTTTGAGTTTCTATATGGCAAATCAACAACTAAATCAACACATTTTATATTATATATTTAAATTGCAAGCAGAGACATAAGAAGCATAATATATATATACACATAACTGTAGGACCCAGAGTTGTTTCTGGAAAAAAATTGAAATGAGTTTAATGCTGTTGCTCTCTAGCTGCCAATGTTCACTTTACAAAACAAAGAGACTTCTGATACTTGGCTGTGAAGTTGCTGCTTCTTCTTCGGCCCTGAGAGGTTTGCAAAGCGCCGCTGAAATGCCTGCGTTGCCTCGTGAGGAGTCTCTTGCCAACACGCCGCTTGAGTGTCACACGGGGACGGGCACCTGACCTTGAGAAATCAGCGGCAATCCAACACTTTAATGTCTATTTCACACACCATTTCATTGCAATGGATTTAAAACCCCGAACGACCATCACAACAGTTGTTACAATCAACATTTTGACATCCATAATGTCCGGCACTCGGGATGGTCAGAAACCTGGCACCGCGGTTCAACCGGGAAACAGGCTGGAATGTGTGTGTGTGTGTGTGTGTGTGTGTGTGTGTGTGTGTGAGGGGCAGAGAGAGACAGAAAACGAGTGAGGTCTTTCCATTGCTACAGTAACAGCTGTGATGGCAGCCGCTATGAGGAGCAGGCGTGTCATTCAGTTTCTATGATGTCACCAGTTTGGCGAGGCAGGCAGATGGGTTGGGCCAGGTACAGAACCCCCGGTTATTAAACACATCCAAATAAATACTCAATCGCCGACAAATACCAACAACATTATGCTTTTCCCGCCAGAGCACTCCAGCACACTCTCGCACACACACACACACACACACAAATTCTATCAAAACACACTGTCTCTCATGCATAAACACCTTCTCTATTAATTTGACAGACTTCTCTTTAAGATGCAACGCATTTCTCCTAATTTGCCCAAAGAGCATGCAGCCCTAATCTAATTAGAGTGTCAGTCAGTGTTCACCCAAAGAGAAATTAGGAAGGCACCAAATCCTCAAACAGGGAACATCTTCTTGTCAGAATGTGGCGTAGCTACCACCTCTACCCCTCCCCTCCCGGGTTTTTAATGGTTTCCCAGCCCCCCCCTGCTGAGATTCATTACCTGGCCTAATAATAAAGGCAAATGAAATCAGCTCCAATGCATTATTAATTAAGGGGCGACATTTGCAGCGTTGCGACAGTATGATATGTTCCAACTGTTTTCACTGCACTGCAGCTCCCCCCCACCCCCCAGACCAGCAGGCAGGGAGGGGTGCAGCCCAGCCACCCCAAGACTACAGCTTCAGAGTGTAAGCAACCATGAATAAAAATGGACTTTGCGGGGAAGTAGGGCTCATAATTATTCGTTTTAAATCAGTTAAAGCTTTTTCTCAAATATCCCCCAGGAGGCACGGGGTTAAAAATCCATTTGTGGGAAGTGTACCATGACAGCGAGCTCGTCTCCCTGGAGACAGAGGATATGACAGTAGGGAATGTGCATGTGTATCTGTCGGGTGAGGCTATATGAGTATGTGTTTGTGTGTGTGTGTGTGTGTGTGTGCATCAGTATGCATGCATGTTTGTTGAGCGTTTGAGTGTTTGCAAATTTGTGAGTCAGTGGAGCACGGTGGCTCACAAACACACACAGACAAAAACACATAAACCAGAGTAATACCATTTCTCCTCTTTTTAGATTTGAAGAGTGGATCGCTAGCGTTTTAAAGGTCAAATGCAAGTAAATACAATGTCCAACACGCTGTGTCCTGTGAAACTAAACCGAGGGAAAGCTGCTCATATAATACTGAGGCCCATGAAAATAACGTAAGCTGTTATAGTGCGTGTACACTGCATTCCTGAATATTATTCTCCTTCCACATTGTCTCCGTGATGCTGATCACATTGTCATTAAAAGGGTAAAATCACTAAACTGAGGGGGAATTGGAATACAATTGGAATGGGCAGATGATGGGAGGATTAACCAGTTTGCCTGAAAAAGGAAAGGAAAAGACAGTAGAGGTCTCGGAGAAGAGAGGAAAGGAGCGGGTGTCCTACTTTACCGTCACACCATCTTGCCATACGTGTTCCTTCTGCAGCTGCTCTGCCTCCCTGGCCAGTTTCTGTAGGGAAACACAAAAGCAGCAGAGTGAGTGTCAGGAGTCAGAAGGACATTGATTTGTGTCGAAGACAAACAGGCAGACAGAGGGATGAACAGACGGACAGACGGCAAACAAAACAAATGGGGACCTTCAGTTGGTAGAGCACATACCAGTGCCAAGGCCCAATACTCACCTTAGATTTAATCAAGCTCCACAAAATTTCGCACACTCAGAGGTCAGTTCTAAATATGCCTGAAGTCAATGATCTAGATCAGTGACTTATTCCTGATCCTCATGGCGAACTTTCTTATTAACACAAGCAGAGCAGAGGTATTAAGCACCTAACACAAAAAACACCATTTGCTCAAAAATACTTGTACACAGCCTTATGGTGAACCTAAACACAAGTTTTCAAATTCTGTTAGAAACTGTCAAACGTTTCAAAATTCAGGTAATTACTGTAATAGAATTGGTAGTTAAAAAACATCCCAGTCAACATCAGATGATTTGTCATAAATGCAGAATGAAATGAAGGAGATTTAAAGGCCATGTGCAGAGAGTGTCGCTGCAGATTGCTGAGGTGAGATGAGTAAAATGTGTGTGACAGAGAGCTGAGCTGTCAGAGGCACGAGACATAGTGTCAACAAGCGTAAGATCCACACTATGAAACTAAACCACACTGAATGATCTTTACATCCACACGGTAGTCTCCATAAGCAGAAGCCATTTAATTAAAGACAGGAAGTAAAGTTGCTTTTGTTCAAAATGTGTGGTTTTGTCAAACTGGGGGCTTCAGGTTACCGTCCCAGCTTCATGCAGTGAGTACCATCAGCCAGCACGACCCACTGATGTCATAGAAAATGTGTTTTAATAGTCCAACATCGTTTACCATGATGTAGCTTATCTCTTCCCATACAGCAAATCATCCAAGTGGCAAATATGGTGAAGCCTTCGAGTCTTTCTCTCGTTCCCCAGAGTGCATCCCCTTCTCCTCTCCCTCCTGTGCCACTCTATCTAGGTTTCCCCAGGCCTCTAGGGGGCGCTGGTGCTCCTGTCCCAGAATAGTGTGATCAGCCGTTCAGTCCCAGGGCTCTAAAATGACTTACCCTATTTAGACCCCTGCTACAGCGGCACTGAAGACCCCCCGCTCCGTCGACCACGGGAGGCTTTTTATCTCCTCAAAACACACTACAGACATAAACTCTCATCACAGTGGAACTTGTCCTATTTCTACACGGAGCTCCGCCCACCTCGTCTCTGCAGACATCTACCACTCCCGACACTGCTTCACATCCTCACATCACACACACACACACACACACACACACACACACACACACACACAAACACACCAGGCACATAATATTAGTCCTGGTCCTTATATGTGTCCTACAGGGTCATGAGTGCAGCATTGTGATTCAGAGTGTGTACATGATGTGTTAACACAAACCTAATTTGTGTCAAAAAATGTGGATCAGATTTGTTCCTCTGTGTCTGTTGCGTTGTGCTTTTAATCACCTGAACAAGCCTTAAATAACAATAATACGATTTCTTTCATTTCCTTATGTAACGAGACAATGGGCGGCTGAAACAATGAAATGTGGATCTAATTAGTCCATTGAAATTAATAGCGGAGAGTCCATTAGAAAAGACAGTTATTGTGCGGCTTTTCGTTTTAAGAGGGTCAGCCTTGCCAAAGGGCAGCGCCTCACTGGTAATCTGTCGCTGAAGCTAACAACCCCACATTTTTTCAATTAGGCCGAGCAATAATCTCACTGGAAATTAAAACCATATCATGTTTCACATACAAGATTTGTCTCTTTAGACAGTTTTCCATGGTTTCTTCTCTCATCTCTCCGTCCTGATCTATGATCCCGCTCCCCTTTCATCCCCATGGCACAGTCTTTTTGTCAGCATTTAATCTGTCAGTAGGAATCTCTACTTTGTCCCTTTAGAAAATCCATTTCTCTCCCTCTGAGTGGCCCACACACCTTTTTTTTCCGCTCTCTCTCTCTCTCTCTCCGTTCTCCGTTTCTCCTGCTGCCTCTCCCCCCACCTTCTTCCTCCTCCCTCCGCTCCCAGTAGGCCTCCATTTCTCTGGGACCCTATCTCTTCGCGAGCAGCTTAATGGGGTCCCCGTGCTCCAAAACAGCCATGTGTCTTCATGTGTCTCTCCTTCCCCTCTGTGTTGGCCCAGATGGATGGGCAACACAAACAGCCAATGAATCACAGTGAGGGATGTGGGAAGGAGGGGGGGCAGGGATATATCATCTATGCTAGTGGCTGGAGCCCAAGCCGCTTAGAGCACTGGATGAGCGTAGTGAGATCAGCACAGTACAGCACAGATAAGCTCAGTACAGGCCCACACAACACAGCAAATAACACTACAGCGTATATAGGGGCCACGGAGACACTGGCGGAGTCACAGCACGCGCCCGGACCCTCCAATGTGATTGCCGTTGTAACCTTGACACAAAATGCGTCACATGCTGCAGCCATTTGTCACCGAGCCTTCAGGCAAGGTGAAGAACCATAAACACAGCTCTGTAATGGATAGTGGCGCGAGCGAGTGTCTGCACCGGGGTCTGCAGCCGTAAACAACAATCAATGGAGTCTGTCGTGTATGCAAACTCTGTACATAACAGCGCTGGTTGACAGTGTTGTTGTACAAACAGCCGAAGAGCAGGCGGTGTGGCGTAGTGATGTCTCAGCTGTAATGGAACCCTGCTGGTGAAAAGCTGTGATCCCTCACACAGCAAGAGGACGGCAGCGAAGAAAAAAAAAAAAAGGGAAAAGGAAAGAAAAGGAAAAGCTCAGCATGAGGCGATTAGGATCTTTAATATTCATAACTGTTGAGTTTGCCGTGTTGCAGAGGGGAGCGGTTTAATCACTCAAAGTCATGTTATTTCTCGGGGAGTGACAGCTCTCCAGGGACTGACAGCGCCATGCTGCGGTGAGCGCCGACTCGGCACCGGGGCCGCCTGCAGCCCATTAGGGCCCCCTCCCCTAAGCATTAACTTATAGGGCACTTGACGCGTCCCTCTCTCGTCATCTGGAGGGACACTCCAAAAGAGCCAAACAGCGTGCGTGTGTGAGTGAGAGGGCACTCGGGAAAACAGGACACGGTCTGCGCATGTGATTGCAGCCTTGGATGGAGGTGCTCACCACGGCCATAATGACCCCCTCAGCTCAGTTCCTGGGAACACTTAGGCCACCTCGGGGGCCAAAAGACTGTGAAATGACTCTGCTGTGGTCACTTAACCTTCTCGCAGCGACTCACACAAGCAGCGGGGACCTTTAGTAAATTTCACTATCGTTGGCCGTAGCGAACAGTGACAACGTTAGGGCGTGAAAAGAAAAGGGATATCTAAATATAGAACTGCTTTCGAGGGGTTCTTGGCACATTGCTGAATAAAATATCCAGACGCAGCTTCTCCTTAAACTACATCACATGCATCCGGTGGCACATGCAGTATCAGCAAGACACATCAGCAATAACCTGTTTATGTAAAGACAGCGTAATGGAGATGATGCATCCGCGGGGGAATGTGGTCACGATCATCACAGAGGAGCATTCAAATCCGAGTGCATTGGGTGTCGCGGCTCAGTGCGCTGTGGAGAGGTGCAGTGTCGTGCAGCCGTTGATCCATTAGGGGGCAGCAGACTGAGCATGTCAGTGAGCCCCAGCAGCCGGTGGAGCCTGTCAGAGTGAGAGCAGTCTGCTTTAAGCTCTTCATTCTGTCTTCTCCACTCGGCCGGGATTAAGGCCAATCATAGAAATCACTGAGTCAGAACCGTCCCACAATAACAGATGGAGGGACTTTCCACTCCAGAATTTTAAAAACATCACAGACAAACTCGCTTTCACGCCGCCTCAGACCCTTGCCGCCATCGACCCCCCCCCCCCCCACACCCACCATCGCCGCCACCACCACCTTTCATTCTCGCGCCATCCTTTTATCTCCCGCTCTTCACTCGGCTGTTTTATCCCGCCATCGTATGCCGTACTCCATTTCTCTCCATCTGTCTCAGTTTACTGCCCCCAAACTTACTCCCTCCTCCAACTCCATATTAATTCCAACAACACAGTCACAAACCAACTTCAGAAAACAGTTAAATTGACTTCACAGAGCGTGTAGAGCTCCAGGAGTAATGCAGGGTGAAATGGGAAGAAGCTTGAAAACTTATGGCATGTTTTTTTTTTTTTTTTTTTTATCGCCTGCGTTTTTACGCGTTCGCCTCGGCGGAGTGACTGAGATGACAGAACATCCTGTGAGGAGGACGGTGATAATGAGAACACACTCTCCTCTGCAGAGGGGTCCGACAATGCAAACGTCCATAATGAGGGGACATAATGACCCCTAATTCCAGGTCCCTGGTTGCTTTGCTGCTGGCAGCTGGGTATTGTCGTCCTTATTAGCTAACTCTGACAGAGGATCTGCACTGATGGGTGGGAGACCCTGTCTTTGTTCTGTGATCCAAAGCACCCTGTGGCAGGAGGCTGTGTGTGTAGTGCTATTGTAGCATGTGCAGAGATAATCCCTGCCATTGTCTCCCCCCCCACCCCCTATAATCTTCCCCCACCAAAAACGGAAATGTTAACACTTTCCTCTTTTTCTTCTCATCCCCCCCCCCCCCCCCCCCCTCCACTCGTAGCAAAACGCTCCCGACTTCCGTCTGCTGTTTCCACGGAGATGGATTTGGAAGACGTAAAAAGCCGTCACCTTCCCACGGCAGCGACTCAACCGGCTTTTTGAACAAAGAAATAAATAAAAAGAAATCTAACAGCAGCTTTTCTCCTCTCCCCCCACAGGCCCAGAAAAAACAGCATATTTCCACAGTAGATTGCCAGCATTGTGCGGGAAGCGTCTGTGTCTAGTTCAATGAGACAAAAAAGGCAGCTGTCTTTACTTTGGAACAATACAGTCGCTCTCCGCCGCAGCCTCACTCGCTCACAATGGCGCTTCAGAGCCACACTGAAAATAATCGACCTTGATCATGAGCCCTTGTGTAATAATCATTCTACTTCTAAGTTTATATAATATGGACGTAATCAAAATACAATTATGTTAGAGGCAGTGTCGAGGGAGCAAATGAGCTAATCTAATATTCGGCTGACTTTTTTAGTGCCTCTATAAAAACACAATATTAATCCTCTTCTAATTGGGGCCCTTTCTGTTGCTTTTGAGAAACAATATGCATTTAGCCCAGTAAAGGGAAGAGCCTTTGAGGCTACGTGCAAGATTCATCAGAGCACAGAACGGGGTCCAAAGACCATTGTACTGCACATTATCATTCACTGAAGCAACCACCACTGCAAATTCAATTAAACCTCCTATGGGATAAATGCTACAAACAGCTCTATCGCATCGTTTACTCATGGGCGCAGGTGAATGCTAAACCGTGTGTGTGCACAGGTCACGATGCAAATATCCAGAGCAACTTTAAAACGGGGCAAAGAAGGTCACAGCAGGAGTCGAGAGAGTTCAGATCTGCAGCTCCGACTGCTGGACTGACTGAGCGGCCTACACACGGGGGGGGGGGGCTCGGGGGGAGCGAGCAGGTGGCGCCGTGTGTCGATGGGCCCGGGATCAGCTCAGTGACATGTGAGCGTCTGGCTGGTTGGGCTCACAGTCCACCGTCTGACCGAGTCTCACAGACATGCCCAAACGGCTGCCTCTCCTGCTCTTCCTCCCATCGACCACACAACGGAGATAGAGTAAAGGAGCCCTTAAGGCGCCATTTATATATATATATATATAATAAAAGATTGAGACATGTTGTTTACTCAGCAGCCCATAAGGCAACATCCTCGCAGGTGACTGAGAGGGAGAAAATTGCATACCTGTCGTCTGGAACCGGTGTACAGGCTAAAAATAAAGAAGTCACAATAAAAGCGTCCCGGTGACATTCCAGAGAAGCAGAGCACATGGCTGCTCTTTTCGTCTGTACAGGTGTGTGTGTGTGTGTGTGTGCGTGTGTGTGTGTGTGTGTGTGTGTGCCTTCCGCCTTCTCAGGGCGCTGAGCGGGGAGGAGCGGAGCGGACCGGCATCAAGATGCAGGGCGTACGTCTCCTTGATCAGAGGTGAGAGTGATACACAAACGCTCGCAAAGACGGAGAGCCGATGTGCGTGTTCTGCACCGCCCCTTGGTATTTGAGTCGCATCTTCACAAAAACTCCTTGACTCACAGAGATTATGTTAAAGTACACGTGAACAAATGGAAAAAATATGTACACTGGCCATGACATGAGGGGAACGGAGGGAAAAGACGAAAAACAACAAGAGGAGGGCGGAGGCCGATTTTTTTCCAAACACACAGGTGCACTTTATTATCTCAGTCTATGAGTTCAGCACTGTTCCTTTCACCTCAGCTCACCACAGCACTTTGAGCAGTTCAAGGGCAAACAGTCTATTTTCACTGTCTGGTTATGTTTTGCCCTTTACTTCAATTATCCTCCCCTCTCTAGATTGCAGATAGAATAATGAGAGGCGTGACACATCCCGGGCTTGTAGCAGGGGTTATTATTCAACTAAAATGTCATGATGTGCTCCCAAAAAGATATTTTTGCAGATTTACCTCGCTCCTTGCACTCTCCCGTCTCTTCTGCTACAAAGGGAAAAGTGTATGGTGTCTGACAAAAGCCTTGTCAAAGTGCCAGAGAGTCCAGTGACAGCAGCTGGTGTTTGACAAAGTGTATCAATGACAGTGCGTAGCCAGGCATTTGTTCAGCATTTACACACATGTGCACACATAAGTACACACCTTCAGTCATATTCATCCATACACACACACACACACACACACAAACCCAACACACACACACACACTTTTCCACTATTCCAGCAGACGTAAAGGAGGGAAAAAAATGCAGACACGGCCGTCTCTCAAAGCAATTACAGCAGATTGAAACCAAATTAAATTTGAAGCCTAGAGCAACGCCTGCCACTGAACGTCTATGACAGATATGACAGGGGAGGAAGGAGACTGCCGCGGGACCAGAGGGTGGAAGCGATGATGGAGAGAACAGCAGGTGTGGGTCACAAAGGAAGAGAACGACTTGGATGGAGGATCGAACACATGCAGAAGTAGGGCAGAGAGCTGCCCCCCCCCCCCCGCGGAGAACACCAGGAACGGACTCTGCTCAGATTTAAAAAGGACAGAGGGTTTTCCTTTTAAGTTTCAGCCCATCTCATATAACTAGTTTTTCCTACATTTCATTTCGGCTATGGAGAGATGTTGGAGAAACTTGCTTGAGATATCCATAGTCACTCAAAACCCCCCCGACATATGTAACTGTTGAACTTGAGTTCACTTTGCAACAGGATATTGTCGTGGCCTAAATGTCCGGCTCCCTAACATTATAGGCAAAAGACAAAACTGACAAAGACACAGACTAAAATATAGGATATACTTGCAATATGTTATATAGATATTAACCTAAAGTGTAGTCTGTGTATAAGATGATTTTCATTCTGTAATGGTGTTGATGGAAATGCCTGCTGACAGATAGGAAATCAGTCAGAAATGGACATAAGCTTTGGGAAATTGTCTAGATTAAAAAAACTATTTTTGACTAAAACATGCAAACTCACTGTTCCTCTAAAACTCACATCTCTGGTTTTGCATAAAGCAAAAAACAAAATACTTCACCAACACAATTACATTACTGTAAATACAGTAAGCATCTTGAATAATTACATAAATACAATGAATAAAAAGGAAAAGACAACAAAGAAAGCAACATTAAATCTAATAAAATTATATTTTTTTTACGTGGCCATCACACTGCAAGATGTCACCACGCTACTAGAAATAAACCTTAATCTTTGGACCATTTAGCGATCACAAGCGTGCTCGTTACAGGCATACAGATTAGCTTGGTTTCCAGTTCTCCAAGAGATATCGTTTCTCCATTTTCATTATTCTAGTCCAAGAAATGACAGGATTAGTTGTGGCAGCTTTTAAACATCTGATGTTATCTCCCTCTCTTGGGTGAACAATTAATCCCTCTCACTTCCCTTCTTCACATCAGCCTCTCTCCCTTTCTATCCCCCATCCAGAGCTCTCCCACATTTCTCGACGTCTATTCCTCTCTTCTTCTCCTTTCTCTCCCCTCCTCCTTCCACCGTACACTCGCTCTTTTCAGTCTCTCTCTCTCTCTCTCTCTCTCTCTCTGAGGAGATGTTTTTAATGTAGATAAATGGAGCAAAGTGCCCTGGCATTTAAATAACTATACAGTGCATCCTGGCTTTCGAGAGGGGAAGTCAAAGCTTCTTGTTTGCCACCTGGTGGATGGATGCAGTATTGATCATGAACAACGCCTCCTCCAGGTTAGTGAATGGGAAATGGGCCAAACTAAAAAGTCGAAGTACTTTCGCTTTAGGTAGTTCTCGTCACACAGATGATTGTCCAGGTGTTAGTGTTCCGGTAAGTTTGGTTTTTATGACTTATTTGACGCTATAAAAACAAGCAAAATATCATGATTGGCAGCTGAGACTCCTGACTCCTGATTGGTCGATGTTGTATATGGTGGGGACCTCAATTCCTTAACTCCCTCCCACAATTACTACGGACAGACTCCATTTTGATATGCTTCACACACATCATTAGCATTGTTGTAGTAACTCCCTTTTAATGCCTCCCTGTCTATTTATATGTCAACACGTATAAGAATCAGCCTTTTGTGTACATTCATCTACAAATGTACAATGTTCAGTTGTCAAAAACTATCTCAGCCCCATCACATATTCAAGTTCATAATATGCGTTTTTAAATCCACTTCCAATATTTAATTTCTAATGGCAAAAACTGTATTAGACAATCGTTAATCAGATTAATTTGACATGAGATTTCAAATGATCAAATTTGAATTCAGTTTGACCTGTGACTAAGATATTAAATAGAGTGTTATCCTATGGACAGTAGCTAGCTTGATACCATGTTGCAATATGCTAATGTTTTCTCAGTGCGCTATGCCTCACGCTCATGACTCAAACAGAGGATTCTCTGAATAGAACACAGATGAGGCTCAGAATTGCTTTGACTAGTAATAACATAATGTGTCAAAGTGGACTGACAGAGAAATACAGGTTGTAAAATGACATGATGTTTTTTTTTTAAGTGTAAGCCCATTCTGACTGAGAGTACACTCAGTCCTATTTCATTTGAAAATCTATTGACGCTGATTTGCTCTCTCTACGTTCTGTCAAAAAAAAAGAATAAACCCACAGCTTTCTTATCATGTCTGTCAGATGCGGACAGAGTGAAAATACAGTTTCTCTGTATTTATCTTGTGCTGATACAATATAGTGAGTGTTTCATTGTGTTTTTATGTGTAATGTGGTAAAATCCAGTCGAATGAGAAACTAAAATGATCACAGAGATGCAGTTGGTCCTTGTTGTGCTTTATTTACCTTAGATGCATTTTTAATTGGGGACTGGTGGGTCAAAGATGCATACTATGTAATCCATACATGTCCCTGACATGATTGACTTTGAAGTCGGAGGTCTTCTGGTGTCCGTTTCCAGTTTCACCAGGCACGTTTGAGCAGGATCTGGTCGCCTGCAGGTAAACAGTCCACATGGAGAGCAAAGACGATGGAACCCATTGATGGAGATGCATCGGCTACCGGCTTTCTGATTCATCTGCATGATCCACAATGTCGTCTGGAGCCAAAGTATCTACAAGAATATTGCTATTATGTGCCTAGTGTGGGCTCGACAGAGTATGGCAAAAAGAAAATGGAGTCTTGGCTCAGAAATCCACTCCTACCAGAAGCCCCAAAATATTGCCCGTTGCACCCAGAGGGTAATCAGACTCTAGTCGCTGTGCTCCGAGATTGCAAATCACCCCCCCCCCCCCCCTTCTGTCCATGATGTCGGCTGGAAAACATGTAAGTTGGTGATTTAAGACATACGATATGAATTAATCCCAAAAAATTTACATTTATGCAATTTTAAGTAAGAAATACAGATTAAACGTCAGCTTGTGCTTGTAATTATATTCTCTCTTTTTTGGGGACTGGCTTGAAGTTTGCACAACATGAACTCTTACTGCTGCTAGACACGAGAAGATTAAACTCAAATTGATGCTCTGAGCTAATGATGTTTGGTCAGGTTGTTCCTTTTTAATAGGAACTGCCAGGAAGTTTCTTTTAAGTGACGTGGCTTTTGACACACTGCATCAACATACATTAGCGTGAATAGAGAGATCTCTCAAACCGTCTGAGGAACACTTTCCAAATTTGGATGGAGAATTGCAGATAGAAAATTGAATCCCGACGACGGCGTCATGCTGAGGACAAACGAACGAGGCGACAAGAGGTAGAGCCCACTCAGCCCAGGGCGAATACGGGAGCGTTACCAAGTTAAATCAGCCTAACGAGCGTGAAAACACACATACTCCAGACGTCTACAACTTAAATTATCATTTTTAAACACAGATGCACAGACTCATTCACTCCAGAAAGCACACACAAACGCACACACACACACGGCACACACCAAGCACAAAGATGCACAGAAGCCACCGACATGCATCTATTTTTAAAAAGTACACAGCCGCTCCGTGCTGTTGAAGGGCAGCGAATGAAAATACCTCATTTTGAATGGTTCCATTTTCGAGAAAGCTTCAAACACGCTGCTGATACATTCTGTGTCATTATAGAATAGCATTGGTCAAAGATTATACTGTGTGGCCCATTCGGTCTGTGTGCATGAAGCCAATTTACCAGATGGCATTTTCAGTATCTCATTACTTGAACGGTATATACTCTGTGCAGCTTTTATCTCACCGACATCACACTAAACATTACTGCTGCTAAAAAAAACAGCCAGATGAAACAAAACAGCAGAGTGGAAAATGTAAAAATACAGAGGAAAAAAACCTTTGCTGGAGGAGAAAGATAAAAGATAGGGAAAGTAGGTGATTTTAAGAAGATGAAGAAAGCAAAAAGTGTGACAGAGGGGGAGAGCGGAGAACGGCGGGCGGCACCGAGGCAGTGTAACCTTGACAGAGAGCATCTTCTGACAAGCATCTGCCTCCTGTAATAATTTAGAAATAATCTCCATCCACAAAGGCCCAGCAGTCAACGCTCTGTGGCTGATCGATCACTCCGATTCAGCCCGCTGCCGGTCTGCGTGTGCGCAGGCTCAACATCGATCTCAGGCCTCCCTCTCCCCCCGTCTCGCTGCCGCGCAGAGGAAGAGGATAAAGTGAGGAAGAGGATGAAGTGAGGAAGAGGATGAAAAGGTGAACAAGAACTGAGAGGGTGGGGCGGGGGGGATGTCAAACTGAGGAAAAACTCAAAAACACTCAACACTGGCAGGGTACTGAAAAGATGATTACAGGAAGAAAAGTGAAAAATAAAACTCTCTTACAACAAAGCAGGTGGACACATCACCACAAACACCGCAGACCGAATCCGGGCCATTGTGCTGCTCTCCCATGATGCTTCGCCTCGACAAACAAACACCGTCCACTGGACAACACACAGCCCTCTAGGAGGCACAAAGCAGGTGGCCACCCACACAAGAGGAACACACTGCACTTCACACAGTCTCCCACCAACACATCCAATTACTCCTCAGCATTGTGACAGCATTAACCGCCACTGTGTGTTTGGCCCCTGGCAATTAATTGACTTTTAAAGAGTCTACCATTAGCACCAATTTAAATGAGTAGATGTACTGCTCTGCCTTCAAGCTGCAGCTAGCATCATGGTGTTATCCCAGACGGTGGAGCCCAGTTTCAAAACAGAGGAGCCATAACAGATGAGCCATGCCTCTCAAATATATCATTATGGTATACATACACAAGTGAACAGTGTGTGTGAGGTATCAATAGTAAAGGCTTATGCATTAGTTAGCACTGTCGCCTCGTTTCCCAAATTCTAGCCCCGGTTGGGTCGGGGTTTTCCTGTGTGGAGTTAGCGTGGATTTCCACGAGCACACCGACTTCCTCCCAAAGTCCAATGACATGCAGACTGTTATGGTCAATTCTACCCCTCAAAGGACAAAAAAAGTACTGTATATAATAGATGAATGGATATTGTTTCAGGCGTTATTGAGTTTATTGACAGGACAGCAGAAGCCTGAAACGAGGAGAGACTGGGGAAGACACGCAGCAAGTGTCTGGGTTGGAGTCGAACCGGCGTCGGCCTCCGTACATGGGGCACCCACTCTACCAGGTGCTCCAGCAGGCGCCATGGGCTTACTATCACTTCGTCTCTTTTCTGCTTCCTTCATTTCCTGCTTTATTTTGAAATACTCTCCTGCTCTTACATGTTTCCTGTCCCTGACCTCCTTAACCTGCACCCGTTCACCTGCTGTATCTGGCCCTGGTGGTCCTCATAGTCATCCCTTTGCCTATATACTTTAATCTTATTCATGCTGCTCTGTCCGATTGTCTTGTCCAAACTAGCTCCTATCTCACACATACCTAAGGATGTTCGCCACATTATGGACCGTTCGAAACTAATTATTGCGTCTGCAACAGGAGAAGTTATGAAGCAACGTATAGAATTAGGACTTTCTTTCTTTTTTTCTTTGTCAAGTGTTATTGAACCTGCACCTGAGCATAATTTTATCATCCATTTATACCCCCCTCCTTCATTAAAAGTGCTCTTCACAACTGCGAGTGTGACTTGATTTTGAGTGACACTCGGCCGTGAAGTGGTCGTGCACAGGTAGGGGTATAGGTTTGAGCACAAGAGCGTGCATTGCTCTCTAAGAAATGTTCCTAAACTGCTTCCAGACACACAGTAGACTTCAGCATTTTTTCTCTGCCATTAAAATATCTGGAGAATGTCTGGAGAATTGTTTCTAACATGCAACGGACGCAAAACTGTAAAAAAGCATAAATCTGAGGTGCCATACGCGTAGAGGACGGCAACAGAGACAACGACATTCGAGAGCTTTTAGTGTTAAGGGCCGGAGCAGGTTCTGCAGCGGATACAATACACCATGTCCTCACTCCTCCATGTTCTACTCAGACGCCTGAATAATATCTCCCTGCTGTTACGAATGCGTTTGACCGGCACAATCTCCTGCTGCGTTCTTCATATTTGAAGGGGTGAGTCCGGATAATGTCACGACCCCATTGTCATTTTAATTTCTGTTCACGTCTGAAAACGGCTCTTATGTTTGATTTCTCCGTTTTTGACTTGGATGTTCTCAAATTTTTTCCTTTTTGGGGGATTTGTGCTTGTGCCCTTTTCGCCCTGTTTGCGCAGCTTATTAGACTCTGACCTGCTTAAGCTTCAGTAAAGATTTTTTGGTGTGCTGCGTCTGTGCATTAAAGCCTCCGATTTTTACCAGAACTGTTACACTTATTGTGATAAGCTGGACCTGAGCTTGTAAGTTTGTAATCAATGATAGGGATTAATGTGTATCAAAGAGAAGAAAAAGAGCCGGGCGGCTTTTATCTGAGGTCGCCAAGATTACGAGAGCAAAGGACACACACGTGCGTGAAAAGAGAGAGAGAGAGAGAGAGAGGCACGAGGGGAAGCGGAGAGAGACAGTAAAGTCGACGAGGTGGGAGGGGGGGGGGGGAAGAGAACGGTGCAGAGTAAGATAATTATTATCATAGAGGTAGTTTTCCAAGGTCAATATTTGAGATTCTCCTCAACTGTCTGGCTGACGCACTGCCCCCCCCCCCCTCCCTCCCTTTCCTCTCAGAACCTCATCGCTCCACCGCTGCCTCCAGGCGAGCTCCTATCTTCCCTTTCCCTCTTTTCCCATTCCCACACCTTTCTCCTGTCACTCATGCAGTCCAGAAAGACTGTGTCCCATCACCCTGGCCACAGCCTCGAAGGAGCCGAGGCTATATAGCCGACAGCTGCTGTATATAGTTTTTCAAACACGGGAGGAATTAAACGGGCCATAAACAAACAAACAGGCCTTCCGCTGTGTAGTTGGGGGAATCCACCTGTCAGTCAGCGCAGAAACAAGGCAACGGGGCATCAAACCACATCGTCGAGCCTCTATTTCATTGGCCTGTAAGGGAAAACACCTGCCAATCATTGGAAGTGTTGGGTCATTATGCTATGACAGGCTATAACGGACTGACAGAGTTATGACAGGCTGTCAGAGCTCAAGACAGTGGGCAGAAATCATGGATAAGGAAGGAGATGGTGGAGGAGGAGGAGGAGGGGCAGTGGGCTGCGAAGGAGAGGCAGGTGAACCAGAGTTTGACAGTACGAACTCAGAACGCCTCCTGCGAGCGGGAGGGATATATAACTTTAATAGGAGGTTTTAAATTCCCCAAACACAGTTAACACATGGGGTGTGACCAGGCTTTTGAGATTTCGTGAATTTGGAAGAAAAATTCTTAAAGTCACACACTGTGTGTCAGTCCCTTCTCTCTGCCCCTGTATCACTAAATATGTGCTTTCGAGGCAAAACATATTTTTAAAAGAAATTTTACGTTTGTTCACCTGGAAAGATTTCACTATGATTCCTGTACTGGGATAGATCAATCCATCCATTATGTTTTGCCCTATGGGGACTGGAGCTGCTACCAGCGGACATTGGGTGAGAAGCAGGGTAAAACAGGTCACCACCGTATCAAATGGTCAAGATAAAAAGACAACAACAATTCAGGTTTGCATTCACACCTACAGCCAATCAAGGTTCTCCTTTTAATCTAACCCCAATCCACCTGTTTTTAGACTCTGGGAGGAAGCTGGTAAACCCAGAGGAAAACAACACAGACATGGTCATTAGTTTCTGTTTTACTTCACAAAGTGCATCAAAAAGTTTATAAACACTATGAATCAAGTCACCAAGAGAGTCCCTGAATCTCAGGTGTGAAAGACCTGTGGGAAACCTGGCACACACACACACACACACACACACACACACACACACACACACACACACACACACACACACACACACACTGCAAGTGTATAACCGGGCCGAAAGGGAGGCTCTGGGCACTCGCCTCTGCAAATGTGCACTAACACCAATAAGAGCCCTGTTGTGTTTTTTGCAGAAACATTATTTCAGGCCCAAGCCACTACTGATATGAGACGACGCAACAAGCTGAGACAGACTCTGAACGGTTTCTACTTAAGAAACAAACACAACAGAAGAGAAGTGACAGCGGAGAGCAAATGAATGCAAACTTGGGAGAAATGGAACGGAGAGAATAATTCAATCCGCAGCCACCTCCTCCAGTCGGCCAAGGAGAACCAAGCTCAGGGGAAGACACAGGGAGGCAGGAGGAGGAGGAGGTGTGCCATGCCTCTCTCCCTGGGCAGGGCGAGGGTGGCAGGCGCCCAGATAAGCCGGGGCAGAGCAAAGATTAACTGCTCGCTCTGATGGAAGTGCAAAATAAAGGCGAGGACACCTCTGGTTCCCTCGGCCTCTCTGTGTGAGTGTCCTTACTCCGTGGAGACGGGTCTGTGTACATCAACCATGATGAGAATTTTTAAACAGAGTCAACACCCGCCTGGGCAGAAATAAAGAAACTTATGTCATTCCTCCTGTGAGCAATATCCTGCATGACCTCTCATATCTTTTCAAACGTATCCCCATTTTTTTATCTTTCACATAAAGTCAAACTTTTCATTTCCCGCAATCGAATGAGAAAAAAAGCACTTGTGAGGGATCCTGCCGAGCCGGCAAGCCGCTTCTCTTCACTTCTCTGTCGCTTTTTAATTGTTTCAGCCCATCCACTTGCTGGAGCACGGCCGTTACAATAATACACGGATTTGCTGGTGAAGTTGAGCTGTTCTGTAAGAACCGTGGCGGACCAGTGAAGTTGATCTCTTGGATCATTGTAGTGTGTTTGAGCTCAAGGGCTGAAGTTCTGTTAGCTGTGCAAAGAACAGAGCTTGCCTATTTTTTTCTGCATGACTGACTCAGTTTTGCAGAAAAGTCAGTGATCGGAATGTAAACCAACACTGACGACTGGGTTTTTGTGTGTGAGTTAGATTTGCCAGTTTTAAACATTTCACAACTTCATGGTTTTTACTTTAATTAGTTTAGAAGAAAATTGTTTTGGTGTTTTATTAGAAAAGTAGATTACAAATAAATGCCCATTGCAAACCACATAACCCAATAAGCTAAAAACATAATTTCCTAAATCAAATCAGAACGGTGATTTCTGATGAGTTTGGCTTAATTAGTTATTAAATGCTATAAAAAAATGGAATGGAAAATCATTATTGACAGCTGTGACACATGATTGGTCGAGCAAATGTATGAGCAGGACTCTGATACCGTGGCTCCACATCATGAACATTACTACTAGGGCTCCAGATCACATTAAAAAAACACACAAAATCCCTTATCAAGGATATTTTGGCTTAATTTTTGTGCAACATGAGGAAGTGGAGACACATCATCCATCTTTATACACAGTCTATGGTTGACAGGGGTTAAATAGTGATCAGCTACTGGATGAAATTGCGTTGACTGGCTCTTACTCCAACCTGAAATTGTTCCAGTAACCTTGTTTCTTGTGTGTGTGCTAATGTTAAACGTCAAAATCCTTGAATCTCTGTGAAAAGCTCTGCAGCAGAGATAAACAAACGACTTGAGAGATGTGATTTCTGTGCCAAAAACACGGATACATTTGTTAGATTTACATAAATTTGGTTACTACAAGTGTGAGTGTGCTATCTGGTTATGTAAGAGCGCCATACTGTGAAAACAGCCCCTGATCTTCCGATCAATGGTCTGTCAGGAGCTAACAACTCCTTTTCAGGACACAAGCCTATTATTTGCCTTGTCCATTCCACAAGGAAGGGAAAAAAGGGGAATTCACTCAAGCAGAACTCGACTCTCCATCACACAGGAATTAAAGCACAGCTTCCCGGGGTCAGAGGCAGGCTATGGATTTCAGGCCAGCATTCAGAGATAGGGATAATTTACCTCACCGCCAACACCTACTCAGCCCACAGGCAACATGCAGCTTCCCACTCACCATCAGGCCTCTTTATGCAGATAAATGTATAGTACTGAATTCATTAAAAAAAAGAGGAATAAACCCTTAATTCTCTATGGTCTGGATCCACAACAAGTTTCAACAATGACAAACTTCTATGAGGATTATTTTGGGATATAGGCCCTCAGGTGATCATGCTTAGAAGATGGAGATGGGGGATAATCGCTGGGATGAAGAGGAAGGAGCAATAATAATAATAATAATAATAAAGTCTACAAAAAACGATGTCACCAGATGACCACGCTGTGCCAGTGTGTCTTTGAAAACACAATTTTCTTTTTGAATAAGGCCCTATTTTACAAAGTGCTTATTCCATTTTTTTTCGCCGTACAAGAAGTACGTCATATATTTTTCTATTTGATTGCTGAGATATTTTTCAAAAGGCCCCTTTCATAAAAGTGATCTTTCAGTTGTGCTCTCTGGGAAGGAAAACAAAGAACAGACAAGAGCACTGCCTCGCAATTGGAATGGGAAAAAAAAAGAAAGGAGAGAAGCAGGGGCGTTGTTAGGCATTTTAGGGGGCTGAAGCCCCCCTAAAATGTTCTTCATTTTAGGGGTTCTTCAGCCAAATAATTATTGTGATTTTTTTTTTTTTTTAAATTAAACTATTGTTTTACACATGGACAAGTTATTTATAACTCTAACATGCTACATATGTGAGTGTGTTTCTGGTTTGTATGTTTTCTCCCCTTTAAATTACAATTCAATAGCCTCTCATCATACTTAACAATAAAAGTCCGGGCACTAGGACCTTGGGGAGTCTGCATCCGGGCTGCGCTGGCTTTCTCACCCTGTCAAGTAACGTCTCTCATCAAGACAGCAGGATGACAGCCAAGGAGTTTAGCTCATAGTAAATGATGCAGGGAGTGAAATAGTAAGTACAGGTAGTTACAGAATGTGGCTTTGTAGATGTTAACGATTGTTACCTGCTTAAATTTAGGTTTACTTGAGGCAAATGAAAGTGGATATTGTAATGAGCTATGTTAACACTTAGCTAGCTAGCTAGCTATTTTGTTAGTAAATGTCTCCAGTGAGCAAGAGTGTGAACGAGCAAATTTGAAATGTAAGAAATAACTATCGACAGCTCTCTATTCTTTGCATTAATATCTATCTCTAGTATTTAAAACAATATTATCAGTGCCTATTATTCCCTTCTGCTCATAAAACAACAAATAAACAACTCAGAAGTGACACTGGCAGGTCCATTCTCCATCCATTGTGTGTGGTCCCTTTAAGAATTAGGATTTGGGAGTGACGCAGATATTGAAAATTAGTATATCCGTCTTTACAAGCAGGAAAAATAATTCTCTCTATTTGAGAAAAGTTAATTTTTGTGTTGTCAAATTTCACAATGAAATTCTGTCATCTTATACTGAATGAATGCAAGCAAAGATACAGAGAAAAATCACACTCTTTCTGATTGAACCAATCAATGAGCCATCTGAAACAATGGATATCCGCAGCCCCAAATGAGCCCTGATTTTTCGGCATTCTGCATCCTTAGGGGCTAAGCCCCCCCTTTCTTTCAATCCTAGAAACGCCCCTGGAGAGAAGTCTGCCTTTTAGCACAGCAATCCCTGATTCGAGTGTTTCTGTTTCTCCTTTTCTCTGCTCTCTCTGCAGATACGAATTTGCACACGGGAGACTAGAAATATATGTTTTATGCAGCTCGGAGAGACGGCTGCATAAAAGCACAAAGCAGTCATTTCTATTCATTTGTCTCTCGCCTGACAGGGAAATGAAGGAGTGAAGCAGATGCCATTGCCACGTGAACAAGTTTCTTAAACACAGAACGCATCTTTCCTCTCAAGAACAAGTTGGATAATTAGATACCCCGACCCCCCTCCCCCCCCCCCCCCTAAACACTTCCGGCCTGGAACCCATATTGTCACTCAAATGAATAATTTTGCGTGAGGCAGGAACAGGACAAAAAACGACAAATCTTCTGCCGTGCACTGACGTTTGTTTAGGAGGAAAAAAAGGAAATCAGAGCATTCAAATGGAGCTGAAAATGGTACATTCAGAGCTCAAATAAATGTGTGCGCTGCAGATGAGAAGGAAAATGCTGGAGGCGGCGTACTGGCATGAAGCAGATCAGGTTCTGACATTTTGTCTAATGTGAAATGCTGCCAAGGCGCAGTGGGTGGGATGTTGTGACCTTTATCAGTGGGAGTGAGAGAATGACCCAATAGCATAAGCACAATAATCTGGTGATACAACAATCTGCTTTAACACACCACTGTGACGTATGTGCGTGTGTGTGTTATCGAGTGTGCACACATATGTGGTATTATGACCTCCGTATGTGTGTGATTGTCAATGTGTGTGTGTGTGTGTGTGTGTGTATGTGTGTGTGTGTGTGTGTGTGAGGGTTGCTGACCTTGTAGCGCATCTTCAGTGGGCAGCAGCTGATGCTATCGCAGGTTTGTACAGGTGACTTCTCCTCTGAAGGTTAAACAAGGCTTTAACCTTCAGACAAGGCTTCGAAGCTAGCTGACCATACAGTATGTTGTAAGTGTGTCCGTTCATATTTGTACGTCTGTGTGTGTGTGTGTGTTTGTGTGTGTGTGTGTGTGTGTGTCAACGCTTTGCTGCAGGTTGTAACAGATGGTTGCTAATGGAAGTTCATAGATCTGAATGACAGGGGCCAGGGGATTGGGAAGGAGATTATGGGAGAGGATATGTGATTCAGTGTGTGTGTGTGTTTGTGTGTGTGTGTGTGTGTGTGTGTGTGTGTGTGTGTGTGTGTGTGCGTGTGTTTGTGTGTGTTTGTGTGTATCCATATGTTGGTGTGTCTATTATTTATCCATATGTTCAATTAGCATGTCCGCCTAGAAGAAAAAGGACAAACTCGTGCTTCTAGATAATGTACAGAGGTTGTTAGTCATGCTGGTGGTTTGGCTTCAGGTCGGTCAATCAATCAGTCGACAACTTAACTCTACGTCAACAGCTACTGATTGTATCATAGGATTTATGATGAATTATAGGCTAGGGGAATAATATCAGTCTGAGCATTTAGCTCAAAGCAGCGCGGTATCTTATTAAACCCATAGAGAAAAGCTGTAGGGTTTTAATTTTCATTGGAACATTCTGATTCTGATTCATGTTAAAAAATGTACGAGCTGGAGAGAGTTCGTTCTCATTTTGATCAGTATCTCACTGAACTGGATGTCAAACTAGAAAAGTAATTTCTGCTCATGTTCTGGGAGAAATATGATTTAATAACTGCTTTGTACCATTAGTTGAGACCGTTAATCCATAAATGATGCCAGTTTTCAATAAATACATTTACAGCTGGTTTAATCACACTGAGCACACCTTAAAATATCGTAAATGGTGAATTGTTTCTTGAACCTGACGGAAGCTCTCTGAACTACATCGACAAATAATGTGATTTCGGTTTTTGCCAATCAGTCCAGACAAAGTTTCCTCTTCTATTTTCACCTAAGTAGAGCTCGGCCTACTTCCCCAGTTCTTCTCTGATGGGACCTGAGAGTTATAACTGCCTCCCCAAAGGCCTACAGGAAATGGAAAATCCAAATTACTTTGTTAAATTTAGTGTTTTTTTTTCACTTTACCGCGGTGGTAGCTGTCGGGGGTGCTGGGCGAGCTGGGGTTGATATATGAAGTTAGATCTCCTACAGCAGCATATACAAAATGTCTCAAGCATGTTAAAGTCCGGACTGGTGATTGGGTTCATTAATTATTCAAACCATATGACCTCCCCACACTGCTCAGACACACTCATTATAAATCCCTTGTAATTCATTAAGCTTCCTAAATGAACACAAGCCATACTGAGGGGGTGCATGCTATTACTGAGTGGCTCGCCTCGCCTCGGGGGGGAATGGTAAGTTTGTGGATCAAGTTTTAATGGCAGGATGACGAGGGCAAAGTTGGACGTCTGCCAATGACTTCAGCAGAGGCATCGATTAGAGGAGGACAATCAAAGTGGAAACAGGTAAAGAAATAAGGAAATAATTTAAGTCTACGTTAATTTCATTGAGAATAAAAAGAAAATTATTTTGCTTCCTCCATTTTACTTTCCAGCAGAGAGTTATATAGGTTTATTATGTATGCAGAAGTTTAGCAAAGAATCCTCTCCCCCACAGAAAACACACATCGCAATACCCCAGATTTACATAATACACACCTAGCAGCTAGTCTGGAACACCCCCTGAAGAGCCTAGTAAAACAAGAACAAACGCATGTTGGAACCAATTGCAACAGAGGGTGCCGCAGCAGGCCAATCAGAGCAGGCTGGGCAATAAACTGATAAATTAGAACTCGACACATCTTTCTGTTTTGTTTAGAATGCAGCATGAACTTGCTAAGGCAGTGAAGATGTAATCTGTGGTTAAAAGCCTTAAAAAACTTATCCAACCCAAGGGCTTGTTTTTCCATAGATGGATAAACATTATTTCAGGTTGAGGTGAGAGAGTGAGGACAAAATTATGCTACCTGACTGCACTGAGCACAGCAACCCACTATTTAAATAGAGTGCCAAAGATTGACATAGTTTTCGCATCATCTTCCCATACCTCATGTTATATTGTAAATTCTTTGGTTGTTATGTTTGCCATCTGGTTCTTCAGCACAAAGAGGGAGAGAGGATGATAGAGAGAAAGAGAAAGATAGAGAAAGAGAGCAAGACCGAGTGAGACAGTCAAGACCAAATAGTTATAAAGCCACATTAGCAGATGTGGATTCTCCCAAAACCACCTCTTCCATATATTTACCTTGTAAATGCTTGATGTTGTTTGGTAGCTCTGTACATTATATTTATGTGTCTAGCACATTTCAGACACTAAGTGTTTTTAAACCTGTTTATTTGTTTGTGCCGTTTGTTAGCCTTGGCACTTTACTGCTTATTTCACTCAGGACATGTCTCTTATGATATAAAAACAACAGAGGTGCTGTTAAAAGCTAGAACCGGCATGAATACAACCTCACATCTGAAGGTTATACTCTTATTTCCCCCCGCACTGCATGCATGTCACATTCTCATAACGGCTGAGCAACCCTAAAAGTCGGATCCTAGAATCATCGCTGTATTCCGGTTCAAAAATCACTTAAATATCTCTCCAGAATGACGTGAGGGGGAGCAAGGGCGCCGGGAAATCTCACAGCCTCTCAAAGAGGGAGACAGCTTCTTCATTTGTCACCACTTCACGCCAACAGGAGAGACATAATCACTTGCTGCTGGTGGTGTAATTTATTGCGGGCACACCAGCTGCTGTCGCACTGCTGCTGCTGGGAATGACAAAAAGAAAACGTACGAATCCAAGGGTTTTCAAGTGATTTCCATATTGTGAAATCACTTGATCCTTTCTTTTAAGGACGTACACAGTATTCATCAGTTTACCGCACTGGAGGCGGCACACCACACAAAACCACACTGAATAAGTGACTGGAACAAGTCAGGAGCTCCATTGAAATCAATAGACAGGTCCAAATCAGACAAGGAGAGCTTCACTTTTACTATTCCTCCTGCACTCTGCCACCGAGGACCGATCCAGATGTGAGTGACAGCTCTCGCCCCTCGGCTTCACTGTGGTGGGATCGGAGGAGCCTCGCTTTAAGGGCTGGTGGCCCTTTAAAAGACTGAAGGCTAAATTTAGCTGTTATAAATTGGTTATTTGTGCCGGATGCCTGTTCAATTAAAGCCAGCCACTGAGGCGGCTGAGAACTCACTGGCTTGGTGACTCAAGTCATCAACCTCCACCCACAGAGAGGTGGTTACAGTCGCACAGTTACAACACTAACAATAATTAAACTGTTGATTTCTCATTGTTGCTTTTAATCCACCATGAACATATATGTGTATAAAGTGAGTTATCACTAAAATGGATAAATAAATAGTTACACATTTCATTTCTCAAACCATTAGATGATCAAAGCTTCACACTTGACAGTTTTGTTTAAAGATTCATCTTTATTCTAATAAAGCTGGAGCATAGAGAAATTGAGCAGATTCACTTCATGTGTTGTTATGATGGATTGTTGCACGCCAGCACCTCTTCAACCCTGCATAGACTTTATAAAGGTATAGGTCGTAAGCCCCATCTCCTCCGTATTAGAAGGCTAACTTAAAACTCAAAGTCCACATTAAGTATATTTTTCTCAAGCATGTTTTCTGTCCTTTTAGGTAGTTCTTATAACAATGATGTTTGCTGAGGTGCTCATTTGTCTGGTCAATTTGGATTTAAGGATTCACAGCTGAGACTGACTCACGATTGGTCGAGCACATTTATCAGCAGGACCTGGATACCAAAGCTCCATTATCCGATCGCTACAGCAGAGTCTGGCTCCATAATGCAAGATGGGGTGTATCCAGGATTTTTTTTTTTCATTTTGGTGCAACTGGATGACATAGTGTCACAGAGGGGTTTTTGACCACTCTCAGCAATGCAAACATATCAGTATAAGTATCAGTGTGAACAGGTCTCAAAGTTCACCAGTTCACACTTGTGCTCACGTGCGTTCTCACACTCCCTTCAGAAAGTGTGTCGGCTGTGAGTGTGGCGCGCGAGCCGGTGTCTCAGTGAATTATTAACAAACGCAACATGATGACCAATGACTTGGAGCGGCCCTTCCCTCCCAGTCCCTGACCCGGCTGTGTCGTCTTGGTGTCCACGGTCAGGGGGAGACGGAGGCCCACGCGGTCCCGGCACGGTGTCTTGTCCGAGCTCCCCTGCGATCCCGAGTCTTCGGTTCACTGTGACGTCCCTCCGATCACACAGGCCCACCAGTCGTCTGCAATTTGTAGTTTTCGATCGCTATGACAGATATATCTATATATATCTATATAAACTATATCTTCTAAGGTTCATTTACTCGATCTGCAGAAAAATTCCCTTTGCGACTCAATAAAATAATTTGGCCCTTACTGTTTGATGAATCATGCCAACTGATGTCAATATTTTCAAAATCTGAAAAGTTGACTGATCTGCACATTGTCTACTACCACAAGGCCTACTCCGTAAACCGAGTTTCTTGGTAAGTCTGTGGTGCTCTCTCTCTCTCATCAAGAGTCAGACTATTAGATCAGTACAACTCTCATGTCTGTGCACTCAATCTGAAGCAAACTAGCAGCTACAAACTGGTTGGCCTATCTCAGCATAGCGTTGGAAACTAGGCCCTGTCACATTTTGTGGAAAAGTTCATACTTGAACTGTATTGAAAGGTTTGAATTCAAAATATCATACTAGAAGCATATCAGACCATCTTAAGTAGTTTGCTTTAAGATCCAGCAGAGGGTGCACACTATCAGCTTGACCTATTGCATACCCTCTTGACCTGTTTACTGAGCAGAGAAGCTTCAGTTGTTCAGCCCTGTCTGACTGTGTGCTTGGGGGGGGGGGGGGGGGCAGAGTATTTAAATATGTTTGAATGAAATGCATGTTATGTCTGAGAAGTTCAAATTGGATTTTTGGAAAAGTTGACAGCTCTATGGTAAACTCTGGGGTTTTATTCATTAGATTTATATGAATGCGTGTTCCAAGGTCAAAGATGGATTTTCTCACTCAATTGATTTGTTGTTTTGGTGTCATTCACCATGTCCACAAAACGGGGATTGGGTTTAAATGTCGGGACATAAATCATCAATCTGCTCGCTGTTGATCATAAAGCAACAGACAACAGAGGGTCAGTCAGAGGAGGGGAATATAATAAAAGGGTAATTTGAAGCTATAGAGATAAATATATAAAGGCATATTGCATGTGATGAGCTGGAGACAGACAGTATCAAGAATGAATGGTTATGGACGCTGTTTGTTATTTCAGCATCAGACAAGCTGCCTCAGGTGTGAACGGCCCATTTGAGACTACACTGCACTTCAGCTTCACTTGTGCTCTAAAGTATTTGCTGCACATCCGCTTATGTGTTGCACATAAACCTGTAGAATGAATCCTATCTACGGGTCAATCTAGTGACGTGAGCCACAGATCTCAGCCACTGAAAGGGTTTTTGCTTTATATTGTGAATGTTTGTCTGCTGCTGCAAACTCCCGACAAACTCCTGTAGCTTGTCAGGACACTTCCTTCCTTCCCGACCCTGCAACCATCTCAGTAACATCCCAGTGGAGCGCTGGGTGTGTATCCATCAAGCCGGGAGCAGCCCAGAGGCGTCCATCCCACAGCCTGTAAGTGGTATTGGAATGGTATTGAGATCTGTGTAATTGGATTAGACCCACCTTAGTCCCCCCCCTCTTTTCCGCCGGCCTCCTCTGTGAAATCGGAACTTAAGAGCATTGACAATGGTCGTTTTTGTTGTGCAGCGGCTGATGGGAATGTAACATGATCTCCGTCTGTAGCTCCTGGCCTCATCTTGCCTCCCCGAGGCTGGAAAAATCTCAGCAGCAGCCTGACTGACAGCTCCACTCTGCCTGCCTTTGACTGACAGCAGCACAGGATGCTTGTGGGGTCTCTGCTGGTTCGGAGGAGGGAGCCAAACTGATCTCAGGGCCAGTGTGGTGATCATATGGAGCCTCGTGAAGAGACGCACAGGGAAAGGGATGAGGGCTCAGATCAGTCCGGGAGGTCCAACACACCTGTTTGGCTTTCTACACATGACAGGTTAGGTGGAGGGCTGTGTTCTCTGGCTGATCTCAGTTAAAAGGCCTGTCAGACACAGACACAGACACACACACACACACACACACGCACACTACCATAGCTGCACTCAGGTGTGAGCCTGTTGCTCCCCCGCCACTACAGAGAAACTCATACCGACAGCGCCGGTTCATGCAATGTGCAGTACACAAACACACACTGTGCCCAGCTGCACATTAATGCACTGAGAGTAGTGACACAAAGTGAAAGAGATAGGATCTATGTTTGACAATTTAGAGGAAAAAAAAGTCAAGATGCTCAATTTAATTTGAATGTGCCGTCACAGGCCTCTGGGATCCACACTCATTCAACAGCAGCAGTGCAGATATTAGAGCTTGACTGATATTGTGTTTTGAGGGCAGATTCCGACCGGTACAGTATATGGGCCAATATTCTTAGGTTGTTTGTTGTTGGTTTGTACTGGAGATTATAGGTTTTGCTTCTGTTCACCTGGCCCAAGCCAGGAGAGGACAAATAGAAATTAGCTAAATTAAGATTTCGCTTCATCATCAAAATGCAGTTCGTTTGCCGGTACCGTTTCACATGAATGACGACAAGAACAAAGCAAATACATATACAAAGTTATTGCACCGCGCATTACGAATCCGTGCCTGCCGTGAAATTGACATTACCACGCCTTGTTAACATTTAGTGCTCGTTCCACACAGGGACACTGAGACCTGCAGTTGGACAGATGAACAAACGATTCATCTTTTACTTTCACCATTTCTAAATGAACCACATCTTTCTCTACCTTATGTTTTAAAAAAGAATAGGTTTTCATACCGGACATGCCAAACAGCATCTGTGATGGGCCAGCTGATAAAATCATTGAATCATTATTATCAGTCAGGTTGTCTCATGTGACTGCTATCTGCGTCAGATAATCTGATGTCCACGTATAAAAGAAACACAACGACGTTTGCTTCGGTTCACAGAGCCACTGAAATGAGCAGAAGACTCAACCATGAAAGGACTTTCTTTTTTTTTTTTCTCCGTGTCACATTTTTCGACCTGCTTCAGAAAACAAAGGGATTTATAGAAACTGTCCAGCGGCACCATGGAAGCCTGTCAGCCGCCCGGGGTTTGTGTTACATTTACATTTTTGACGACTGTGGAATCAGATCATTATTTGAGAAGATCGCTGCAGCCAGAGGGAGGAGAGGCAGAGCAGACGGGGACGTGGAGTGGAAGAGATTGAGACGAGTGAAGGGAAAGAATAAACAACTACATAAAGTCCGCTCATGTTGCTTCTATTTTAAGAGTGATAGGAACATCGAGTACATTGCACTTTAAATAATGTTTTATTTAGATATTAGATAATAATTTCCTGGTGCTGGATTGAAAGAAAAGAGACTATTTTGTGCTCATTAAACTCTTTTCAAACTGTTGCATTTCTCAAACTGTATCTTTTCCGTGGCAGAAATAATTCCAGCTTCATTGCCGAAGCAGGTTTAACAAGAAAATGCTCACGTCCTGGATTTGGGGTTTTTCCTTCCGTCCCGTTCCCTGACTGCACAAACACAGCATTTAAATGACTAAAATGTGTTAGTAATTAAGGAATTAAGGTTTAAGCAACTAAGGTTTAAGCAACTAAATCCAAAGCAGTAAAAAACGCTTCCCTCCCCACTTTATATCAGTAACTGAGTATTTAGAGTCAATGTGTATTTTCTCATTAGTAACATAAACATGAATTACAACGAATCACCCGCAGCAGTATTTAAATAGGTTGCAGAAGAATAATTTCTTCCTGCACGCGCACGCACGCCTGTGCATGTGTACACACACACACACACACACACACACACACACACACATGCTCACCTCCTGTTTTTTCAACGTGTGGCAGGGAATATATGGGACTAAATAACCATTACAGGGGGTAGAAACAGCCTGGAATATAAAACGCTGTCAATACAGCGCCGAGCAGAGTTTGAGACCTTCTTATCTACAGAGTGCATTAAGACATGGCTTTCACTTTTCTCCTCGTATGAATAATAAGTCCACATGAATATATTCACATAATGTCTTGAATTTTTAGTTCCAGTGAAAACTGAAAATCCCAACCTTCTAAAAAATGAAACGCGTTAACTTGTTGCATACGTCTTGTTGAGGTTTGTTCTACATGATGACTAATGGCTCCCTATTTGTTGGCGCACTTCGTTTCCTTTTTGCAATTCCTTTTTTATTTGGCTCTCTTCCCCCGGCTTCCTATTTTTTTTTCTTTCTCCCCAAAGTCTTCTCTACCCCCCCACCCCCCCCCCCACCCCCCCCCCCACCCCCCCCCCCCCCCCCCCCCCCCGCCATCCTCGGCTCCCTCTCTACTTCCCTCCCGCTCTGTGCTCATTTTTAAATCTATGAATTTCTGAACATCATTTTCTTGATTTTTCCACGCCCCAGGGAGACATTCTCATTCCAGCCTCTCTCTTTTTTCACCTCATTTCCTCCCTCCTGAGTGAATCTCCCAGACGGGATGTGAGGTGACAGTGTGGCCTGTGGAGGTTAGGGTGGGGTGGGTCGGGTTTGTGTGTCTGTGTCTCTGTATGTGTGTGTGTGTGTGTTGAAAGAGGTGGAAGTGGTACTGAAAAGGAAAACCGGGTTGGAGGATCAATGCTCTGCTCTTCCAAATCCAATCCTACACATGACCACGGGAGACGTACAGTAACACCTTCTCTTCCCTTTCAGGATCCGAGCCGGAGAATTAACCGTGCCTTTGAGAGACTTCTGCTTCCCCTTGGCATGAATGTGCCTCGTCCCACAAGGCCTCATGCTCTCGACAGATATACACTCCTGCCCCTTTGTGAGGATTCAGCAGTGTTAAAAAAAAAACCTCCATGCTCTTGCCTTGACTGACCAAATCTGAGCAGAAACAGAGAGAAGTGAAAGTGGACAGAGCCTGAAACCGGCCCGTTCTTAAACGAGGAGCCACATGGACGAAATTCTAATTATCCCCTACAGGCACTCACAGACGAGAAACTCACACACATATGATCTGAAACCGTAGTGTGCGTTAGAGCAAGAGGGATGGGAATACATGTAGATTCTATCATTTCAGTGTAGCGAGTGTGTGTAGCTCCTGCAGCACGATGAAGCTGATCAGAGTGATTCAAAGGAATCAGTGTGTGTGTGTGTGTGCAGTGTGTGTACGTGTGGGTGAAGATGATGAGCATCACAGTCTGATTAAAAGGACTTTCTCACAGCCATTGAGGGGGGGGGGGGGGGGGGACAAATTAAGGTTTAAAAAGCAAAAGAATACAAATTATAATCAGGTAATTTGGGAATTACGAACCCTCAACGTCCGGTAATTTTAAGTGTGAAGGTGACTTGAAAAGATATTTACTGCACTGCAGACAGCAACACTTTTATTGTGTTCTAGTTTGTCTTTTTCAGAATTAGCTCAGACCAGTGCAGTGCACGTTCTTAACCAGCCTGTTTGCTGGTTCGTGGTGACGCTGGCTGCAGCTTTTCACTCTGACACTGTAAAAGACCGAGGGCAGGACTCAGTCCACAGAACCACGGAGCTGTTCACCTGTTTATTTTATACTTCAGGGAAGCTCGACTCAGTAGCAGAACCGTGGAGAACCAGTTATCCTGAACGTGCTTTGATGATTCCCAGCCACAGCGCTCTGTAGCACCGGTGAATACTGAACCCTCAAACGTCCGAATCGCACCAAATTCGACTTTGCATTGTTTTGGGCCCTTAACAATACACACGCAGAGTGTAAAGCCGATTAGATGAAAGGTTGTTGACATATACGTTCCACATACAGACAGATTTCTGGACTCATCAGATAGATGATCCTTTTCTTCATCGATTGTCTACACGTTCCCTTATTTCCCTCCCTGTCGCTACTCTCATCCCAGAGTGGCCTCCCCTCTTCCTCTTCCTCTCTCGGAGGTTCCTCACTGTGAAAGCAAAACCATTTTTTGGAATAATCACAGAACTGTCTGAACATAACAGCGGGAATAATTATATTGGGAGAATGCAGGACGCTGCAGTGATAACCTCAGAAATAACTGACAACATTGCAGACTACACAATGTATGCAGTCAATACTGAACAGGAAAACAAGAAACTCAAATATGCTCAGCAGAAAAAAAGAATAATCTTAAAAACCTACTGCAATAATTCAGAGGAAATACACTGCTCTCAAGAAATTGAAGGAAGAAAGTCAACATCCTTCAATCACTCAACATTGGAGGAAGTTCAATCATCCTTTGCCACTGCACTTTACTCTTTACAAATATTATTCTGTCCGTAGTGAAAGGTCAATATAATCTACCTATTTTCTGTATTTTAATTTAAGTATTTGGAAGAAATACATCATCTATTACCTTTTTTATTCTATTTAATAATGCAATGTATTTTGTCTTTTAGGAACATGCTAACAAATAGATAAGAGGATGATACAAAGTGAACAATTGTATTTGATTTCTATTTCAGCGTGTACACACAATGAGGCACGTTCGATAAATATATTCTACATATTATATTTGAATATATATATATATAAGTCACTGAATGTATTTGTATCAACAGTAACTTGGCTTTCCAGGAAATTCAAAGGATGCAGTGTGTTTGTTACCTGTGCACTACGAGAGTACAGAGTGTGTTTGTACACATGCAGGTGTTACAACGTGTGGAGAACCAGCCTCTTACCTCCAGGGCTTTCCTCTTACTGTTGAGCAGCTTGGAGATGTCCCGGGCCACTCGCTCCACCAAGTCCTTGGGGTTATTTCTCTTGATCTCGAACTGGCTCTTCTTCTCGTTATAAATCTGCAGACGGAGAACAAAAGGGAATCAAAGGTCAGGCGGCCGGAGCCATTGTTTCAATCGAGAGGCTCACACGGGAGAGGGTTTGCTTATTCCAGAGGTAGCACAGGCGATGGGATGGTAAACATTTACTGCAAAGCGGGCGGCACACAGCCTGGTGTTATACCCATAAGCGTCAGCCCTGTAGCAGAATTAAACACAGAACCGAGGCTTAATGGCAGAGCACTTAGCGTGCTAGATGCAGTCTGGCAGTCAGGATCAAATTAAATGAACACAAACGCACTCCAGCAGATCCTCACTGCCGGGTGAACACCTTCCGTCTCCACAACGTTAACTCTTTTAAAGCTACGACAATTAGCCTTATGTACAGCCTGGTGACAACATGTTGGTGAATTGATCCACTGGTTGAATGAAGAATATCCTGAACTCAACAAGCCCAAGACTTTTTAGCAGTGAAAACTTATTAAAGTGAAAGTAGGAATTATTATCAATCAGAAATTGGCTCTAAAAAGAACTCTTACAGCTTCACACAGATAAGAACCAGTTAAGACCAGACTGTTTATAAAGATGAACAATATGACTCATCTTGATCTCCCCCTGGTGGCTGTATTATTGGTCATACACGCTGCCTCCCCCATTTATTCTTTAAACAGATATTTTTTTCTCAAATATAATTTCCGTCATTTTAGGTAGATGTTATCACAATAACGTTTGTGCAAGTGTTCATTTTGGTTTTAATTAGTTTTGGGATGCTATAAAAATGGGGATGAACATCAAAATTGGAGTGAATGTATAACCTCGGTGCTGTGGCTCCACCCTCCCCCCCCACCCCCCCCCCCCCCCCCCCCCCCCCCCGATCCGACTCTGTCTCCAAATCGTATTTTCAGCACAAGATGGCAGTGTGGATACAACCAGGATATGTTTGGCTTCACTTCTGGATAGTGGGAGGAAGTGGAGACGAGTCATCCATCTTCATATACTGTCACTGGTCAAGACCCATAAAGCACACTCCAAATTTGCAAACCTTTTAAAAGAAGTCATAGAAATGGGTTTTGGGTGCCAGGAGGAACTGAGATGTCTGGGGAGGAGGGGCCTCCAGAGGTAGAATGACAGATGCTTGGACCACTGACAGAGGAAGGTACTTGGGAGATTAGTCTGCTACCCCTGGAAGAGTTGTGGCTGACTCAGCATCCACGGCTCTCTGTTGGATCTGTATCATACAACCGAGCACTGCCCGAGGGATTAGCTCATATCCTGCTGCCCTAAGACACAGAGAGACCCACTTTCACACCTTAAAACCCATTTTGTATAGTTCTGTCTGAGGAAAACCAGGAAAAGCCTGTTGTGGTCGAATATTTAAAAGCAATTAGTGTCGTATTCACATTCTCCTATTTTTTTGTGTTTGGTTTAATCGGCCTTATACATTGATTAACTCAAATTTGACCTCTTCAATCAAACAATCAATCATTTTACTCAAGTGATTAGACATTTGATACTGAACGCTTGATATGAGGATGTACTGCAGTGGTTTTAACAGATAGTCACAATAAGTAGAATATCAGACTTTAGTTTAAATCTACAGCTCGAAAGATTGAAAGAGTCCACAGCCGCCTGAAGAGAAGATATCACACATGTTTCAGATGTAGCCACTCATTAAATATGATTGATCTTCAGACCGGTGGGAGGACGTTTTGGAGACATGTCGTTATAAATATATATATACTTTAAAAAAAAGTCATTTTGAAAATTAATTGGAAAAACTTGATGTCTCTTCTTAAACACTTTGGCAGAACAAAGACTTTAATTCAGGTTTGAAGTGTTTCTGAGGTCAAAGTAAGACTTTTAAAGAAGTTGATTTCAGCCTTAACAGGAGTCTGTTCCAACGCAGAGGAAAGAATTGACCAGACAAGAGACCACTGACATCACAATTGGAGAACATGGTGAAATTCATGGTTTTTCTTTTACTGCCAAGTATTTCACAACCTTATGCTTTTCATTAGTTTACAAGACTATACTGGAGCTTCAGGAATATACTGCTCTTAAAACATATGACAGAATCTGTGAAACAATACTCTCTTAACATATGTGTCATTAAACAGCTATTAAACCCGTGGACACGCTATCTTTTTACTCCTTTGATGTTATCCATCTCTTTCATTCACTTAGCGGCGACTGTGCACTTTAACAACCACGTATATGCAAATCAAACTTGGAGGCTCACAGCAAAACTTTAGAAAAAAACACGAAAACAGCCTGGATAATATGAGGGACACAAAAAAACTAGTTAAATAAATAAATGTGGAAATAGAAAATGAAAAACTAGTAGATCTGATGATCACAATGCTACAAATAATCTGGCTTTACTGAGTCAATCTTTCATAAATTAAGAAATGAACACAGAAATACAGAAATCAATAAATGTAGGGTTACAAAAAATAGCCCCTTTAAGCTAGATTTAGTTTTCATTTATTTGTTTGGTTGTTTATTCGTTTATTCTTTTTTTTCCATATTTTTGTCCTTCGTCAGTTGAGGCCTATAAATATGGCACAAAGACCTGGAAGGTGAGTCTTTACAACACTGCAGTTTGCCAGTCTCATGCATTCTCAGTTGGTTCTGTTCAGAGCGAGAGAAACACTGTGTGCATGTATCATGTGATCTGGTTATGCATTAATTAAACAAGGCTATTTTGGCGTCAGGTTTCAGAGTCCGTCTATGGTATTTGATATTCAATCGTTGATCCGCCCACACGCATGCACACACACACAAACACGCGACAGCTCACGTATCAGTTCGATCACACACGACTGAAATCAGCCCAGTCCGAGGTCTCCTGACTGAATAATTCCTCTAAAACGGTCAAAGTAATGATCTCCTTCTCTGTTATGAAATATCACGTCTGTGGGATTGATGTGTTGATGTGCAGCAATTAGGAAAGGAAAACACTGGGGTCCATACGATCCATCTCTGTCAAGCCGGGAGCTGGGCAGGCCGCCAGAGGCAGTTTCCTTCCACCGGCCCAGCGAGCAGGCAAACCTGGCCCCAGACGCTCCCACCGCGCCAGCCGAGCACTCTGGTGAGATTGCCCGGTGTCTTATTTTGGCCGCCCTCTGAGGGAATCAAGGATCCTGCTTAGTTTCAAACAACACTTCTACTTCTCAAAGTGAAACCTGAAGGTGAAATCTGCAGGCTCCTTAATAATGCGACAACATTTTTTTTTTATCTGTAAATGTTTTTAGACGAGTGAAACAGGTGGTTCAAATCTTTTCGTTACATTTTTTCGCTTGGGCTCCTCATCCCTAGAAAGTCATTAGTTTGCGATTTAACAGTCTCTGCACACACACACACATACACACACACACACACACACACACACACACACACACACACACTGTATATCCATCATTACCCTTCAGTTCTAAGTGAGGCGGTCCTCAAACCAATAATCACGTGAACGTTAGCACAAATGAGCGTTGCTGTGCATTTTCACATACACATCACCGCAGGGACTCACACACACACACACACACACACACACACACACACACACACACACACACACACTCATTCCAGAGGGCTTTTTGTCAAGGTGGAAGAAGCCATTAATGGAATCTTATTAAACCATAAAACCAGAGCAAAGTTTTCTCCGCTCCATTGACAGACTAGAAACTCTTGACTCTTATAAGCGATGCATTTTCAAGTCGATTTAAAAACCATGTCAAATTTGTTTTTAAATCAATATTCATTTCCTTAATGTGTGGTAGTGCTCTCTGCCTCTGCCTCCCTCTCTGGAAGATTCATGACCGTCTCAGGGACATTACAGACAGAGCCTTGTCTGCTCTGAGCTTAGAAACAGAAGATAGAAGTGAGAGATCAATATGTAAGGATTCCTAAAAATATTTTTGTTTTAATAAACAGGATGGTCCTTTTTGTGAATCCCATCTAAAAAAAAAAAAAATTTTCTGGATCAGAAAACTTGACTTGGCCTTAGTATTTAGGGATTGAAAACGTCAGACGTGTACTGTGTATTTGTACAGCATCCAATACCACAATCATCAAACAGCCTAAATGGAAAATATACTGCCAAATTACCTCCTCAAAACATAACGCCAGCAAACCATTAACAAATTGAGTCAACCACTGTCACTGTGGTCCACAACTTGCAGCACACACACAGTTAGTAAATGGCCACCAGCCCTCATTTAAAAAACACAGGCCGAAGGATTATCAAACTGGGGTTGATCAAGATCAATAGTGGGTCCAGATAAAAAATACAGGTTACAGTTGGGGCTGTTACTTTTTCCGCTAGTCAAGTTCCAACGGGTTTGACACAACACTGCCTGTGTTTTGAATATATTAGAATATGCTTTGCTATTGCTGGAGTCGTCCAGCATGTAATTACTGACTTAATTTATTGATATTCTGAAATCACATTTAAATTCACTAGACTGAGATTTATATTTGGATCGGCACTCAATAACACATACTCGTAGATATCGGTTCCCTAAGCATGCCTGATTTTCTCATCAAGATCTAAGAATTATTCTCTGAGAAAATAAGGAAAATGTTAAAAATAAAAAAGATCGATCTTGCCATGTACTTAAACTAAAGTAAAAAACAATTCCTGCAACAACTACACAGGGGTGCAAGCATCAGGAGGTAATCAAACAGGTCTCTATAGTTTGAATATGGGGCACTGGGGCCCATAGAATAATCTAGTGGCAGCAAAGTGGGGCAGTGGTTAGGCCCCAAGGTTTGAACCAGCACCTTTCTGTGTGCAGTTTGCCCAGTGTTTGTGCCCCCCTCTAACCCAGTGTCATCTGGGATTGACTCCAGCCTGTGACCCTCAAAGCAGAAGTGATATAGATAATGGATGGATGAGTAAAGAAATCCAGATATATCCACATACACAGTTTGTTCCCTCCTCCAGTGATCTATGCCTCTCTATCATGTATCATGTGCTGTGACATAATAAAAAGCACTAGCATTTGTTTTTGTGTGCGATCAACTATGGGTGTTTTCCTGAGGAAATCCATTTCCCGTTTCATCACTCCTTGTGGACTAATAAAAACACAAAAGGGAGACAAATAGAGATAGATAGGGGTGTATGGCGCTCATCTTCCTGACAGGTCAGCCATTACATCCTCCTGTAACGGGGCAGATGAGGTCCCTGCCCTGTCTGAGGGAAGATTGAGGGGCGCTGTCAACCGGACGGAGCTCGGGCCCAGAAAGAAGCAGCCGGCCGACGAGCATTAGGCTGCAGGAGGAAGTGACTCAGACGGACGGCACCTGGTAATGTTTGCCACGACAGGCCGGGGGGGGCTTTGAAATCCCCTTTAGCTACAGGCCGGAGAGGAGGGACCATCATCACTGAAGGCCCTCATGCATTAGCCCAGCTGAAATTATATTTGAGGGTTTTTGAGCTTGACTCACTCACAGGTAATGGTCCAGCAGAAGGAGAAGCAGCAGACTGATCACCATTTGCAATGTTGGAGCTGAGGTGAACAAATACCAGAAACATAGAGAAACATGCTAATAGTTGTCATCAATTGCAATATAACAAAAGATCAATATATTGATACATTTTTTATGCATTGTACAAACACAGTAAGGAGGTATAACACTTGATTGGTTTTGATGTTCCACTCCAAGTCGAGAAAGTGAAGTCGATGCTAAAGTACTTGAAACAAGCATTCTCTCAAATGACCAGCAGAGGACGACTGTTGCAAAAATAAGTCACTTTCTAAGTCTAAGAGAAAATGACTATACTTCTAATAGACGATATTGCATGGTATGCATTGGGGAATGGATACCATATGATTGACAGCTAGTAACATCCAATGGGTGTAGTTCGCGGGTGTAGATGTGAGTGCAGGGTCCTCGAGCTCTCACCGAGGCTCCTCCCCCAGCTCCTCCAAATGGAGTTACTTCGGTTTTGGTTATTTTTGAACAAAATGGCGCTTCAAGACAGCGGCTCACAAACCAATGGGTGACAATGGGTGATGACACAGTGGGCTGTCACATGTTAAGCAAAGTTTTAAATTTGCATTTAAAACCACAACCTTCACTCTGGAGCAAAAATAAGTCTTGAAATTTAGAAGAAATAACAATGTGACATGATGATATTACAACTCAAATTAAAATCCGTTAATTTGTATAAGAGCACATTCAGTACTGTTGCATTTGTACTGTATCTACTCAGTTGTGTTTTTACAGTACAGCAGACCTATTATCCGACCATCTTTAAATATCAGAGGAGATAAAATGGAGTTTTGATTTAACTTTATTTTATCGATTCGCTTAAATTGATTTGCTTTAATGTACACAAAATCCCATAAGAGTGATACATAGTCGATGGTGCAAGAGGTACTCAGACCAATCGCTCCAGTAAGCTAGATGATCTATAAAGTCTCAGTGCATTGATTGGTGTTCCTCTCCCACTAAGAGACTATGGGTGTGTTTTAGTGCCATTAACTGTACAGAAATGTCGGCTCTGAGCAGCATTTTAGAAAAAAAAACTGTGCATTGAAAATAGAAAGAACAAATAAAATGGACATGTCTGCTCTTTGATGCCCATCATTTCCGTAGAGAGGAATGATAATTCATAGGGAAAGGCTGTGGAGCAAATAACAGTGTGTGAATCAGTCATGCTGTTGGCTGGAAGTCGTGACGCCTGGCCAGCGCTGTGTGTCGGGCTGTCGTTCTCACAGGAAAAGAGGAGAGGTGGCTCCACAGAGCGCCGCGACAGCCAATCCAACCTTCTGCTGCTCACGCTCACACAGGATCCGGCAGAAGTAACTTTGCCAATTGCCACCAATATGCTTTCTCTGGCAGGCGGGACACTCAAGTACACACTGAGAATCACACAATCACACACACACACACATAGAGAGACACGCAGAGTGAGACATGCAAATGTACATGTGCGCTAAACTCGCGTTCACACCCTCTGTGCAGCTCACACACACACGTCACATTCCCATCATTAGCCATGATGACTGGTTGCCATGTGCCAAGCTCTGAGTGTCTCTGTAAACACGCAGATGGAAAGACAGAGGGTGGCGAGACTCCAGAAGATGACTGTTCAAAAGTGGTATGCTGATTCATCCGACGCTCATCAGAGAGGCCCCGGCTCCGCGTGTGGACCCCGACGCTCCTCAGCTTCACTCTTCAATAGCGACTCGTGTTTTGCTCCGCCTTGGACTTTTCACGATGTTCCTCAACACAGTCAAAACAGTAAACGATAACAAATGAAAATGATTTCTTTCTGCCCCCGAAGACTTATTTGTTGACCTTTTTGTTCACTGTGTTCGCTGGTGGAGCTGATGTTCTTCGGTGGTGTTGATGTTATTGTCGCTCCATCTGTGTCTAAAAGAGAGGACTGCTTATCTCTCTGGGAAGTAAGCTACAACAGGCCGCGTCTGGCTGCAGCGGCGGCGAGTTTGACAGAGACAGATGCCACATCGTTAAGGAATATTAGTGGGCTCCGCCGAGCAGACCCGGCTTCCAACCGGCCCCGGGAAGAGTTCAATAAGAGGGAACACATAGGGAGCTGCAGCCCCCTCGGAGGAGCTCGATAAGACACGGCACACCAGGAGCCCCTCGTAGTTCAATAGGACCTGGAAGCCTCCAGAGGAGTCCAGAAAAAAAAGCAGAAACACTGATTGCTGTGAGGTTGGTGTCTCGGGGAGGTTTATAGTCCCAATGAGACGAGAGAGGAAAAGAGACAGATCAGTGCGTCAGCAGTGGACGACATGTTTACAGCTCATCTACCACCTGCTCTGATGGCGGCCAGAACTCGGTGCTGCATCACACCAGCTGAACACAAGGGAGTAACTTCACAAACAGCCCCATATGAGTCCGAAACCCCCGTCTCCAATCCACCATGTTTCCAGCAGCTAGTACTCTTAAGACCAAGGACCCCATCATTACTAAATGTGACTGTGTTACTTTAAAAGCAAAGTTATAATACAAAGATTAGTTAGATCTACACTGAAATGCAAACAACAATGACATTTATTTTTCCATCCATTATCCACACAGCTTATCGTTTTGTAAAGGGTCACTGGGGGGCTGGAGCCAATCCCAGCTGACGTTGAGCGAGACCACCATGGACAGCTCACCAGCCAATCACAGTGCCAACACAGAGAGGCAAACCTTCAGTCAATTTAGAGTCTCCAGTCACTGCATGTCTTTGGACTGTGGGAGGAAGTCGGAGTACCCAAAGAAAACCAACGTAGACATGTGGAGAACATGCAAATTCCACACAGAAAGCCCCCTGGCCAGACCGGGACTTGAACCATGAACCTTAATCAGGGTTCATAGATATTTTGACCAATGGATTTCCATGACTTTTCAATAACTTTAAAACCAAATTTCCATGACCAAACATTTTGTGAAATCTCAGAATATACGCGATGAAGTGACAACATTTAGTATTTAAACTAACAATGAGAATTCCAAGGCATCCAGTATACCATAAATGACACAAACCCATGTATGCCTGCTTATATTTCTTTAAAATCATATGAATTATTTAAAACTCAGCGTAAATTAACGACATGACAATATGAATATAACAAATTTCCATGACTTTTCCAAAACTTTGGGGATTTTATTTTTTTCCAGGACTTGAAAAACGCATTTTAAAATTCCATGACTTTTCCAGGTTTTACATGACCGTAGGAACCCTGCTTAATGCTGTGACAGGTGTAACCACTGAACCACTGTGTCTCTTTTTTTATTATCTCCTTAATGGATCAACAAGTGAGGATGTTGATTTTCTGCACTGCAGAAGAAGCTTTTGCCTCATTATTTCAGCACAATGTCAGATACGTGCATATTCAAGACCCAGTTTGACAAGATTATTGTTTCCAAAAACAAGTCAGCTGCGAATATTAGTCTGTCAGATTTGGCAACCACACAACTAATTGGGCCAAGATTCACCAGTATCTGTTGTCATTTCATCCTTTAAAATCAATGTTTGCCAGAAATTAAAAGCCTGCTTTGGTTTCCTACTGTCTGGAGTCAAGGACTCGTTGTCTAATTGTTTCCAACATTATGACACTTTTTCACAGATAAATCTGCCTCCACTGTCAGGGTTAATTGAGCAGATTATGAGAAGGAACAGAATAGAGGAGTAATAAGAGTCCATGACTGTTTCCCAAAAGTAAAGTCAAAGCATCTTGTTTGCCACAAATTAGGAGCATCCTGTTAAATGTGAAAGTAAAGCCCAGATGTACAAGGTTAATCCGGTTATTGGTGATAAAAGATGTGGACATTCTTATTTCTAAAATCACAAACCTCTGTACTGCTACAGCGCAAACAGACACGATTCCAGCACAGTGTCGGAGCAGCGCAGAGTAATTCAGAGCAGGCTGCATCCATGCACTTAGCCAAGGAAACAAAGGCTGGGCTCCATATTTACATGCACCCCTCAGGGAGAGTTTGAGATTAGAGAGGGAAATAAGCAGAAAGATGTCATGGAGGAGAGGAGGGGTGGATTAACTCCTGTAACATTATCAGAGGGACTGTCAACTGGTGATACGCACAGGTCTAAACAAAGGAAAACATTATTAACACAACCGCAGCCATAGACATGAACAAACAACACACACTTTGCATATTACATCCAGCTTTGTTTAATCTCCACGCGGGAAATTGCCTATTCACCTGCAGCTACAGTGTAAATGTGTGATTGTCTTCGATCAGTGTTTTTGAACTTGTCTTCCCTGCATCATTGCATCTTATCAACATCCTGAGTGATCCAATTTTCATCTTCATTTACAGAACTTCCCTTTTTGTGTTTCGTGTAATTGAGGCCGCTCTAGAGCAGGGGTGGATCCACAGGCAGGGCAAAGAGGGCACTGGCCCCCGCTGAAATCTGATCGGCCACTGAATGGCCCCCAGGTCCTGTCATTAATCTAAGAAAAACAAGTAGTCCATTTCAAACAACACTTTTGTTAAGAATTTTTATTTTCTTCTCTTTTTGGAAGTTAACAATGTGCATAGACAAGGAACAATTTCCAAAATAGATTTAACGAGTGGCTTTGCAAACAATTTAGCGTTAACAGTAAACAGGGAATGACTTGAATGAGCACATGGATGTTGGACACATATTTGGCCCCTTTGTGTAAAATGTGGCAGCTTTATGTCTCCTGATCTGGAAAAACACTCGAGCCGCCACTGCTCTGAAGTGGTTTTAAATATTTAAGATTCATTGATTCAGTAGCAAAACTGCTTCATCATTGTAGTCCACCTTAACTAATCCACAGACTATTATCCCCTTTATTAAAACTGACCTTTGAACAGAGGGTTTTAAATTGATCAAGCAAATAAGAATAAAAATAACTCCTCTTCTCCAAACAGATACAGCACGTCAGTATAACAGTGTGCGAGAGGGATATTCATGATGCCAAGGCACAGACGGCAGATACCGAGAGGCAAAAAAAGCCCGGCTGGACAGATGGAGTACACAGCGATATTTTAATTGCCCGGTTTTGTATCTATTCATTAATTAGCCCTGTCAGCAGAACCAAAGGGTCGGGCAGAAGTGGTGCGTGATGCTGGACTTGCTCGGTTCAAACCAGCCGACCAGTTGGGTGACTACCAGATGAAAGGATTCATACTAAGAGACTTGTCGGAGTGGAGGAGTGGAGAAGGACGGAGGAGAAATGTGGGGCAGCCTCCCCCTACCCCCCCCCCTCTCCTCTCCTCCTTTCCATCTGCAGTCAGGGTATTTGTCTTGTAGACAGAGATAAACTGCAGCCCTTTTATTAACTTGCTGATGGTAGGGAATTGTTTTTTTTTTCCTCCATCCGCAAAGGTTTTCTCAAATAGACAACCGCAGAAAATATCCTCCCTATATTTCTTCCCTTCTCTATTTCTCTTATTTTCTTGACTTCGTCCAGCCCATCCTCCTCCCCAGCTCCTACTCGATGCTTCGTATAGCTCTGAAACGACCTGCATATTGTTAAAGTTACGTTTAAAACTTTCATTTCCCCTCAGATCCTTCCAGAGCAGGATCCAGAACCTCCCTGGGACATATTTTGTTGGACCCCTCCTTTGTCTATATCAAAATCTGTAAACAATAATATATGAATAATATTTAAAATAGCCACTTCCAGATTCATTATTTCAAATGGGGGGGGGGGGTCTACAATATTGAAAACACACATTATTTGTCTCACACTGTACAAAGAGCACCTCTTCTCACCCTCTCTCTTGGCTCGCCTCCCAAAAGGCTCCTCTAATCAACCACTCTTCTTTGATCGGTCAACCACTTAGTGTGGGAAATGTCACGCCCCTTACCCGGAGGCTTTCTGATCAGCTCTAAAGACCATTGTAGATAATTCAAACTGGAAGGAGTCTGGTAAGTGACATGGTACTCCGTGATGTGGACACTTGAGTGAAAGAAAAAAAATCAGGAATGCGAACCAGATGTTTGAGGTACTGCAGGAGCAATGTTTCATCTGGGGAAGAAGGACCCGATTTTGCCCCAAACTTTTAAACGCACAAATACACTAAATGGCACACTGGATGATTTTTACCTGAGGAAAATACCTGACAAGGAAAATCTGTTCTGTCACTCTTCTATTTTCCACTGAAGTTACTTGTTATTTGTTTGATTTACGGGGAATCGTATTCCAAATAGCAAAAACAACTAAATTATTGGCCGAGATATATGTGACTATTTCTTAGCTGTTGTTTCAGAACAGACAGAAAGAACCTTACATTTACGTCAGTTCCTAAGTAGATTTTTGTGGTTTAATGTAAAATATATATTTCAGCCCCTTATTCCATTTCCAACATAGCAGTAATCCACATGCAACCCGCCATAAACCGCAGTTTCTACAACGTCCCCCTGCCAGTTTTCAGTGATTATAAATAAATAATGTTATTTGTGATGGCAGCTTTCCTTTGTTTTGTATTGTGTCCTCCAGCCTCTGTGGTATTTTTGTATTTTCCTGTCAATACAGCAGTTTCTGCATCGAACATACGATCATCTAAAATATACTCTCCCATCACATGAACTCAGAACACAGAGAAGACCCATCGTTATGTCGCCTGTGCTTTACTCCAGTGTAAAGTGAGTCCGGTGTGTGATGTCATCATGTTGTGTTGTGTCATGCCAGCTCTCGCCTTCACACAGACATGGATCCAGTTCGGTGACTGTACCTGTTATACGGAATTAAGGTGCAAGCTGTGTGAAAACGGCCTGTGTGTGTATGTGTGTGGGCACACACATCTTTTTACGTGGTGCCCATTTTTTTCTGTATCTAAAGGACTTCTAAAGTGCACCCTGTATAAATCTATCATCCGTTCGCCAGGTTAATTAGATGATTGATAGGGCTCCCGTCCAACTTCATTCTCATTGGTCTCACAGTCTCTGGTGTTAAATTGAAAAGGACAAAAGCGCAACATTAACACCCTTCCAGGATTGATCCTCTAACAGGGGGCATCAAATATGTGACAAAGACTTCAAATGTGAAAATGCAAAAATTGGTATTTCAATATGCTGCAAATACAAGGTTGCTGTCTTCATCTACAATTAATTTAGGCTAATGAGGGCAGGTAGAGTGAACTCAGAGTTTAGTGTATCTAGAGATAACGTGCAGATTCTCCCCCCCGCCCCCCGCCCCCCAGGACCACATGCCGCGACTCAGTAGTTATGATTTCAGGCGACCAAGATTTTCTTTGACTACATTGCAACACATTATGTTTTGATGTGTGTGGGAATTTGTGTTTGCATGGTCGTGTTGTTCAGTGTGTGTGTTTGAGTAGGCCGTAGAGGTCCTCCTGCTGAGGAGACAGAGCCCCGGGGGGGGGGGGGGGGGGGCTCTCTCTCCGTGCCGTCTCCTCCACTTCCTCCTCATTTGACTAATTACTGCGCCACTTCTACGCCACTGATAACGCCTGGCACCTGTCCATCAGTCTTACTGTGAGCTTGGCTTGTTTCTCCCGACTGATACAAATGACTAGCTAAACACCGTCTCATCCAGAGCTCTCTACACATTCATATTCAATAACATTTTAAAGACTGCGGCGCCTCATTCGCTCCTCTGAGAAGCTGCAGCCTGCCCTCTCTCCAGGACTCTGGTGAGCTGTGCAGGTAAAGATGGTGGCACTGATGTCCCTTCCTGTGACTGTGACACTTGACAATAACTGTACATTTTTAACAATCCTGCCCGGTCATAGAATTTTTTTTATTTTGCCTATAGTATTTTTCATGACATTTTTGTTTCCTATTATATATTTTATTTATTTATAATTGCCCAAAAACACCACTGCAAATTCCTTGTATGTGTAAACCTGCTTGACAATAAAACCTGATTCTGATATTATATCAAACCTACACTGTCCTGTACAAATCCCCTCATATTAAGGCTAATGTTTTCCATTCATTATTTATTCAGAATAATCAATGTCTAATTGCATTATTTTTTGTTTGCAGTTCACTGATCATGCTAATGTGGGTGCTGGGTCATCCAAGCTGGAAAATATGAGCACTGCTGCTCTTTCACGCCATCTGTCTGTCCTCTGCAGCTCTCCAAGCATCTTTTACACAGATGCTAAATCTGCCCCTCGCTGAATAAACTGCAGCTCCACACAATTCTGACCCCTGCCAAACTTCAGCAGCTAGATTTCCCCCATAAACTGTTACCGCCCTTCCATTTCCACTGTGTTAAATCATCCTGGCGGCCTTACTGGGTTCCTGTAAGTTCTTTAAATAAGACAAGTCATCTTAAATCTGCCCTGCTGAGCTCTCCCGTGTAAAGCATTGGTAAATATGAACTGCATAATGAGCTGGGGGAAGGCAACTTGCAGAGTCAGCATCAGTTGTGTGTGGATCAGCTATAATTTGGAGAAAAGACTTCATAGCGGCAGTGGAGCAGCAGAGGTCAATGAGGGGATGTTATGTAATTTAAATGGGTGAAAATAGCGTGTTCATGCACGGCAGTAGAACACAGAGCTCATTATCCGGACGTACAGACTAAAACACAGCTAGAAGAAAATTATTTTTGTCATTACAGAGTCCTACAAATGCTTTTTGCTTAAACACAGAAAATATTCTAATGTGAGCTGAACATTTCAGTTTGTTTTCATCCAAATTTAATTGCTGGAGAACGATGGAATTTTTTATGATTCAGTACACACTTTTGTCCACACAACATGCAAGGTTTCTCTGGAGTATCTTGGATAAGGTTGGCTTCTAATGTTGATATAGAAACCTAAAAAACATCTTCTGCCATGCGGCACATTAAACGTATACAATATGTAACTTCAGCTACTAGGGGATTCTCCATCAAAACGATAACAACAGCTTAGTTAGATGATGTTGTGAAGCAGCGTGGGATCATGGGAGTTGATTTATCCACAACCAGGGGCGTTGTTAGGCCTGTTTTAGGAGGCCCCCCTAAAATGTTCCTTAGCCCCCCAAAAAAATAGTTGTGAATTTTTTTTTTTTAAACTTAAAAAAAAATTAAACTATTGTTTTACACATGGACAAGTTATTTATAACTCTAACATGCTACATATGTGAGTGTGTTTCTGGTTTGTATGTTTTCTCCCCTTCAAATTACAATCCAATATCATACTTAACAATAAAAGACCGGGCACTAGGACCTTGGGGATTCTGCATCCGGGCTGCGCTGGCTTTCTCATTCTGCCAAGTAACTTCTCTCATCAAAACAGCAGGATGACAGCCAAGGAGTTTAGCTCAAAGTAAATGATGCACGGAGTGAAATTGTAAGTACAGGTAGTTACAGAATGTCGCTCTGTAGATGTTAACGATTGTTACCTGCTTAAATTTAGGTTTACTTGAGTGTGAACGAGCAAATTTGAAATGTAAGAAATAACTATCAACAGCTCTCTATTCTTTGCATTAATATCTATCTTTAGTATTTAAAACCATATTATCAGTGCCTATTATTCCCTTCTGCTCATAATACAACAAATAAACAACTCAGAAGTGACACTGGCAGGCCCATTCTCCATCCATTGTGTGTGGTCCCTTTAAGAATTAGGATTTGGGAGTGAGCTAAGCCCCCCCTTTCTTTCAATCCTAGAAACGCCCCTGTCCACAACCATCGGCCATGAAAATCTACAAAGTTACCAAGAGAGCTTCAACAACAGAACGCACAACAAACGGCAATGAATTGTCTTAGTCCATTACGAGGGACCAATGTAACCAGAGGAAGTGGCTAGCGGTAACTTTTTCCTTCCTCATACATCGTTTACCCCCTGTAGTTAAAGCAGGGACAAGAAAAGCTACAGGTAAAGTGGATATGATGCAAATAAAAAGGCAACCAGAATAATTTGTCCATTCACTCTGAATATAAATAAATTATTTCTCTGGAATTTATGAATATTGTTTTAAAAGGGTCACGCTTGTTTTAAAGAAAATAAACTTTGCCCAGGAAACTTGAAATTGTCTCATTAAAAGCAATCACGTACTTAAGAAAACATGAAGGATTGATAAGTCAGAGTTCAATTAGAGAGTGAGACATTCTCAAGATCTCAGCTGTGAAATGTACTCTATTTCAGAGGTTATGTTTTTCCACATGCAACACACAGATGCTCGGCTATTTGAGTCTGTCTGTCTGACTCTGCAGGCCCAGCACATGCATACCTGAGTGACAGTCGCCGAGACAGCCATTTTGCTGTGGCCCAGTTATCTCCGTCTTACCACGGGCGGAACAGGAGAGAGAGGGAGGCATCCAAAGACAATTTAAACTCACAGTGCAGATTACATTTCAAACCTCCCAGACTGAATATTTAACCCTCTTGCCTTTCAATAAGTGATACGGGGGATTTTCACTGACTCAGGAACTCAATTTAACCTCTACCCTCCTATAGCCTTGCCCTCGGTGATGGCCGGGCCCCCCCCCTCGACTAACACTAACAGCGGCTGTCTTCTGGGCCTGATAGAGAGCGGCTCCACGCTAAGTCATTACACACAGAGCACAGCCTAATTACACACAGACAGCCCCCCCATGTAACCTGCCAAAAGGGTCAGTGCTCTTAGAAGTGACAGCACTAAGAGAGCAGCTACACAAACCCCCCCCGGTTGAGAGATAAGGCCTGGCGGGGACGTCTCCATCGTGGCGTGTTTGTGCCTTTATATGGGGGGGGGGGGGGGCAACCTTGACGACCTTCCATATCTGCCCCCGCTGAGAGACGTCACAGTCGGCTCCATCTTTTTTCTTTTTTGACCGATCTCCGGGGCTCCGCAGCACAACACACAGCCCGGGCAGGTCGGAGGCGACACACTCAACTGGATATTTCTCCATGTCGAGCGTCGCAGGGCCGACTCCTGCCAAACTGGCTGTTTCCATAGAAACGCGACACTTAATGACCGATAACAGAAAACGACCGGGGTAAAAAAAAAAAAAACAGGAGAGGGAGAAAGACACAGACAAAGAGCGATTGGGAGAGACAGAGGGAGATCTTGTGGAACAAAAGAAGCAATTTAGTATCGGAGGACAGCGTGAAACCTGATTATGCCGTCAGTGTAAATGATCACTAATTTCCCTCTGTCCAGCTGGCCCAGATTAATGCCTCCCCATTCTGCAGTGTAGACAGAGAGCCAGGGCTTAACCATTCCACTTGGCACCCCTCCAAACCCATGGCAATAATAAAATAGAGAAAAACAACATTCAGCAGCAAAATATCTATATTTTTCCATCAAATTATAAAGTCAAATAATATCAATTGAATTGAATATGATAAGATAACGCAAGCATCGATTTTGGTCAGAAGCTGAGTCCTCTACACCCCCAGGCTTCATCAACAACCTGTGGTCAGATATTTTCCAGACTCAACTGATCACTTAACTGAGATATATAACAGGCAAAATACACAGAGGATGAAATCTACTCCCATAGATATATAGAAATAGTAAACATTAGACTCATAGAATACCACTAATAATCAATAAGATTATAATAACAATGATCATTAGGAAATAACTTAATAGTAATGCCTTTCTCTTATAGTTTTCTCTTCTGTGGGATCTGTAATATTGTATTATTATAATTATAATCGTTATTTGATGATAAAATGAATATGTACAGAAGTCAAACATTTTAACAGGTGCCTTACATTTTTGTGTTTTACTAAATGATTTGACATTAAAGCAGATTCTGGCCTGTTCAATTCAGAGCACTCATATTTTTGGCTTGATAAAATATTTGAGTTTGGCTTGCCCACGGCGCTGGTCCTGACAGTCCCAGATAATGATCCCTCTGAGTGTGACTTTAATATTTAAATATTTGACATAATCGGAGAGTTGAGTGCAACTCCGCAGACTCCAGGTCAGAGGTAAAACATCCTGTGTGATCACAAATCAGGAGAGTGCAAGCGTTCAACAGCGGTGTGCTTTGATGTTTCTCTGCAGAGCTCGCCCACTGGTTTCCACATAACTGGGTCTGATCCCTCTCATCAGAACCGCCACGCTGTTTGGCTGCTGAAGCCCCGCAATTTTACTCCTCTGTGCATGCTGTTCTGATTATTCATAAAGCAAGCAATTACACATCCATTAAACCTGCAAATACAAAACTGGGGATCAGCTAGGGTTGTCACATGGATCAGGTTCATTACGGAAAACATCCGCAACCTGTGTGAGTCAAAACAGATTCTGAAATCGCGGTTGACTGACGAGCGATTAAAAGCCAACAACAGTGTGGGTCCTCGACACCTGAGGACAAAACAGGGGCCACGAATGAAAGGGAACATCCAGGGGTCTACAGAAGTTGCAGCATTGAATAAAGTACAATTCCTTTTCTAAATGCAGCACACTGCATTCGAATTTTAGATTCTCTTGTAAAAATGTTGGATACACTGTAGCAAACTGTTTAATAATGCGCAACCTCAATTCCCAAGTCTGTGTTCTCTATAATTCAGCCAGATACTTGAAATCCAACACATTGTAGATCCACATATTGTCCCTGATCAGTGTAAGGCCCATTTACAGTCTATGTCCTATTATATTTAAATGATGTAATGGAGCTTTATTATGCTTTTTCCTTTACGCACATTTTCATTTTGTGCACAATTTTCTAAAACTAGCAGAATCATTTCCCCCGAAGAAATACTGACTCCTATATGTGGGATACAAACCACTGCAGTGAACAAATGTTAATATATCAGTTTTGCTTACATTCACAAATAGTCTTTCAGCATCAGAAATGACACAGAATGAAAGCCTGATGTTTCCACTACGTTTCACAGCATTTTGCTCTTTTAGTATCAACCATCTCCAGCATGTTTTTCTTCTCTGACATTTCTTAGTGATCTAAGATGTGCACATTACCATCAGAGTCAGCCTGAAGCAGCAGGAAAAATGAAAGCATACTATATCATAGTGGTTTCCAATACGATGTGTTCAACTGATTGTGACTGATTACAGTTTGTGCGTTCTGGTGTTGGGTGTGTACCTGTTTTATGAAGTGTGTAATTGAGCTCTCTGTGTCCTAATGACGGTTTCCTCCTTCCAGCCTCTACAACACAGTCTCCCACTGACAATGTGCGTTTGTATTTTGTAAATGTTAGTAGTTACTTAAGTTGAGTTTGTGAATCAGTTGCGTACTTTAAAGGTCCACTGCGTTTCACATGTGTAAGAATGTAGGTAAAAGAAAAACAGGTGTTGAGTTGGTGAAAAATGAAAAAGAACTTTATACAACCTTAAAATATTTATTGAAGGTTGTCTAAAAATACACTATTAAGAAAATTCTACTGATCATTAATACACAGTTACAACGTTTTAACCTAATGTATTCAATTTGGGGCTTGACTTGATCCAAGTAACATTTTTATTTATGATGATATATTCTGAATTAGAAAAACTGATTATTTTCACATCATCACAACTCAGAATCTCTACTTCTTAGTCCAAGCTGGAGAAACATAAATATGTTGTGTCCACTTAACTTTCAGTTTCTCAAAGATCATGGATTTTGGTTTGTTTATTTGGATCTATTGTCGAGTCTCATCCCTCAAGAAGCTTTTGCTATTTTGTTTAATGGCTTAAATTAATTAGAGAACAATTCATCGAACATTCACTCTATTGAGCTCATGACTATAATTGTGAAAGAGATAATAAGGCAATTTGTATGTCGGACTGATCATATCTAATGACACTTGATTAATGACAAAACAAAAGCCTATTTATATCATTGACAATTTGACTTTACAGAGCAAAGGACGAAGTAAACACAGTTTGAAAAAAACACAAGTTAGCAAAACTTAACTGTTTTGCAATTACTGACAATTAAACATTCTAAGTTACCTGGACGAGTGACTTCTTTATTTGTTGGTACCATTTTAATTCATATTTAAAGTCTGATTATCATTTTTTTGATGTAATATGAACTTAATTATTAAGCATGCCACTGTATAAATCAAACCAATTCTGCTTATTACGCAGTCAACCTAAGAAAACACGATTTAACTCAAGTGTTTACCAATCAGGGAGCAGCAGGACAGATTGAAGTCTTGTTAGGAGCATAGGAGGTAACATCTCAAGCTTGTGTGAGCCTGACAATTCTGACGCTCAACAAAAAAACATATCATCTTTGGACCTCCATCCCTCACTGTTCTCCTTTCAACACAAACGCAATTTTGATGAGAAACAATTTACAACAACAAATTCAGAGGCAGAGAAAGACGACTTCAATCCCCCTGAAAGTTGCGTGGCATAAACAAAAACAACATTCCAGGAAGAGCTGTCAATCAGCATTTGTACAACGTGTGCGTCGTTACTGGGCAACAATCAATGCCTCAGAAACACAGGCTGCTCTTTGAAAAGCTTACAACCACACGACTAAAATAGAGATCAATGTAAGGCCTCGCTTACTATGTTATCATACAACACACACACACACACACACACACACACACACACACACACATGGCTGCAACGGTGGCTTTTCTACCCATGAAAACAAACAGAAACACATTTAACACAATGCTGAACAATTAAGGATAAGACCCGGAGTAATGAGCATGTGGTTCAATAACAAAAATCAGTAATAATTTTATTTTCACAATAAAATGCAGCTAAAACATTCAATTTATCAAAAACACTCCTCGCAAAACCAACAGTTGCGTCTCGAGAGAATCAAAAGGTTATGTAAATCGTTCCGCAAAGTCACGATGTCAAACGCGTTCGCAGGTCTTGTCTCGTCTCTAGTGGGTGAGAGGCTAATTTAAATAAAACAACTGTGCTGGAGAGACCTGCAGAGCAGCCGGTAAAAATCACATCACGCAAAGTCAAAGCTTAGTTTGAGAATGTGGGTCGCCCAAACATTTTAGAAGAAGTAATGGAACATTTATGATGGCGTCTGCAAAGAAAAGGGGAAGGTATTGCAACAGAGGGAGCCATGTACGTTGGTTCTGGTCAATCGATGGAGAGTTGTTAGATCCAGTCCCCCCCCAGGCTGGCACAGAGGTGCAGAGACAGGCGGATGAAAGGTTCCTCTTCCATCATTCATGTCTCGCATATGTGCTTTAGTGTTTGCGCGTGTCAGAAAAAGTTTGAGGCAGAGGAACTGTGAACCAGCCTGACTGATGGCTGAAAAGAATGATCCTCTTAGGAGCCAGAAAGTTTACGCTGTGGTGCACAAATTTGCAAAGCTAGGGTACAAAGAAAAAGGTTTCATGAAATGCTCATTCTTCAAGCTGTAAGTTTCAATTTCCACTTCAGCGAGTCTGTTGCCGCGGCTCCTTTATGACTGGGAGTAAAATAACAAAAAGGTAGACACAAGAGTTGGACCATGATTCTCATACATGGTCATTTCAACACAATGACACAGGAGGTAATACGAGCCAGGCTAAATTGCACTGACTTCATTCTGGTTTCTTTATGTCCCTTTAGCTCTTTGATTACCAGTTGTTTTAGGACATCTGGAGTCACAGCTTCTCAAAACAATGCAAAAATCCCCTCTCATCCACCCGTACATACACATTGCAAACATTATTATTAAGACTGCATGAAAAATATAACCATGAAAAACATATGCAGGTTTCTAATAACTTATTAATATCTAAATATAAAGGGATGTGTCTGTTAGAGATGCTCTTCTAGTCAGCAAGTGCAGCAGGGCTTCAGTCATGGACCTATAAAATGGGCTGTTTGTCTTGTGTTCATTGTTATACTAATGGTATTTTTAATAAAATTGTCAAATTATTTCCACATGTTTATTCTGTAAAATCTATTTTCTATTATTATATTTATCCACCTGGTGCATCTACAGTATATTTATGTGTATATAAAGTCGTGGAGAGGTTGTTATTTTTATTGAGGTGAGCCTCTACTGGTTTCATAATCACAATTCATCTCTCTGTTAAACTCTTTTTCTCTTTCATTGCAAATTATTTCTTTCCTGGCCCTTAATCCAGCTCACTCAGTTTATATTGGAATTGATTCAACATGGTTTGAGAGAACAAAATGCAGACCCCCCCCCCCACACACACACACACACGCACACACCCATACATACACACACACACACACACACACACACACACACACACACACACAAACACACACACACACTTCATTCTAAACTTAAACTAAACTGACGCAGACTTGGCAGCTCTGCAGTGAAAGTTGAACTGGAGTGTGTTGAATGCACAGAGAGAGACCTGCAAAGTTGACCTCAGCCTCGACTCGCAACTCATACAGAGACTGAAGAGTTGAGTCACACTGAGAGCTGCGACTAAAAGCTGCTGGTTTCAGATCAGCAGTCCACTGGACACAGACACACAGGCCTGTGCAAGAGCTGTCCCATTCCTCATCACACACGAGCCATACAAAAATAACTAATGCCTGACAGCCAATTAGAAACAAAGACATGTGGATGTGTTTAAAAGGAGCTGCTGAAGTGAGTCGGGCCCAGAGTCCTGCAGTCGGCAGGTCTGTGGGTCATTAGCTCATGTAGACTGGTGCAGAGCTGAGGTGCTGAGAGGAGTCCCAGCAGAAGGCTCCGCACATGTAGCAGTGAATTTAACATTACATAGTTCCCTGGAGGCCATGCTGGGTTTACATCTCTGTTCCCAAGCCCCAGCACACACACACACATACACATGAACACACAGACACGCACACACACACACACAAACACACAAACCCCTGAGCCACCTTCAATGCCAAGATCTCTTCACAAATACACCACAGTGCTGAGCTAAAAAGGGATTTCACTGTCACTGCCTTCTTCCTTAAGATATGACTGAGTCTTTCTCTCATGTGCACAAACGTCAGCCAAGCTCCACTCTCTCTACTCCCGTCCTTACACACACACAAACTCATGTACACACATAACTCGTTACACTCCTGTATCTTTGCATCCGTATTATGATAAGAGGCATGATCAGTCCTGGATGGACTATTTATCCTCTTCATTTGCCTCTGAATCCCGTCCAATACAAACAGCTTTATCCCTTTTCCCGCTCCGCAGACCAGAGACGTATTTTTATCTGGAGCAGTAACACACACACACACACACACACACACACACACACACACACACGATGTACAAATGCATCAGGATCAGTTCGGCTGAGTACAACTGAATAATTCACTGGAGGTTTATTTACAATGAGCTTTCATTATGGGTACAGACACGTGCTCAGTGCACTATCATGCGAGAGCCACAGGACAGGCAGTAGTTAAAATTAGCATTTTATTGATATGCAGAAATAAATGGCACAAGAATTCAGCCTGAAATTAAACACATGATATGTAACTTCGGCTGCTTCGGCTCTCTCAATCAAAACGATGGCGAAGGACCTGGGCCTCATCCAGTGTTAATTTTGTTGACGAAAACGATGACGAAATATACACGTTAACGACCCTTTTTCCATGACGACGACGAGACAAAAACATAACGAAAACGGATCTTTGAAAATAAAAACTATGACTAAATCTATTTTTAACTTCATTGACGAGACGAGACGAGACGATAATGTTGGTGGATGACTAAGTCACAATAATTTTTTTAACATCATCGTATCAGGCCGTCATGAAGTATCAGGAGCGGGCGTGTGAGTCTGTGTGTGTGTCTGTGTGTGTGTCCTCCCAGATAGCGCACCGTTCCAGAGGCTCCGCCCCCAGCTCACTCGCTCAGAGACACAAGATCAGAGCTAGTACACGTGAAGAAGCCTTTCAGTGACTTACTGCTGTTTCTCTGGTCTCAGCTGATCAGAGATCAGCGCCGCAGCTTCTCGATCAGAGCAGAAGCTGCAGTTGGTTTCTACCGATGTTCAGTTTCTGTGTCCGGCTCCAGTCTGACCTGCTCTCCCTTTTTGTTTTCACATTAAAAACTAAATATATATTTTTAAGCTATTAGGCTGCAGCTATATGTTTTTATAGAAAAGGAGTTTAATGTGGCTATTAAATGCGACCTAAACTAGACTAAAATGTAATTTGTTTTAGTCGACCTAAACTAGACTAAAATGTAATTTGTTTTAGTCGACCTAAACTAGACTAAAATGTAATTTGTTTTAGTCGACTAAAACTAGACTAAAACTAACAAGGATAAAAATGACTAAATGTGACTAAAACTAAAATGCATTTTCGTCAAAAGACTAAGACTAAGACTAAATCAAAAATAGCTGCCAAAATTAACACTGGTTCGATGACGTCCTGAGGCAGCGTGGGATCAAGGGGGGTCGTTGTCTTCACCACCATTGCCGATGGAAATCTACCTGACGTGACTCAGAAGCACATCATGTTCACGAATGAGGTCATGAATTAAAGTTTTGTGCAAGTTACGCAGCAAATAGCAATAAATGGCCGTGATTCATTACAAGTGACCTATATAAACAGTGGAGGAAAAAACAGCTGATCGGCCAACTGGCTCACAGTATCTTTCCTTCGTCATACGTCGCTTGCCTCAGTGGTTAGAGCAGAGCCACGGGTTAAGGAGATGTGAAAGAGTTAATCTGCCACAAAATGAAACCTCCCGGTGCCTTTTTCTGGGTTCGAACATTGTTGGAAACATTTTGGATGATGTGAATACACAAGTCAACTTGAGGCTAGAAGCACAGTGACACATGATTGCAAAAGGTTTCTTACTCTTTTTGCCTTTTTACTAAGAAGATGAACTAAGATGAATTCTCCTTAGCTGGTTGAATCTGCTCACTTGTCATCAAACTGTTCTTGTTTTACACCAAAGACATTTTGACATGCTCCAGTCAGAAAAAAACAGGTTTAAATAATGAAATGAACGAGGGGCTGGATTTCCATTTAGCTGCTTCAGTTTCAGAGTCTTTTTATAGTCGTGCTGACTCACTGGCGTCACAGGGTCACAGCTAACTGGGGCACCTGAACAGAATAGAACTATTGTTAATGTTATTGTTGAGGTGGTAATAGCTTTTCCTAATGTGACAAGTGAAAAGGTCTTGAGGACCTCTTGGACTTCTCCTCCACACTGGCTCAAAAGTTAAGCCTAAAAAAAGAATGGAGCTGATGAAGGTCGACCCTGATTTTTATCTCAATTGTTTTGTCCGCATGTTGATGGCTGTGATTGAGACAAACATCTATGTAACTACAGCATGGAATGATATTTCACATATGGTGTCTTATCGGCGGTGAAACAGCGTGTGGGGGAGCATGTGAAAATCTATATCCAAAGATAATCCTGACACAAACGCAAAATGGCTCTGAATGCGTACGTTCTTTTCTACCTGGTTTAAGTAATTTAATCACTGGCATCATTATACGAGTTTGTGAGAGAGCTTACGTGATGTAAATGTAAGTAGCGAGGGGCATACATACAGTAAGTGGGTGTATTTGTATTAGCAAAGGCCCTATACACTGTTAAATTTAGCCCTCATAGACGCAGTAAGTATGTTCCGAATAACCATGAGAAAAGACTTCCCACCATGGCACTCACAGCCGAGTGCGTATGTGTGCGTGGGTGCAGGTAACACAGCGGGGATGAGGTAAGGTCTCGGTGGATTAGTGAACAACCTCTGGAGGAGACAATAAGAGGCCGTCGGGGGGGGGGGAGGAGGAGGGACATTAATGAAATATGAATGTGCTTACTGAATAGCTGTGGCGGCGGCCTGTTGATGGCTGCGGCCCATTCAAACTACACCCCGTGTGGCTTGATGACTTTACCTCCACTCCGCTGACCCCGGGTCGTCTGCAGACGTCGCTCTAATCAGCATACACCTCATCGCAATCACAATCACCTGCACAAATTATCCTCATCACCACCATCGCGCTGCTCCGTCGCCGTCTCCACCCCGCTCCGTCTGCATCGACGCTCTCGCCGCGCGGCCCCGAATCACGCCGCCCCAGGAAATGGGAGTTGGCCAGATCAATAAATACAATATCAAATTAAATTAGCTGCCAAAATGAGGTGAGAATGTGAAATTGAGTGTGTGGAGGCGACGGGAGGAGAAACGCGATCCAGGCGTAACAATCACAAAGCTCGTTTATGACACGCAGGCAAAACAGTGTGGTGAGGTCACCGCTTCCTGGTATTGATTCAGAAATGAGTTAAAAGAGGTGAGGCACTTACGCTTTGGTGTGTGTGTGCGTGTGCGTGTGCAAGTGCGTGTGTGTGTGTGTGTGTGTGCGTGTGTGTGCATGTGTGTGTGCGTGTGTGTGACCATGACATCATTCCTGCAGTGTCTAATCAAGGGGAAAGGGATCTGGCTTTTGCAGGAGGGCTGTAATGGAAACACAATTGACCTGCTTTGGTAAGAAAAACACGACACCTGCACTCTGCCCACACTTTCACAGAGACACCGAAACGCCTCCAGTTCACCTGGCGACGCCACGCGGCCTCACCACCTGCCAACAGATCCCTGCGTGTATCTGCGCTCTTTTGAAGTTTTTATCTTTTCTCAGCGAAGGACAGCGATTCGACGCGTGGCAACATTCCATCTGTTCATTTCAATATGAATGGGCCTGTAAGTTCGGGGGGTGCTGGAGCGGCGGGGATGTGAAATTGCGGCCGGCGTGCCGAGTGGCCCCCGACACGCAGGGTTAATTCAAACCTCCTTTGATGTCTGCCTGTGTGTGAAATGAGGTGGTGGTCCAGAGTTAACACAAACACACACCAGCACATGCATGGACTGTCGCTCGCCCATACACGTGTCATTATCATCACACCCCCAAAAAATACAGACTCAAGTGACCACACGTGTAGCCGCACGGATCCGAGATCACAGGCGGCACCTGAGCTCATGTCACATCCTGCATCAGAACTAAATCCATCGCACTCTTCAGGACTTAACTCTTGAGTGTCCCCAAACATTCACTCACACGCCATCCACATCCGCACCACAATGGGGGCTAAGCTGCCTGTGAGCAAAAACACACACTGCCGGCTTACACACAATGTAAAGCAGATGCTGCAGTTAAACAGCGATGAGAGTCAGATTGAATTTCTAACTTTCGTGTACAAAGCATACTCTATCTGATTAAGTTCGCTGTAGTCAGTGTTCCAAAAGTACTTGTTCCAAGTTAGGTGATTGATTTATGTATCCCTGCAACATTTCACTCTGTACGCTTACTCATTCAAATTTGAGTAAATAAGTTAAATCACATGAAGAAAAGTATTTAGCTTGAATTTAATTAGAACAACAATGTGGTTTCTAAAGACAAGTGATTTTGATTACAGTATTAAAACGTCAACTGAAGAAAGTGCACAAAATATCATCAAGGTAGAATTAGCGATAAACTCTGCACATGGTTTTCAGTTTACTTTCCAACCTGTAGTTTGAAACATCTCCACAAAAATTCATTTTTCATGAATATATATAATGTTCTTATGTAAATAGATTTGGTTTTATTTTAACATACCCTTTTTCCAAAGAGAAAGTATTACATGGTAAAAATCATAGCAGCATTAAGGGCACACTGGGACAAAGTTACCCCACAATTTCATGAGTGTAACAGTGATGATAAAGGTTTGACAACGTTAACTGTAATATTGGTTTGGGAATGAAAATATTTCTCATTATCTTTCAATTTTACTGTGAAATAACACAAACAAAGAGGTAACGATGTTCTATTAGTCTCTTATTCTCAAATAGCTTAAGTGAGTCTCTGAGTCCCCGAGGTGTTGATGGTCGGACAGAAGGTTGATGTGACCGGTTGTAAAAAAAAAGTGATATTCAGTTTATACACTCTGAATTTGTTTCACATCCTGATATGTGGTTCAGGTTAGACTACAGAGGCCCTGTGGTGAGATTTGTTTTTTATTAAAGCCAGAGTTAACCATTAACATTTTTATATATAAAAAGAACACAATTAAATCTGATATATAGAGCTAGAATTATATTTTCATGTTAAATATCAACATAAACATAGACATATTAGGCATGATCTAAATATCTTGGTAGTAGTTCTATTGATCATCGTAAACACCTTTAAAATAAAATAAAATAAAATAGCAAACACAAACCTAATTTTTATTTTAAATGTTTTGGCTGTTGGTGAAATGGAGGTTTTCAAATCAGCAAACATAAATGACCATTGTGTTCTGTCTGTGAAGGGCCTGAAATCGGCGAACTGATTAAACATGGGGCTCAAGTCAACAATGCACCTGTTTGTCCTGTTTCATGTTTCAATTTAGATTAGCACAATGAAGCAAAACCCACAATCTCTCAAAACAATTAAAAAACGTTGCCACTTAACGTTTACAAATACTGTATATTCTGTATATTGAAAATCTCCCAGTGATTAAAAGCACTCTTACTTCTGAGAGACAGGGTATTTATATGTATACATGCATTAGTGTATTTGTAATGCTGAAATTGTGGTGGTGGAGCATAAATCCCATCAAACAACTGAGCACTGGGAAAAGGGCCAGAGGCAGAGATGAGAGTAAGTCCAGCTCAAAGCAAGAGAAGAGGGGAGATAGATTGTGGAGTGAGGGGGAGCGTCTTCTCCACATTTAAAGAAGAGAGAGAGAGAGAGAGAGAGAGAGAGAGAGAGAGAGAGAGAGAGAGAGAGAGAGAACAAGGCAGGAGACACAGCAGGAGCTAAGATCTGCAGAATTAAAAAGATGTAGGTAGCACTTCTGAAGCCTCCGTTCAGAAGACAGTGGAGAGTCCTCGCTGCCTACATGATCAAACATTTAAAACACTTTCCCTGGACTTCTGCGGCAGTTCATCCGTCGAGAACCACCCACCGCCGCGGCAAGCCAATCAAAGTCATTCAGAAGTGTGACCAATCAATCACAGGCGAGTTCAGGTGGAGGAGAAAGAGAGGAGGAGGAGGAGGACAGAACCTCGGGGACTCCAGCACTCACCCGAACCCTCTCGCATGCAAACGCGCATTTCCAAAAAAGACCCATGCATTTTGTGCACGACAGACGCGAATGCCACACCTACCACTTCACACGCAGAGAAGCACTCCCTGTGTAGTGGGATGAATAAAACACTTCACACCTGGAATTTTCTAGGGCATCACGCCACTCTACATTACCACTGCAGCCCACTCAGGGAGCTCTGCCCAGCTTTTTGTCCCTGTCGAGCATAGATAGCACCAAAGACACATCACGTGCTCTATGAAACATCAAACAGAAGACCACTGAAAATTACCCGTGCACGCTCGCACGCATGCACACGCTGCAAATAAGACGGAGACAAGGAGAAAAGATGTGCAGCGTAGGCAAAATAAAGCATCTTCCTCTGACAGGGCTGGAGCTTTAGCAGACCTCTAATCCCTTTCTGACACATAATGCTATATTGTCTTCCTTTGCAGCGAGTGCGAGGCCTTCGTTCCTCCAACAACAAGCCGCTGGTGGCCCGGATGTGTTGGCTTTTTGTTTCGCCTGAAAACACCCAGCAACAATTAGTTACACAAGTACACAAAAGTCCCCAAATGTACCACAGTGAAAGTCAGTAGCATTCAGACCCACCGATCATCTGTTGTGTTCTGTGCTACCCCCCCCATCCCCCCATAGTTGGTCTTTACAGCTCCATCCACTGCACTGGAATCAACAAGCGCGCGCACAAACACACACACACACAGTGAAATAAATCCTCACACACAGCACGCACTGTGTATCGCTGTGTCTTTAAAGCCTGCATAATTGATTTCAGTCACCTGGATTGACTCCAAGACTGAACACTGAAAACCTGAGGAGGGTTTCAAATAGTGGCTGATAAATAAGAACACAGGGCAGAGATATATATACAAGCCAAAACAAAAAATGCAATATTTATCGCATAAATATATTATACAACAGGGGTCTTCAACGTTTTTCAGGACAAGGACCCCCCAAACTGATGGAGAGATAGAGCAGGGACCCCCTACTATATATATTGTATGAAATTGAGCCTAGTGCCATGTATAAACATAGCTATCCTGTTATTGTGCAATCAATACTAAGCTATTCAAATAATACTCAGAATGATAGCGTCTTCTGCCTCCATTTATCCGTTCGCTATTATATGTTAGATTCATGTTAATGTGTATTTAAAGACATTTAAATTTGTTGGAAACAATTGGTTGAAAAAAAAATATTTTTTGACAAAAAAAATATTTTCTAATAAACCGAAAATGTTACGACCCCCCTGTAGTATCTCCGCGGACCCCTTAAGGGTCAGGGACCCCCTGTTGAAGACCTCTATTATAAAAGATTTGCAGATTTCAGTGTAAATTCTAATTAAATCAGTTTAACGAAGGTTCACCAGAACAAAAAACGTATTTGTGAATATGCAGTCTGTGGGCAGGGGACAAGATGTTGGGGCCTGAAGCCTTCTGGCTCCGGTTTCTCGTTTGATCAGTCGAGTATAAGCAGGCTTTGGTTGCCTGCAGGTGAACAGTCCGTGTGGAGAGCACAAGAGGAGGAACACACCGGCTTTTTGATTCACCTGCATTCACCCGGAGAGAGCTGTAAATAGAGATCAGCCAGATGTCATCTGGACCTAAAACACCTACAGAACGTATCAGTGTTTGTGTTTTGTGAGGAGACACGTTCGACTCGGACTGGAACCAGTTGAATATCCGCTGTCTACATTGGAACCCCGTAATATTGGAAGTTCCCCATAAAGGCAATTCATCATCAGATGTTGGTCGCTGGGCTCCGAGACGGCATTGACCTTTACCCTTGACCTCCAAAATCAGTTCATCCTAGAATCCATGTGAACGTTTGAAGATACAGGCTACGTCTGTCGTGGAGGATTAAAAACAAACATAATATGAAAAATGGAGACTGGGCACAATCTGGTTCGACTTTTTTTAAACTGTCCCATTTCTATTGCAAAGCCATTTCAAGTAATTCCCTCTAAACACTAACACTGGGGTATCTGCGTGCAGGGCTGCGCTCGGCAGATATATGTATTTTCATTTATATAATCACCGTCAACCAGTGCCAGGCCATCAAGCCGGGGAGCCGAGGAATCCTAGTAACCTTCCCCAGTGTCAGAAAACCAATAACAGGGCAGAAAAATAAATAGCGTGTGTGTTTGTGTGTCTTTCTGTTCTCCAGTCAGTGCAGGGGAGTCGGAGGCTGGGAGTAATGGCGCTGACCAGCTCTCCCACTCTTGACGCTCAGCTTGCCACTGGTTTTATGTGCCTCTAATTCCCACTGTTATTGGGATTTTGGTTTTATTTTGTGTTTTGTTTTGGGTAAATATACATAAATGCTAAAGTTGGCAAATAACCAGGGTAAATTGGGCTGCAAAAAGGATTCAAATAGGGGAAAAAGAGCAGTTCACTAATAGAGCGTGTCTAAGCTTTCATGACCCTGATGTGTGACCCTGATGGCCGCACGCTCTTGGGATGTGCTAATGGGACGTCTGAATGGGACTGAAGCCAGGTTTAGAAAGTGAACATTTATTCCACTTGGGCAAACAAATGGATGGTTAACTGCTGCAGGTAAAAAGGTTGCATAATTCAGGTCAGATTAGTATGTTTCACATCAGTTATGTTGGTTCCTCCCATGTGTCCAGACCAGCGTTAAGAGGTGGTTCACTCCTAACGCTATATAAATACAAAACCATATACCATTGAACCATTCATATAAACAGAGGTGTTACATTGATGCACAGGGAAATAATTCGGAGACATTGAACATCTCCATAATCACCAGTAGATTGTTACTTGTTATGTTTCTCTTTTAAACCTTTTGACATCTGTACTGATCCTCAAGTATCATATCTAAACCTCAATGAAAAATGTGAAAGAACACTAAGCTCAAATCAATATTTGATATTATCAAATGTAAACAAAAGTCAAATCTGTATAAATGTGTATAAATTAACTTAACTTTCACTTCCACTTTGATCCTAGTGCACATTATCAATTACGATTGGTCAGTCTGCCTGATGGAGAAAAAAACACTAGGAGTAAAGTAACAGCAGAGCTCAGATCAGCTTCTCCTTGGTTTGAACATGAAAATGTTTGAGCTCATGAAAAGCATCATGATCTTTTATGGTGACACATTAACTTTAACATGGACTGACTAGACTGCACAATTTTTGTACTCTAATAACAGCAATGAATGACTCATGTTTAATATGCATAGAGTACACACCGTGATATCTGCTGATGTGCTGCACAGAAGCTATCACCAGACATGAACTTCTCAGACCAGTTCATTTTCAGACATGAACCAGTGTCAGCACTTATCACCAAAAGCTCTGGCAGATCGTCATCTGTCCAGGCCGACGTCTTCTTCTGTGTCTTCTCCATACATGGCATCACCTCTTCAGTGTGAGATATTTATATTATTTTTTGTTTTGTTTTTTACTTTTACGTCCGTCAGATGTTAAAATACAGCATCAACACGCTCGCTCTCTCAGGTACTATTTCTGAAAATCTACCCGTTACTATCACATGAGCTCACTCTGATATTTGCCGGACACTTGACTACTGACGCTAAAAGTTCTGAAAAATATCCGGAGCAACTGACAAAAAATTCCAGGAAAAGGCATGGACCTGAGTGCACGTCTGAAAGCAGCTAAAGACTTCAGAGGAGCTCATCAGGAGAGAGACCCGGAGTGTCAACAATCTGCTGAAAACGCCTGTGACGTTTCAGACACATCCAGATAACAGGCGGCGGTTGTATAAGGTCCAGAAGGTCGAGGGGGAGGGAGAGTTGAGGGGGAGGTCTGTGCTGTCTCCCTCTCTCTTTCTTATTCTCTCTCCTTTAAAGGTAACTGCTCAGGGTGGGAGGCGGGACCCTCAGTTCTCCCTGTAAACTGTCCACAGACCCAAGAAGCTTTTAAATCAAGAAACAAGTGGCAGTGATCAGCCCCTCACATCTACACCCCGATGGATCAGCGGTGCAGACACGGAGACAGCGGGAGGTGACGCTGACATCCGCTTTGGAGGGGGGGGGGGGAGAGAGAGAGAGAGCAGGGGTGATGTCTAGTGTAGCCCTGGGCATCTGAGACAGATTATTGGAAATTTCTGTAGTCAGCGAGAGTGAGTAAATCCACCGATGCACTTTATAGAGAGATCTGCGTTTGTCGAGATCGACTGTGAGCAACCTTCTGTTTCCAGGAAGTGGAAGAAAGGTTTGGAGAAACATAAGAAACGTTCAGGGTTGTGTTCAGCCTGAGAACGACACCTCCCACGAGTCATGGAAAACATACCTGTGCTGATCAAATTGAACCAGAGGCAACGCTAACAACAGGAAGGAAGACTTACCATCCGCCTGTGCCTGCACACACACACACACACACACACACACACACACACACACACTGGAAGCACTAGAGGCAAGAAGGTCTGTACTGAGATAAACCAGCGGCCAGCATGTGGTCAGCCGGCTGACTGATATACTGTCGACCACACAGCACAGACACACAATGAAGGGCAGAAGTGAGGGGAAAAGAGCAAAAATATATCATATTCAAATAAAAAAATCGAGGTAAAAGAGTGGTTGAATCCCACAGCCATTAACCAGCACTCTGTCTTTCCATCCTCCTCCCTCCACGTGTGGGTTTATTGATCTGGTCGTGCATTTCCAGGCTTCAGGTTTCCGGTAATCAAGAGCAGCAAATGGCGAGAAGATAGGGCGTGGTGCGCAGGGCCGGGTCCTCCGAGCGCAGAGTTGTGGAGAGCCAGGATAAAGTTAAGAGCTTCAGGAGAAGTCACGTGCGCCACATTATTGATGCTGATTAGACTCTTCTGACTGAAATGAGTTCAACATATGCTGCACAGAAGAAGCATTTAAAGGTTTGCTTAAAATGGAGCTTTAACTGAGTAAATTTCCCTGACTCTTTGTGCGAGTGGGAATATGACATTGATGCAATGTACATATCGCTCTATTAAAGGAAGAGGAAGATACAATTTCTGGGTCGAGCCAGAGCCTTCCTTGCCTCATACCCCACCCCTCCAGAAAATTTCATGGAAAGCGACCCAGTAGTTTTGAGTAGCAAAAATGCAACCTCATTGGTGGAGATAACAAAGCTGCATATGAAAGGTGTCCATGATTTACTAACTGTTCCACGAAGGGTTATTTTAAGAATCAAAGTCCAAAATCTGAATTAAAATGTGTCCAGCTAAACAAATATGATCTCCTTTCCTACAAACCATTATATCTATATCATACCAAACTGGAGGAGCTGCCATTAGCTGTGAGCCATTGACTGAATTACAGAACTGTATACGATTAGGTCATTAAAACTAGATCCACTTCAATCAGCTACAACAGTTATATTAATGCCGGAGAAAATGTAATACTGCTACTAACAACCAAATGCAAATCTCTCTATCTCTTTCTCACTCTCTCTCTCTTTCTCCCGCTACCTCGCTTGTCAGAAAAAATAAAACCTCAGCCACGGGGAACTGAGCACACCACATTATATTCAACTTACTTCCTTGTCTCTTTCCATGTAAGACAAACTCAGAAATAATTTGCACACACTTTACATTTTTTTTGTCTATGACAATAAAGTGCGCATGAGGAGGAAGGGGGCGCAGAGGGAGGCAATCTTGTTACCAGCCGGCATAGCCCTGGGAAGATTTCTATCAGACACACGTATAGTGAGAGGCATCCATTTAGAAAATGGCTTTTCTAGGCATGCTGGGCCATTTAGCGCACCCTGTGACGACTCCTGTTTGGGGCCATGATAAATGTTCTTTCACACCCGCTCTGCACACAGTCAGGCCAGCACACACACAAGCACATGCACATGCAGCCATATGGGCACCTTACACAAGATATCACTGGGATGGGCCCTTTTGGGTTTGGCTTACAGAAGAAAACCTCAGACACTTGTGGCTGAGGTTTTTAATCTGAATTAGATTAAATTCAGAGAATGTAAAGCCCACTGAGCACATCACGACAAAAGTCCATAGATCCCAGTTTTTAACAACAATAACATATTCTGATATGTCAGAAGATTAATTTATATATGGAACACAAATTGGCAATGATTCCTAAGATGTGATTTTCAAACACACATATAATCAGGTGTAGAGCTTGAACAAAGAAAACAAACTGAACTTGTGACTTGGACTGTAAACATAAAGGAGCATCTTTCCTGTGTTGTTCATTCTGTAAAATAAAAGTTGACTCTTGAAAATGGTGTCATTACATTGTTGCTTCATAACAAATTGATGTTTGTTGTTATTTAGTCATTTTAGAAGCTTACAATTGTCAATGCATTGTTTACAAAGATGTATTCATGTTTGAATTTAATGTAAAAGTGTTTATTTACTTAATTAAACCTGGTTGTATTTGTGTTGTACTTTAGTTATTTATAATAAATTCATGATAATAAAGATAAAGTAGATGGCTACACTGTAAAATATCAAGCCTCAATTACATTTCCTCGTCATAAGGGTTGGTTAACAACATCTTAGGCATTATGCCAAATGTATTTTTTTAAACGTATATCGGACGATTTATCGTATCAGGAAATATTTGTATCCCTCAAGATTAGGGCAAATAAATGCTTTCTTATGAAAAACATTTTGGAGATTCTGAATTTGTATAAGATAGAAAGAAGATACTTTCACCTTGAAACCATGTGTAACAAGAGTAAAGCTGTTTATAAATTCACACTGCTCAGTGGAAATGCAGAAAGAAATATTTGCACAAACTGAAAAAGGCAAATATTCTGATGGCTAAACATTCCCAGTTATGTTTTGTTTACACTGGGCTGACTGCTCAAACTCAACCTATACCTCCCACATGCCATCTGAACATCTGCCTGATATCCACCAATCGCTAACCTTTACATTACACGTTCCCCGCCATCTCACCTCCTCCTCTCTAGGATCCATCAGTGTCGACACCACACTATGAGCCGTCCCACTAACCACTGGAGCTGCCTGTGTTAGAGCTGCCACAGGCACCGCACCGGCTGGATGAATCACACTCACCCAAACAGCAATAATGAAGCATTTATCTCAGGGTGCATTACAAACCCTGGAAGCTCGGTGAACATGCGCACATGGCGGGAAAATGATGAAACGGTGTCAATCACACTCGGCTCAACCATCTGCTCGACCACAAGACAGACACGTGTTACCCACAGCCGCATACCGGGACGCAGACACAAACAAGCCACCTCATTTGTGGCTGAGGATGTTTATTTAAACAAATTCACTTTTTGCATATAAAAAAATATAGCACACGAAATGAGATTTTGTTAAAAATAAATAAATTCTGAATTGAATATTCATAAGGACTTTTGGGTCAAGTAAATTGACACAAGCTGATTTATAAGGGAAAAGTTAAAACTATCTCAAAAATAAAGTTACATGCTGGAACTAAATGTTATTTGGAGTGCTCTTACAAACACTATGTGTGTGTGCGTGTGTGTATGCGTGTGTGAGTGTGTATGTTTACACAAGGACTTGGGAGTCTCAGCCAGGACACTCTTACTGATTAATAATGGAGGACAGTAGCAGCGCGTCCCATGCAAGCGTGACGTCAACTCACCGATCTCATCTGCTGGGTTCCGGTGACGTGCTGCAGAACCTTTTCCAGCTCCTTCTCGATACGTCCGGCCCAGTGAATCATTCTGGAAAATCAAATTAGACATAGTCAATCGGCAGCCCTCGACATTATCTCATCAGCATGTCATCACACAGGCACTGGTTTCTCCGTCGAGTCATGACACTGAGTCTGTTTGTAAAGTGCGTCTCCTGTCATCTTCGTGTGTCTCCCAGACTATGCTTCCTTCCAGATCCCTACTTGGAACTCATGCCGTCCATCTCTGCTAATGTCTGGGTGAGTCATCGGCAACCTCTCTTCATATCACACCTTGCATATATCCAGTCGTCTCTGGCAGGACTGGCGGCGAACGTGCCCGCCTTGGCTCGGCTGGGATCAGCTGCTCTGCAATAAAACTGCTCTGGTCTGACAGAAGTGCACCCTAAGCAGGAGCTGATCTCCGGTAGACGGAGCCAACTTTGGAATTAAGAGATCAAACGGCTGGAGCTCATCACTGTATATCTCCCAGCAAGCAACACATGACTTAATGGATCGAGATTTTCACTAGATCATTTTAAAGCTGCGGCGAGAGGCCAACCCGTCAACCTGGACACACGCTGAACAACCGTGTGCGTGACCGACGACAGAGCGCCTCACTCAATGTCAGTCAGATGAATAAACTCTGTTGTGTGTTTGCGAGCCAACCACTGACTGCGTGCCAACCTTTTCCTTTCAGCGGCCCGCAGATAGCTAATCACTAGCATCAACAGCACAACAGAGTCGTTTGTCTTTTAATGTGACGCTGGAGAAAAATGTCATCTTCAAATGTCAGATTTGCTCAGAAGACAAGCAGGGAGACAGATTTATTAAATTGCACAAATCTGCCGAGCGGTGACAGAGCCCGAACGTGATCACAAAGCCGGAGCGCGCCTCGTCAGGAGAGTAACAGGAGAGCAAACACGGCAGCGGGGCGCAGCGCCCTGGCTGTGTTTACAGGGACAAGATTATGAGGACGCGAGAGGGCCTCCGAAAAGGACCGTGCAGAGCGGGACCGCTGGGGAGGGGCCGCTGAAAAGGTCACCTCGATATGAAATAAAAACAAGCTTACAGTGAGAGCAGAGCGGAGCGCGGCGCAGTGATACTAACAGTGAGGGACATTACCTCTGTCCCCGAGCCAGGCAGACTTCTTACGCAACTTCATTAGTCTACATGCTACACACACACACACACACACAGTACATACACAGCTTTGACAGAATGACATGCAAGAAGAGGGCCCTACGTTATGTCTCATCTTGTAAGTATATGTAAAGATGCACATTGCAAACACTTTGGCCAGAATAGTCAAGACATCAACCAATCTTAGGATTTTTATTGATCATTTGGGTATCACTATCAGTGTTTGATTTAAACTAGTTGTAGATAAGAGAGATAAGAGATATTATAATTACAGTTTTTATCTTATTGTAAAGCAGGTGAATGTATTCTGTATTCTGTATTTTATATTCTATATTCTGTATTCTGTATTCTGTATTCTGTATTCTGTGTTCAGCTCTAAGCTCTAAGTACCGAGGCTGGACAATACATTTATATTATTGGATATTTTCTCTCCCTCTATAATCTCTCAAATATATAATCCTGTGGAGATATTGTGCGTCACAAATAAAATGAAGAAACTATTTGACATAGTGACAAAACTGTGTCAATAGGAGCAAACATTAGTGCAAAATTTACAACGTGAGATTATCGAATATTTGAGTAAAGTCGGCTACAGTCGGCCACCATCTTTGTTCTGCTGCAAACGAACCAAACGGTCATTTCAGGTATAACAGTGAAATATCCAAATTATAAACTATTTAGTAAAATCAATAACAGATAACATACCTCAGTATAAAGTCTAGTATCGTGATAAATAACAGATATGATCCTTTCCACTCCTTCTGGGTGTTATCATTTTTCAATCGGTTGCATAACATCAAACACATCAACAATACGCAAAACGACAGATGACCACTAGTCGACCATGCAACCACTAAACTGACGTGCATCAGGGCAGGTCATGTGATGCTGACCGTGACTATTTACTTGCTCTTGTGAAATGACTTGAGATTTGTGATGGACTAATTGTAAATCAAAAACATAGACAGATCCCTCCATTCAGTTGAGAGAGAGAGAGTGGGAGTTGCTGCTTTGGGGAATGTTCATGTTCAATAAATGCTTTGAGCCCTTGTGTTTGGTGAAAGCTCTTATCTCCCTTAAAAACACAGACGGGACATTGTCATTGGACGGCGCATGTAGGTCGACTCTTTGTAGTTTGATGTTGGATTAAAACCCTGCCATTCGTCTATTGGTATATATATTTTTTTTTTCATGTATAATGATTTCAGTCAGACAAACATGATGGAGAAGGAGATTAAACGTGTGGACGAGCTTTGTATCAGCCACGCACGTCAATATGTGCGTGGCTGATACACAAGACCAAGAGCCAAGTGCAATACCGAGATATCTTCCAGGGCAGAAGGTGGAATGATTTCACATGTGTGGAAAATTTGATTTGACCTCCCACAATGTAGCTGCTCTGAGTTTAGAGTGCAGCTTTCGAGAGGAGATTGGACATCCGTACATATACATTTAAGCTACTGGAACACGTTTTCACCACATCGTTAATATGGAAATAATTTCATCCAAACACACACACACGCACATACACACACACAATACACGAAAACAACACAAATACACTAACTATTTGTAAATCTGATCAGGCTGCCAGGCGGCAGGGTCCAGAGAAAGAACGCACTCTTGGCCCTGCTGTCAAAATGGACAACAGGACATTCTGCCCTTCCTCAGCTACTGGCAATTAGAGCGTCAGCACACACACTCTCAGACATGTGTGTGTGTCTGGCCTACCCACCCACATGGACACAGCCATAGCAACTCCCCTAACACTTCAATTAGCCAGCAGTCAAATTTTAGCAAATAGCACAAAGAAGTGGGTGACACAAGACCCAGTTTTTAAAACCCAGGGGACGACCGGATTTAAAACGACAACAAAACCAGACCTGGACCTCACTTATTTTTATCTGCTCTAACAAGAACACTGATTGTAACAACATATAATGAGATTGGCCTTGTTTTAATACAGTGCTGTCTCTAATCCAGCAGTTACAATAATCTCAGTATGTAATATTTGGAGGGAGAAGCAGAGCATGAGGATGTTGATGTAAGATTAAACGGGCAGCCCATAGCATTTGACCAATTGAAAGAAAGTGTAGGTTAAATCTACAGATGAATACAAATACAGCAAACATAAATGAAACATTCATGCTAGTTTGTTTAAAAGGGAGAAATGATCAGCGTTCTTTTTTCATTGCGGTGCTCAATCAAGTCTATGACGGAGCTAAAAGTCAATGAGCGGTAATATGAGGGAAAAACAGGTTTCTCTTTTGAATGTCACCTTGGACCAACAGAGCCCTGAAGATCTCAGTGAGATTAACCAGTGGATGCATCAGGGAGGAATTGAGATTTCTGTCGCTTGTGATGAGCTTGACCGACCAATCGTCACAACAGGACACACTCCATCAGATCGTCACCACACGAGCATCATTAAGAGGACCTGCAGCCACATATCACAGACTAGAGAGGGCAACAGTTGCACTATAGTTTCATGAGTTTTTTTTTTATCGTCAATATAAATATGACCTGAATTTAAATGAAGCAAAATCCATGAAAAGCTAACTATTTCTGGTTTCTATTCATCATCGCCTTTTACTGGATCTTTCTATGACGCACAGGTGGAAAGTGTTGCAGCAGACCTTGTGTTCCTGGCTCTGTGTCATTCAAGGTTAAACTCTTAGTCTGTTTCACAGAAGAGAAGAGAATCGTGCTGTACTTTAAGTTATTACGGCAGAAACAAATTCCCCAACAGGTGCAACAAGGAAAAAGTCCAACAATAGTTTTCCTCGTCTGAAAAAACAGCTGGAAGCTCAGTCACTCTTCTGTGCCTGCAGGCGCACGGGTAAAGCAACATTGCGATTTGACATTTCTACCAATTCAACTTTTAGTATTTGCTTAAATACAAAAAAATAAATTAAAAAGGATCCTAACTGGAAGCCTTGTTGCTGCAAATCTTAAAAAGTAGTTTAGTAGTTCGGGTGAGAAATACAATGAGATGGAAACGGGGAGCTTTAAAGACCTGGCGGCTCCTGCGCCATTAACTAATTGGTTTATTCTCTGAGTCCACATTATCCGGTTTAAAAACACCAGTGTGTCCTGCTCTGGGATGGACGTGATTCTTTCCACGGTGCGTGTGCACTTTAAGCTCGAGGACTCTTCAGACCAGCCTCGTTATGGCTCAGCCCATCCATCGTGCGTAATTCTCCCCATGGTGACACCAAAACAACGCATGGACCATGATTATCATTACCAATAATGTCAGTGTAATTATTTCATTTTTCAACCCTGTGGACGTCAAATCGTTGCTTTTGGGGGTTATTCGCCTGTGGCACCTGTGCATGATCCCTGGTAGCCTGATTCCTTGTCGGCTATGACAAATAGAACAAGGCTTTGGATATTAAAAAGCCGCTGCCCACAACAACAACAAAAACATGGTCCCTGCGAGAGACACAATAATACGAGGCAGCATCATGAGGGACAAGCTACGTCTTTGCTGGAACATCAGGGGGACAGCGGCACCAAGGTAAAAGCTGCGGCCGCATGTGGAGGCTCGTCTGGGGGGCCACCTGTCCTAGTTCATCCCCCCCTCTCCCACAAAACCACAACACGGTGCGGGGTACTTACGTGTAGTGCTGCGGGAAGAGATGGGTCGCGACTGTCGGCGTGGAGACACATATGAGAAGAACAGTTTGGACCGCGAGCAGGCAGGAGAAGCCGCACGACTGCGCGCAGATCGCCATTTTCCATTAAATATGCAAGAAAACTGGGAGAAATAAGAGCAGCGCCGGAAGGACAGCCTCTCGCGGGCGCGCAGCTAAGAATAACCGGGCTCCGGAGGAACGTGTGTGCGTGTGTGCGCGGGGAAGGAGCTGATGGCTTGGCGGAGGCTTCTGGACACTTCAGCCGGCAGTGAGATCTCAATCAGACAGACACACACACAGAGAGAGAGAGAGCGAGAGAGAGAGAGAGGGAGGAGAGAGAGAGGAGAGAGAGAGGAGGGTTGGCAGCTGGAGATCAAGAAGGAGCTGCTGCTGCCTCGGCTGCTGCTGCTGCTGAGGATGATGATGATGATGGTGGTGATGATGATGCGTCTCGCTGCCTATTTGCGTGCTAGCTGTCCTCCCTCCCTCTCCGCCGCCGCCGCCGCGCACATTTGCTCCTTTTTTCCCTTTCGCACTCTCTCTCCAACGTAACGACCGTTACGCGCGTGAAGTTCCCGAAGACAATAAGAGAGTGTTCACACGTCCACTCTTCACAATAAAACCGCTTTCTTCTCGAGGCGCGAACACGTGGAAACAGAGGAGGTGTGTAGAAATAAAACATTTATCTGAGCATATTCAGAAAAACGCATTCGGGAAAGGACGGTGTTAGCCATGGCTGCAGCCCTGAGTAACCATAGCTAGCACACTTATTCGTACACGCATCTAACCTGAATAATAGCAGCTGTAAAGACATATATTTGGCAGCATGGCATGGCACTCAATCCAGAATAAAATAAGTATTTTTCTACTATTCTTTATGTCTGTTCAGGTTTGCCGGTGTTGTCCTCGTCCTTGAATGTATATTTATTTCAACGTAAGTACACTGATAACAAGGTCAAATTATTTGAATTCCTTTCCTTTGATTTTAAATGTAGTTCTGCTCCCTGCCTCGGATGTTTCGTATTGTATTGATTTGTCCTGGTTGTGGAGCACCCTGAGACAGCTGTTATGAAAGATGCCGTGCAAGTACATTTATTATAATTTTCTCTCTACGTGTACACACACTTGTTCACTACAGCCAATTCTGTATTGTGGATAACCTTATTTTGAAGGTCCACTTCCCTAACTTCCCGTGTGCAATCAGCGCATCTGTAGCGCTTGACTCAGCTGTTGGCACGAGTGGTCCTAGCCCATTCGTGTGCGACAGGCGGGGGCGCGCATCAGCCCCCCCCCCCCCCCCCTCCTACTCATGTCCACTCTCCTCCACGCGCAGCATCCTCCGCGAACTCGGAGTTACGCGCAGAAATCAAGGCTTTTATTTTGGTAATTAGAGGCACGACTCTGGAGGGGCGGATGGTAATGACTGGAGTGTAAACATTCTGCAATCACCTTGGGGGCTACTTTCCAACCGCATTTGTTCTACTTATTTATTTGCGCATATGGTCCAGTGGATAATCATTTATTTAAATGATGCAGGGAGAGTTATTAAGTTCATTTTGGGGATACCTTGTTATTGTTTCATTCTGTCACCGGCTATTTAGACGAGGGGACTTATTTGAGATGTGACTTTACAAAAGGGGCACATCCGTGTCGGATCAAGGGTTTTTCTGACAAGGGGCTGTACAGGGGCCACCAATTACACAAGAGGGGCCAATTATATGTCCAACATCCATACACGATTCCTGATATTACCGTCCTTCTTAACTGTTAGCTTGTCATTTCGGCCAAAGACACATATATTCAGAAAAATTGTTGAAGCACATTGTGTACTTCAAAACAGCTTAGGAAATTCTCTAAATTCTTAACAAATTGTAACATATTGTTTTAAAAACTACTGATAGAACAGGTGCTCTTCAGGGGGCCAATTCAATTTAAGCTGGGGCTACTGCCCCCCCTAGCCCCGCCCCAGAATCCACCCCTGGGTCAGGGTACGTCTCCTTGTCTTCCGTAACTAAAATCCTCTCAATAGTGATTAGTTTATAAAAAAGGTATAGGCTATATTGTATTTTAGAGGATGAAGTTTTCCTCTGGACATTGTCAGATACCGTTCATTTTTAACGGTAAATGAGGAGGAAAGATGCACTGAATCCTCAGAGTAAATGTAATTTAGCATGAAGTTACCCCCCGGAGAACATATCTCTCTCTCTCGCCGTCAGCTCTGCGTGTGTGTATGTGTATGTGTATGTGTGTGTGTGTGTGCGTGTGTGTGTGAGTGTGTGTGTGTGTCTGTGTGTGTGTGTGTGTGAGTGTGTGTGTGTGTGTGTGTGTGTGTGTGTGTGTGTGTCTGTGTGTGTGTGTGTGTGTGTGTGTGTGTGTCTGTCTGTGTGTGTGTTTGTTTGTGTGTGTGTGTGTTTTCTGTGTGTATGTGTGTGTGTGGCTTTTTGCACATGTGTGTCATTGTGTGTGCACCTGTTTTGTTACCTTTACTTGCACTGCTTGCTTTCTTGTTTGTTCTCTGGTCTTGCTTATTGGAGGACACAGTGGGTGGTGCACACTTTCACCTAAACAAAAACACATTTTCCGCTTTGTTCAATAGAATATACCGTTTAATCGATTTTGACATAATCGGATCCCAGTGTGTCTCCGTCCTCAATATTACAGACCGGTACCACAGTTCTTTGCAGACGGAGATTAGGGGAAAACGTGTCCGAAGCTTTACGACGAAGAGTTCCTGGATCAGGCCACTTTTGGCGTCTCCTGGATGACTCCTACATCCCTCAGTGCTACCAGCACATACAGCCGGTCTTGTAGCCGGGCTGTCCTTGGCTCAGTCAAGTCAGCAGGGGCCACGCAGGTGCTCTGCTACAGAAAGCCACACAGCAGTCGCCAGGGTTGCTGCACAGCATTTCTGTCTCATTGCTGACAGTGAAGACGAGGCTGTTTTGGTATAAAGGACACACTGCAGGGCACAGGCCTCAGCAGGGGAGGAAAAACCCTCCCGATGGCAGGGAGGCAGCACGATGCAGCAGCAGCACCTCTCCTCATGTTAATGGACGTCACGGATCATTCATTCAAAACAAATACCTGGGGCTTGGTCCTCAGGAAATGGCAAACAAACAAAAAATCGGATTATTCTGCAGAGATACACTTATTTTGAGACATATTGAGCAAACGATCTGAGGCAGAGAATCATGACACAGCATTGTTTTTGATTTATTATTATTATTTTTGCCTACACAGTGAGAAAGCCTTAATTGATGGCTACTCTCGCACATTTAGTAAGCGAACCACACTTCCCATCATGAAGTTAATGATAACAAACATACTGGTGGACAGATGTGGGCAGGCTGACTCACCCGAAACCTTTCTGCTGACTCACAGCCGCCCCTTCCTTTTCTCTCCATTCAAACATACATTAGGCCAACATGTCTCTATTTACCTGGTGCACGGGGGCCTAGAAAAAGACAAATGAACGCAAATGTGATTTCAATGGATGCACTAATAAGTCGTTTTCTCCAACAGAAAGAAGAGTGTTTCGTTATATGTGTAAATAAAAACATCAGTGGGTCAGGATGACTCTCTGGATGGATACGATGCCTCTGGGGTTTTTGCAGCTGCAGGGACCAAGAGATGAGTGGCAACCAATTTCAGCAATCATTTCTGATGTATGGCCTTGTCATGTTACTACCTTAAATGCAAATTAATGTCCATCTGCCAGCATGTGTGCGTGGTGGTGGTTGTGGGGCGGAGGAGTGGCAGATAAAAGAGGTGATTGCCTCCCCAGGGCCTCGGATCCCATCGAACACGGTGCGCTGCTCGTACAGAATCCACTCTTTATTAGAGCGGATCGATCGGGCCCTGCTAAGGGATCTGCTCAGTGAAAACAAACAGATCAATGACCTCAAGCTCTGCTGAGCGTCCAAACTGTGACACCAGCGGACAAGAGGCGGGCCTCTGCTGCTCGGGGATCTCTCCCATTGGCCGCGCAGTCTTCTCCTGAAGAGATTGACCTGCCAATCTGGTATTGATCGAGGGAGGAGAGCGGACGGAGACGGTTCCCGCCGCTCTGTGTCGCTCTCCAGCCTCCTTTTACCAGGGAGTGCTCCCCCAGACAGAGGCCGAGGAGGTTGGAGTAAAATGAATCACTCCTCGTTTCTCCTGTCTCTCCCTCCGTCCCTGTAACCTCCTCCTCTGTCCCTCTCTGGGTCCTGTATGCTGACGTTCTGCTGTAAAACCTCGACCAGTCAGCACGCCGAATGCTAAGATTTTGTGTTTCTGATTAGAGAGGGGCCGTGCGTTGCGATGATAGAGCCAGCTGCCCTTGAGAGAGACTCCCGACGCTCTCAGCAACTTCAGCGATCCTTCTCAAGTACTCCCTCTGAGAAACAGGCGCATGATATACTGTCACTCATTTACCACGCTTTTCTTTGAGGGCATTTCTTTCTGTTTTTCCTTCACAGCGGCAGAGAGAAGTCGGCGTGCCCTTGTCCACGACAAGGATATACTGAAGAGATCGGCAGAGTGATTCCAGCAATCGAGGTTATCTCCCCTCTGTGTCCCTTTGAGCTCACTCCCCGCTCCCCTCACAGTTTATTATCCCTTTTGAGCGTCATCCACTCAACACAACAGAGAGATCCCATCTAAATAACACAGACCTCCTTGTTTGCATAAATATTTGTTTACCTCACGTCCTACATTATTTGCTTGGCTCTGTAATGTGGTTATTACCTATATGACCTTAACGCTTTGTGACTGTCAACAGTAAAAAAAACTATCTCATCCCGACCACAGTGCTCCATTCACCTCCTCTACTGTATAATACAAACAGACCCAGTGATGTCAGGCCGCAAGGCTCTCTGGGACGTTCACGCTCAAATGTCAGAGCGTTTCATCCTGATGCTGATGACTCACTCCCCTCACCCTTAGTCTGCATGAAAGAACAAGAGCGCCAATTAATGGCTCAACCTCCTCACGTGCAAACACTAGGAAAACAACCGCTATATCAAATGTTACAGTAGGCCGCACGTACACAGAGCCGCTCCGTTTACAAAAAACACAGAGGAAGAATTTATGAGAGGAACTATATACATTTAAGGCCACACTTTTATCACCTCCAGGGAATCCCCCCTCAACCTCACCCCCACGTAGACAAGTGGCTGCATGTGAAAACAGAGCAAGACTCAGCACTCATTGACATGCTCTACTAGAGGCCTAATGGCCCCTGGGGAACGGCCTCTTTGGTCCTCAGGAAATCCTCCTTCATGCATACATCAAAGCTGGGATTGAGAAGGATAGAGAGTGGGAAATGGAGGGATGGAAAGAGACGTCAGTGCCACACAGGGAGAGGAAGTAACGCACTAAAGGAGGAGGCTCTTCTTTAAGACAAAAGTTTTTTGTTTACGATTGCCATGACAAGGTCAATCCAACATGTTTCAGACGAAAGGTGCACGTCAGCATTGTACGCCAATGATATACTAGTGTACTTCAAATTGAGCTGCATCGACCTGAAACTAGTTACTTACGACGACTTAATTAAGGACACATGCGTTTACAGGTACTTTTATTCAGAAAACATGAAAGAGCAGTAAGAACTTTAGGGTTTTGGCGTCTTTTGTAGAAAAACATGTGTAATGTTTTTGTAATAGTGTCAAATCCCGGGTGTCATATTACATGATTCATCCAGTTTATCCCTGTATGGTTTGATTGATTAGTCATCAACCGATGGCTTGAATTTTGATAATCATCAGAGTCATTTCAGAGATGTTCCAACACCATTTTCACATCCGGATTCAGAAACTGGATTTTGAGAATCGGCCAGTACCAAGTCTGATACCAGTACCTAAAAAAAACAAAACATATTGTGTTTTTTAACAGCTATATTCTGGCAACCCTGTATGGAAGTAGTGATGGCTATCATTGTTTAATGGCCTAGCTAAGGTGAAACCCTTTGACTAACAGATACACTTAGAGAACGCATAAAATCTAAAACCACACAACAATTACTTCCTTTAAATAGCTAAAAAATGAAGTCTTCCATACGCTACATGCGGCCATTTTACTCTTGGGGTACATGACTGTGCAGGTTCTTGTCCATGCTTGACCTGCCATTTTCTCCAGTATCAAAGGCCTTTCTGAGAACGGTATCAGTATGGGAACATCTGTAGTAATTCTGATAATGAGTCACATGATACTAAACTGAATATCCTTGTGTTTTCAACTGTTAGCGCTCCACATCCTCACTCCTCTCCACTGTTTCTCTCTTTCTATCGCTCGGTGTTGCTGACGCGCAGCAGATCAGCCAGCTGCTATAACAGAAGACCTGTAGCCTACCGGCCCAGGACACGCCCCGCCTCTCCTCACTGTCCATGAGCCATCTGCTAAGGCTGCATATTGCAGACCTGTCAGAGTGATCTCGTTATTATTCAAACAAAAGTGTCCATTGTGACCCCAACCTGACTGTGTTTGCAAAACTTTTGTCTTGCTCCATATGGTAAGAGCCACAAAGGCACCTGTCTGTGTGCAGCTAGTATAGACTGTATGTAAAGATGGACAACATTACAGCTTCAATAAAGTGAAGCCAAAGCTCTTTGGGCCCCCCCCTAGTGGTTGGCGGCAGTGCGGTCTCCTCCAGGTTAGCAGATGGGACATGGGTCAAACTAAAAAGTCAGAGGCACCTAAATAAATGTTATGTTTCTGTCATTTAAATGAGTTCTTATCACACTGATATGTTTGAATGTTCACTTTTCCAGTAAGTTTGGTTTTGATAGATTATTTGCTGTTATAAAAAAATAGGGTGAAATGTACTGATTGACAGCTGAGACTGAAATGGTTGAATGTGGGTGTATCTGGTTCCATCCCACTGTGCAGACTCTGGTTCAAATGCACAAGAGGGCAGTCTTCTTATCCAGATTACTTAATAGTGTCCAACTATCTATCTATCCATTCATCCATGCATCTATCAAAGTGTATGAGTACCTGAAGAGGAAGTCTCACCCTGATTCCAAATGTTTGACTCTGCATTAAACGATGATACAGCTTCCTCATAAATATTGCAATCAGATCTGGGTAGTCTTTTGCAATAATCCACAAGTCATACTTTCATTCAATCACTCATCCGGGACACGTCACTATCTACCTCTCATCTCTCTCCAGTGTGTAAATATAGCAGAACATTGCTCCCCCACCTTCAGAAAAAGCAGTGACCTCTAATTGTCCTCCGCCGTGTGGAGCGTGCGAGTCCTGCTCAGCCCCTCACAGTGATTCTCAACTCACCTCCCAGTTCCAGCTGGACTCACCAAGCCTCTTTCTGAAATGATCTTGTAGCTGTTGTTTCCAAATTCTGATGAAATAAAGGGTTTTGAAGTGGATTCAATCCGAGTGAATTCTCCTTCAAGCTCTGCTGTGTGTTCTGTCACCGAATCGTCCTCAGATACGTTTGCAGCGAGTGGATAACTCAGCATCGGCGTATCGGGAACATTAAACTGTGTCTGTGTTAAAGAGGCAAAACTAACAGGCCTGTGGCGCCTTCAGTGGTTTGATAAGGCGAGCGGGTGGTCCTGTCTGAACGTGGTCTACCCCTCTCCTCCCGTCACTGTGGAGGGAGAAGTGCATAGTCGCTTGCCCGCCCTGCTGTCACATTAAAGCGCATCTTAATTTGCATTAAAACCTCTGATAAGGGCTTAATGAAGGAATTAATAGATAACGCACATTCTGCAGCTTATTCTCCTCAGTCACACTCTGACAGACACATAAACACACAGCTGTACTCAAACTGGCAGCTTTTTACAACCACAGAGAGTGAGTGAGGGTTCATGAGGAAATAGATGGCCTGCAGTGAGAGGCAGGACCAGGACTGAGAGCCTCTAATACATCACTTCACCTTGCATGACAACGTTCTAACCTTCTCTGTGCAGCTGGAGCTTTAGGCTTAAACAGGACGGTTCCCTCTGAGCTGTTCAAAGGCTTTTCTATTCGATTACCGTTTAGATATAGACTATATAAGCGATATCAGTCACACCTCTGTTGGTTAATTGATTTGATAATCTATGTAAGGCCAATTACATGAAACAAATAAATTATATATCATAGCATTTACTGACTAAGCTGCATACATATTCTTTTTACATATCCTAAACAAATACAGAAACAATAAAACAAATAAAAAAACATATACAATTTGAATAGAACTCAGTAGAGCGCATACCTCCGGCAAAGCCCAACGGTATATCTATGAAACTACATTTAAATCCACAAGATCCAGGGTCTGCACCATATTGCATTTTTCATCAAGATCCCAAAATGATTCAGAGAAATTAAGCTAAAAAAAAGAAACCTCTAAATGTTAAACAAATTATCCACAGTGTAATTGAATGGGTCCTTCCCTGATCCATAACACATCCTTCTCACAAGTTTCACTTGTACAAATAAACCAACATAAAAATGCAGACAAAAACACAGGGTGTGCCGTATTACTCCTATCAACCTTTAACCTCAGTGATCTGGAAGGTTGGTTTTGGTCACTTTAACCCTGATGACCTGACTGTGGGCGTCACGTTGTGTCTCGTTCTGTGTGTAGCCGGTGAACTGCACTTACAGCTAATTATACATTAAATCAAAGACTTAAATCCTGAATATTCAATAATTTGACCAGCAATAAATAAATCAGCAATATTTGACAAGCTACCACAATCATTAAGATCATTCTCAAGATTACTCGGGTTCTCAGACTGTGTGGATTTGCTGCTTCTATGGCGATTACACTGATTATATTTGATTTGGTTTGGTTTTCTGACAATTAAAGAATTAATCAACTCAAATCACTATTTGCAACCCTGTAATAAAAACAACAAAAATGTTTAAACTTTACTTTCATACTTGAATATTTTTCTCAGTTCATACTTGTCGGTGCAGTTATTTATCACGAATGTTTTCTTAAATATATTTGATGTGGTATTTTATCCTTGAGCTAGATTTAGATTTAGATTTTGGACAATTTGAGGAGCAGATCCTCTGCAGAACAAGTTAATAGACATATGAGCATGTTGAGCTCATGCTGGACACCTGAGGACTCTCATTACCTAATTACCTAATTAACTCTGCTGTATTATCTTTTATTTCACTACACGTGACTCTTATCAGTTCATGCAGTTATCAAGATCAATACTGATCCAAACATATTGATTAATACTCTTTATACCTGGTGTTTCTGAGCTGCATTAGCGTCCTCATAGCGTAGCAAACTGCTGCTTCACGGATGACCAATCACATTCCTGGTTCCATCACATTCCCCTAATATTAATTATCTATTCTATTACATACATAAAAATCGTTTAAAAAAAAGAAAATATCTATCACAATTTCCCCAATTTGTCTAAAGTGAAATCTTCACATAGATATTAAATTTATAATCAAATAAAACACAAAAAGGAACAATCACTCACATTCACAAGCTGTTACCATGTGAATGTTTGTGAGCTTGGCTTGATTTATAATGACAATTAATCAATTCACTTTCTGTCGATCCATGAACTGACCGATATCGACACATATGGTTTTGCTTCAACAGCTCTGTTAAAGCAAAACCAGTATTGAAATAACTGTTCCGTTAATCACCTGGAAGTGAAGAGTATCAGCCCTGGGGTTGGCTCATGCTCATGTGATTCTTACCATACTGCCTGCACACTGTATTTCTCTTATGCAGGGCTCTCCATGGTCCAGAGGGCACATGCTCCCCACAGCAAACTGACAAAATAAAAGACTACATACAGAAAAACTAACCAACCAGGTGAAATAAGCAGCTGGGCTCCCGGTGAGGATTTTCCTTCTGAGCACCTAATGAAGCCGGCCATGTAAGTCTTCTCCTTTTACACAAAATGGTTTGTTTAAGTGTTGCTTTTACAGCGGGTTACTAAATTGATGCATTAATTATTATTATTATTATTATTATTATTATTATTATTATTATTATTATCATTATTATTAATTAATTATTATTGATATTATTACTATTGTCTATGTAAAGATAGCCAGAAATAAGTTTTTGTTTTATTTAACAATGACAATTAAGCTATAAACATGCGGGTAGAGGTGTTTTCTTTCAAACCTACCAGCAACTTCAACCTGAATACACATTCACCAATGGGAATACATGTCACTGCCATGGGTACAGACTGATTTAAAGGGTTGTAGGTGTCAGGTTAGGGTTAGGCTTTCAGGTGTGATGGTTAACAACAGAGTCAGGGACACGGCAGAGCCTTATGTCCATGAGCGTCCTCCATGGGATGGTGAAAAAAAACCTATGTGTATTTGTGTGTTGATGTGTTTATGTGTGTCATCTCCCTCCTCCTGAGCCACAGGTCTGGGCTGTTTTCCCAGAAATGTGTTTCACAGACAGGCGGAGGCAGATGCTCTCCTGTCGTCCCAGAGGAGACAGCAACACATGTGGTGTGTGGCTCGGGCTGGTCATATTAAACACACCATGTGCACCCTGCATGTGACTGTGTGTGCACCTGTGTGTGAGACTGTGTGTGCACTATTGTGTGCGTGCGTGTGTGTGGTCTAAAAACAAGACCGGAGTGAGACATCTAGTGGCAACGGCACGGTACTTCAATAATAATGACAGAAATCTTTCTTGCAACCTGTGACTCTGAACAATGAATAAGAGACACAATAGAAGAGTTTCATTTCATTTGTGATCAGACAATTATATTTTTATCTAAAAAAAGTTATTTTGTGATCGTCTGCGTCTGTGTGTGTGTTTGTGTGTGTGTGTGTGTGTGTGTGTGTGCGCTTATCTCTTTGTTTGTCAGATTGTGGATATTACTGCAGTATGATACCATCTTTCCTGCTGTCATAACAATAAATCTTACAGTTGATGGTGATGCATCATCTGTCAAACTATCAGTGCCAGGACATGGACCACTGGCTGCAGACACCCCACAGTCTTTATGGCGGGGGGGTCTTCTTTAACCTCCGGCGTTGCCTCTGGACTGCCCGCCTGTTGGGCCATTTCACAGAATGTTTTATTAACCTTGCATAGCTAAGTGCTGATTATGTGTGCGGGAGATAGTCAGAGTGTGTGAGCGTCATGGTGAAGCTTATCCAAATTACTCTAATGGCTCGGTAATCAAGACATCTGCACACGAGTAAACAGGCCTCGGCCATGCCTGTATGGTTATTGGCGGCACATCATCGGGCTTTTACATTTTGGAAACACATCAAATTCTGGCTCACTGCAAAGCCGGCAGTGAGTGAACTCCAGCCACGTGTTTTGAATAACAGAACTTTCACAAAACAGTGGATAACAGGTCGTTAGAGTCTGACGTTGACACAAACACTACTCATGAAAAGAAACAATATTCACTGTCTATTTCTTAATGAATAAAGCTGCAATTAAAAAAAGGTAATTTGACAAATTTCCACCTAAAAATCAGCACCCAACGTGTTTCTAACACCAGCCTCTGTTCACAGGTGCTTGGGCACCAAGGTTACAGAGATAAACAGGTTCTAAGATGCATGCATGTGTGAGCCTCTTCACAAATCTGCATCCTCTTTGTTATGACTAAACTGGGAGGCAAGGACCTGCCAGTGCAGTAGCAGACAGGAGATTATGACCTGAATCAAAAAGCAGATTACTGGATTCTGTGTGTATATGTGTGTGTGTGTTTGTGTGTGTGTGTGTGTGTGTGTGTGTGTGTGTGTGTGTGTGTGTAAATATGTTATAGAATATGCACTTTGTAAATTTTGTCAGCAGCCTCAATCAGTAATTCAATTCACACTAAAGCATCCACTTCAAATATCACACACGCTCCCTGAAGTGTCTCTTTAAAGCTCGGTAAGCAGATGCAGAATAATCCCCAGGTCCTGACAGGATGTGATCCAGCAGATACGTGTCACCAATAAGCCTGCACTGCACCTTGTGGGTGCCTCAGCTCCCCCCCCCCCCCCCCCGGAATGGGAATTTGTGTGCTGATGTTGTTGTGTCGCAGACTCGTCTCTACAATCATCCCCAAGTGATCAGCAGAGATGATATCGAGGGAAGCTTCGCGGGGAGCCGCTTACAACAAGTTTTTCAACAATAACCGTGTGAGAAATTCAAATCCCTTCCTCAGATATTGTGATAATTCAAATCCACTGACCAAACAAAATGTATTGTGGTATGAGAGCTTATTAAAAATTGCTGGACCACATGAAGCATAACCTGGACCACGATGAAGGCAAACCTCAGGAATCCTGTCCGTTAAAACCACCCTGGTATTATTCTGACACTTCTGACCATAAGTTCTGTCAATTATAACATCACAAATATTCCATTTTCACATGTCAGGGCAGGAAACACTCAGAGGTGTCAATAGCACTGATGACAAGTGTGTCCCATTTAGATTATCAAAGGGTCCTGCTATTGTAAATACTAGTTTACTGGACTGATTTACTGGGACGTTTACTGGAACTGAGCATGATGAGTGAAATTGGAATGACTCTAGTGATATTAAGGTTTAATAAAGAGACAGGCTTAAAAAAAAATGGACGAGCTCTACAACCACTGGATCTTCGATTTCCCATAATGCAACTCAAGAGCATCAAATATAAAGACATTTATTCATCTGTATTTGAAGGAGATAACAGAGACATGTAAAATGGGTGGTGTGCCCCTACAAACAGAATAGAATGCATAAACACATATTTACAAGTTTATTAACACGGGACAAAAAGAAGGAGTAAAAGGTTGAAATTGGAAATAAAATAAAAGCTTGAACATGTTCATGACTTTTCAACTGTGGCAAATACCATGGCTTAAGCTGTTTAGCAGGTGCAACCAGGAAGTAATTCATCTTTTAATTGAAATAAACGACGGACCAGGACTCATTATGAGACCAGTGTAACCACTGCTGTCAGACCTGGTGGTGCTCTCAAGTGTTCGGCTTTCCAATCCGCGCCCCTGAGCTTGTGCTATAGGAACGGCTGATGTTATTCACTGACTGTATCACTGTGGATCACTATGAATAACGGAAGTATCTGTGCTACTGTCAGAGCTGGCAGACAGATGAACAGGATGTGGAGACCGACTGCTGCTGACTCAGCCGAAGATAAAGGGAAGGAAACAGCAGGATTTATAACAGTGTGTGGGTTTAGAAATTAACCAGCGTGTTTGTAAATGGCGTGTCATTTTCAGAGGAGCGTTTATTTCAAGTTGTAAAAAAAGAAAAAGGAAATGGGATGTGAATTGATCAACATAACAATCTCTGCCTCACATGGATAGCAGATCGATAGTCTACACCTGCAAATAGTATCTTAAATATAAATTGAAAAATAAATTTCCACATCTGCAAAAGCCTATATGTTTACAAACATATTCCTGCCAAGAAAATGAGGTGACACGAAGAGACGCTCATATGTTTTCCATCTGCTTTGTCCTTGGCTTGTCCTGGGCGGAGAGAGGAGATTTTCCCCCATTTGTTACTCGCGAGACAGCGACTGGCTGTGACCACAGCAGAATTTAAAACAGTAAATAAGGAGGTAATGGGCTTTGAGCCTACTGTCATCTCCAGTCTAGCTCTGGCTATCACCCAGGATATTAGCAGATAAATCTGAATGGCTTCCATCTGAAGCAGTGCACACTTGTTATTGATCAGACGTCCCTGTGCGGAGCGGGGGGGGGAGAGGAGCAGAGTTTATTAATTAGGGATTGACAGCCAATTTCCCTCTTCTTATTCACAGACGGACAGCTTGGGAATCCTGATGAGCTGTGCCCTCTGTGTATTTGTCAAGCCCGAGCTCCGTGCTGCCTGCAAACACAATACCACTGCGGTGACAAGAATACACAGGGGGATTTGAACCGATGACCCTGTTCAGTGTTCATGTGGTGTAAACCTGAACACACTGAGAGATCAGTTGTTTATTCATGTGTAAAATGTACAGCCAACCTCCAGCTTGGATTTTCATTTTCTTAGCCTTTAGTCAGAATAATCCCCTGAATGAGTTTCCACTTGCAGTGTCTGATTTACTTTCCAGATATTGAGATCTCAATGTACTTGTAGGTTTGTTAATACATTTTTTCTAATACATGCCTGCCTCAAATAAAAACCTGTTACCTTACTTTCCACTAGAGGAGAAAATATGATGATTAAGAAATTGGACTTTAATGAGTAGTCGGCATAAACTGGGACCAGCTCAACCGAGCACCATCCTGGAACTGGTCTATGTTGTTTTATAGCAGGGAAAATCCATTGTTCATATTACTCCCTCGAACAAATGCCAGTTAGACACAATGAGCAACTCTCTGGTGAATTTAATGAAGCTTTTAGTAATTAAGAGCCTGATATTTTACTTGGCAGGTGGTGGAGACCAAAAACAGTGCTCATTGTAGTGTGAATATTGGATAGACAGATACACAACTCCACACCAGTGGCTGCTCAGGAATGAATTGCTGTGTAAATAAGCGACAGTGAGCAAGCAAGATCCCCAATTCAAATTAAAGTCGAAGTACACAATTATAATTCTATTTGAATTAAGTAGCTATGTTCAAGTGTTCTTCAATACAGCATTCTGAAGATATATACAGTATATGATAAAGCATGACGTGTATCGGGGCATGGATACAAAAACAAGATGGTGCTTGACGAAATGCCAAATCTGGGGCTTCAAAAATGTCTGTTTACAAACCAATGGGTGACTTCACTGTGGGTTGCAACTTGTGCTGCTCCCAACTAGCTAGCAAACATGTACGCTGCTGTGCCATTGTAACCAGTTACCTTAATTACTTGCCTGTGGACTTATAGTTTGCCAGTATTTGTTGTTGGTGTGATGATAGCTATAGGAGCATTGTAAGTGCTGTGTTTAAGTGGTGTGTTTACTTCAGGAAACACACACATCTTTTCTGTACTTTAGCATCAGCTGGGCCTTTATATTAAGTAAAGTAACATTTGCTGTAACTATGACCCTCAAGTGCAGTACAGAAACCAGGCACTATTTTATTTTATGAATGATTAAGTCTCCCAGAAATAAAATACCATGTATTTTACTACATGAACCTTCTCCTTTGACTTTGAAAAATCACACACACACACACACACACACACACCAAATCCCTCAGTTACATCATCAGTGGATGGTGATGTAGAGTCCACAGGGCGTCTTATCAATCACTGAGTGTGGTTGGACGGGAGGAGATGTGATAATTGTCCCTTCCTGTATCTAGTACACTATCATAACCTAGTCCTGAGAGATACCGCCCCCCCGCGAGGATTCATTCTGTCTTCACAATGCTCCACATTCCCTTTCATCTGAACTGGAGGCTAAATTTATCCCATTTTCCCCCATTTAACATTTGGAGGATTTGTAATCATTATTCAACCTGAGATTTCCTGAGCAGCTTCCAATTAACCCGACTCCCCTCTGTCTTTGACCTCATCAGTACGCTACTGAACTCATGTGGTCACCAGGGCCCGCCGCCGTATCATAAACTGTACAGACAGATAAAGATTAAGGTAATGAAGGTACATTTGTGTTGAAACATGTTGATGTATGATCAACGTGTTGCATTTGTTCCTCGGTGTTCACAGTGTATCTGGTGTGTGTGAGCCTGCGTGAGAGCGTGTGTGGAATCAAGCTGAGCAAGGTCTCGAGGTATTTCAGCCTTGTCTTGACTTTATTCGTGAGTGTATCTAAATTCAGCCCTGCCTCTGTCCACTTCTCTCTAGCGGCCCCTGTCTCTGATGTGTTGAATCTCATTACTCTGTGTGTTGTGTCGTGTGTTTGTCGTGTCGTGTGTGCATGCTGCATGTGTGTCTGGAGATTGTAATGCATTAGCTTGCTCCTCCCACAGGAGTGCCCGTCTAAACTAAGCAGCCTGATGATGATGCTCTCTGTGAGCTGACACAACCCATTTGGTGAGGAGGAGCTGATCTAAACCAGTGCTGCTCATTTACAGTATGTGAGGGGGGGGGGGGGGGGAGCAGCAGTGGTAGAAAGAGAAAGAGGACACGTCTTGAGCATCATCTGTTGAACGTTAAGTGCAGCTTAAATGAACCATTGGTTGAAACAAACAAAAAATGTGGACTTCAAAAAAAGGGAAATATAACTTCTCTAAACTGAAAAAAGTTAAGATGGAAATTTTAATATATATCTGCAAATGACTGTACCTTATGAAAAAGTTCCCTGTTTATGTATGAAAAAATAAATTGTGAAGTTGTGTTCATTATATACAATAGATTTTATTGTGATCTTTTTTTGCTTTGTTTATCGTACAGCGTTTTAATGTGAGGTATTTCTAACATCCTGTCCAGTAACCGTTTGTTTGATGGGTGAAAGTGTTTTATTTTTAATAATGTCTTGACAGAGATGTATTGTATTTGGATACATTGTTGTTGTGATATCTATGTCAATAAAAAGAAAACTGTTTTCTATATTATCTTGGTGAAGATAAAAATGACTCAACATCCTAAAGCCTTGGTGAAACATTCGTGTGAGTTTCCACATTTTTGTAAGATTCCAATCAAAACACAAAGTGGCATCTACAGCAGCCAGTAAAGATGCTGGTTGCCCCTGTGCCACATTTGACAGATAACAGCAGCCCAACATGGAAAGCTATGAGGATAGTGTCCGGTCCCCAACTTCACCTTCACCGGCAGATTTCACCAAAGAGTCTGTCTGGGATGAAACAGAGGAAGACGAGGACCTTGATCAGATCTTTCTTGGAACGAGCCTGTATATGTTCAAGCCAAAATCTCCATAGGACAGTCTCTGCCATCAATGCCTCTCAGGCTGTTGCTCGGATGTATTACTCGTAAAATTTATAGTCACAGGGATGGAGATACAAATCCTAAATATCATTATCGTTGGATGCAAAATGACTAAATGCCAGGATGACTCATCAAGCACTTGTTCAGGAAAAGACCAACAATGTGATGTAAAAATATTATATTGTTGTTAATTTGGCAAATAACAAGAAGTGAATGAACAATTAACACAGTAACAGTTACACTTCATTTCACCGGATCTCTCAGATTTCTTCCTCATTGTTCCGATGTATCACTGAAGCTATCGTTCTTCTGACAAGTGGCAATAATTGTTATCAGTGGCACTGTAAACTGACTGTATTTATTTTTGTAATGAGTCATATTAAACACCCAGCTGAGCAAACAACAATTCTAATGAGCCAATATCACTTCCAGGATCAAGATCAGTGGCATAAGAGTGTTACATTGACTTTAATTGTTGCAATTTACTAATCTATACTTGCTGCAAATCTGGTTTAACCTTAATAATTTAAGTTAGGCCAACTGAATGCACTTAAATGGGCAGTTTGTGAGGAATCAGTTTTCAATAACAAATTAATGATAATTAAATTTTGACATGCATTTTAACTGAGTCATGTGTTAAAAAATCTTTTTAAGTCTTGGAGCTGTCCCTCAATATAGTTTGTATTCTTAATCCACATAAGTGATGTTTTGTATGTGAGTGTGTGTGTGTTTGTTTATGTTTGTCTGTGTTTTCTAGGTCTCTTTTTGTGATCTGTGTAAATGCTGTGATTGCTTCTTAATTTTCGCTCATTAAAGGAATTCACTTCAATTCTATTCCCATTTAAAATGCACTTCAATCAATCCTAGAGGTGCACTGTGGAACACATTTTCCATCATGTTCAAAACTGTTTATGCATTTATTTATTTGTAATTTCTTTATATATTAAGAACATTTTTTTTTTTTTAAACCTGCATTGTTTACATCCTGGCACCCCCTGCATTTTCCTGATGTGTTATTGACACCAGTAGATCGACTGGATGAGAGTGAACCAGTTGCAGGATTTATCAGGTCTCCTGTCTGCACGTGTGTGTCTTTGTAAACATGAATGACAAGATGCAGGTGTCCTCACATAGTAGTACAATGGTTAAAAACTCTCACGGGGTCCCATTAAGTAATTATAACACAGCTAATATTGATAATGATCTCGTGACGATCTCTTACAGAAGCTCTTAGAGAGACTTCAGTCTTTCAAATTCCTCACAAATTAAACGTAGCACAATTAAAGAGCACAACTGAATTAAAATAAGATTACTGGTCTTGTTTATGTATTATTTACTATTCTTAACAGCACAATAAATAATTTTCCCAATTTATAGCTCTGCAAGTATTTAACTGTTATACCTTCAATATGACAGATTAAAAGAGCACTCTAAATTCCTACTGTCGCCCCGTTCACTGTGCCAATGAATGGCTCCGGCACCTTTGAAGGCGGAGCTGAACAGCCCCCACTTGAGTGCAAATCACCAAATCACCACACAACTGCTGCTTCATTGTGTTCATAATTGTAATCCCCTGGACCCATGAAAGGGGCGAACTACGCCGGTTAATTAAAACTGCAATCAAATTTACCCCTTAAACTGGCTGCAGAAAGGGACCTCGTTCAATTAAATCATGCATCGCTCTCCTTTCAATAACACACAAACACGTGAGGGGGATGGAGCCGTGCAAATCCACGCCGCTTGTTGATTGCCTCCTACAGTAGGGATTTTTTTTTTAATTTGGTAAACAGTGGGTGAGTTGGCACTCGAGGTGCAGCGGAGTCAGGGGAACAGGGTGGATTAAAGATCCTTCCACTGGTCTCTCACTGGCACTTGTCATGCACTTATTGATGCTGTAATTAACTGCTGGAATATCAAGGCGTCTACTGCATGTGTGTACACAGGATGCTTTGCAGATAGATGCCGAGCCGAGGCTGATAGCATGAAGAAGCTGAGCGCTGCAGAAAGCCATCTCCTGTTTCTCTCTCAGCCGCTACAAGACAGAGGATGATCCCAAGCCCCTCCAAAGGCCTAATGCTGTACAACCAGGCTAGTTTTGTGTTAGTGTGTGTGTGCGTGTGTGTGTGTGTGTGTGCCCTCATTTACATTTGTGTGAAAGTAATTATATTGATTTTAGGAATAACTTTTGTACGTAATGTTTCCAGCCGTACCTTGCACAGCAGAAATTGTTAACCCAAATTTCAGTGCGTTTCCTATAGTAAGTGAATATAATGCAAGGACCAAATTATAGGTTAATGTATTATTTGTACTTATATACACACACCATAGACTGTATATAAAGATCGACAGCTCCATAAATGTGAAGCCATATCACCTTGATTACATCATGGCGGCTGGCTGCAGTGGAGGCCATAAACTGTGCCTCCTCCATGTTAGTGGACGGGAGATGGACCAAACTAAAAGATCCAAGTACCCTTCAAAAAACTTCTTGACTATGGTCTCTGTTATTTGAGGTATTTCTTATTACCCTGATACTATATGTTTTAGTTTGCAAAGATGTTTGATTCTATAATTATATAAATATTGTAAAAGAAACATTATCACCTACTTTACAGACTCCAAATGACATCAAAAGCACAAGGTGGCAGAACCTGTCCATCCATCCATCCATTATCTATACTGCTGACCTTTTGGGGATCGAGGGGGGAGCTGGTGGGAGCAATCCCAGCTGACATTGGGCAAGAGGCCAAGTCCGACCTGGACATGTCACCAGCGGATCACAGGGCCAACACACAGAGATACACAACCATTCACATCCACGGCCAATTTAGCATCTCCAATTAACCTTCCCCAAATCTGCATTGTTTTTGGACTGTGGGAGAAAGCCACAAGTACAACAGTAGGTTTATAACACAGTATTAGTAATAATAATAGTGTGTGTGTGTGTGTGTGTGTGTCTGTGTGTGTTTAAAATGACTGTTTTGTCTCCTGCTGCTGCTCCTTGGCCCAGTCATTAACGTGGGATTAGCCTCACAGAGATGGGAGTCAAGGGTCAGGGAGTAAGCGAGTCACCCGCTGCACAGTCTGGTTTCCAAGCCCTGAATTCAAACTTGATCCTTTTGTCTTTCACATGTGAATAAATAAAAAAGTTTCTCCTCACATCCCCTCAAGGGTATTTGTGAATGTGTGTCTGTGAGGATGTGCTCTGTCTGTGCTGCTCTCTTGAACCTGTTGAATGTGTTTTTAATCTTTCTCACAGTTGTTTTTGTGATTCCCGTAAGAGCGCAAGTTTAAAATACGCCGGAGAGTTCCAGCACGAGCTCAAACTTTATAAACGAGAGCTTGGCTGCTGCGAAGAAATGGGAGTTGGGGGGGGGGGGGTGAGGCGTTTGGCTGAAGCTTCTGAAGGGGGCAGAATTTGTTTTATGAGGGTAATTGATGCTTTGCTGCAGGAGAAGAGGGCAAAGCAGGCATGAAATTGTGCAGGGGATCAGATCCGTATCAGAGCATACGGGTGAGCTGAGGGAGAACAACGGAGCCAGGCAGCCCGGGGTGGGCTGGATTAGGAGGGCCGCTCGGCGCCGAGGTACAGTTAAGAGCCAATTTTATTCTCCAGCAACCCAATCAGTGGAAAAGCCCTGTATCCTATTAGAGTCAAGCAGGGGTGGAGCAGTCATTTCAAAAAGTGTGGGGGGGGGTTCTAAGGGTGGGACATGAGCACCCCCCAGCCCCCGTGACTCCACTACCTGCCAAATCAAATGAATCTGCAGATTCTTCCACATCAAATGATATTGAGTTTAAAATAGAGCAGCACCACACGCTTCTCTCCAGGAGACTGTATTCATCAGCCTCCACATCACGACAGTCTCTGACTTCTTTCTTCGGCTTTTAAAAACATTACTTTAATATATTTTGCAGATAATATTACTGTGGGTCCATCACTATGACTGAACCCTTTCACATTAGACCAACTTGTAGTTCGACCTGTGTTTTACGTTAAAGAACCAAACCCTTGCAGCTTCAGGATTTTAAACATTTCACCACTGGCCATTTTGTTTTCACTTTAGTAACCTTTTAACTGAATTTGTGTGTTTGACCACAGTTGAGTTCACATCCATTAAATTCTCAATTTTCCACAAAGTCACTTGCAGTAAAGGGTCAAACGGCGTAATCTGGTTTTACTTTGCTTGTGCAGTTTATTTAATGGGCTGTAGTTTATTCACTTTCAAACCCTGTTATAAAGATCGTTTCCGAAATGGTGTTTTTTCTTAAAACGCAAATCAACCCTTAATACAACTTAATTTTGAGATACTATTTATTTCTGCTCACTGAGATGTTGACGTCAGCTGCAGAGCCTCTGGGATTCTCTCCATTACTGGATGGTCTCAGGTTCTGCTCGATAAAGTCAGAGAACAGTGGAGCACATATACATTTCAATGAATAATATCAAAATATGATTTCTTCTCCTTAGATCAGCTGATACCTCCGAGTGCTGATGTCGCTGCATTTTCACAGATTCAATTATTTGAATGTCTGTTCTCGGGCTCGGAGTCTCCTGCATCTGAGAAGCATCAGAAAACATTGTGTGAACTGCTGGTGGAGACCTTATCTGTGAGAGGTGTTTGTGTAATGGCGTGTGTTTTTTTTTTTCCTGTGTGGTCCTGCAGCTCAACAGCGTCTGCAGCAAATAGAGGAAAAACAACTGGGAACGAGATGGGGAGAGAGAGAGGACAGGGGGACAAAGAAAACAGAGTTCTGAATGGTAGGTTCTTGGCCTTATCGTTCCTTACACGCTGGCTCCTCTGCACAATGCCTTTCAGCAGGATTGCGTTACCGAGGCGAAGTCTGGAGGCAGGAAAACTGAAAAAGATATATATTTTTAAATTCAGCCACATCACACTCTTTGACCCGTGTTGTTGTTTTCTTGTCATGTTGGAAAACTGTGCATCAATTCAGATTCAACTGCTCTTTTCTTTCCCACTGCACCTCTCAACCAGCACACGTGCGCACACACGCACGCACGCACACAACACACATAAAGTGTCACATTTTTCTAAATACTTCCCACATCTCTACACCCACATTTCCTTCCGCACAAAGATAACAGCACATGTATAATTGCAGTGTGCAACAGTGCGCACCTTAGAGGAAATAATTACCACCATAAAAAGAGCAATTACTAACCTGGCAGAGAGTTGCAGAGGATTTTAATGCTTCTGTCAGTAATGTCTGCTCACATACCGCTCTTTGTTTTGCTTGACTAATGGTTTCTTTTGAAGGATAAACAAGCCACATTTACCAATGCTAAAATGTTGTTTGTTTTGCACACAAATTTAGTGGTAAAACGCCGCTCGCAGGTTCTGTGACAATCCGAGAGAGAGCAGTGAATGCTGGGAGGAGAAACAGGGCTGAAGGTTAAAATGGCTTTCAATCATGTAATAAAACGTTAAAGAGCGTTACAAGAATTGACTACCGAGAGCGGCCTGCATCAGTTCAATACTTAATATCCAGTTTTGTTTTGCCTCTGTCACATTGATCCATTTTGGCTGTTGTGAATAAACGCTCCCAAAAAAAGTGAATGTCGGGATCCGACAGTTATTCGTTTTCTTCTTCGATGTCAGTGAGTGAGTGAGTGATGCCCCTTTTCCCATTGGTCGAAAAACCCACTTCCTTTTGTCTTGTGTCTGCAATCATCATTGATGGAAACTATGCACTCATTTCTTCTTATTATTATTATTATTATTATTTAGGCAGTCTGGATGCTGACACTGCACCTTTAATGGCACGATGTGATGACACACATTGAGCGGGCTACATCTAGAGGTGGGGTACATCCTGGACAGGTTCCCAGGCAATAAACAGGACAAACCACCATTCATACTTACATTCACACCTATGGACGACGTAGAGTCACCAATTGACCTAATGACATCTGCATGTCTGTGGACTGGGGGAGGAAGCTGCAGAAAACCCACAGGGACGAACGCATAACGTGCAAACACAAAGGCCTCAGCTTCGTAGAAAATAGAAACACACACTCACCATTAATGAAAAGGGGAAATAACCGCGGAAACTTCATTTTTAAATACTACCGGCAAATCACTCTGATGGACAATTAATCACAAAGTGTTCCCTTCCTGCTCCAGACAATACGATCATCTATCAAAGCCTTCGCTCATCCTGTCTAGACCACAGCATTCACCAGAAATCTCACAGCTATTGTCTGTGGGCTTCAGCTGTCTGATTGATTCTCAATGACTCTCCACCGAGGAGCACCATGAGTGTTATTACACAGTTCCGATGAATGTAAGAGTTGAACGTCACTGTGTGCGGGCCTATGCTTTACAGGTTCAGGGTGTAAGATTTAGGTCAAAAGGAATGCATTGGCAGAAATGGAATATAAAATAATCCTCATGATGTGTGTTTCATCTAAATTGAACGAATTGTTGTTTTCTTGACCCTGGAATGGGCCCATTTAAATTTAAACACTTTATATTTACACCGGGAGCGGGTCGTCTCTACGGAGGCCTCCAGGTCTTTTACAGTCGTCCAAACTGGACAAACTAAATACCTTTGAGTTTTTATTACAACTGAAGGCTTCCACGGGTTCTTTATCATGTTTGGGAGAGGAGGGTTATTCAGCTGCAACTTGCAACTTCACCACTAACCGTCACTAAATTCTACTCACTGAACCTTCAAAGCACATCTACGTTTCTTTGAAGGAGGCCGGGCTCTAAATACTACGAGTGCACGCCCATGATCTCGCTCCCGCGATTCAGCACGCGAACAGACTGAGCGTTGGGTCAGGGAGTGATCAGCCTCACTCCTGCTAACGGTTTAAGTAACACAATCTGGTGTCTAATTTCCAACAGCTGTCCGCTCAGCCAGGGGACAGGAGCGGGGGGGGGGGGGGGGGGGGCAGAAACATCTCGGTGATTCACGGCCTGCGAAATGAAGATGAATATTTTATATGGACCAGCATTGAGAGGTTTCAACACAGTCATCCAGATCAAACACAACAGCCTGGCAACCCAGTTCTGCGCTGTCTGTCTGCGAGGCTGCCGGCTGTGACACGGTCAATTATGCGGTGGGCTGGCATGGAGCGGAGGTTTAATATGCATGAGGACTATTTGTTCTTACTGGAAATTAATGGCACAAACTAACTGATACCTGTATTTTAATTAGTAATGACTGGATTCGTTTGCACCTGCTCTTTTTTTTATTGTAAGACCCATTCAACGCATTGAAATATCGCTTGGCATTTCTCGGGAATAGTGAATCATTTCATTTCAACGCATAAATGAGAACTCGAAACACATTTTTGCCTTGATTTAATGTCCCACATCCTATTAACTAATATGCAGAGCGTGTGCTGATGAATGCACGCATGTCAGTGAACATACACGCCGCCCCACAGCATGTGTATGCATCCATGTCTGTTGCTTCACTAACTAGGTTTGCGGGGGTAAATTGAGTGTGTGACTGCGTATAATTCACTCTCAGAACAGCCTCATTTCCCTCTGCCCGCCTGCTTGGTCACACTGATTCAATGCACCAGTAGCAGCACAAAATCCATACCAATAAATTCCACCTCCAAGGGGTTGCGTGTCCCATCAGCCGGGGATGCCCCCTGCTAGAAACCAAACCATAGCTGGTTAGCCACAAGAGGCCGGCTGCAATCCCCCCTCGGCGCCGATCTCAGGGTGCTTTCACCCTTTCTTTCCATTATGGTTTTATTGTTGTGATTTCTTAAACCAGGATAGCACCTCCAGAACACGTCCACCTTTACTGCCACAGACGTGGTTGTAATATGTTGTTAAATCAAGGCAAACCCGCAAGGCTGACTGCATTGGTCATCTCATTTGGTCTGTAATGGCCGAGCGCTGTCTCCGTGATTGATTCTGCTTATTTGACGCGCATCTCCACGAGGGTCACAGGCCGGGCTTGGATCAGCCGCAGCAGTCAGACTTCAACACCCTGATGTGATGCATGAACCATTTATACAAGTAACAATCTGGATTTTATACATAACAGTCCCTTCACACGCCATTAACCTGCCCAGGGTCTTCATGTCATTATCGATTCTCAAAGGCTACATGGGCTGTAAACGTTCCTGATGCCCTTCAGAGATATCGCTCCTAATCATCCTGGGACACTCAAACGCGCGGGAAGAAAAGGCTCCACAATGCAGAGAGGAACGCGCTCAAATCTAACGCATGCCATCTTATTGTGCTCATCCATGTGTGTGTTTGTGTGTGTGTGTTTCATGCAAAATGGCAGCTTGTTGACAAAAATAGTGCTTTTAGTGACATAGCCATGTAGCGCTTTCAGGCTGAAGACCCGCTGTGGAAAACAAAGACAGCTAAAGTGAAAGCTGAGTGGTTTAACAATCCGTCTCGACCGCTCGGCCACTTTTCAGACGGGAACCACGAGCACTCCCCCGTCACTCGGCTGACATCCCTCAGAGAACCTCATTAGTAATCACTGATGACATTGTAGTTTAGCAAAAAATACCATCACTGCTGATTAACTGGTGTTTGCAGCAAGGGGCCAAGATTCTCCCCGGAATTTCAATTCATGTTTTCATTTTGCAAGCATGTTGAACTCTGGACACATTGTCCCACCGAGCCGCTAATTCATGGTAATGAGTCCAATTTTCGCAGAGCATGATAACAGCAGTGTCCCTGTTTATCCTCTGCTCTATGCCAGTTCGGACTTGTGTGTCATTTGCTATCATAGGTGGAGCTATGGAGGAGCTACCTGTGGTTTTAGCTGCACCAAGAAATGATCAGACATTTCACAAGCAAAATCTCCGCCCTCTGGTTGATCCAGTCTACCGAGTGTAAACAAAGATGGTCGATGTGTAATCCACTTCCTCGCCTTGTACGAAAATGTGGCAAAAACATAAACTGGATATAGGTGATGGTAGCCTGTGCAGTAGGGATTGTGGTATGAAGCCATGTTTATAAGGTCCCAGCCATTGTCATTGTAACAAGAAAGAAAGATCTCCCCCCCCCCGCGCCACCAACGCCAATTGTGTTTATAAATTCTCGAAGATTTGTGTTTGCCCTGTGAACTTGCCTGCGTTGTGACCTTAAACTGCGAATGGCTGTTGTTTTAGGCGCGTTGTTACCTGCTGAGAAACCAGGAAAGATGGCAGAGTGCCGTCCAGCTCAGGGAGAGATATTCTTGATAGATTTTTATGACTATGATAGATCTCCGGACATTTCATGCTGCCGCTTGGTCACTAATGGACCAATAAACAGGATGATGGGCGGAGATGGAAGACGGTCGAGTGAAAGTCTCCTTCCTCTCTGTCCGAGTGAACATGCTCGGCTGTTATCGCTTTAAATCCACGTTCCTGCTATAGATGATATGCGTTATATCTCCTATTAAGATCTGCCGAAGCAATGACCCACCTAATAGTTAATGCGTATCTTAAGCTGAAGTTAATATCTCCACATAACATTAGCGGCACCCTTATTGGATAAAACCATTCATTTTTTGAAGTGGAAGAGAATAGATGATAGCCTTAGAAGTAATGCTGAGGTCCACTTGTCATGCATTGATTCATGTTGAAAAAGGCAGAGGGGAAACTGTCGGTTCTAATCAATGAGGTTTGACCACGCTGAGGTGTGTGCCTTTATGCTTGTGTATTGTTGTGCGAGTGTGTGAGTAACGCAGCAAATTGTCCATTTGTGGTATATCCGATGGGCTCAGGGATGTCATTAGTCACAGCGTGCTCGTTCTCATTAAATGGCCCAGTCGCCATGGCAGCCCCACAAAGGCCGGCCCCTCCCCCCCCCCCAGCGCACGGAGAGTGACAGGCCAATTAGAGCAGGGCGCTGTGACATGCAGTCTGCTGTGATTACACCTCCGAGGAGAGAGGAGCCCGCCACTGGTCACCATAAAGCCGGGAAGGTCCCAACAAGATCCATCTCCAAACAAACAGGATGAGCCGAGGGCCCCTGGAGGTCGTGTCGGCTCAGAGAGAGTGTGACGTCTCCATCGCTCCGATACATGTGGCACCTGCCATCAAGGCCAGTTAGCTGTGATACTGGTGGGGAGAGCGACGCAAACTACACCACCCAGAGGGCTTTGGGCACACATCAGACGCCGACAGGTTGATGGTCCTGCAATATTCTGTGTTGGACATCTTCATCGACTGTCACACACACACACACACACACACACACACACACACGCACGCATACACACACACTGCTTATCCTCTCAAGTCTGCATCTTCTGGGAAACAATCGAAGAGTGAAGTGTGGCATTGAATCTCTCAGCTCTTCTCTATGATGCATTCAAGCTACAACTGACATCTGAGGTAGAGACGCTCAAGATAGGATACATAGTAAAAGAGAGACCTAACTTATACATGCAAGGAAAAGTATTCAGATCCTTTACTTAAGTATAAGTACTAATTCCGCACTTAGTAACTGTTCCCCACTGAAGTTACATATGTTACCTCTCTCTATTCAAGGATTTAATTTACTAACAAACAAATCTTTAACACCAAATCCACAAAATGAACTGACTACACTGAATCATCTTTGTTTGGGGTAAATTGTGTGAAGGAAAGGTAGGGTTAGTCAACACCCCCCCCCCCCCCAACACACACACACATACTCACACACAGACACACACACTGTCTATATGCCTATCCATCACCCCCGACCTTCAAACCCGTGCTTGCTGCATTAAGTGATTTGTCCTCAGCAGCAGCATCAGTCATTTAAATACATAGTGTGGTATGTTTACATTCAAGAGACAGATCCCTCAAGGGGAATGTATGTGCTGTCAGTCAGGAGCAAAGGAGGAAACGATACGAAGCTACAGAGCTCAACAGTCCGGCAGAGATGACAGACATTTGACTTCACCACAGGAGATCACTTTTCACTCCTCCTTTCTTATTGTAAATTGATGATATTGTCTAACTCGACACGTCGCATTCACAAACACACACACACACACACACACACACACACACACAAACACACTCTTATACCACAATATATAGCACTCCTCAACTCGAACATCACACACTGACCATCAGTGCCATCAGGGGCAGTGTGGAGTTCAGAGTCTTGCCCAAGGACACAGACCCGAGTGGCTGAGCCAGGGACTGGAGGAGGGATTGAACCACAGACATTTGAATTAGTGGAATAACCGCGCTACCCCCTGAGCCTCCACATGCCGAGAGTCGATGTTTGTTTCTATCAGGTGAGACCATTTTTTACCGAACCATAATAAAGTCACTGAAAGGCCTGAAGAACAATGACAAACAACATACTTTGTTGAGCAACTTTGAGGACTTTCATTAAATGACAGCTCAATAAAAGTGAAGCCATACTCTTGATTGTCCCCTGGTGACAGGCAGCAGTAACTTTCATAAAACCCCGCCTCCTCAATGTTAGTGGACAGGACATGAGTTTATAGTAAAAGAGTCAAAGAACATGTCATCATTCTCAAAGATGGTTACAGTCAATTTAGGTAGTTCTGATCACACTGGTGTATGTTTAAGTGTTAATTTGTCTGGTTAATTTGGATTTAATATGTTTTTGATGCTTTAAAATCAGGGAGAAATGTCATGATTGACAGACAAGACTGGGGTCAATCACCTGATCACTAATACATAAACTCAAAATGATGTCTCCAGCGCAGGATGGCCGGCTCGTGTCTGGGATATTTTGGCTTCATCTCTGAATAATGGGAGGAAGTAGAAATGCGTCATATATCTTTATTTACATCAATAAACATCTACAGGTACATGTTTTCCAATGTCAAGAGTAAATTTGATAGAACAGAATGGCTCTCTCAGAACACTCTCCATCAAACAGAAGGAAAAAAAGACCTGGGATCCAGGTATGCTCACTTCCACATGGGCAGAAAATGAGTTTAGCTGCTGCGGGCCATGTCTGCTGCAAGTAGAAGAGTTAAATGCCACTTAAAGCTTTTTCTGTGAGCCACAGCGGAGGAAATAGAAAAAAAGAGGAGAAGAAAAGAACACTCCATCTGTGCAGATCGAGCCATTGGCCTCTCTCGCTGCACAGCCTTTGTGTGTCTGAGAGAATGGTTTTCTGCCTTTGACAATAAAAACCATGAGCAAAAAAAGAAACATAATTTTCTTCAGGCAATACTTTCTTCCATTGCCTGCTGATACATGCTCAGTCTTTGAAAAAGCTGGAAATTCACATTTTGGTCTGTGAATTGCATTTCTCCTTTTAACACAAACACGCCGATGGTCTTTCTTCCGAAGGTGGGCTGGGATACACGGGAGAACAGATAAGGCTGCGACGGAGTAATGGTTTAATTGCCGGCACAGAGGAAAAGAAAGCAAAGGCTGTGATTTGGTTATGTGGTATTTATCTTGTTGTTAAATATAAGATAACCCACACAAGGCTGTAACTACCCCTTCTCACAAATACTTAGAATTCAGAGATGAGGGTAATTATTATTTTACGTTTGTATTTACTTTTGTTTTTGATTTGCACGTTACAATTAATTCTTTGTATATTCACCATGTCACAGGGAGAACAAGAAAAAACAAATAAAGGCAACATGAACATGAAACCGGCCCTTCGCCTTTATTCTTCCACTTGATCTCAGAACATTGAACATCCTGGATAAATGTCTTGGTGCTACACAGAATTTCCAAAATAAATTGCAGCTGTACCGACCAAACCTTACTGCTAATGTCATCTTACATGACCGCAGAACCTGTCTGCTGTGGTTTACTCTCGTTCAGCATCAGTCTGAGCTCTGTGCAGGTCTTCATCACCAAAAGTTAGAAGTACACTCATTTCTAAAATGTGGTTGTGAGGCTGCATCTGTTCATTTTTGGGATTGAAATAAACTCAAAGTCTAAACCATTAAATACAAATCCCAGGACAAGGTAAAACAAAACCCCCCTCCTGTGAAAGAGATGTCACTCTTTGTAGTTGTTTTTCATCTCCTTGTTTTGCGTGTGATGGTCGTTATCCTCGTTGTGGTTGTTTTCAATTTCATTTTGCGCTTCTAATCTAATTTGGTTCTTGATTGCTTGGTGTCTATTTAGGGTTTTTCTACTTCTCTTTCTTGTCAGTTTGCATCTCTTGTCATTTTGTGTCTCCTTTTGTTCACTTTGCACTTTTTTACGTTTCTATGTTTGTGGTTGTCTTCCATCTCTTATTGCTCAATTCATGTATTTCTTCAGTCATCTTGCATCTCCATTGGATCTCTCTCTCTTTGGCCTTTTCATCGTTTCTGTCTGTTTGTTTTACGTTTTGCTCATTTGGCCTCTCTCTGTCTTCGATAATCTGGCAACCTGTCCAGAGAGAATCCCGCCTCTTGCTCGATCTCAGCTGTGATTGGTCACAGCCCCTCATTGACACTTAGGATGAGCAGGATAGAAAATTGATAAATTGATAGTTAAGCTCTATAAAATTCCTATAACAAATATATATCATAACATGCCAAGCAGCGGGACTGCTTGGCATGTTGGGGTTGTCCTTTGGGATGCTTACCCTCATCAAATGCTGCTAGAGACTTTAATCTGTAATCTTGAAGACTTTAAATCTTGATGATGTTTTCCTGCATGTGGCATCTATTGCACTTCTGTCCGTCCTGGGAGAGGGATCCCTCACATGTGGCTCTCTCTGAGGTTTCTACGTATTTTTACCCCTTTTAAAAGGGTTTTTAGTTTTTCCTTACTCTTGCTGAGGGTTAAGGACAGAAGATGTCACACCCTGTTAAAGCCCTATGAGATGAATTGTAATTTGTGAATATGGGCTATACAAATTAAATTTGATTGATTGATTGATTAATAGAGATCCTACAAGCCCATTTGTTTATTCATCCATGGGCGTATGTTTAAAGTTAAGGCAGGAAAGATGCCAGTTTCCAAGATGGTTAACTTTTAAGCACAGGTGAATGAAGTTCCACCCACACCCTGATATTATGCAGGACATGAAACATAATGTTTGGCATCTTATCCACCATCTCTATAGAGGACATCTCTCTCTTTTATCTCTGTTTGTTGATGTCTTTTGTTCTTTTCCTCCCAGGACAGAAAAGTGACTGAAATGTAAGATGACAGGACAAGGTGAGTGAGAGGAGATGAGACTCAAAGTGACTTAAGACTAAGAACTCAAATAAAAACAGATAAGAGAGAGAGAGCTACACAATCCGGTGGTGAAAGTTGTGAAAAACGTCTTTGTGAGGCAACAGAGTGACAGAGTGTTCGCCTTTGAAAATGAAAATGAAAAGTGCAAAGAGACGGAGAGAGCAGACAGTGGTTGAAGGGTTACGGGCATAGTTGGAGTCTATGTGACAGTATCAAAGCCACAGGAGCAGCAGAGAAAAGCTGTTAACGGGGAGCTCACCGTGCCTTAATCGATTGTGAACAGTGCCGCAGAGCACAGCCAATCACGAGGGCTCCTGGAGACTTCTCTGGGTTAGAGCACTTACACGCTGTCTGCCGCCTGATCACGGACACGACGCAGGGAGAAGAGAGTGAAAAAGACAGAGAGAGAGAAAGAGAGAGAGAGAGAGAGGGGCGAGGAAAAAACAAGGAGATGAGGGGAGGAAGGGTGGTGTTAGAGCGGGACCAGCAGATTTTTGCTTCTTCATCTTCGTGACCTTGAGAGCTCTTGTTAGGGGGGGGGACGCATGCTGGAGAGAATATGCATCAAGTGTGTTTGTCCATCTGTGTGTGTGTGTCTCACTGCCTGATTGGCTCTCAGCTGTCTCTCCTCGGCTTCACATGACAATATGTTATCCGCATGACCTCTGCAGGCATGTCACATGGCATCAAAGGAAGATTTGAACACGGTAACGTCACATGGCGTTTTGTGAGGAGCTCCTTGAACGGACAAATCCCTCTGACATGTAACTTCTTGCTCCTGTTTCCATGTCACTGTCTGCACTCGTCAAAAAAGAAAAGAACCCCCCCTATAAAATGAAACCAATTTCATTGATTTGTCTGATCTTGCTATTCTGGTTGTTGACGCTGTAACTACCTCTTTAGTTGGAACGACTCAGCAATTCACCGACTGATGAGACTGGATACAGAATTAACCGATCTTTGTGATGACTGTGGGAATAATTTTCATGCAGCTCAGAGTCTTCAGTCTGATTAACTTCTGCCAGCTGTAATTGGAAATGTATAAATGAGTGTGTCGGCGTCTAAAAATGACGCAGTAAATTGGCACTTTCTGTTTATTTTCAGTGTGTTACAGTGAGATCTGATGCTCTGACTGTGACCTGACACAGCGAACGTAGGAACACGCTGTTCACGTTCCTGAAAACCAGGAGTTTGCTCAAACACTTATGTCTAGAAACATTTTATTAAACGTTTTTTTTTCCAGGTAAATCGGGACAGAACAATCTACAGGGTTAACCAATTGAACTGGAATACGACTGAATCGTCTGATCAAAAGTTTGAAATACTGCAGATTTTTGAAGCCCTAGAAAAAACTTTTTTTCCAAACAAAGACATTTCACAGGAATTTAAAAGTTCCAAAAATGCATTGAATCAAATCTACTGTATCTATCCAATCTATCTAATAATAACACTTTTACTTCCAACTGAGGAATAAATGAAAGGTAAAAGAAAAAGCTCTTTCTCTTTGTTCCCATTAAAAGCCCAACTGCTGCATTTGATTTGCCTGATGAAAAAGAATAAAATAATACAATAATTCCTAGTTAACTTGTTAAATTGGATCCAGGCTGGACCAATGGATTTGCATTTCACAGTCCAACCGCTCTGACATTATCTGGCTGCTTATCACTCTCATGCTCCGGGTTATTTGGTTGTGTTGTGTGTACATCGCTGACGGTTTCACCTATTGTATGTGGAGATGAGCGTGCGTCACATTCTGCTGCTCGTACCTGCGAGGAGTGACATCCTGGATTCTTCCCGTCGGATCCAGTTTGTGATAATCTGCTCCGACTGTCGAGTCGATGACAGAAAGTGTCTGTTGCTCCGTTGCCGTGTGCCAAATGTGATGAGAGATATTGGTAATGAGTAGAAGAGATATGCTCAAACTCTAATTGACAAGGGGATGTATCTAGTGAGCATACGTGGCTTTTCACTCAGTGTATGCTAGCTTCATACAATACTGTCAGTAGAACATTATTCTCTGTATATAGGCTTCTATGTCAGTCGTTTTTTGCTTGCTGCTACTGTTTTTATGCTGCTACGAGTTTTACTGTTTTTCTCTACATGCTTAGATGCTTTTACATTTTAGCAATTTTACATACCTGCATTTTACTGGACAGAGTATTTGCCTGTAGGAGATCTTTATAATGACAATAAAGATCTTTTCAAGTGTTCAGGTTTCAAGTTCTTGAATTTCCATTTATACCCGGCTATTTACAAATGTTATGTTTTTAATCACACATTAAACTGGGTGGTTTGATAAGGTGCACAGACGGCTGTTTTATTCAGTGATTTATTTAGTATTTCAGATTAAATACTGCTGTAATGTTATACCCTTCTGAGAAGACACTTGATCTCCTCATCTTCATTTCTGTGTCCTGACTAATTCATGATCCCGTTTACTGCCAAAACCTAGATGAACTAAGCTTTATATGAGAACCCCAGGAACACCAGCTAGGAAAATTGGACAATTTGATCGTCATAGAGTTTTTTCTGCAGCTTGACAGCAGGATACAGTTGTGTATCATCAGCATAGAGGAGCATGTTTTTAAGACAAATACATCTAATTCATATCAGTACAAAGTAAATTACTTTGTGGTACAGTTCCATGTGTAAATGGAGGTTTTTTGGGTTTAAAGACAACATTTAGTCAGAGATGACATAGTAACATATTTTTCTGCCTGCCGTGATCATCATCCTCGGTTGTGATAGAAATGAACTAGTAATACAGATCTAGTGAATTTAAATGTGGTTTAATAAATGGGTAGCTTTCTAGTAAGAAATGAGCCTGATCCTGTAAACATTAAGTGTCATAGTAGTTCAATCACTAAGACAAATCTGACACTGATAAAAAACATAAACATAAACCCAGCTCAAACATCCTGACATCTTTACGGATGCTTGGTTCAATTTTGACCTTTCATTAGAACATTAAGTGAGTCAAGATGAGAAATCCCATTATTTTTTTTGTTTCACCTGGTAGTGAATGATTCCAGTATAATCATCAGTAGGAAAGATAATGTGGGTTGTCAGATTGAGACATCAGTCTCTGTATTGATAACAAAAAACTAAAAAGAGCATCCAGGGATAACACTACCAAAGAAAGAAAATATCACAGGACAGCTGCACGACATTCTTCTTAGGTGCTTTAGTTTGATGGTGAGGTGGTTACACAGCAGGGTGCCAGTGTCTGCATAAACCTGTTATTCAGTTACTCATCCAAGTGTCTTGCGGCTACACCTACACAAGCTCTCTGCTGCCAACGTGTATGAGTTGGCTCATTTCAGATACACTCCCCTTTTTTGGCATAACTAGTGACTCATATCAAGCCACCATGGAAATCGCTCCTTGAATTGAAAAAGGCATGAAACACAAAAATCTTGTGTCTCGTTTTTTCTATCCTGAAACCAACATGAGAAGTTCTAATAAAGTTTGAGCGACAGCATCAGCGGCCATGAAGGGACGGTGAGTTTGAAAGCTCGAGCGTAACGGTCACAGTTTGAAACAACAGTTTTCAAGCTGGTCGAGAGGAAACAGTCGATGTCCAGAGCCGCCCTCTTTACATGGCAGTTGTCTTGGAAACAGGTGCAGACATTGAGGGTTTGGATCCTGGGGAAACCATCTCTGGAAAGTACAACACAGAAGAAGGAGAGGCTAACTGTTTTCAGAATGAACATATTTTCAAACGGATAATTCACACGTTTCTGCGGTTAATGATTTTATTAACACGTCTCTTGGAATTGAAGATGAAATGAACAGAAACTGGAATCATATAGAACCAAACTGATCAATTTCAACAGCCAAACATCTATATTAGATCTTTTCATTTATGTATTTACTTAAATTACTGTTGTTTCTTTTATACCATATAAGAAATAACAGTTTTATTCCCATAGAAGAGGCAAAGCATTCAATAGAATAAAAGGCAGACTTATGACCTCGCCCTGAAGAACAGAAAGAAATCAGGCACCCCTCAGCTGAAACACTGTTCACTACTGCCCCCTGCTGTGAACATGAACACTAACCCTCATGTGAGCACTTTCACCTGGGGTGGAAGAAGAACTTGAATATCCTCAATAGTAACAAATGTGTCATTTAGTGTGAGGTGAGACTACCAGTGTGGCGATTTCAAACTAATAGTAACTTGTTTGATTTGTGAAAGATCAACTACAGAAACATTGAAGAAACACAATGCAGCGATACGGCTTGTTTGAATTGAAGGGGACTGCTGGGCCGTGGTGGAGCTGTACGCTGCTCTGAGTGCTTCCTAGTTCTTATTATAAATGTTTTCCTTGTCACTGCTCTTTAAGTTGAACGTACATTTTATGCTCAGGTCCGTGTGTGTTCTGTGTTTCACCTGCTGCGAGATAAGTTTCTCCTCGGGGACATTCAAGTGAAAGCTGGAAGTGGGTCAGTGATAACATATCAAAACATTCATATAAAGCTAATTCATTATTTTTGCAATGCTGAGGAAACCACGTCCTCACCGTTTCTTATCAATGTGCCCGAGAAAATAGTTGGGATGGAAGAAACCCCTCCCTGCAGCAGACGTTGTTTTGAAATGCAGCACGGTTTATGTAACGCAGTTCTCCATTTATCTATCCAAGCTGACATCAAGGACACGGGCTGATCCCTGTGGTTTAAGCAAGGAGCTGCCGTTGTCGGTTCCATAACTCATGACCCGCAGTGACAGTTACACATGTCAGCACTTGTGCAAACAGATCTGCCTCTAATACACCACCGACCCAATCTGTCTTTCCTCCACGGCCTCCCTCTCACATTACAATCCAAAACACACACACAAAAAAAGAGCAGATGAGACTTGTCAAATGGATTTTTTTTCATTTTGTTTGTATTACGATCCCATTAAGTGTCATGTTTCTTCTCATCTTACATCCACTCCTCTCAAACACACAATGACCCGGCTCCTACTCTCCAGCCATGGCTGATTAATTGAGGGCAGGGAGATGCAGATACGACGGGACAGATCAGGCCCTTGATACTTTGCGGCGTGCCGTTGTGCTGGTGTTGCTGAACTATGGAGGCAATATAGCCGGTGGGCATGACTTGGATGGGGACCTTTCAAATCCAATCGCATCGCGTTGGGTCACCGTCCCGGCCCGTCCCCGCTATCAGAGCAGATAACGTGCTCCAGTAAAGGTTACGACTCACCATGACATTTCTGCTGAGACTCAGTAATCTCTGATTCCTGTGGACTAATCTTCTATTCATACAAGTGCATGTTTGTGTGCGTCTCCCTGCTGGGCGAGGGTGTGCATGGGCGCCGTGCTTTGTTTATAATAAAAGGTAATGGAATAAAGAGAAACAGTAAATCCAAATATGAGGAACAGGCAGTAAGATAGTGAAACAGGAGTCATGAATTCCATTAAATCACATCCTCTCTGTCTGTGGGTTGCTAGGTTCAGGTGAACAGAGAACTTTCCAGAGGCAGGAAATCCCTTCGTTGACTTTATTCAGACGCGGGTAAACAAGTGAAATCAACTATGAAGGAAAAAAATCTCTTCATCTTTTTGTTAATATTTCTGTGAGACAGTTTCCCCCTGGAAATGGAGGAACTTGTTGAGCTCCTAAAAACTCAAATAGAAAAAAAGGTGATAAGACGACAACCATTTCAGCACATCATAAATCAACAATTATTTAATGATGTTTTAAATGGTAAACTTATTATTGTACATTTTCATCTGAACTCTATTTTTGTATCACTCATAAGAAGCCAATATGATAATTTCATGGCAATGGGACATAGTTCACTTTATTAAAGACTCAAATAAAACTCCGGAAGGTTTTATTTCCCAACTGCATGTCACCTCAAGAAGGAGAAAAAAAATCGGAGGCTGAGGTCCAGTTCATGTCAAAGGTGTTAGAGGTCAGACACCTTTGACAGATTGTGAAGCAGCTCAGAAAATGTGAAAAAAATAAGAAAGACATTATGATTTGGCAGAACTATATAAATTGTGTTTAAGAGGAAAAACACACAAATTGGATCTGCAGTATTTCACATTTTGTTTTGACAAAATCAATAATAAACAACATTTGATAAGGATCAACAAAACAACAGTTAGCGAGTGAAGTCAGAATAAATGGTTTAAACATCTACCTTCTGTCGCTCGAATTAGTTGCACAAATGAAAACATTTAAGAGGCCACACCTCCATGTCAACTATAACAAAAAATAACTATAGATTTGTTTTTAAAATATCCACCTCTATTACATATAATCTTTCTAATCTAACCTTGTTGTGCCTAATTCTGCGCAGGTATAATGGGAAGCTGTCAGGAGAGATAGAGCCATCATCTGTTTTCTTGATGTTTATCATTAATATGCATCGTCTTGTCCTGATTGTTTGGAAATTCTGGTAAATTGTCCGTTACATAGCAACTGCTTAATTAAACCGCGTGTTAGAGGGCTACAGGCAAATCAGGTTTTCAGTGACGTTGAATTAAACTAAGGCAGCAAACAAGGAAGGAAAAGGCTCCAGACAAAAGGCAGGTCAAAGTATGTGGTGTATTCTGACTGTAGTCTAGAAGAGCACTTCCTCTCTTGCATCAGACAATAATCTCAGGTTTGGCTGCATGTAACGGGATCTTATTCATATTGATGGTTCAGTTCCCTTACAGAGAGAATCTACAGGACTGCAGCAAAGCAAAATAAATGTGAGCGTCGTCGGCATAGTCCTTTCAGTTGATGTTGCTACTGATGCATGTGACAGTCATCATGTAAGTGACGGAGGGAAAATGAACCTCATCACTTCACTTAATAGATCAAGTCAACCTCAAGACAAACCCTGTTGTATCTGTGTGTGTTAGTGGTGACAAGGCTTCTGCTCAGGCTCAAACCAACATGGGGCCCGGGAACTTCCCTGCTCTGTAGGAGACGCCTCGAGAAGAATTCAGGCAGAAATGAATAAATAACAATGAAAATCATTATTGGGATTCTGCTTTAGATTAAATCTGGTATCAAATCGGCAATTCCACTGCTGAGGTGACCACTTTGACTCCCCTTTGTTCCACAGCTCTCACAACAAAAGCATTTTCTCCTCAGAGATCCACTTCATTACCCGGTCTAATATGGAGGAAAATGTGTATTCAAATGAGCCCAAGATCAAATCCTATAAAATGAATGAGAAAAATGCTGAAATGGATGTTATGCTTACTGGAAAAAATCGTATTTGAATTAATTACTAACTGAGAGGCCGTCGAAGTTGAAAAATGCTTATTCTCTTTCCATCTCCTTAGTTAGTTTCTCATTAGTTTGCATTTATTTGTTCTCATCATCCGTCACTGCCCAACGTCGTCAGTGTGTGTCCATGAAAACCGAGAATAATTACATTTTATCAGTATCAACATGGAAACGACAAACACTGCGAGCAGCCGATTGGCCGTTGGTTGACGAAGAAGGCACATCGTGAGCTTTTGATTGGCTGCTAGCGGAGGACAGACTTTCTATTAGTGATTGATTAGGCAGTGCAATTTTCCACCTGGATGGCTCCTGGGTGCACACACTCATTGTGGGACTCTGGCAGGAGCAACCTTGGTATAGTAAGTGTATGAATGTGTGTTTCCTTTTGCTCTTAAATGGTATTTCAGTGGAGGTGGGGGGTGCTGGGGCGGCTGCTGGGGCTGAGCCCAGTGCTGCACTGTGCAGGAAGTCACATGTGACAGTGTGTCAGGTCACCTCTCATCAGGGGACATGCAGCTCAGGAACACACACATGCACATGCACGCAGGCACAAATGACATGATCTTTTTTTCTTTAGCCTTCCACGCCTACTGGCTTTTCCTCTACACCGATTTATGTCTGAATACACTGATCCCCTTCAGTTTGACTGCATCCAGACACGTGATGAGTTTTTATGTGATGAGACAGTGCACATTAATCAACAGAAAACACTTTAATCTTATATAATCGCAAATATCTATGGATAATTCAGCTAAAACGCCACACGCTAAACAAGCCAATAAACCATTATTAATATACATCATAAAATCAAACAATATGAAGCACTACAGATACAATACAAAGCCACAAACACACATGTGAACTTATATGTAAGATATAAGAGAATGGTCCGATCTGGTTGTGTCTCATTCATTCAACAACTACCCTCAAAGTGGTGAGATTTCAGTTCTATCTCCATTTTTCTTCCATGTGTCCCATTAAAGGCCCATGTACTTTCTATTGGTTTTGTTTGAACTAGTCGAATTTGTTTCAATCTCTTTTATAAAAAATGTTCCTGTTCACCTTTAACAATCTGCACATAATTCATTATATAGAACTGATTGTGCAGATGAGGAGGTGAATGTGGAATAAATATAATGCCAAGAAAACAGGAAGTAATCTTGACTTCTACAATCAGGTTAGGATCCAAATGCAGATGAGGCCACATCCAATGAACATGTCAGGAAGCAGCTTCATCCAAACCTCAAAGGTCAGGAGCACGGTCCAAAAACAGAACTGGGTCAGTAACTCTGGGAGAAACAGTGACAGAGAAACTGACATGATGAACTGTCTGAGAACGAGGTGAAACAAAGTTAGACACAGACAGGAAGTGAAGAGCTCTAATCCAAGAAGTCCAGGTGAGTACAAAATAAAACAGGAACTAATAAATCCAAAGTGCCAACAAAGGGCCAACGACGCAAATCCAAAAAACAGACACAAGGAAAATAACAAGGCTAAAGTTCATATACGCAGCTTAAAGATCAACAAAGAATAAATCAAAGCACAGGCTCCAGAGATGGGTGGAATCAGGACAGTGATTGAAATCCAAATCCAACAGCAAGTCCAAATAGACGACTCAAACCTCCTGAAAGTCCTTAATATTACCCTATTGTGTCTTTTCACATTTAATTACTAGCACTATGCTAATTAATGTGATTAGTGCTTGTAGGCAAATTAATATATTTGTGGACACAAACTGATTTATTCTATTTCCAGTCTTTAAAGCTGATCAAATCAAATCAAAAATACTCTCTTGTCCCCATGGGGACATTTTTCCTGGGCCAAAGTTCTGCAGCAGCTGCAGTCAGTTCATTGTTTAGCAAACAAGAAAAAACAGTAAAGGACATATCTAGGAAAACACAAAATAACAATGCAGAATTAAAGTGAGTTGAATATTGCACCTGCCCTAAAAACACTTAGAAATAATGTACTAAAACGTTTTATGCAAAAAAGATGAAAAACTAATACTGGCATTAAAACCTAAAAACCAGAGTATAAAATGTGCCAGATAACGAGGTCAATGGCCGAATCAACGTCCTTATTGAGCAGTGTGATGGACGTTCGGTTAATTGAGAGCTTGAGGCAGTTGGTTTTACACTGAAAGGCTCTGTAACGTCTGAGAGAACAGAATGTGTGACAGGTCATCACGGATCCTGTGTGCTAGTGTTTTTACCATGTTCTCGATTTTTTATTTTAACTGGAGTGTGAAAGTGCTGTTCCATGCTGCCTTTCAACATCTGATTTTGCTTTTAAGTGTATAAAATATCGACATGACGTCAGTGTTACAACAGTCTATGTAGTAGCCCTAACCCACACAAAATGTCTACATGGGCACTCCATTTCAGATTGTAGTCCAGCAGTATGCCCAGATATTTCTAAGTGTCTTAAAGGTGGTTAATAGTGTGTGGATTTTGGTGACATCTAGTGGTGAAGTTGTATGATGCAGCTGAATACCCCTCACCTCACCCTTCACTTCCAAACATGAAAGAGAACCTGTGGAATCCTTCAGTTGTATAAAAACTCAAAAGTAGTGTAGTTTGTCCCGTTTGGGCTACTGTAAAAAAGATGGCAGCCTCCATAGAGAGGACCCACTTCCGATGTAAATATAAAATATTCAAATATAAAGGACCCATTCTAGGGTAAAGAAAACAACAATTCGTAAATTTAGATGAAACACACACGTGAAAACATCACTAGGATTATTTTATATAAAATGTCTGCCAATAGATCCCTTTCACCTAAATCGTACACACTGAACCTTTAAAGTTAAACTATAGTCTAACCAGCATCATGGTATCAATCATGTTATTCATGCCTTTAAAGAGAGCAAGTGTATTTCTCTAAATGTGTTACTATTCCCATAAGTCACCTTTGGAAGAGGAGCATCCTGCATTTAAAATTCACGATCAATACAAACCACCTGTTGGTGCCGAATCCGCACATGGATCCTGTGACGTGCATCAGATCTTTAAGAAACCTGATCAGAGAGTCAACTCGTTCTGAAGGACACGGGCCCGGAGCGTGACGAAGCAAGTTATTAAACTGAGGGCGAGCGAGACGATCTGCAGGCCGAGCAGCAGGGAGAGGCGAGACGTGACCATGGAGGGGTGACAGAGTGAGACGCCAAAATGAAGAAATGCAGAGATGAGAGGATAGAGCAACAGAGGCCCTGCCAGGACCTGACGGAGGAGGGCGGAGGAGAGGATGAGAGGAGGAGAGGAGGAGAGGAGACCACTTGGATCAGATCATGATCAGAATGACTTTCTGCTCATGAAGCCATTTTCCCATTTGAGGGATCATTTTAAAAAGCCTCCTCTTAATGTGCGAAATTCTCCAAATAAAACCACATCAGAGGTTTCAAACTGTTGTAAAATGTAGTTTTCAAGGTTCATGGACTTAATTGACCAACACAGAAATACCAACTATAAAACTACATTCCCAATATATTGACTTTTACCTTCTGCAAAGGAGTTTTCAACCCTATCCATCTGTGTACTGGATTGTTTGTGAACAAGATTATGCAAACGTTTATGGACAGGTTACAAGGAAACTTGGAGGCAAGCGGCCGTATGAGTCAATTTTGGCTGGGATTTGGTTTAGGGGACTATTGGCTTTGGCGGGTGTCATTTTAATTTGAATTGTTGTTAACTTGCGTGTTTATAGGTTACAGATTAAACTACTCGATGTATTACACAAACTTGGAAAGATGTAGTATTGGTCACGAAATAACCCATCAAGTTAGGTTGTGGATCTTGGTCCAGGGTTTTCTTTGGTAGACATTGTCCCTGATTTCGCAAGGAATGATTAAAGGATCCTGATGAAAAAAACTCAGTCTGATACGGACTGATATCTATGAGTGTGTGAAATCTGGTGCAGCCTGATTGAATGTAAGTGGACTGCTGGGCCTTGGTGCAGGTTTGCTCTCTGCCGAGTGTTATTCTACTTTTAGAAATTGTCCCCACATTAACTTTAATAATCCCCAGTATATCCAAAACAACGCTCCATTAATATTATCCCTCTTTTCCATTCGAACAGTGGGAGTGGATTTTTACGCTGCCGCGGTGAAAAACAACTATGAAAATGACAAACAGTGTTGAATGTCAGTCACTATAAGACGCCTGTCATGTTTATTTTTCCTGCCATTATCAGTAACTGCAGGTATATTTTGTGTTTTAGGGATGGCATTATATTTTGTCCTTGGTCTCTGAATACTAATTAGTCTATTAGGTTGGTCTTGTTTAGAAAAACTGCACAATCAACCTAAAAGACGGATTAGTCTTTTAAAAAAGCGCAGGCTGCAGATATGTCTCCACAGCTTTGACAAAAAGCATCCGTGACCTCTTTGTTTCCTCACGATCCAGCCAATGATGATAAAGCCGGATATAGGAAACAGCGAGGTCTTGTGGAAGTCCATTTTTCCAGCCCGCCGAAGCCTCTCGGGGACAAAGGGTGGAAATTACAATCAACCACAGCAGGCTATCAGACTGTACAAGCCACTTGAAAAATCTATCAAACGTCCCCCTGTGCTCTGTCAGGTTCGGAGTCATTGAGGGTTATTTCACAGCGGGGGAAGGCAGCTGCAGCAGAGGTGAAGTGTAAAGGTCTCTCAGTCAAATAAGGTTTTATCATCTGCACAAGTTTGAACACAAACACTCAGACTCTGATGTTACTGCCTTCCTTCAGGTTAGCTGTCTCACAGCACCACCTGCTGGACATAAACATACCACAACAAACATTTTAAAGTAAAGCCTCACCAAGAAGAATTCAGATTCTTTGCTTTGGTAAAAGCAGCGAAAAGGAACATACAAATGTTCGATTACAAGCGAAGATTTTACTGAAGTACAAAAGTATTATGAGCTTAATATACTTAGAATGGCCTCTTAGAACAGTTTGTTTTATAAGATTAGTTTATGGTTTGATAATCCCCTGATGTATATTTGTAAGCAGGTTTTTACATGTATCTTGTCAAACTTTTTTCCAGATGTTTAAGTATTTAGGAAAAAATAATATTTTATTGGCAGATAAAATTTGGACTCCAAAGTAATTATAAATGTCAATTTTTATTTAATTCCAGCTAAAATCTCACAAACTTCTTAACAGCAGTACTTCAGGACTTACTTTTTCACAATCGAATAATGGAAATATTCTTACCAAATTAATTGGGGTTTGAAAAAGAGAAAAAAAAATCTATGACTTTAGAATGACATGTATAATTATCAAATGAGAACAGCTACAAAAGCAATACAAGGACATTTATAAATAAACAGTTCTCATAGCCGAATACTTTGAGAGAATCAGATCTACTGACATGTTGTTTTATTAGGTCTGGTCATACATAGAATATTGATCATAACCAACTCTAACAGCATATTTATGTTTCTGTTCAGTCAGATCAACATGAAAACATCAACACTCCAGGTAACAGACAACAAAAGTAGTGTAACAGGCAATCTATGATGATTTACTGTCTTATAACAAACATCAGTTTATTGGTAACAATATTATTGAAAATAAAAATGTTAAGATGTCATCGGACCACATTTAAAGACATTTAAATATACTTTGAATAATCATTTGTGTCTGAAACATTTTTCCACTCACACAGATGAGGTAATTAGCGTCAACATCCTTGAATTACATCCATTAGATTCAAGCTTGTAGAAACTTTCCCTTTTCAGCAGGTAAACTAGAAAACATGATTCCCTGTGTAAAACTCTGCACATACCGGTAATGTAGTGTGAAGATCAAACATACAAATACATTTACAGTAAGATAATTATTAGAGTGGAGAAGACCTAAAGTGGCTATAGTAAAGAAAGAAAAGACAAGAATTAAAATTATCCTCCATTTAAACTAAGGAAAGTCATTAATTAAGAAAACACATAAGTCAAAGATTGGGGACACTTAAATTGACAAGAGATGATATGCAGCAGAAAACGTCCTGTGGTCTAACAAGCCCCAGTGGACCGTTTTCACACTTTACTACATTTATTAGACCAGGGTTGTCTTTGTATTACCTAGGTTTCCTCACAGGAAAGTCTCTCACCCCCGGGTCGGCTTGGAGCAGCTCTTACCTCCCCACCCCGGGAAACAGCTGCACTGAAACTTAGACGTCTCGAATGTGACCTTGTTGGCCCTCATCCGTCCCAAAACTCTGTATTGTCTCCTCCCGTCCGGCCCCTCCTTAGACACCAGCTTCCACACAGCTGGGTCCAGGTGCAGGTAGGCCCTGGAGGCCGGGTTCCTCCTCTGACACCGGCCCTGAGACGAACACAGCATCTGGCTGCACAGGGTGGCGGCTGCCGTCACATTCACCAGGTAAGGACCCAGCGTCTGATCGATGTAGAATTTGACAGCTTCACATGTGGCCTGACAACACAGAGGAAACAGAAAATAGTTTACACCTTTGTCATCATTTTATAGTGTATTTTTTGTTAGGAGCTTAATGTTGTGCAGCCGGGTTTAGCTCATTCGTCTGTGCCAGATCTCCACTGTTCACAAACACATCATTGGGACTAACTGTTTCCTCGCTATCAACATGTACGGCAGTGAACTCACTTCCACAGAATAAGGCCTTGGAAATAGCAACTTTTATTTTTCCAGTCAGTAGTGTGACACAGAATCACCCACACTGATCGGCCTCCGTAAAAAGGAGAAGTGGTTTTAACTTTGCTTGCAGATCAGTGTATTTTTGACTCAAGTGAGGTCATGGAACATATGACTGTACATTATTCACCTGTCAGCCGAAACATTTAAATCAGTTTCTACAGGCGATAAGGAAATCATCACCGCTTTCATTGTTTTAATGTTTTTTCTTAAAAGAGATAAATGACCCTGAACACATAAAGTTCCACATAACTTTTTTTTAAAGTAAAAAATCTCCCTTTTTAACAATAAAAGAGCAAAATCTGTTAACTTTGTCTTACCCCCCCCCCCCCCCCCCTTTCTAAGTTCCTATTCATGAGAGGCCAATCAATCCTCCCGGTTGCTCTCACACATATCACACTCTGGTAACAGTCAGATGTGAGCTGAAGTGTAATTTACACAATAACTCCTCCACTTCCATCGTCATTGCTGCTGCCCTCATCTCCATCAGACATTTTCTTTGGTATAAAAACTTTAAACATTAAAGCACCTTCCCATTATTCTAAAAAACTGTTTCTTCTAATCAACGTTGTAAATGTTGTGAATCTGTTGATGTGTTCAGCTGCATGCGGCATTAAATTTGACTGCTTGAATAAAACCTCCTGAGGTGGAGAGAGGTTGTGACACAAGCTTTAACAACCATTTCAAAATGGTCCTTTTTTGTTATGGTCCTTTCTGACGCCTTCACACTAATATGAATTGCATATAGGTTTGAGATGAGAGATGAGAGGGCACAGTCGGTAAACCAGCGACTGTGCCGTTTATAAAAAGTGAATCATAGCTCTTTATTCTACCTTGGACTTGGAGAAGTTATTGTCGCCCCACAGGACCATCCCCGCAGACCCTAGAGCAGCGCTCTCTCCGACGGTGTAGACCAGGTGCTCCTGCAGGAGGAATACAAAAATGAAATAACAGAGGATTGAAAACAATGGGGGGAGGGTAAGAACCCCTAAAGAGCATTGAGTTCAAACGACAGCTACTTGCCAGCGAGAGGAAATCGAGCGAGTACGTGTAGACGATGCGGCTGTAGGCGTACACGGGCGGTGCTGAGGGGGTCACCTGAGCCCCCACCCTCATGGCCTCCAGGATGCGGTGGTGCGTGTAGAGGAGCACTTCTTCGCTCTGGCCTCGCAGGTTGAGGCTGAGGTAGATGTCAGGATACAGGGCAGAGGAGCAGTTCCACAGCCACAGCAGCTGGTCGTTCCTCTTCATCGCTACAGCCGGACACTCCCCTGAGTAGCTCATTTCGTTGCCCAAATAGTTGTAGCAGTCCGGGAAACCGTAGTAGCCCCACAACCCGTTTGGTCTCTCCTCCTGTCCCAGTTTCAGCGTTTCCTCCATGAACGCTCTCCCTGCTTGCTCAAACCTCAGCCGGGCCGCGGCCTTCACCTGCGCGGGGGTCCAGTCCGGGTGCTCTGCCCTCACCAGCGCCATGGACGCATCCTGGTACACCAGCTTACTGTCCCAGTTTCTCTCCCACACAGGATTCCAGCTCTCCCAGTCCACCACAGCCAGACCCTGAAATCCCCTGTCTGGGATGTAGGTGCGGATGTCTTCAGAGGCCGCCCTGAGGTGCTCATCAAGACTGGCGTTCTGTGGGACCCCGCCATTCACAGCCTTCCCTTGGCCGGAGTACCAGGGATACAGACCCAGCTTTTCCGTATAGAAGATGGTGATGTTGTCCCCCATGAAGGTTTGGTTCAGGTTCTGGGCGATGTCAAAGGTCCCCAGGTTGAGGTCCACGCCATACTTGGAGAGGCAGTTGTGAGTGGGGGCGTTCCACACGCTCAGGAAAGGCACCTGGGAGAAAGAGGATGTTTTCAGCCGCAGCCCTGAAACAAGGCCGAGCAGACTGCAGAGCAGCAGGATTGGAGGAGGATAGGAACTCATCCCTGCGGAGAAAAGAGGACGAGAAGTGCTCAAAGAAAGACGTGAGAGGTTCTTGCAACATTGAACCCTGTTGCGTTTGAGAGGATGTGAGGCAACTTTAGACTGAACGGTCAAATTCCTGAGCAAATAAAGTCTCATTCCATTTTAAGAAGCTTCACAAAGGCACCAAGAACTTCAGCTTGTTCTTTCTTTATCAATCCATGATTTTCCATAAGATCCCGTGTTTACAGATGGAATAAGCTCTAAATGTACTAAAGACAAAATGACAAACACTCACTTACCTGTTCAAACCACGGGCAAAGCTTGTTTGTGTGTGTGTGTGTCAATCTGCAGTCACATGACCAGAATCACATGAAGGAAAATAAAACCAGAAGTAGTCACAGGTTTTTTTCCCCCTCAACAACCAATGAGAGGAGACATGCAAATCATTTCCATGGAGCGTCGGTATTTAAAGCCACAGGGACATTAGAGCCTGAATTATCCCTGACTCAGTTATCCCGGGGGTTCAATAAAACACATGAGAGAATATGCGGGGGGGGGGGGAGAGAAGCCATGATGAACTCTTCCACCTCCAGATTTAAATGAAGGCCTGCTCAACTCTTAGAAGCAGTAAAAAATAACTCTTGGTTTAACAGCACCCTACAATTACATGGGGAGGGGGGGGGGGGGGGGGGGGGCGGCAGCCGACAAGATGTGTCCCTCCCTGAGGACGTGCTGGCTCTGGCTCCCCTCAGAACCCAAATGAGACTTGTTTTCACCATCAAGCTTAATTCTAACCCCTGAAGAGGAAGTTATATTTGTGTTTCTGTCTTTGCTTGTTTTTCAGCAGGATTTACGCAAAAAAAGAACTTTACAAGTTTCCACAAAACTGGGGAGGAAGGATGTGGATGCATACAAAGTGTCAGACCTTGGACATTTTTTACCACTTCTTTCGAAAAATAAGAGATTGGATGCTTTTTTGATATATTTTTAGAGGATTCAAATGTGGTTTCATAACAGGACTGTTGGCCCAGAGTGCAAAACCACTTGTAAATCTTTATTAAAATATGATCCACAAACTATCCCAAAATCTGCTCTGGTTTCATCCTCCAGGTTATTGCCATGTTTTTGCCTGCCTTTGCCAAAAAGTTCTAAACTCATGATCAAGAAGCTGCTTGGGAGGTCAGGGACAAAAAAAATGTAACTTTGGTGCTGACTCAGATCAGAGGGCAGATCCAGGACTTGTTTTCACTTTCTTCAACATGGCAAGATCAGTAGTTTTAGACATTTTCAGCAATTTCCCAGGGAATATGTTGTGGATCTTGTCTTCGGCGCACCTCCAAGATAATAATCCAGATCTTCCAGGGGACAGTTCCAGTTATTACAGCAAGCAATACAACCATTGCTGTATAATCTGAGAACCATCTGTTAAACCTCTAATACTTAAAATGCAATCGTGATGGTTGTTTTTCAGAGAAATTACCCAATAAGTTTAACAAAGAAGTTTATTTACTTTGAAAAAAAGTCAAATTTGAGAAAACAGCATGAAGACAGAGGTGATAATGTCAGTAAAACTGTGGAACATAACAAAGTGTCAGAAAAGTATCTCTTAAGGTTTGTGCTTCTGTAATCAAATAGCTGCTTTTGAGCATCAATGGAGTCATGTAGTATTTTAAGAGAAAACTACTAGTAGTCATGTTTTTGACATAAAAATCTGAAAATATCATACAAAACTACTTAAAAAATACATTCAAATAAATAGTAACACTTTAATTGTTGCCATTAGAAAAGGTCATGAGAGAGGCCATGTTGAAAAAGTCAAGGCACTTCAAATCATATTGTGCTATCACCAGATGAAAGTGAATCAATTCCACTTTCACCACACAGCGACCGACATCGTCGACTCCTTCACCACATTTCCTCTGCAGACGTGCTCCCTCTGAGAAACATGGAATTTGACACTTTGGGAAACAGTGACCGAGAGGAAACCGAGAGCAAAATGTAAACAAGGTCATTTCCAGCGAGCCCTCTATTGTTTTTTAAAAGATTAAAAGTTATAAACAATTGTAAATTTGCAATTTCCACAGTGTTTGTTATAAGGCTTCACTTTGTGTCATCCATATTTTTTACAGCATTTCCAAGAAAAGAATATGACACCCCTCTGCTCTGATATGTTGACACACACGATGCGGCTGTCTACTGTTTATGCTGCATTAACAGAGGAGCAGAGAAATAATCAGTAAGATCACACATTGCAGTGCTGATGCCGTGGTTGGAGCCGCCCCCCCCCTCTGGTGCAGGGGGTCCGTCAGATCGCAGGCCTCCCCCCGGTAGCCGCTGAAGCACTGGCACTGAAACTCGGTTTGGAACCTCGTCATCTCGGCTTCGCCAAGCTCACCCGTCAGTGTCGGTAGGCCGCTCAGACTGGTGATGCTGTGGGTGAGGGGGTCCAGGTGCAAGTAAACATCGCTGTCTGGGTTTTTGCGCAGACAGCGGCCGTGTGAAGCGCACAAGGTCTGGCTGCATAGCTCCGCTGCTGTGGAGACGTTGAGGAGGTATTGACTCAGCGGCCCTCGGAGATACGCCTCAAGGTCGGAACAGCTGTTCTGGAGAGGAAAGGAGAAGTCACTCAGCTAGGTCAACATTCCCAGTTTGGCTTATTCTCCTTCATACACATACGGCTGAGATGACCTAAGGAAGTTTAAAAGAAAGCTCAACATTTTTTTGTGTAGTATTAAAGAAATGATTCATTCATCCTTAATATTTCTAATGAAGTCACACATGCAACATGAGCCATAAATCTGTTGATTCAAAACAAACTGTTGGGAAAAATAAAGCTTTTAGTACATTTAAAGATTTAATTATAGAATAGAATTGAGTAGAATAAAAAAAGTCTTATTGTCGTTTTAATGTGAAATGACTGGTAGTGAGTGCAACTCCTGGTTGGTGCATTAAAGTTAAAATAAAAGATTAAAGAACTTATTGCACAAAATATATGCATTCATATTATGCATAATATGAATGATGTCTATACTATATTTATTACTTCTACCCTGTAAAACAAATGAATACAATATTTACTTTTACATTGGAAATGACTAGTGTTGTTTCAAAAGAAACATAAGAGTTTTATCTGCAATTAATATCTGTCTATCTTCTGCATTTTTTCCTTCACTAAAAGATTATATTTGTATTCATGGTTGGCTGATTTGAAGATTTCAAATTAAAATCAGCCCAAATGCGTCATTCATGTGACTACTGCAGCCTCTTTGAAGCTGAGCCCTGAGGAGTTTGAATTAGTTATCAACTGACTGCACACATGACCAACAAGAGCATCGGGTCGAAAACATTCCAGATGATGATGTTTGTGTTCACATTTGTGAATTGAGTCTGAGTGAGGTTAATTCGTTTGTTTGTTTTATGAGTGGTGTGGTGGTGCTTACTTTGCTGCTTGCATAACCTGCATCTCCCCACAGGATGATTCCAGCTGCTCCCAGAGCCACGCTCTCCCCGATGGTGGAGACCAGGTCAGTCTGTAAAAGATGACACAGCATTTGAACCCCATCACACTTAACCTTTTGCATTTCTGACAGCAAAGGTCAAAACCAGATAAATGAGTATCACCGTAACAGGGTCAGATTGTTAGAGTCCCATGCTACTGTGTCTGAAGTGCAGCATGTTCATTAACTCATAAGGAAACGGTGTATAGGGTGTAAGCAAGATTTTCAACTGGACCAACACCCATCCTGTCAACATCCTGCACACACGAGCGAGAGGTGCTGGGGTGTCTCTCCGCTCCAGGAAATGACTGTGGCTGTCGATAAAGAAGAGCTTGGCTATAGCTCCATACAGCAGGCACTGATCGGGGGAGGGGCTGAAAGTTAGAGCCACACTGTGATTGAGAGTTAACCTTTGAACAATAAAAGTCCATATCAGAATTGTGCCGTATCATACATGACCATCACATCAGTCATTTTTAAAGTTCGAGAGAATGATGGACAAGAAAAAAACAGCTGATAAGGAAGAAAAAACTAATTCAGGACCGGTGGAATTTCTAAAGTTAGAGCGTCACCTCCGTCAGCGTCTCCAGAGAGTTGGTGTAGGTGGGCTGCGTGTACACAAAGACAGGACGCGCCAGCCCATCGCCTGATGAGGCCAACCGCATCCCCTCCCTCACTCTGTTCCGGACAAACTGACGTCCGGAGGAAGAGGAGCGCAGCACAGTGCCCATGTAGATGGATGGGAAGAGGGCGGTGCTCTCGGTCCACAGCCATTTCAGCTGCTCGTTGCGGGCCACCTCCACATCAGGGCAGCGGCCGGTGTAGTTCTCCAGGGTGCGTCTGTAGTCGTGGTTGTAGCAGTCGGGGAACAGGTAGAACCCCCACAGCTGATTGGGTCTCAGGTTCTTAGCTTGCTTCAACGTCTCCAGCATGAACTTCCTGGCAGACATTTCAAACTCCTGCTGGGCTACTTTTGTCACCTGCTCCGGAGGCCATGTTGGGTTCTTCTGGCGCACCATCTCACGAGAATGTCTGCGGTAAATGTCTTTGTGTTCCCAGTTGCGTATCCAGAGTGGGCGCCACTCCTCCCAGTCAATAACGGCCAGACCTTTGGCCCCTGGCTCACGTATGTACTTCTGCACACTATCTGGCATCCTCTCCAGGTGCTGCGTGAGACTGGCCATCTGTGGCAGCCCCCCGTTCACCGCCGTTTTATCTGCCTCGTAGTAGGGGTACAGGCCCAAGCGGTTCTTATAGAAGATGGTGAGGTTCTGTCGGACAAAAGCCTCATTGGGTGAGGCCACGATCTGGAACTGGTCCAACTGGAAATCAATGCCATGCCGTGGGCCACAGTCCTCAGTCGGGGCATTCCAGGCGAGGAGCAAAGGCTTTTGGGAATACAGCGGCCATTGCGTGGGTTTCAGTCCCAGAGCACAGAGGCTGTCCCACAGCAGGACAATAAGCAGCAGTACTTTCCAGTCAGACAAAGTCCAGTACAACATGTCTTCTGATGTGGATTGACAGAAAGGACCGTCACTCTTTGCTCTATAATTCACACAGAAGAATGAAATGTTTTAGATTATTGTAATAAAAAAATTCCTCAGCACATTCATTCATAAAGTCAGCATTTCAAAAAAAATAGTGGCAATATCAAACTTCAGCAGTGGTAGAAGAATTGACTTCAAAAGTAAAATAACATTAACAGAGAGTAAAAATACTCTATTACAAATAAAAAAAACTCCATTCAAACCTTGAGTACAAATATATTAGCATCAATATAGTATATGAAAGGACAATATTTCCATTTGAAATATAAGTCGTATATCTATAAAGTAAAATAAAGTGGAAATACGCCGGTACAAGTGACTCAAAATTGTACTTGAGTACAATACTTGAGTAAATGTACTTAACTTTAGTAATGTAATAGCCTTACCTTGACCAAATGCAACACTTGCAGTGTATTCAATCAATGTGATGATTTGGCTATTTTTGTGCTGAAGGAAAGTTTTGAATGCAGTACTTGTAAAGGAGTATTCCTACTCTGTGGTAACTCAGCATCTTTTAAATGTTCAAATTCCTAATTCTTATCATGCAATTCAAAGGCTAATTACAGAGTTTAAATCCTGTTTACACTTTATATACTAATTCTACTCTATTTACACTTTTTAGATTTCCTTGTGTTTGTTTTGCATGTTTACTTTTTTTATTACTGTATTTGTTACTGTTGCCTTGGCTGCTGCAACCAAACACATTCCCGTGTTCAGGGACATATTAAGGATCATCTTATCTTATCTTAACTGATCTTATCTTATCTTCTTGTCACTTTTACTCGTGTAGACTAATCTTACACCACTTTCACTTATTAAACATGAATAACCATATTAAAATCCCCACCGGGAATTGTACTCAAATACAATTTTTGAGGTACTTGTGTACATGTACTTCAGGTTTTTTTTTCCACCACACATCTACTAATCAATAAAGAAAGGTACAAACTAACTTCGAATATTTGCTGTACGATCGGATCAATACTAAAAACACGTCCTGAGTAAATAAAGACCAAAACAATCTGAATCCTGATTTACATCCTCAAAAGTATTCTCCCCATAGTGAGTGAAGACCTGAACACGTGACATGTTGTGTTCCAGCTGCGGATCAAACTGTTCGAGTTTAACGAACCGGACTCAGAGAAACAATGAATGAGTAAAAAGACGAGAGAAGTCCAGTAACAGTGAATTGACAGCAGCCTCCCCCTCTTACCTTCACTTGCAGGCTGAGGAACCATTCCCAGAGAAAGAACACACACAGGAGCCCGCTTCTCCGGAGCTGCCTCACAACAACCAGGAGGAACCCAGCGGGAGCATTGTTTGAGGAGAAGGACGGAGACACAACGAGGAGGCGTTTCACCTTCGAGTCCTCTAGTCCCCGCACCGTCCTGCTGCCAGTGGAGAAAGTGAACCTACCCCCTGCGACGTTGTCAGAGCCGGAGCCCAACCACTTTCAGGATGTTCCATTCACGCGGCGGGGGGGGGAAACAGAGGGGGGAGCGGCGAAGCGGAGCGGACGTACCCACACCCCCCGTCCGCGTGTGCGATGTCCTGCAGCGACGTGTTGCTTCACCTCCTTCTCGTGACCTCGGACCGAGGTTGGCTCGATTTTATCTGTGTTTTTAAGGTGAACATTACAGCGATGCCCCCCCCCCCCCGGTCCTGGTTACAGCCGCGGACTGGACGAGTCCGAGGAGTCCGAGGCATCCAGTGTCCAGACACGAGTCAGATTGATGAGAGGTCCCAGCAGCCACATGGCTCCAGAGTCAGATCATACCACTAATGATCAGCCTTCTACATTACACTCACATGTCGGCTTATAAATAACTTTTTACACTTCTACAAATGTGTACTGCAGGAAAAGAGCTGCTGCATATTGGATATCCCAAAGAATGGACAATTGCAAAAAAATAACACAACCTTGATGCCTAGCTTTGTGTTGCCCATTTTGAGAACATCATACAGAGTATTATTTCAATTTTTAATTGTTTATAGTACATCTATTTGTATTCATATTTCTACTTCTTCTTTTACTCATTTTCCAAATGCACGGATGCCTCATTGTGCTGCTGTTTCAATTGCGTTTATTTTTCATGCATTTCAATGGGAAATCCAACTGCTAAAGGGTCAGTGTGTAAGATTTAGGTGAAAGGGATATTTAAACTTATATTTTTAAATATATTTATCTTTACAAATATCTACAAATCATGGGAGGAGTAATTTACTGTGAAAACAAGCAATGAATCATCATGGTCCTTTAAGCACCTGCAAACCGGTTTCAAATGTGTGACTCTTTGCATGGGTGTGATTTGATCAGATTTCACTGAAAGGTAAAGTTAAAAAAAAATCAGTCATGGGATCCAGATTGTTATATAATAATGAGATTATAATTATAATAATCATATCGTGATTGTAATCAGATTATGATTATAATACAAAATTCTGAATCCTATAACAGACTTTTATCCTATGATTAGTCGGTGTTAACAGAGGACAAGGTTCTTTCAAGTTTATTGCTTCAAAGTAGAAGGAAAATCGAATCCAAAACCACAAATACTGCAGTTCTCATATGAGAAAGAAGTATTGTTCTAAATTTGGCAGATTTAATGTTGAAGTCACTTCCCATATTAAGAAAATGCTAAAAAAAATGAAAAAATAACTTTAGCCTGTTGCCAAAAACTCCTGGTGGACAATTCAAATCCAAAAACAATGTTTAGTTTAATGCGAGGGAAGCAGGGAAAGTTCTCCTGAACTTTGAATAGCATTGTTCTTTTACCTCACTGTGTTTACATCATCTTCCATCTGTACTTTCTAGTCAATTATTCCTTCATTTTGCATGGAAAACACAAAACACATAAATTGTGGGGCAGTGTTTTGATCATTCACAAATTGTTTCATGGGAACCAACATGGTTAAGTAGTAGTGGAAGTATATCAGATCTACTTAAGGTGGTAATAGTACCAATACCACTCAAAACTCGATCATAAGTGTAAGTTACAATTCTACTAAAGAAAATTTGAAGAAGTATGATCCAAAAAAACACTCTGAAATAGTATCATAAACTAAAAAAGATCAAAAGAGCACTAAAATGTACATAAATACACATCCCTAGAGTGAAATCCCTTTTCCAGGTCAAATGATGAATGCAGGTCTATTAGCTTTAATGACTTGTAGTGCTGCCACTTAAGTAACTGATCTTAATGTTTTTTTCCACTAACACTTTGAGCACACTTCAGACGGTGGGTACAAGGCATATGGTACACAGATGTCACTGGTGCCCGAGGTGTGTGATGACAGCCACTGGCAACGGCTCGGTGAAGTAACTAAGTACCACAAGCTGTCACGTACCCAAGTACTGCAAATAGGACGGATATCAGCGATGAGAGGGGAGGGGAGAGGCCACACACTCACACATCATTAACCAATAAAAAAAAAATTGTGATCAGACAGAACAGTTTGGAAGAAAACCAGCAGTCCTTTGTTGTTTTTTTTGAAGAAAGGCCTTTCTCGGAAATTTAGACTTTCCTTTTGCAGATACTGGGGAGCTGATGGATGTCCGAGCACATGATCGTTGGGGGGACGAGGTGGAAGTGAGGGCGTCGTCCAGTGTCAGAGTCCATTCCGCCGTTTGTTCTCTGAGCTTTTGCTGACTCACATCACCATGTCATCGGTCTCTCTCTCTCTCTTTCTCTCCCTGTTTTTTCGAGGAAATTGTGGAGCATGAAACGACCCGTGTGAATGGAGCCTCCTCTCGGCTTTCCTTTAACCTCTGGCTCCTGAGCATTACATCAGCACCAGTCAGGGACCTTCAGGAAGTAATAACAATGGCAGGGAAACTGCAAACACAGCCTTCCACTTTGAGTATGCCGAGCAAACACTTAAGAGGATGGCAACACATTTGGTAATTGTGTAAACTGGAAAACTGGGATGGTAATGTTTGAAGTTAATGTTTGAAATGTGAGAAGGGCGTCAATGTAACTTGAGACCCCTTAAACTGGTTTATAAAATTCACTGCTTCTCTTTTTAACCTAATCAGATGTTCATGTGCATTTATGTATTAATTAACATGGGACATTACAATCAAATCTTCTAGAAAACACATTTTTTCATTCAGTTCTCTGTGCAGTGAAAGTGACATAATTCTACTAAACTCGGATAAAATTGGCTAAAATAAGCACTTACTGTAAAACCACTACAGTTCATTAAATGACTCTTTGACTGTTTATAATTCAAAGCAAGTTTTAGTTCTTTTTCGAGGCTGCTGATCATTTATAATGACTATCTCTCCCGACCACAGCCACATGGACAGCTCAACTACGTATACACACATTGTACCGATTAGAGATGAAAACAGTTAAGCAGTGGCATATTCATGAAGTTCATAGGTTTGTACAAGAAAGAGAAACATCCTTCTAATGCAGGCCGGACTCAGCAGCGAAACATCAGAGAGCAGTGGGGAGGAAACACATCAAAGTGACTGACCTCTGGCCCAAAACACACCCAGCCACATTCCACACAATTACAGACACCAGAGAATGCCTGCAGAGGAAGCCCTACACATTTATGTGCAGAACCGTACACACTGAAATATGTTCACGCTGTCATTAAAGTTGGATCCAGTGCCAGCTGGAAACACAAATATAGCTGGTTACCATTGAATCTGTAGTGTTTTACATCAAACATCATGTTTAATCACCAGGTTTAATTGTGTCTTTTTTTAAGGTTACTGTTCAGAATTATCATTGAAGGTAAATCAGAGAATCTGTTACACCCGATATTAAACTCACAAAATCACTCAACTCATTAATTTGTTCAGGTATGGATTTATGCTGCCCTCTAGAGGTTCAATACATTATACGTGGTTTCTTTAAAAGTTAAAATAAGTTGTATTCCAAACCTGCGTAACTCAACAATTGCTCAATAGTGCCTTTATGAAACCATATTTAAATTCACTGATTCCTGCTTTATGGTTATTTGTTGTTGATTTTTTTACAAGATCGATCAGATATTCCCTGATAAAGTCAATGAATTGTTGAAAAACTCCCTTTTAAATAAGGGGAAAATAATTCCTGGATTCGCCCTCTGATCTAGACCTGCACCAAAGTTTGATGACTTCTCCTCCAAATCAGTTAGGTGCTTTTTGCGTAACCCTGCTTACAGACCAACAAACACATAAAAACATACCCTCCTTGTCCGAGGTAATAAAAGTCTGTAGATAAGAAAACCTTTTCCCTGATCGTGAATCGCGGGACAAATCTGGTTTTACTTGAACACAGCAGACTTAACGGCGAGCACTGAAGAGTGAAACTCAAGAAGGCAATTCAGAAAAGCTAAAAATAAAATCATGTCAGCTGTAATGCAAGTACAGTAAAGGCTGGCCTCATGTATAAAAGTCAACTCTCCATTGATTGAGCTAAAGTTATGGCACCATGTGTACAAGGACTTTTGGTAAATATGTGAACAATTATTATTTTCAGATTAGACAAGGTCTCGTTTGTTTAATCTGTCTAAAAACCAAAGACAGCAGGGAGAATGCCATCTTTATCTAATTCTTGACAGGAAAACAAACGTTTAGATTTCAAATGTAGTACCATTCCTTTGATGTGAAGCGTCTCATCAAATAAGTATGGGACCAACAAAACTGATGTAGTGTGTAGATACTGCTTCAGGCATAACCCACTGCTGATAAGACACAACAAGCTCCTTTGAGAAAAAAAGATATCTTGACTCCAGTTATTCAGCTCAGCAAAACATTTATTCAAGTATTTCCAACTAAGAAATCTGAAATTATTTACAGTACAACATGTTCACTAGTGCAGGTCTGAGCTCCAGTCACTGAAACAGACATGACAATGCAGAACATGTCCATATGTACAAGACATTTCACAATCCTTCATTTTCCTACCCTGTAATCTCTCACATCAGCCTCTGACACACATTCACACAAACAGACCTAAGTGCACACATGTACACACACAAAGACACAAACAGAGTCTAACACTCTACGGATCACAGAAGGCATAAACTGTTAAAGCCTTTTCACATCGAGGATATTTTTCCCTGCAAAAAAACTCACACAAGAGAATCACAACTCTGTTCGATGTATTCTCTAAGACTGCTTACATATCAGCTGGGTAGTGGAAACACAACCGGTACCGTCACTACTGTTGTGAATATCAAAAATTTGATTTTTTTTGTGAACAGGGCACTCTGACCATCGCTGAATTCAAATGTATAACATTCTATTCATGATATCAATTTAACGTGACACTGGTTCCAGTCTCGACCATCATGGGAACAACACCTTGCTCCGAGTTGAGTACCTGGGGCTGCGCCTCCTGTCAGATCGGTCCTGTGCAATGCTTCACACCTCACAGAGGATGACAGGGAAATCTGCATGAATACACGGGTGGTCGAGCTTCACAAGTCCCTTAAAAAAGAGAAGACGAACAATATCGAGATTTAGCATAAACGACGATTATAACTAAACTCATCATGTCATCCTTAATGGAATTAGGGCCAGGTATAAAACACTGATGTGGGAGATTCCTCATTGAGGAAGTAATGCTGTGAATAAAGTCAAACTAAATCAGAAGCATTTTTTGGTAATTCCTTAATTAGGTAAAAATGCCAAGAATAAATTTGAAATGTAGAGAAAAAATCAAACTAAATCAGAGGACGTTATGCAAGCTGCCAGTTGTGTCATCTCTCCAAGACAGTTTCTCCTTCTGATCAGCTTTTTGCACAATATCTTCAAAGACTGTCTGTTTATGTTCAGAAAGAGAAACATCCTTGTTACTAATTTCAACAACACAAAAAGAAAAGGCATTTTGCAGAGGCAGTCATATGAGCTATTAGTGCATTCACATGCTCCTCCAAAGGTCCAGTTTCCTGAGCTGTGAAGTCATTGTTCAAATGTGTTCATGTGCTCTGAAGTCAGGGTGTGTAAACACGGATGCTGTAAAGACCACGTGCTGGATTTATGTGTTTACAGCGTATAAACAACACATGTTGACACCTCTTCCCAATATCTATATGATAATGAGGAGAAATAAGAAGGGATCAGGTTTGACTGACATAAAATTAATTATCTTAAAAGTTTGACTTAAATTTGCAATTTTTCAAGTTTATACAAAATAGAAAAAGTCCTCCTCATTCTTTTCCTCATGCTTGGCCCTGACGCGCTTCTGTATCATTTTGACCCTAACAAACCTGTGGAATCAGATTCTTCTGGATCCTCTTCAACTTGGACTTCTTTCTGCCGTTTTTTGTCACCATTGTCTCTTCGTAGAATTCGTGGGCAAGGTCACCGTCCTCGTCGTAGTATAAAGAACTGCAAGTAGACAAAGAGGCTTATTCAATATTTAAATGGTTCAACAAAACAAACTTTGCTTCGAGGGATCTCTAGGCGGTGAGTTAGTTTTAAGTGCAGAGGTTCTGAGATGTCCACCACAAAGTCATGCACCTCACGTAAGCGTTCTCAAATTCAACATTGTGGTATTGATAGTGTGTGTCTGTGCTATTAAGGTTTTGGCCTGTGTGATCAGCAACGTTTTAACTTGTCCCACATGGATAAATAAAGACAATGACTTGAGCTGTCCAGAAGAAATGATGACTTGCACTCTTCAATGTGTTTTCCTTATTTTGCCTGACTGGTTATATTGACTTTCCAAAGAAAACTGCTGATAGCAAAGAAGTGTCTGGATTTTCCTGAGGAACTGGAACACTATCTCTAGAAACAGACAAGAGCTGCTGAGCAACATAAAAGATATTTTCTTTGGGAAACCATGGTGGCCTCTCGAGTGCTGACAACGTGGGTCCATGCTTAGTGTCAGCTTGCAGACCTTCGTTGCGTCTCATTCTCTCACTCCCCTCATTTAATTTGACAGCACATCAACATGGCCCCTCCAGCACAAGGTCTACAAACGGTGAACCAACGGCCTTCTGGACTAAGACTGGACTTTCGTATAATGCCCCTATTATAGAGACGTTCACCTCCGTTGTATCTGTTTCTGAGGAATCTCTGAGACTAACGACTGAAAACCACAACAGATAAAACCAAGGCTACGTGCATTGGCTACACACCAGAACAAATACCCACGTCATGATTACTGTGATTCAGGGTGACTCATTCTGTGGTGTGTTTGATTTACCTCCTCCGGGTAAAAACAAAGGGTGTTGCATTTCTGGAACCTTTGAGCCGGGCCAGAGTCTGCTCGTTCCCATCGACGGCTGCCTCGCCTCCGGCTCCACTGCCTGAGAAAGGCCAGACACCTTTGGCTTTGGATCCACTGCCTCCCATTTTCAGAGATAAGGCATCCCTAGTCTCCACTTAGAAGTTGTTCAATCTGGATGATGGCCAGACGCCCTCAGTCCCTCACTGAAGCCCGGATCTGGAAAAGTACAGAGAGAGAGACAGAGAGAAGGAACACGTCCTCATAAATCAGCCCTGATGTAAACAGGATGATGGTGTTCGGTTGTAGGACTGCATCCATGACTGCTGTTCACCGTGAAGCACCATCTTGACTGTTTACAGCTTGGATCGGAGGCTTTTTTGATGAACAGCAACAAATGCGCTGTGTTTAATCCACATGTAACCCCACTGTCGATGAGAGTGATGATAAAGATCATGTAAACCTGCTGACACCTTGGCTCTCCGCTAGTTCCTCGGGCTCGCTCCCTTATGCTAACTGCACCGGAGGCTAGCTAGCTAATCGTAGCACAATTCTACCGATTCCAAACGCAAGGCACTCGATTCATAACGTTCATTACATTTATACACATCAACCCTACGAATATATTGTTTTGTTTTAAGCCTCCCTCACACTGTCTTTGTGTTCAACAAACCGAGCGTCTCGTTAGCTTACTGTGGCTAATAACTCCATCATGGTACCTGCACCTTTAGGTGAGTTAGCCGCTTAGCTTCTGCCAGCGACGCACTAGCTCGAGCTGCCTCCGAAACAAACACGGGATTATGATTATTATAGTTATTATTGTCCGACACGACCTATTTGAATAACAGACTCGTGGTCAGTGTCCTACCGTCTCACACCGTCATCTCCTGTCATGACTGTATCGCCACCAGCTACGAGAAGCTAGCGTTAGCTTGTTTTGGTCGCTGCGACGCGGCGATCAGCTGATCTGACACCGGCTGAAGCCGCTCAGTTAAAACCCTGTGCTCGTCTGCATGTGTGAGAGTCAATGGAGACCTTATAAACACGAGCTCAACTCTACGTCTAAACAGTTCAATTAAATAGATATATGGGATATTATGTTAACTGAGGAAAAACTTCACTTTTGTCCCATTAAGATATTTGGATTATCATTTTGTGTGTGATGGCTGAGAAAGAAAATGCACAAACTTGTCGGAACTGTGAAACTCTTTACTCAACGCGGTGCACATTCGTCACATAGGTTCAGGCTGTCAGGCTACAACATGCAGATTTGTGCAAAGAGGAATATAAAGAACGTGAAGCTGGATAAACAGAAGACAAACATTTGATAGAAGGACAGAATAAAACATTGATATAAAGGAATGAAGAAAACTTTCAGTGAAACATGTTCATTCACGATTCCAGTCAAACTGAGTGACATCGGTCATAACTGCATACATTTGTTCATACATATGTCATACACACGCAACTAGTACTTCGACTAGGAAAATAAAAAAGGTGTTGCACCCATTAAGGGTGTGGAGAGGACATGGCACTCTATTGAGACTGGGACTAATACAAATCCAAATACCTTTCAGCAGCAAATATGTCAAACTTTGTTTAAAGAATAGCTGATGGGACATTGTCAGGATGAGGTTAAGAACTGTGTTTTTCATGGTGGGTTGTTCAAGACCAGATTGTATGTGTCTAAAAAGGGCACAAATAGCTTGTTAGCTTCAGCAAGGAGGTTATGTTTGTTGGTTGGTTAATTTGATTGTCAGGAGGACCCTTTATATTTTTGGTCTGGATCTGGACAAAGGAGCAAATGTGGGAATTTGTCTTTACTGTGGCATTTAGGGGCATTTTCACCAATTTCCCAGGAAGTAATTCACAGATCTTGATTAGAACAATCTGACCCATTCAGGGAACTGACATCTGGGAGTGTGAGCAATTTGGTGCAGCTTCATTGAATTTAAAGTTGGTTCTTTGTGAAAGTTTGCGCCCTGCTGAGTGCCATTCTAGTTTGACATCTTATAATCTCGTCTTCTGGGAAATTAACAGGAATGTAATTTCAGGATTTATTGCTCAACTATAACACAGTTGCTGCCCTTACTTCTAATATAAAAGGCGACAAAGTGATTGTCTTTAATATCCTTTGATAATAAAAAACATCCGCTAACATTTCTTTAAAGCTAAAGTGACACAGCTAAGGTACAGGATAATTAGTTGGTTCCCAAACGCGGACACAGCCGCCGTCTCATCTGCCAGTCTTCATTTCTCTCCACTCATTCTCTCAGGCACATCAGACTCTCCAGGTGTAAGGCACTTCTCATCTCTCGCATCATCTCACACGCACATTCGCGCCAGCTCTCTCTCATAGTCTTGCGCCCTGTCTCACTCTCTCGTTCACCTAAGAGGCGTTTTGAGTTGCATTCTCTGGGAATCTTTGGATGCAGCGACGACTGGTCATCTTCAGACAGATTGTCCAGCCAAGAAGTGCACGGTCAATCCCCGGCGCAGGGACGCCTCAACCGGGGGTGGAGCCGGCCAGAGTCTCCTGCAGCTTAGTGCGGGCCAGGGCGTAGCGCTGCACTATCTGCTTGACGTGTTCCTCTTCTTCACGCTGCAGCATGCGCACAAAGTTCTTTAACTCGGGGAAGGAGAAGGCATGCCACTGCAAATGAAGAGGGGAGAGAAATGCATAAGAGCCTGTAAAGTACATAAAATATATATACATGGTTTAGATTCTTTATCATAGTGATCTGGTTGCACTCACATTGACTTCCCCGGTTTCATTTTCTTTCAGCACAAAACTGAGAACTTTCTCATTCGGTCCAGTAGACAGTCGCAGGCGGAGGGGGCGCTCGTTGTCAGACAGCTTGCGAACATAAACTTAGCAAAAGAAAAAAAAAGAGAATCTAATTTGCAACAAACAAATTCAAAACGATATAACGTGCGAGGCGGATTGAATTTAATAAAAATAATAAAAAATACGTAATACCTTGTTCATGACGCTCGCTGCGCTCAAACAGAGCAAACTTGGCAGGATTGTCCACCACAGTGAACTTCTTCAGTAAGGCCTCGATGACCTCACGAGAAGAAGTGCGAGAGCTTATGTGCAGGTGCTTGGACGCATCCTTCGGCAGGTAGAAAGAGGTGCGACGCTTCACTCCGCCGGACTTCCTGCCCCCAGCATCGTGACCTCCCTTCTTAGGAGGCGGAACCGACACAGGTCGAGCCAGCTTGAACTGCACTTTAATAAAGCCAGTGTAGGAACCGTCCTTGTTCTATCGAGAAAAATATATATATTTATATGACACTGAATAGACAATCACAATTGCAACAAAATACATGGATGCAGTGTTATTGATCAGTACTCACCACATTCATGAACAGGTTGCTGTTGATCTGAGAGTTGTACTCCTTCACCTTCTGCTGAATAGCTGCAGATGTGAACTCCTGCTTTCCACATTCAGTTTGTTCATCCTGCAGCAGACAGAGAGGAAGTTACAGTGTTAAACCACTAGGTGTCAGCACTCAGCTCCAAACCACAAGAACTATTTTAGGGATTGCAGAATATCCCACACAATATGGACACTTCGTACAGGATCATAGGTTGTAACATTGGTCTGCCTTAAAGAAAAGACACTTTATCTAAAAATGACAGAAGTTTAAGGCACCTAGCAAATAAACATGACAAAGATGTTTGTGACTCCTCAGTGGGAGTGTAACTCAAAGGGCAAGGCTTTCACATGGGGAAACAAATCTTATATCAACATACTGATGTTGTTGTTTGGAAAACCTTTTGTGTATCAATATGCTCATCAGGAAGTGAGTGTGTGTAGTTTCATAGTGTGGACCTGGGGTCACATGGGAAAGAAAAACAAAATGTCCAGTTTTCATCTTCATATTTCGAGCAAGATCACAATGTAATCTCACTGCATAAAAAAAAGATAATAAACGCCCAGGCTTAAGCAAATAGGTTGTTTATGGACTTCCTGTTGATTGAAGTTGAATCATTTCCAACACTCATCACCAGTTGCATCAACTTCCTGACAACGAAGCAGAGGCTAAAAACGATGATGTCAGCTCGGGCCAATCCCGTCCGTCTGCTCTGATCCCCGGTGAGGGAGGGGTGAGGCGAGGGATAGTGTGAGTGTGTGTGTTTGTGTGTGGTGGGAGAGATACTGGACTTGCAGCTGCTTGAAATGACTGGGACCAACGGTTCTGCATTGCATTCCTCTGCTTGGTATTCATATATAAATAGCCTCGCCGCTCTGGCTCTCACAAGTGGGAGAGACAAAGCCCTCCCTTGTTTTACAGGCACATCCTGTGCAGTCAGCTGCCTCATCAACCGCACACTCCCAGTCATGTTTCAGTCATGTTTCAGTCATGCACATTTGGCCTCGAGCATCTGCATGACCATTACCTCAATTAGGGCTTTTCCTGTGTCTACCCAACATCAACTATTAACTCAGGAGACTGCAGAAATATATTTTCCACACTGCACTCCAGGAGCAGGAGGCTTCTGGGAGAGTAAAACCCAAACGTTTAGTCTGAAGCTGCTTTCATTGGCACTGACACTCAGACAATGAGAGGGCTGTACCACATAATGTCAAATAAATATGTTTTATGCATTCAAAAGGCTGAGTGAGTTACAAATTGATGTCAAGCGAACAAGGATCAATAACAGCAACCGCAGCAAATTGAACGACTGCAGAGTTAATGCGCTGCTGTTAACAAGTCAATAAATCAATGCGAGGGCCAGGTCAGGGTTTCCATTATGGTAACAGCAGGAGAGCAGGCACAACAACTGTGTCTCTACATGCAGACAAAAGGAGTGTCTTGTTATATAAAGTGTCAACAATTGAGTAGGACAAGTTAATCAGTTTGAGTGTTTTAAAGTAAACAGCGATTGTTTCTAGGTAAAGAAAGCATGAGAGCTGAGTGGGTGCGGGTGACGAAGAAGAACGAATAAAAGAATATGTCCAAAACATTCCATGACTCATCTGCGATTGAGACATTGGGTGAGAAAACCTGAAGGACGAGGGAGTGAAATAATGGTGGGTGTGAAGCTGGAAACCTGAGAAGAGAGTGTGCGTCACAAAAACAAGACATTTGGGTTGTTCTGATAATGAGGTCAGATGTGGGTCTGTGCTGGTTACAATAAGAAGAGAAACGATGGACTGATGCAACATACAACAACAGTGGTTGCTTTGTTTTCTTGGGACTTGTGTGCGTTATATAAAAGGTCACAAGGGTTAACATGGTGAGGAGGAATTGTACATTTACTGTTTAGCAAGTGTGTGTCATCCTCTGCATAACGTGCAGGGAATCTAACCTGACAACTATCGATATAAACTGATGCACTTTTTTCTTTTGCTGACACATTTGAACCACATCTCATAGTTCTGGATGACACACGTCAAAACCAGAGGAACCAGCACTCCACCCCTCACTTGGCCGGCATCTCTGCTGATGTGCCCTTGAGCAAAGCACACACTACACAACACGAGCAGCAGCAGGGTCAAAAGTAGGGGTGCTGCTGGAGAACCCTCCACTCTGACCCACGACCCCAGATCAGTCTGGATGAGTGGATATAAAGTGACAGACAGAAAGCAGAACTATCCAGGGAGTTGCTCCACCAGCCGCCCATCACCCACCTCTCACTTCCCCTTTACACGAAGCTGACACTTTTATGGAAGCCAATTTCCTTTTTAACATTATTATTACTTTCTGCTCACCTTCTTAACAATTAAGTCGGGCTTCTTGGTTTTGGGGAAGAAAGATGTCCGGGCGGTGAAGAACTGCTCGAACTCGGGGTCGGTCTCCTCCCCGCTGCAGTAGCCGCTGCTGGCGGAGCTGCCCCAGGTGTTCTCGAAGGAGGGGGACTTGTCCGAGCTGCTGGCCGCGTTTGACATGCTGACTACCGGCTTCACACGAGACAGTGGGCGACGGGGGCTGCGGGGACCGCGACTGGGAGCGTGCGAAAAAAACTGGTTTGAACGGAGTGTGGTAACTTGGAAATCTCCGAGTGGACGGAAGCCTGGAGGGACGGCGATGGCAAAGTTAGTTAACTTCAAAGTGCTGATCTCAAAAAGCGATGCAATAAAAGTGGCAACAAGAATCTGAAAAGTTGTTCAGGGTTTTTTTCTTCTTCTTCCTCTCACTCAAACTACCGGCCACGTTTCCACTGTGTGAACTAGTCTGTGAGAAACAGGATGTACTCGGCCCCCGCCCTTCACAGCGGCGGGTCCGCTTCCTTCCCTCCCCCCGCCGGGGAGGAGCAGGAGGAGCTTCCCGCGGCTGTCGGTTGGCTAGAGTTTTGGAAAATACACAAACCCGCCGACAGCAGCCGCGATTGGACGCCGACAGGAAATGCCACAGTCTCCCCGGATGATGCTACCCCTTCCCCCCGCGGAGCAGGCCATGTGACGGCGGGGCCACGGTGGTCATGTGAACCGTACACAGTTGGAACGGAAGAGCCCACAATCATCCATTCATGGTCCAGTTTGAAAAGCTTGATACTAGTGGAAAATCTACGAGAGAAAACAGGCCTCGTTATGAAGGCCTCCATCATGGGTAGAGATGCGCCGTGTGGGGATACTTGATACTAATACATGAGAAAACACTCACTACTGCAAAATGTTAGTGAAGTAAAAGTATGAAAGTACAATCAGGATATGGATTTAACATTTTAAATGTAAAAGCCCCAAATGGAGGAACGGCCCATTGTAAAATGGTTGAACTATTATATATGATCAGATTCTTCCTGATACATTATTGCAGCATTTTACTGGTGGAGCAGATTTTTAAACATTTCATATCAGGCTACAAGTAATGGTTTTTTATTTCTGATCTGTAGATTTTTTTAATCAGAAAATCTTACAAATATTTAGAAATGCCACTATGTAAATAAATTATGTCCAAGTTCTTCAACCACTAGGTTTTTTAATTGTAATCATTAAAACAATGCAGCACATTCTCACATTTGAGGAGCTGAATCAATTTCTTCGCTTGAAAAATGAATATATAGCTATTAATAAATCAACTAATAATTTAAGTTCTACATATTGTTACAGCCCTTCAAATCAAAACAATTCTTTATATCTTTCGTGTGGAAACTCTTCATTTGTAAAGTCATGTTTAAAACACACAATATTTCCCTCTGAAATGAAATGAGGTTAAAGAATAAAGTAGCATGAAAAGAAAATATTTAAATAAAGTACAACTACCTCAAACTGGTACAGCACTTGAGTAAAGGTTGCCATATATCTCACTGGAACATTAAGTCAATGAATCAATTAGTTTGGCAACAGAGAATTATAAGAACTGCTGACTTCAGTAGAACTACGACTCACAACATAATATGTATTTTTTTTTTGTTTCACAGAGAGCTGTAGTGAAAGTGGAATTTCCAGAATCCCTCACAGAAAATATCATTGAAATTCCCACATGTTACTAGAAGAGGACAGACCAATGTTGTGTGGTTCACTACACATGTTTAGACAAGGAAGAATTAAAAAGGATCTAACATTACCTTCTATTCATAATTTCTGTTTTGTAGCTGCATTTTACAAACATCATTTCCCGTGAGCCCACAGCCGTGGGTTGAATGTCACAGTTCAATGAAAGAGGAGAGTTCATGAGTTGGCAGTGGGAGTCGCAGTTTGCTTCCACGTGTCCGAGGACAGCAAGACAAAAAACGACTGACATGAAAACGCTGCTAGACAGAAATCCCCAAATGTAGGAGGCTTCAGATGAGAGCGCCAGGGACTTTACAAGATATGAATGAATCTTCTTTATGACATTAGCAGGGCCCATGTTGCTTATAGCATTAGGGACTTTTGTATGCCAAAAATATATCTTGGTTGGAGACATCTTGTGTCCAACAGTAAAACTGTTGAAATGAAAAATGTTTGCTCATTTGCTATTTTGGATTTCATTCTGTTTTCTTTTCAAGGAATGAAATGGGGTGGATGTGCCTTCCAGGATTTGTCTGCAGAAGAACCTTTTAAATGTTAAAGTGCACTTAAGCTGAGATAACTTAAATGACATTATCACTGTTATTGGTCCATGGGAAAGCCCCTTCAGAGCCACATAAGACACAGTGTGACAAGTAAACTAAATCTTTTTTATAAAACTGGTGGAGAGCCTTTAAATGAATGGATGTTTTTATAATTGTTTAATCTTTTGAGTCAATTTGTTTGAAATAATGTCAAACATTTCATTTTATCCACTTATATATAAACATTTTCTTATTTTCTCAATTTTTGTATCAATATGATAAAATGGTTTGGCATTTTTGACAAAACAAGCTTTGTGTCAGTCTGGTTTGGAGGTAATCCTGAAAAGTATTTTTCTGCTTGTAAATTAACAACAATTAAAGCTGAAATGCATGTCTAGTATCTGGAATTCACAATACACATAAGCTATTTTACTAGAAATTAAGGGTCCAAGACCAACTGGACAAGTCATCTTGCAACTATCCTGACATGCTGAGCAGTCCAGGTCACATCTTTGGGACCTTACTGCTTTGGCCACTAAACAAATCGATGCAGTGAGGGGAAGAATTTGCAGAAAGGCCAACGTGTGTACTGGCAGGAAATACTTTGGAGCCTCCTAGTGTAAACTCATGTGTTCACACCGCTGTTCATACATGAGTGTGTATCTGAAACTTTAAAATGATACAAAGCTGGTAAAATTCAATTGTGTTAAAATTTGCTTTACACAGATACAAAACTCTGATGGCACTCAGTTGAATGCATAGGCCCAAAAGTCCCATTAAATCCAACCAAACTGCACCAAATTGCTCACACTCTATCAGTCTGCTTAATGTGTCAAATAAAAAAAAAAATGTAGATCTACAAAGTATTCCCTAGAAAAAATAGTGATAAAATTATGAAAATATCCTAATATTTTAAGAAAGTGAAAAAAAAATCAGATTCAGGCAAAAAATCGAAATGTAGTTACTTCCTGACCTAACTACATCCATCCACCAGGGTTTGTGGAAATCTGTTGAGTTGTTTTTGTATAATTCATTGCAAGTCTGAGCAGGAAAATACAGATGTTGTTAATTAAAACTAGTTGTGACTGCACTCTGTTCATGGCAGCCAGCTCGAGGGCTCTGAATCACCAGCATAAGTCTCTCTAGTTCCGGCTGTACTTTTTTTTACTGCTGTATCAAGTCAAAATATAAAAAGTTCTTCTCACCCAAAAGCTCAAACACCCACAACATCCTCACACTCTGCTCTAGAGTTCACTGATGTTTTTAAATTCCAGACGTCCTATGATAAGCAACAGGTGTCTGATAGAGAGTCAGTAAAACCTGTTACCCAAGAAACCAAAGCACATCTGCCTCCCACACCTACTGACTCAGAGCCTTGAAATGAAATGTTGTGGGGCAGAGCATTATAGTGAGGACTTCTCTAAGGGTTTAGAGGGAGAGAGTTCAGGGACTTCTCTGAAAAACAATTCATTGTAAAGATAAAAGATCCCAGAAGGGACGCTCTTCAGTCCAGTTTCTATCAGGTAATAAGGAACATCCCAAAGATCAGGCTCTTTCTTTCCAGGACCGATCTGGTGAATCCCTGCTTTTATTTCCCCGCAGCCTGATTACTGCACTGCACTCAGGGTTGAGCCATAAATGTATCTCACATGTTCATCTGGTTCAAAACAGCTGCTTGGTTCATCACCAGTAAAAGGAGAAAATATCGCACAACCCCTGTCTTGGACTCTCTTTACTGGTTCCCTGTGAGATTCTCCGGCAGGGTTCTGCTGGCTGTCCCCAGTCCCTGCTCAAGACGTAAGGTGGACAGGCCTTTGAGCGCCATGCTCCTCAGCTCTGGAGCTCCCTGTCTGCAGAGTCAGTGACATCTTGTAAATCAAAAAAGCCTTTTATTAAGTCTGGTACACTGTTTCATTTCTAATGTGCTTTGAATGTGTTATAATTGTATTGTTATTGTTTAAATGCTGCATTGTAATGTTTTATTTCTGTATAATCGTATTTTCGAACAGATTATTGATTAAGGTTCGTATTATTCACCTCAAATGAATGGTGTATCCTGTTTATCTCTATTGGACATATTGACGGGTTTTTACCACTTCCAATGTCCTGTAAATAAACATGATCTAATCCTTGTCTTAATGTTATTCTTTTAATCCACTCAGTCAAACACAATTTATGATTCATCACGCAATAAATTGTGAGGTGATTTTTTATTCTTATTTTGATGTTGATATAGTTTTCTTATTTATTTTTACTATAGCACATACAGGTGTCAAAACAGGCTGAAGGAGTCTGCAGACATAGTCCACTGTAGTTGATCACCTGAACAAGATGCTGCACCAGTGTGAGCTAACTGTAACGTTTTGTGTGTCTCAATGACAAACTTCCCCTTTTCAAAATACCCTTCACTTCCTAAAGTGTGATTATTGATTGTAATTGCCACCCTACACTACTGCCAGCAGCAGTTATACAAGTTATTCTCACATGGTCTTAATTGAACCAGAGCAGTTAGTGGTATTGGGTGAACAGTGTTAATTTATTGCCGTGCAAAATGGTTCCTGTTTTTACCATAAAAACAAAGGATTTGTTCCGTAAAGCATTTCCAGCAAAAAATACATTGTAATCTTATCAGGTGACAAACAATGTGCCTGACTGAAGCAACCAGTTTCCTCACCCATTACCTTACTTTTAATGGCAGAATATGATGATAATTTCTCGATATTGAAGACGCTAAAAATCCACAAAAACAGTGACTAATACCACATTTGATTTTGGTAAAGCTACAGGTGAGCTGATGAATACTCTGCTGTCAGATAGAAAAAGTCCTCACCACGTTTGTGTCAGTCTCTATGGCGTGTTCCACGACACATGATTGGTCGGACAGCGAGCCTCCGTCCCAGCTGCAGTCCAACTGGATCAGGGCTCGACAGCGGTGGTGGCACGTGAATCTGCAATCTGCGAGTGAAGAAAGTAGCTACGTTTAGACAGACACCACAAAACACTTAAATGCATATGACTAAATGGATATTAGGGTGCAGCTGTAAATGGGTGATGACCTCACACTGGTCTCTTTCCTTGTGATTATGCTGTGGATGTGTCTCAAAATATATAAAAACTGTAAACACTCATCTCTCCAACTAAAAATATTCATCATCTCTGTGTGCAGTATAAATATATGATTATTTTAATGGTTTTTGGTCATGATCATGATTGCTATTATCAGCGTAAGACCTGTGTTTATGCACAAAAATCATAATGATTTCAGTTTCATAATCCAATTACTGTAAAGACGGATCGTTTTTTCTGCACGCTAAACCCTTGACACAAACCGCAGCAACCTTTCAGTTGGTTTCAGTCGATCAAAAGGAAGTTAGACTTCTGCAACTCTGAGATGAGTCGAGAGCAGGAAAAGAAAAGAGGTCGCTGCACCGACTCCGAGACAACACATTGACCTGTCGACCACGTTACACGGCTGAATGCATGTTAGATACTGTTTGTCTTCTTAGAGACACTTGATAACATGCTCTATGGATATTTCAGTCCTAAAATAAAACCTCTCTGCCCCTTTGTTTCTGCGGAAAGACAACATGGAGAGAATAGCTGGTGAATCAGGCCGTACAATTACGAATCAGTGCTGTCATACCGGACTGTTTGGATCTAATTTGTGGCTTCACCTTTCTCTGTTTAACCATATTTCCTTAAGTGTTGCTCTCATGTAAGATGATTCACGCATATTCACAGAAGCATTCACACGCAGATAGGACTCTGGGATGTGGCAAAAAATGATTTCAATATAAAAATTACATTTATAAATATCAGGATAAATGTCACATTATAATTTATTTTTAAGTTCTAAGACTTAAGATGTTTGCTCCTGAGTGAAGGTTGTGCTTTTAAACTCTTCTTTACGAGCAGATAATGAAAAACAGCAAAACATTTGACTAATCTGAGGTAGATCATTTATGTGTTATCTCCTCATTGTGCAAAATGCAAAAGCAATATATCTATATATATTGTACTTTTGTTATATTGACATTCATTGAGAATTACCTTGTGACAATTATTGATATTGTTTGAACCCCACAGACACACACAGGCCAGATAAACCAACTCACTGGCGCAGCGCAGGCTCTGCTTGTACAGGCCCCAGATGAAGTCTCCACACAGGTCGCACCACGTGGGCTGAGCGTGGCTGCAGGGCTGGAAGTTGTGTCCCTCTCCCTTCTCCTCTGGGAGCTGTGGGTCCTGGGTGCTGCTCAGGACCCTGATGATGCCCGCTCGGCTCAGCAGGTCCGGCACCTTCCCCGGGCTGATCCTCAGGGCGTTGGTTCTTTCCAGGCGAGGAGGTGAGCAGGGAAAATGTGTGGCGGTCAGCTCGATCTGCTCTTTGTTGGTGCGCAGCTCTCGCAGCTCGATGAACTCACCCCACGACATCGTGTCGACGTCTTCTGTGATCACTGACAAACACGAAAACAGATGGTTATATAGTGCATAAGGTAAAGAGTTTCTAACAAATATCATACAGTTTTATCTTTGTTCACTTGGTTACAGATATGTTACTATTGACTTTTGTTAACCCTGTATTCACATGATTTCATACAACTTTATTTATAAAAAAACATATACCCCTATAGATTTATGACTGACTTCAAATGAATCTATCTCCATCCATCCATCCATCCATCCCTCCCTCCCTCTCTCCATCTATCTATCTATCTATCTATCTATCTATCTATCTATCTATCTATCTATCTATCAGTCTATCTATCTATCTATCTATCTATCTATCTATCTATCTATCTATCTCTCTACCTATCTACCTCTCTATCTCTCTATCTCTATCTATTTATCTATCTATCTATCTATCTATCTATCTATCTATCTATCTATCTATCTATCTATCTATCTATCTATCTATCTATCTATCTATCCATCCATCCATCCATCCATCCATCCATCCATCCATCCATCCATCCATCCATCCATCCATCCCTCCCTCTCTCCATCTATCTATCTATCTATCTAATATTGAAAACAACAAAAATCCAAAAGTTCCCTCAGGATCAATAAAGTAATCTATCTATCTCTCTATCTCTGTACCTCTGTACCTCTCTACCTCTCTCTCTATCTCTCTATTTCTCTATCTATCTATCTATCTATCTATCTATCTATCTATCTATCTATCTATCTATCTATCTATCTATCTATCTATCTATCTATCTATCTATCTATCTATCTATCTCTCTCTCTCTCTATCAATCTATCTATCTATCTACCTATATATCTCTCTCTATCTCTCTATCTGTCTGTCTGTCTGTCTGTCTGTCTGTCTGTCTGTCTGTCTGTCTGTCTGTCTGTCTGTCTGTCTGTCTATCTTCCTATCTTCCTAGGTGTACAGACATTGCATATAAAAGTAATTGACTAAAAGAACAGTACTCCAAATTGTATTTAATAAAGTAAAGAAGTATTTTCAGCTTAATTTAAATGTAAAATAACTGCTACAAAATAAACAATTTGTTGATATTGTTTATGAATTTAAACATAATTTAAAGGAAACACAAACTGCAACTGTACCTATTCTACCAGTATTTCAGCTTTTGTCATATACCATTGTCATGCACAGTAAATATCACACATTTGACATCCACATTGTAGGTTACTGTGTTGTGTAACGTACAGTTATTATATAAACTTAGATTGTCTGCTGACCTAACATAAGAGAAGCCGGGTCTGATAACTTCATGTGAGACATATAACTGTAACATGTTAATGTAAATAAAGAACTGTATAACCTCATGTTAAACATACTACTACAGCATGTTCATGTGTATAAAGAACTGTAGGGGGTTTTCAGAGTAGTTATAGATCCTCTATAAGTAGAACAGTAGAAGATGCGTTCAGGGGGACTCGGGGATGAGTTATCAAATGTTGAGTCTGAAACAACATTTAAAGTAAATGACAGCTCAGGTTTTTACATTGTTAAAGGAAAACACTGAAGTAGTTTCAGGTACACTCACCAAGACGGAGGAGAAAGCAGCTCCGCTTTGTCTCAGCACCTCCTCGTCCTCCATCCGAGGAGAAAAACTTTCCGTGGACATTTCTGACAGTTTCCGAGTAACGGAGGAGGCGAGCAGAGGACGCATCGGTGGAAAGAAGCGATCAGCCCCGCGGGCTGCGACCTGAAGCTAACCTCAGACTTACACGTAAACAACCAACTATTTTCTGTCATTTGCTCTGGATCTCAAGAGGAAGCGGCCCATCAAGACAGCGAGAGTGAGAGATGTGAGAGAGCTGATGTACATCCGGAATGTTTTCACATAGGGGGTGCTTCTGAGTCCGGAGAGCCAGTCCCACACCCACCGAGTCTGCAACCACACACGTGTCTGTGTCTTTTTCTACCATACTTCTAAATCATGTTGTATTGTTTTATCTGCTGTGTTTTAAAAATGCATTTTTTTATAAACAAAGCCTTATAACTTTTCTTTGATTCAAAGGGATAGTTCACCAAAAAAATGAAAATTCACACATCATTTAGTCCCCACTATGACGAAGGAGGGTTGGGTGAAGTGTTTGAGTACCACAAGACACTTTTTGAGTTTCAGGGGTAAACAGCTGCAGCCAGATCCAGTAATTGAAATTAACGGTGACCACTTCTTTGAACGTATAAAAACTTAAAAAATATATAAAAAGCCTCCATACTGCGCTTGTGGTGTCATCCAAGTGTCCGTAATCCCTGACTTTCAAATTCGACTACAAACTTTGTCATTTACATCGTGTTTTTAGCCTAAACACAGATGTTACCCTCTTCTGGAGCCGTGTTCGCCCTCAGATCGGGGTGATAATATTCCTATTTTCTTTTCTTTCTTTAACATTGTGAAAAATAAAGCAGAGATATTTATGTATATTTCAAGCACTGAAAGCAGTGAAATTTGGTGTGGTTGTGATTGATGATCTGGATTTTGTGAATCAAAATATATATTTTATAAAGGGGAGGGGTGATCTTTATTCAGTTACTGCATAGTAACAAATATTCTTTCAACTTGATCACATCATTTTGCCTGTGTTTAATGTGAGCAGTTTGCAGGAAACTTCTGTGTACATGGCATACACTCCTGATCAAAATCTTAAGACCAGTTAAAAAATTTCATGAATTTGCATTTTGCACTGTTGAATCTTAGGAAGGTTCTAAGTAGAGTTTCAAAATGAAAAAAGAAGAAATGGGAACAAGAGCCCAAAAGTAGTGAGCAGGCAATTTATTGAAAACAATAATTTAACTGAAGTAGGCTGTTCATCAGCTGATCAAAAGTTTAAGACCACAGTTAAAGAAAAAAAAAAAAACTCCTAAAACAGAAATTAAAGTGTCAAAAACTGACTCGGTAATGAGTAGCTCCACCATTATTGTTGTTCACTTCAAAAATGCGTTTTGGCATGCTTGATGCAAGTGTTTCCAAAAGGCTAGTGCGAATGTTGCGCCAAGTGGTGAAGATGGCTTCACGAAGGGCATCCACTGTCTGGAACTGAAGTCCATTTTTGTAAACTTCCCTTGCCATCCATCCCCAAATGTTCTCAATTGGATTAAGATCAGGGGAACACGCAGGATGGTCCAAAAGAGTGATGTTATTCTCCTGGAAAAAAGTCATGGTCAGACGGGCATTGTGAATTGGAGTGTTGTCCTGCTGAAAAACCCAGTTGTTACCACACAGACGAGGGACATGTCATGAGGGATGCCCGCTGCAACATCTCCACATAGCCAGCTGCTGTTTGACGCCCCTGCACAACCTGGAGCTCCATTGTTCCATTGAAGGAAAAAGCACCCCAGATCATGATGGCGCCCCCTCCACTGTGCCGCATAGAAAACATCTCAGGTGGCATCTCCTTGTCATGCCAGTAACGTTGGAAGCCATCAGGACCATCAAGGTTACATTTTTTCTCGTCAGAGAATAAAACTTTCTCCCACCTTTGAATGTCCCATGTTTGGTGCTCCCTTGCAAAGTCTAAACGGACAATTTTGTGGCATTGAAGGAGACGTGGGCTTTGAAGATGTTCTTGTTTTTGAAGCCCTTCCTTCGCAGATGCCGTCTGATGGTTATTGGGCTGCAGTCAGCACCAGTAATGGCCTTAATTTGGGACGAGGATCGTCCCGTGTCTTGACAGACAGCCATTCGGATCCTCCGGCTCAGCGCCGATGAGATTTTTTTGGGTCTACCACTTGAATTTTTTGTTCCATAACCCTGAGGATCTTTTAAGAAATGCAAAATGACTTACTGTGTCCAACCTCAGCAGCGATGGCACGTTGTGAGAGGCCTGGTTTATGCAGTTCAACAATCCTACCACGTTCAAAGACGGCGAGCTGTTTTGCCTTTGCCATCAAGAGATGTTCACAGTGTGATTACTTGACAGGAAATGACATGGAATCCAAATTTTTGCACAGATTTTGGCTTTTAAAGGCTGTGGTCTTAAACTTTTGATCAGCTGATGAACAGCCTATTTGAGTTAAATTGTTGTTTTCAATAAATCGCCTGCTCACAACTTTTGGGCTCTTGTTCCCATTTCTTCTTCATGCAATTTTTTAACTGGTCTTAAGATTTTGATCAGGAGTGTATGTATCTGATCTCAAAATACATCTATATGCAGATTAACCAGCCAGCCTTGGCGTAGGGATTCACTCTCTGCGTTCCCTTCTAGTTTATGATATAGGAACAAACACTACAGGGTTCAAAACAAAAAGGAAAAGCTAAACTCTGTAACAGGGGATGAACCTTCCAAGCATTAAAAGAAAGAAGATTCCTTATTTATAATCTACAAGAATGTAAAAATTAAATGTCCACATGTTTTCCACACATCTTTGGAATAAAGAGTAACATCTTGCAATTTCCATCAGTTTATACATTAGTGAGCAACGGTTTGTCTTTCAGTCCTGGATGTGCAGATCCATCTGGATCTTCTCTGTGGCCTCGACCATGAGCTGACACGCTTTCTTGTGCTTCGGCCAGTGCTTCACCTGACATTCTCTGCAAAGCACAAACAAAACAAAGAGATTAAAAAGATTGTACATTTGAGTTAAAACTGAAGTGGTGAACCCTGAACTGATCTATATTTTCCTTCAGAAAAATATTTATTTAAGAAATGGAGAAGTACAGATAATTTGTCTGATGGCATTTAAGAGTTGGGCCTTGGTTGAGGAACAAGCTCCTCTGAGAGTTACAGTGTGATGTCTGATGCAATCACAAATCAACTACATACATTAATGGAAGTAAACCAAGAAGAGTCTATCAGATTCCCAAACCGACTCAACGGACTGCTTCCAACTGTTATTGTGAAATCCATGTCACAGAATCGAACCTCACTGTCTGAATCTCAAAGCATCGGAGACTAATTTCAGCAGCTTGTACTGTACATATGATTCCTTAAGTCATGAGCACCAAACTGTTTAACTCTTAACTACAATGGTCCTGGTCCGGTCTAACTGCTGGACTCCCATCGATACAGGACGTACCTGTTACAGTACCATTCCCCCTGACAGCGAGAGCATCTCTTTGCCGCCTCTTTCCCACAGCCTCCACACTTTGGCTTCTCAGGGAGTAAACTCTCCATCACATCCAAGTTGTACGTCTGAGCCAACCTGGTTAAAAAAAAAACACACAGCTATTATCTCAACCCCAATGTCATATGAACGGAGTCTGGTGAGTTAGATCTCGTGTTTTCAGTATTACCTCTCTGCATGTAGTCGCAGGTCATTTTCGGACGGGTTGAACGTTTCTTTCACTTGATACTTTGCTATTGCCTTCCACTTCCCGGAGTTCTCACTCACAATGTGGTTCCAGATTTCGGGGATCTGCGCAAACAGAAACATTGAAAGTAAATCCACTGGGACCCAGTTTGACATAAGGATATGTGTGTGTCTGACAGTGTACCTGCTCCAAAACGAGCTCTTTTTTCGGAGGGCCTGGGTCTGTGACTGCGAGCTGAGCAAGGAAACGCTGCAGCTCCACCAGGTTTGGCAGCTGATCAACCAGCACCTCTGTCAAGAAACCTCGCAGCTGTGGCACAAGAATGACAAACAAACCATACAGTGGCAACAATAAAAAACCTCACGAGAATGATCTACTATGAGACTCCATCGTGAGGAGAAATGTGATCAGAGGAGGAGGCACGAGGCCGTCTGGTTGTATAAGTTATGTGACAGGAAGAGGATGAGAAACATATAATAGGAGGAAACATCTTGGTCAAAACAACCTTTGGAAACTGGACCTGTGAGGAGATCAGATACGATGGTGCAGGAAAGTGATCTGGCACAAACACACTTCCTCAGGTTCTGTGTGTACAGCTAATATCCAGTAGGAAAGACACGTTACCTTCAGAATCTGATTCTTATTGAATCTGTTGAAGTCGTATTTTCTTTGGCAATCTTCCTTCAGCAGCAGATTGTGAAGCAAAATCCAGACCTGGCCGTCAAGTTTTGTCATCTTTAAATGGTCGTCCACAGGAATCTTCTGCCACTTGCTGTTCATGTACTTCTCCACCTCCCCTAGGGCGGCAGGCAGAGGCAAAAACACCCACACATTGTTAGTAGATGTAAAACACAGAAAGACTTATCTGACATGTGAGAGGTGAGGTGTACCTTCTCTGCAGCGACTCCAAGGGCAGCAGTCGATCAGCTGAACCAGCACACAAGGCATGTTATGGGTGCACAGCATGCGATTGATGACACTGATACTGTAAAAAGAAAAGAAAAAACATCGGTCAGTGACTCAAGTAGCAGACGGACAGATTAGCGGTAACTGATTACTCATTCTCATTTCAAGCTAAGAGTTCTGTATTCTCTGGTTCCAGATTCTCAGATATGAAAATATGCTTTATTTCTCATTAATTGTTAATTAAATACCTTTGGGTTTTACACTGTTTGTCAAACAAGATAAGAAATGTAAGATGTAAAGGCAAATTGGGACAGGGTCCACATTTTTTTGGAGACATTTTCCTCCCATTTTTAAAAGTGGATGTTGGATGAATCAATAATTAAAACTAGAAAAGCTCCACCAAGGTCCAATAGTCCCTTTGAATCCAACCATCCAATCATAGATATTAGTCCTCAAAATATGGCCGATTTTTTTTCTCATTAAGATCCACGAATTAATCCCTTGGAAATTAGTGATAATGTGAAATCTGGCAACTCTTAAGAAAGTGGGATCTGCAAATTCCAAGGGTTCTTTCTTGGCCCGTGTCTGTTTCTTCTACTGTTCAGAAGTTTTTGAGTAAAGCTACTGACAAACAAACAAACCAACCAACTGACAGGGGAAACAAAACCTCCTTGGTGGAGGTAAGGACTGTTAGATCTCAGAATCTATCAAATAATAATTATCCCTTAACCTTATTGACGACTCAGACATGATCCTACCTGTTGGTGTGATCTGTGATGTAGCGCAGCACAGACACAGCCTTCAGCGAGATCTCAAACTCCAGTGCAACCATTTGAATCTGCAACTCCTTCAACAGGAAAAAGAAGAAAGTTCATTCTCATCAGTTTAAGCTGAAAAAAGACTTATCCAAAGTGTGTTGAAAATACAGAGAACCATCCTTTACCTCTATGGAGGACACATCTGATTTATCTTTCAGGTTGATCTGAGCTGTAGTGTTCTCCCTGATTGCCTTACTGGCCAGCAGGGTGAGTTTCCGGTGGCAATAATCCACCAAATCAAGAACAGCGTCATCCGCCGCCTCACAGGAATCCTACACAGAGCACACAAGTAACATTTTTACTTAAGAAAATTTGCAACAGATTCATATCAGTCACGAGTTTGCGTTTGTCTACATACTGACCTTGTGGAACATGATCGTTTCCAGAAGGTTAATGATTGTAGCCTCATGGTGGATCTAACAAGGTGACGTGAAAGAAAGAGTTGTGAGAGATGCTAGCTGATCCCAATTCTACAGCTTGAATAATTTGACACTCACCACCATGTAAAGATGAAATGTGCTCTTAGGATTGAAGTCCTGCAGCTGACATAGGATGGGGAACACCTTCTGCTTCCACACTTCCACCAGGATCATCTCATGGACCAGGAGAGGGATCTACAAAGGGGGAGGAGCAGAAAACGGATAATGTGATAATGCGCACACTAGCAGCTCTGTAAGACTTAGAACCTCCATCCCTGTAAGAAATGTTTTATTATAGTGTGTTAGAGCTTTTCTTAAAGAGATAGTTCACCGAAAAAGGAAAATCCACTTATTATCTACTATGCCAATGAAGGGTAGGGTTTGATTGACTGATTAATTATTTAAGCCTCGGAAAACACGTTGAGGAAAAAGACCCTCAATTTAATATAAATATATATATATATATGTATATGTATATATATATATATATATATATATATATACAGTAATACAAGGGAAAGGGTCATAAACAATCATTTTTGACAATTCAATCAAATGCAATAGTTAAGTCAACTAACAGTTACTATCACTGCAGGAGAAGTCAGTTGTACATGAGCTAAGATTCTAAGACTTTGACTTGACTATGTTATATTTATACATATATTCATATTCATATTATTTAATTTAATATTCCATTCACCCTGTAAACTACTGCTTTACTTGACTACATTATATGTTACCATGTGATGTTATATGTTATGTTAGATAGCATTTTTTTTTTTATATCCTCTGAATAGTCACCATGTACATTCTGCTCCTGAATCATACAAATACACTTACTTCACATATACTTATCTTATTTAATATTCCCCACTTCTTCACCCTGAAATCTGCTGCTTCATTTAACTTTGACTTTAATTTGACTATGTTATATGTTATACATATATTCATATTACTTAATTTAATATTCACTTGACTGTGTTATATGTTATATGTTACAATGTTATGTTATATGTTATGTTACATAGTATGTTATTTTTTTGTCATTTTGTAAAGTTGCCTACTGCGTAGATGTTTGCCTGCCATGTCATAAGAATTTCACTGCTCCGATGACGCTGTCATTGGTGCATGTGACAATAAACTTTGATTTGATTTGATTCGAGAATTCCCTTAATGAAATAAATTAGCACAACTTTAAAGATTTTTGGACCTCATTCCAATTGTAGGGTGCCTTAGAACGCTGTGTTCCTCAAGCTATTGTTAACACGAGACAGAAGTGTTCGGTCCACAAACAAAGTGTTCTGTCGGAGTTTCAGGGGATAAACAGGGATGCAACCAAATCCAATACAATTGAAGTAAACGGGACCCGTGACCCATGGTGTAAATGACACAGCTTTGAGTCAAATATGAATGTCGGGGCTTACCGACACTTTGATGACACCACAGGAGCAGTATGGAGGCACGTTATGTTTGTCTCTGTTATTTAGAAGAAGGGGGGGGGGGGGGGGGGTCACCTTGGCTGCAACACTGTTTACCCCTGAGACTCCAGAAGTGTTTTGTGGACTCAAACCCCCGACCCTCCATTGGCACAGTATTGAGTAGAGAATGAGTGAATTTTCATTTTTTTTGGCGAACTATCTCTTTAATGCCAACAACATTAAAGAAATCAGGTGAATACAGTGGTGCAGTGGTAAGCACTGTCACCACACAGCGTCTTGTTTTGCATGTTCCCCTTGTGTCGGTGTGGGTTTTCTCCAGGTACCCTATAGCTTCCTCCCACAGGCTCAAGACCACGGCCTCCCTCAGGACATGTAGATGGATGGTTAGGCTAACTGGAGACTCTACCCGTGAGTTAAGATTGGATCAAGTGCCCCCTGCAACCCTTAAAAAGAATAAGCAACACAAGGAGGTGGCAGATACCTTCTCATAGGACACCAGCAGCTCCTTGATGAACTCATCCTGCATGGCAGAGGCGTTCAGGATCGCTTGCATGTTCAGTTTCTCGATGTACTCATGCTGCCTGAACCACCTGTGGACACACAGAGTAAAGCACCATTATATCATTTGAGATCCTTAAAAATAAGTAAAAATGCACAAAACAAAGATGCAGCAGGTTCTTTAGTGAGAGGGTTTACTATGGTTTAAATCACTGTGAACTGAATAACTGCTGGTTGGACCAAACATGACATGCACAGAAATGTAATGGATCCTTCCACCGTTTCCTGACACGTTTTCCATTTAGCTGAATATCTGTTAGCTCTCCTTGCCTTACTACTGCACAGCTGGTTAACAGTGGGTAGCTGACCTAGTCAAGTAGCATTAACCAGCAGCTGGCTAGGAGCAGGGCTAGCACGTTGTGTTTGTTACCTCGCAGAGCCCACGGCCTTGATGGAGAAAGTTTCCAGACTCTTAACGAACCCCTCCGCCTCGGCAGGAACGAGCACAGACTCCATGGTGGTTGAGGGAAACTACTGGAAACTGAAATTAAAAGTTAACAAACTTCCGTCCAGTTGTTGATGTGTAAACAGAAGCTGCCTGTGATGTCACACTGTTGACCTGGTGTTAGCGTCTCCTCGGGTTGTCATGGGGACGGTAAACCGAGAGCACACTGAGCGGACGTTCCCTTTTCCGCCAGAGAGGGGCGCTGCAGCTTCAAGGAAAACGGCTCAGCCTGAGAATCAAGTGTCGAGGAATTCTTATTCTATAATTTTTATATAAAAATGAATACTACACTCTATGGTATTTAGCATTACACTTGCATACAATGCATTTACTATATTATTTATTAGACTTCCTCAGTTAGTTTACTCTGCTGACATTGTGTGATCTTTTCACCCTTGTTAACTTCACTCTTGTTTGCTTGAATTTTATTGAAGAACTTTATTTTGCACTTTTTTGATTATATTTTATCACATAGTTGCTGATATTATACATGTGCATATTGTCCTTTATATGTATTTATCACAGGTACTATTGGAATTGAGGATACATGTAAGCCTTCCATAATTTATTTGTGAATGTACAATGACAAAAAAGTTCTTGAATTTTGAATTATATACAAGATATATGTTGTTTCCTAATTAGATCATCTAATGTATTGTAGTTCAAAGAAGAATAGTATAAATAATTCTAGAGCCTCAAAGCTGTACTTATATGCAGTACTTTAGTAAATTGACTTGCCTCCACCACTGCTTTGACTTGAGTAAGTGTTAATAGAATAATGTTAATTATAATCTACTGTATAAGGTTCTGTTTTTCACAGTCTTATTCCATGTATGTTTTCCTTATATGGACTTTGCCTTAGTGTCTTCTTCCTACTAGTGGTCACAGACTACCTGCACAGTGTTGAGATCACAGCTCTGATCAAATCATCTGTTACAGGACTCCACGTTCCTCCTGTCTCTGAAGATAGATCCTTTTTTTTTTACTTTGGCCGAGCGTCTGGGATCACATCGTGCTTTAAATTTTCGTCCAATCAGAGACACCTCCCTGATGCTACAGTGTGATAGATGAGAATCTATACATGTAAAACATTTGGACGGAGCCATAAATAACCACATAAACTGGGCTTAATACTCAGTGATACAAAAAAAACAATGTCAAATTTTCTTTTATTAGTCACATAAAATTTTTTCTACAATATTAATAAATACCACCTTTATCTTTGACCGAGATGTTGAATTTACAAAATAACACTTCACTTTTCTCAGTTATTCCAGGAAACCTCTTCATCTCCTCTGAAGGCATCTGTGGTTGAGGCACCTCTGCTTCTTCAAGTCAGACGGCTGAATGCAGCACCGAGCAGTTTTTTGTTTTCAGTTCATTTCACTTCACTTCCAGCACACCACGATGCTGGGGTCATTCTCCAAACGTTCGTCCAGCTCCTGGTAACTGATCCCTGTAAAAAAAACATGACACCCATCGAGGTATTAGACTGTGAGCAAACTTTTGAGAAGGGGTTTCTTATCAATCAGAGGGAGATTCAAAACCTGCCTGTTTTGCAACAGATCTCATCATAACTGTGACAACCAGTGAAGAGTCGAGGCGGCCGGCTCCTCTCGTCCCGGATCACCTTCACCGGATATTTCTGCAGCCGACGAATCAGAGACTTCATCAGTCCGAACTGAATCAGCCTCCTGAAAGTCAACATGACATGACCAACCTGTAGATAAATGTCACTCTGACCTCATCTTTCACGAGCCATAAAGTATATTCCGGAACTGTTAAGCTGAGCGACACTGACCTCTCATCCACCCTTTGAAGCTGCTGCGAGTAGCGAGAGCAAAGGTCTCGAACTGTGGTGCCTGGACTCAGACCACAGTAGAGCTGGAACACGTCTCTCAGACCGGCTCGCTTTTGACCTGAATGATGTAGAAAAAATTAGACGAACATTACAGAATAAAAGAAGAACACACTTAAGTTCAGCAATCAGTCTTATTTACCCTGCTTGGTCACATAGTTGAGGCACTCCTCCTGAATGGACTTGTCGTCTATGAGGCTCTGGACTTTGGGGGTGGTGCAGTACACATTAGAGTACTGGTGGGAATAAAGAGGCACACGTTTCAGTCACCAACAAAACAGATGTCAGTTACGGGAAAGAGCCACATCTAAGAACATGACATTATGAGAACGCAGATGAAATGTTTTTGGGATAAAAACGCATTTTTAAAATAAATCCCGGATATAACGATAAATAGTTACTTTTCTTTATCCCAAGCCAAATGTAGGCATCTGGTAGTGAATATAACAGTTAAAAAAAAAAAGCAGCAAACAGGAACACGGGAAGGGAACTTGAGGTTAGAACGGAAATGGTAAAACAAAAACAAAAAAAGGAGAAGTAGCTTAACGAGAAGCAGGAAAACACTAAAAACAGGAATAAAGAAAATGAGCTAGAAACTGTGGAGGGACACGTCCTAAAATTTAGTGAAAGAATTCGTAGTAGTTCAAGATTCAGACTGTTAGCTTTTACAAGTCCACAGATTTAACAATTAAGACTTTTTTTTTTTTGGTTGCAGTGGAATAAATCCAGTGTGTGTCACTGTGTGAGTTTGGTTTTGTACCTGGTATATCGACACCAAAGTCACAACACCGTAATACCTGTGAAAGGAAAAGGAAACTTTGAGTGTATTTCTTTGCAGAAGTAAGTTTCTCTCACACTGAGATACAACAAACACACCGGCTGTACTCGGACCCACCGAATCATCTGAAGCCAGATAATGTGAGTTGAGTGATCATCTCTGAAATGATGACCCACATCAGCACTGGAAAACAACACAGTGGCTTATTCTGATGTGTAGACGGGGATCAACCCACAATGACGTTCAGAGTGACTCCACTGGTTTGCTGGATTATAGTACTTTACATTGAACATAATGAATGAGGGTGTTCAGACACACATTATACGCCTCTGGTGTGTGGGTTGCCCTTTGTGCACAGATATATACTCACATGAGATTCTGCACCGCAATACGAACAAGATTCAGCTCCACATCGGCTTCCGCTGAAATCTTCTGGATGTGTCTGAATCCATCAATATAAGGCAGGATCTGCAGGTGGCATCACACACTCCAACGTTACTGGTTTCTACTGAACCTCACGACCGGATCTATATTCATTACTATGCACCTCTTCATTATTACAGCAATACAGACAATATTGTACCTATCATTGTACCCATTGTATCTATTTGAAAATGGCTAGACATCAGGCCCACTACCTGTTGAGTGGTGAGATCCCACTGAGATTTGTTAAAATGCTCTTTACAGTTTGTGAAAACTGGGACATCGTACTCCTGGACAATCGGGGGGTCCTTCCGCAGCAGGATTAGTTGAAGGTGGATGGTATTTGACTTGTCTGAAACAAAGAGAATTGATTTTTGGAAATTGTAATAACTTTCGTGGCCACCATTTTCCAATCCTAAAAAAACTAAACAAAGCACTGGTGACATGACACTGGTGTTAACATCAATCAAAGATGATCTGATCACACGTGGATGGCTCTACAACTAATAATGTATTTAGCCCATCTAATTAGAGCAGACAGCTTTTTGTCAATGTGTGAGCAGGAAAGAGAGAGAGAGAGAGAGAGAGAGAGAGAAAGAGTGGGGCAAGAAGAAGCTGAATGAATCAGTGCCATAGTCTACAATGTTCAAACTCTGGTGGTGGTCATAAAAAAAGAAATGTACAAATGTAAAAATTGTAAAAGAAAATTCTGTAAATTATTAAACTGCAGTAGGTCAGATTACGTCAGCTGAGTATATGGTCCTTCAATGTTCTTCTAGGACAGTATACTCTGGGAATATAAATAATAGCATAGTGTGAATACTGTGTTTATACATCTTCTAAAACAAATGGTAAGATTCAATTTAAATGATAAACTATAAACTGTGTGTTTTTGTCCACCATGTGTTTTTACCAGTTCGAATGTGTTTGGCCTTCACACAGCTGTTTACGTTATGGTGCCGCTGTATCTTGGTGCTTTCTTTATTTGTCTCTTTATCTTTATATTCTCACTAAATGTCAGATCAGCCTTTGACAGGAACGTTCAGTGCTGCTGCCACAGTTTCTTGAAAATGAAAAACTGAACGAGATGTTTTCTACAAACACTGACTCAATAGGCTTTTACACGTAAATCACAATATCAGGCCTGTTTAATGTCGAAAGCACACGTAACGGGCACTTGTTGCCACCAATAAAACGTGTGCACTGTAAAGACTGTGATAATACCGATGGGTAAGGTGCAGGCTCCTGTGGCATTGAGTTCCTCCATCAACGTCGACATGATGGGTAAAAGTTTCTGCTTGCTCTCCTCGTTGGAAATGAAGCTGCTCTCCAGCTGCAACACAAAAAGGCAGAAAGATGAACACTAACATCTGAGAACAACACGGATATTAAAGCAGACAAATGCGAAAGGTGTGAGACTGCATCGCTACCTCCAGAGTCGTGAGGTATCCAGACAGCTTCTTCACTATCGGCTCCAGGGCACACGTGTTGGTCTGGGCATCACAGACGAGGCCGAGGTTAAACAGGAGGGCGTTCCTGCTGTACTTCTTGTGTTCGATGCACACAGGACATCCGATTAACTTCTTTCCCATGGCGGTGCTAAAGTACATGTGAAGGGCACGGAGGATAGATTGATATACAAAAAAAACAAGCAACATACCTCTAGCTTATATATGAAAACACAGTCAATGAATTGTGACAAGGCGACAGAGGAGGGGCGTTGCATTACTTACACTGTTATCAATTTGTTTTGCAGTTCTGGCTTGGTGATGATATAAACCTGAACTGTGTCAAAGAGCTCCCGTGAGATGTAGTCCTCTGGAACCTGTCAGGGGAGAACACAGGAGACCCTGCATCACAATATGAATCCAGTAGGTCCCACTGGGAAGATCATCTACTGGTCCCAGCTTGATACAACAACACATTGACGGATTAAATACATGCTAACCGTAAATAGCATTAACGATTCCATTCTGATTTGATATAAAGGATGAATCAATAAATAATTATTGATTCATCTGTTTTTGATTAATTCATTTGTTGTTTTGTGTATAAAATGTGACACAAGTGTGCGAAAAATACTGTCTGACTACTGTTCCACTAACTAATCAAGTTATCAATACAACTCTACTTCCTGAAACATTAAAAGACGAAGATCATCTCTGGAATCAGTCTTCTCGACTGTCTCGTCCAGACCTTTAAACTGTAACTGTGTCTGACTTCAACATATGGACACACTTACCTGATATGTGATCTTCGGTCCCAGAGTGGGATGAAACTCACTGAAGAATATACACTCTATTCTCGAGCTCATGCCTGTCGAAGACCTGTCCGCCCCGCACTAGTAGATGATGCTGTCCACCGGGTGTCTCCTCTGTTTATCTCATCTGCTGTCTGTCTCCTCTGTCTGTCCCCTGTCTGTTTTCTCCTCTGTTTCCTTCTGTTGTTATTTAGCAGCCATAGCTAGCTGCTAGCTGTTTTCTTCCGGAGCTGCTGATCTCCAGGGAATCACGTGCACGGCTTCTAGAGTGTGAACACTGCGCGGGCACGTGTTTTGTTAGTCGGTCACTTACTAAAAGAGCCTACGACCTGATATCAGACAGTTTGAGAGACTTTTTTTAATTCGGTCTTTGAACGCGACACACAGCAAACAACAGCAGCACTGGTGCGTTCAGGGAGCACCGTAAATCAACCGCGCGGACAACGGAAGCCGTGAAAGACACATCATCGAATCACTTTCCATCGACCGTTTTGGTGGAGTGCGTCAGCACTGTAGAAAATACTTGTCAGGAACAACCCCTTTTTATTGTCAGTCTATGGTTTTACAATTGGCTGTTCACAGGATCTTAACATGAGAAATAAAACATTATAATATCGAGTGGATAAATTGTGCAGAAAATTACAAATATACTTTGTCACTTAAAGTAGCCTTAAAATAAAATGTTCCCTTTATGAAGCCAGAGCAGAAAAATAGCACCTTTGTTACTATTAATATAAGATCAAATTATTACAACTCTATATAAGATAGCTACTCGTGCACATCACACACCAAGAGCCCAAAGTGACACCTGCACTCAGCCAACGAAAACTGCAAACCTCAAACTGATTGTTCATAGTTTGAATGATCAAAACTAAATTAAAAGCATTCAATTAAATGGTTTTTCGTTAAAGATTGTCTAAATAATTAAAGTTGCTTTTTGTCAATGGATTTATTTCTCTGACTTTTGCCTGTTGCGGTATTCTAAAAAGTCTTTATGTAATCTAAATTACAATTGCAATCAAAACACTTTTTTTGTGTGATGTGCTGACTAGATAGATAGATAGATAGATAGATAGATAGATAGATAGATAGATAGATAGATAGATAGATAGATTACTTTATTGATCCTGAGGGAACTTTTGGATTTTTGTTGTTTTCAATATTTCTATCATTATAAGTGGAAAAACACTTTTCGAATATCAGAGGTAATAATTGTTGTCTAATAACAAAAACTCACATTTGTACTTGTAGCTCACGTGTGCACATGTTGTACTTATTTGGCCTACTTGTCATTTCACCACTTATTGCTACTGTCCTTGAAGGCGCCATCAGAGTCAGTGCTGCGCATGCGGTGGAGTTGTTTCTGGTCTCGTGACGTCTGCTTGCAGCGCGTGTGGGAAACACCAACAACAGTGTCCCCCAGTGTGTTGCTCGACCACACAAGTTGTTGTGTTGCTGACCCACAGGGGGACATTAGTGACACAGGCAGTGCAGACCAAGCTGCCCAAACACAGAGTGTCAGGACAACAGAGGTCACACAAACTGCCCTTTGCTGTTCAAACGATGGCAGCACCGGTGTGGGGAGTGGGGGGTCTGCTGAGTTGAGCCATGTGGAGCAGGTCACTGGGTGCAGGCTTCAGGCTGTTTGGCTGCAGGAGCGCTGGACCAAAGGTAACTCACTGCTCAAACTCACCTACTTTTCATTGTACCCGAGGGAGGGCTGCTGGCGTGGTTTTGATGCGCTGTGCACAGTGGAGTCAAGCCGGCTGCAGTCGGGCCCTGACACACTTAATCACAGAATCCTATGAAATTAAGAACAAACAAACTCCAGTATCTCGGTTGCCACGGTGTAACAAGCGAATAATGACAGTCAGCACTCTGCTTTGTGCCAGAGCATCGTCCTGCTGCGATCAGACAGATGGTCCACTGTGTAGCTGCACGCAGGGGCTTCGATTTGTGGTTATTTGGTCACTCTTGAATCTGATGCTCTTCAGGGAATCTGGGGCTCCAGTGCTGTGCGAGCATGCAGCGCTCCTGTCCTACCTGCACACAGGATCACAGCCCTCCAGGCCATGGACTCGTGGAGGAAGCACTTTGAGGAGAGAGGAGTGCCGGAGCCTGAAGAGTCCAGCCACTACATCATGGCACATTTGTTCGGGGCCAAAACTGTGAGTTGAACATTTGCTGGGGAGCATTGCCTCATGCATTGATTGAATGTATTCTGATGTTCTCACATTTCTTTGTGCAGATACAAAGTGTGGAGCAGAGGAAGCTAACAGAGTTCCTCAGCCGAGAGGAAACGGAACAGATGTGGAAGCTCTGCAGCAGACGTCTCTCCAGGTTTAACGTTTACAAAAATACACTATAAATACAATATACTCAAGGTAGAGCTCGACCGATAAATTACTTGGCTGAAAATCCAACAAAATGTTTCCTCAACATCTATCTGACAATATGAAAACTTTTATTTTACAGACTAGAAAAATGTGCATTTGTCTACAGTTCCCAAAAAAGTGTTTATTTTCTTAATCAACTTCTATATATTTGGTTGTATTTGTATTTCTTATTATTTTTAGTTCCCTATCGCAACATTTATGGTGAGTCTATGAAATATTGATCCTTAATTACGTTTCGTTTTCAGATGACGACATCTTTGGAATCATTGCAAAAACATCAAGTTGTAAAAATCGGTATTAGAAATATTTCTACTGCTGATATTGATATCAGCCCCCAAAAATCCATAGAATTTAGGCTAAATTTCAAATATCCACATATTCAAACCACCGGTCCCTGTCATATCAGGCACATATGAGGAAAACACAGTAACACTGAAAACCTGTAGATCATCAAATGTATGTAATGGAGAATTTGACATATTCCCTCAAAATGCACCAAGACAAATGTGCCTAGTTGAGGTGAATTTACTTTATCCAGCCTCTTAGATTTTACATCAGAGGTACGTGTGTAACTTCAATTCAACTATTCCTCCCAGTTGTGTTGTTTTATTTTGTGCTTCATAGTCAAGGTTGGTACCAGTAATTGACGCCTGTGATATCTATGCAACTGGTTTTATTGTGATCTGAAATGTGTATGTTTGTAGAATGCCTGTGCAGTATGTGATTGAGGAGTGGGACTTCAGGGATTTGACCCTGAAGATGAGGCCTCCTGTGTTCATACCCAGACCAGAAACAGAGGTAGGAGAGGAGCAAAGACACACACACACACACACACACACACACACACACACACACACTCATACTCATATACAAACAAACACATATGTAAAATGTACAAGTAAATTCTGAAGAATCCTTGGATCCTACGTGACCAGAGCAATGTTTTCTCTGTGTGTCGGTGCAGGAGTTGGTTGAACTTGTGCTCACTGATTTGGAGACAAGGTGTGGGACTGAAGACGCTCTGGATGCTCTGGACGCTCTGCACACGTGTGTGGAAGTGGGATGTGGCTCCGGAGCCATTTCTCTCAGCCTCCTGAGGAGTCTGCCTCAGGTGAGCGTTGTGTTAATCACATGAAGCAGAGTTTTCAGCAGCTGTCCGTTTCTTTATCCTTAAAAACTCAATACATTGACATTTAATTATGCTTTTAAAATCATATTTGGGAGGAAATGTTTAGATGTTAGTTGGGTAATTTGGTAATTGGTCGTTTTACATTAAAAAAATTGTTTATATATTCCTTAATTTGAAAAAAGATCAATAAGCAAATTGATGAGATACAAATGTAGCAGATGAAATAAAAAATAACTTTGTAGTAGAATACGGTATTTTTTTTAATATATTTTATAAGCACAGTTAATGTTATCAGCTCAAACATGCTTTCTACTCTCCTGTCATAATATTGACTACATCTGCTTATTTTTCTCTCTCCACTCTCAACGGATCATATATTATAAAAACGCTTGATTTGTATTTTCTCCATTAACAAGTTAAAACCCATCATCAGCTTTATGGCTATGTTTTTTTGTCCACTAGCTTAAAGCCATCGCGGTGGATCAGAGCCAGCAGGCAGTGGATTTAACGAGGGAGAACGCTTTAAGGTTGTTTTACCTCAGCACATCCACTTGTAACTATCCTCACTGATTCACGTATATTGTGGATAAAAGCTTTTAAAATACAGTAATGCATCAAGTCTTCACTTTGCAGGTTGGGGCTTCAGGACCGATTACAGATCCATCATATAGATGTGATGAAAGGTGAGTGGAAGCAGCGCATTCAAATTAATAGACACATACAGTGCCTTGCATAAGTATTCACCCCCTTGTACTTTTCTACATTTTGTCATGGTATAACCACAGATTAACATTTATTTCATCATGATTTTATGTAATGGACCAAAACAAAATAGTGCATCATTTGGAAGTGGGGGAAAATATTAAATGGATTTCAAAATTATTTACAAATAAAAATCTGAAAAGTGTTGAGTGCATATGTATTCACCCCATTTACTGTGAAACCCCTAAAAACAATCTGGTGCGACCAATTGCCTTCACAAGTCACATTTGCAAGTCACATACTTAGTAAATAGGGTCCACATGTCTGCAATTTAATCTCAGTATAAATACACCTGTTCTGTGAAGGACTCAGACTTTGTTACAGATCATTTCTGAACAAACAGCATCATGAAGACCAAGGAGCTCACCAAACAGGTCAGGGATAAAGTTGTGGAGAAGTATGAAGCAGGGTTAGGTTATAAAAAAATATCCAGAGCTTTGAACATCTCACGGAGCACCATAAAATCCATCATAAGAAAATGGAAAGAATATGGCACAACTGCAAACCTACCAAGACAAGGCCGTCCACCCAAACTGAAAAGCCGGACAAGGAGAAAATTTATCAGAGGAGCAACCAAGAGGCTCATTGTTACTCTGGAGGAGCAGCAGAGATCCACAGCTGAGGTGGGAGAATCTGTCTACAGGACAACTATTAGTCGTCTACTCCACAAATCTGGCCTTTATGGAAGGAGGGTGGCAAGAAGAAAGCCGTTGTTGAAAGGGAACCATAATAAATCCCATTTGGAGTTTGCCACCTGGGAGTCACAGCCAGCTTGTGGAAGAAGATGCTCTGGTCAGATGAGACCAAAATTGAACTTTTTGGCCTCAATGCAAAACGCTATGTGTGGCGGAATCCCAACACTGCCCATCGCCCTGAGCACACCATCCAAACAGTGAAACATGGTGGTGGTAGCATTATGCTGTGGGGATGTTTCTCTTCAACAGCTACAGGCAAACTGGTCAGAACTGAGGCCAAGATGGATGGAGCTAAATACAGGGAAATCCTTGAAAAAAATCTGATGCAGTCTGCAAAAGACTTGAGACTGGGACGGAGGTTCCTCTTCCAGCTGGACAATGACCCTAAACATACAGCCAGAGCTACAAAGGAATGGTTTGGATCAAAGCTTGTTCATGTCTTAAAATGGTCCAGCCAAGGCACAGACCTAAATCCAATTGAGAATCTATGGCAAGACTTGAAAATTGAGGTTCACAGACAGTCGCCATCCAATCTGACTGAGCTTCATCTTTTTTGCCAAGAAGAATGGACAAACATTTCCATCTCCAGATGTGCAAAGCTGGTAGAGACATACACCAAAAGACTTGCAGCTGTGATTGCAGCGAAAGGGGGTTCTACCAAGTATTGAGTCAGAGGGGTGAATACTTATGCACCTAAAAGACGACAACTTTTTGTTCTCATTATTGTTTGTGTCACAATAAAATATATTTTGCACCTCCAAAGTACTATGCATGTTGTGTTGATCAAATGGGAAAAAGTTTATTTAAGTCTATTTGAATTCCAGTAAGTAACAGTACATAATGGGGAAAAGTCCAAGGGGGGTGAATACTTATGCAAGGCACTGTATATGAATGCAGTGCTAATAGATTGAAGATTTGAAATTTGTGTTTTGTCAGATCCAGAAGCTGCGTTGAGCCTCTGCACTCGTGCTTCTGCTCTGGTCAGTAATCCTCCGTACCTGTTCTATGAGGATATGTCCAAGTTGGAACCGGAAATTCTCAGGTGATTGAAACACACTCAATTTACACAACCTCCCCACAGGAAGGAATCGCCAAATAAATGGTTCTAACACTTGTTATTAACTATCAGCGTTGTAAATAACAGTTATCGCTGCCAGAAAGGAGATTATGTTTCGATCTGTTTTTTGGTTTGTTTGTTTATTACCTCCACAAACCAGATAATTTTTTTTAGTTTGCTTCATTCAACAAAAACAACTGGATGGATTAACCCTAAAGTAAAAGAATGACAAGTGCAGAATTTTTCACTTTGTATAATTAGGGCGTTTTTTGACATTTCAGTCAATTATAATAATTAATATCTTGTTTTAATTTTGACAATTATGTATGACAATTATTTTTCTTAAATTTACACTCAAAAAAATGCCCAGTATATTTCCACACAATCCAGGGTGGTGTCCTCAGACGCATTATTTGTGCGACCAACAGTCGAAACCCCAAAGATAATCAGTTTACAATCATATGTCTCATAGGCAGAAAAATGCAGTAAATCGTCTCATTTCGATAAGCTGTAAATTCGTAAGAAATTTTTCTCGCCTATGATTTGATTATCTGAATAGCTTCAGCTCTACATCCGAGTACATATCGACTGAGAATCTCCTTATGAAAACCCTTTTACATTCATTAGATCAGGATTTTAATGTCGATCTGCAGCAAATTGCAAACATTCATAAATATCAGTTCCCTAAACATGTCACGTTTTTGTCATCAGTTTCTATGATATAATCTGTGAGAAATAAATGAAAATGTTGTAACACACATCTCACAATGTAAAAGAAAGTGACAAAAATAATTGCTATTTTATTCACTATTTGACAAACTGCTTTTTGAAAATTGAATATTAGGGCCATATTGAAGGGAGAAAAAAGGTGATTTTAATAATACATTTTTTGATATTATGAGAATAAAGTCGTTATTGAGAATAAAAGGAAAAAACTTTTATTTTGGGAAATTAACATAAAATTAACGAGAAATTTTTAAATCATGACTATCTGTTATAAATGTTTATTACTATATATATATATATATATATATATATATATATATTATGTGTATATAAAACAGACATTTCTAAGAATATATATAGTCTTTAAAATGTCTGCTTTTTAAACACATGTTGAACAGTGTCGGTGCAGTATTAAAGTGATGTGTGGAAACTTTCTGCTGTTCCTAGGTTTGAGGACCCGTCTGCTCTGGATGGAGGTGAGGATGGCCTAAATGTAATCAAACAGATTTTGACTATGGCTCCAAAGATTCTGTCAGATCATGGGTAAGGAACCTCTCCGCCCACAGCAAGTACACACACACACACACACACACACACCCACACCCACACCCACACACACACACACTTACACATACCACCCCACCTGGATTTAATTCCTTACGCCAGCAGGGGCTTGTCACAAGAACAGCGTGTTCCTAAAACATGTATCGTGTTGCCTCTTTAATGAGTTAAGCTTTTCAAAAGACTTCCAGTGAACACAGTTCCAGATATGTGCCCCCGCTCTCGTCTCAAGGTCACTGCTGATGATCCGGTCCTGTTCATTTTAATCCATTTTGTGGTGCTTTATTTCCCTTGTTTATAACAGACGTGCTTACTTAGAGGTGGACCCCAGACACCCCCCGCTCATTCAGCAGTGGGTGGAGGTGAATGTGAAAGAACTGCGTTATGTTGAGACAAGACATGACATCACCGGCAGGTCTGTGTAGAAAATCCTCTCGGCTTGTTTATGTCACCTGGCCTTCATCTTATTTTGTCAGCATTTAACCTCCTGTGATTTCAATTTTACATAATGATCCATTAGCTGTCTATGGAAGTAACAGGCTGCAGTGATAAAACCTCACGGATTTCAGCTAAGCACCACCTTGTCATTCATTCTCATTAAGTTCAAATTCAGCATCCATGACTCTTTGTTTGTTTTTTTTTAGGCCTCGGTTCTGTATCCTCCAGAAAAGAGAACTTATACAAGGACCACGAGCTGGATCTGGATTGAGAAACTGAGATCCTATTACACTGGCTTTATCCCAGGTCGCCACAGCCTCGAGCCACCAAGCACGCACTTGCGCTGCTTTAATGACTCAAAAATGCAAAATTTTCAAGGGCCGAATTCACTCTCATGTCACTGTTTGGGTTTCTTAAAATCTGGCAACATTTGCGATCACCTAGTGTGCCACAATAGAAATGTGTGCGAGCTGGCACAAAAGCAGGCTCAAAGCTGAAGGTAATTACCGAGGCTTTTCTTAGAACCCTCCCTCTCAGAATCTCACCCTCCTCCCAGGAAGCATTCAGCAGTTCTGTGAATCTGCTGATGAGCGGTCCTCCCCTTCGCCTGTCCATTCGCTGACTCAGATGCAGGCTGTACGCATTGTTGAGCAAAAACACACAATGTGGCCTTTACGTCCTCACACACGTCTGCGTGTCTCACACACACTTCAGGGCTCAAAGGCCACAAAGTCTTTGTATTTCAAAGGTGATTGAAAATGAAAAATATTTCGTAACAAGTGTCACAAGAGCAGTCGTCGTGCGGCGGTTAATAACCGGGATGTGGACGGTGCCATGTGAGCAACACTTTCATTTAAAGCAGCACAAGAGGGAAAAGGATGTAAAGGACTGCAAGTTAGAATCAAATGAGTTATTTTAATACAAAAATGTACACATGTAAAAAGTAGAAAAAATGTTTTACTGAGAAAATAAAATGGATTAAAATGTTGTTTCAATGGAATCAGTGTACTTCTTGGAAACAATATGTGCATTCAAAACCGATGAGGGTAAAATAGATGTGGACAATTTCCACATCCATCATAAAATAAGTGTAGATTACAGTACTGAGTTCTCTCACGAGCTGTCTCTTACTGGGATTCTTCACCACGCGGCCCCTCGACAAATTAAGTCCGAATGCAGACGTGTCAGTTATAACTGATAGTGTACATACTTTGTCAGTAAGAACACAACCCTGTGTCCAGCCTCTTCAGGACTGGCCTTCAACTGCTGGAGCGCTGTCATGTACAGGTGCGAAGGACCCGTTTGACAGTTGTTTGTCTTTTAAGTCAGAGAAACGGCCATTGTGATGACCTTGAGGAACGCCTCATACCTTGAAGGGATAGTTCTGGATGTAATGCAGAAGAGGCCGCGGGAGTGGGAGCTGGTCCGGACAGTCAGAGTGTCGGTTAATGACGAGGCGTGTGAGGTGCTGTAAAGAGGGGAGGCCCTTGGGCTTGTACACGGCCCGCTTCAGTTTCAGTACCACAGAGGCCTCCTGGATGGTCTGCTGTGAGGGTTTCGAAGGAGCTTCCGCCTCCACATTCCCCTTGTCTGCTTTCCTCTCTGGTCCCATGTAGTGCTGCACCAGGCTGGGCACGCTGGAGAAGGACGACAGGCTGGGCCGAGCCGGAGAGCTGGAGTCCAGCAAGAACTTGGCGCCGCTGTACTGGATCCGTATACTGGTGGGGCCACGTGCAGTCCGGACCGAGAGGGTCAGCATGTACATGGGGTGGCTGCTGTCCCGTACCAGGAAGGCTCCTTCAGACGCCTCCTGTAGTGCAGCGTGGGCCTGCGCTGCAGTTATTGCTCCCCAGTACCAACCTACAAACACATTCCTTGATATTAGTCACTGGACATTCCGCATGTTACTTCATGTTTATTCTACAGTAAACAATCCTCAATGAAATCATTTATCTGAACAAGAGTCTTTTAAGGATCGTGTCTGTACGTCGTTGGCTGTAAAATGAAAAACTTTCCGAACCCTACCTGAGTTTTCTAGATAGCAGAAGTTGCTGGCGATGGCCCGCAGGTCCTTTGCAGGGTCCCATAGCGAGGGGGTGCTCTGAAGGCAGGAGTTGGGAGCTACGGTTCCAGCCCGCATGCCCTGCGGGGCGTCAGTGGACAGAGCACTGGGCAGAAGAGCTCTAGGTCTGGAAATGAGATGGAAGATAAAGGTTTAAATGGCATGAAAAAAAAACGAAGCTTAAAAATAGTCATGGTCGGCTTTACTCCTCCGTCCTGCATTAATATAACTATTGACTTGAAGTGTTTATAGGAAAAAGATGTTCTATCTTATGAATCCACACTTTTACTTGGAAAACCACAAAATGAGAATACTTAGTGTTATTTATGATTTGATTAATTACATTTTCTGTCATTTGGGACAAATTTGCTATTTTTTGTGTCTACTATTACTGAAATGATATTGTTAAAAAGAAAAATGTATCTCAATCAGACATTGTCATTTAATAAAAAAGGGAAAATAACCTACTTAGTATTTAAATTAGTGTTACAGGACTTTTACATTTTTACACCAGTCGCAATTCAGTTCTGGACATCTCAAATACACCTTTAATCCAAACGCTATTATTATAGCTTGACAATAGAATTCGGAGAACACACGTTTTAATAATAGATGCCATTTCTGATGTGGTTTTAACACAGATAACAGAGGAGGAAACACACAAAGAAAAGTCCACTCACCCTGGTACACAAAGAATCATACTATTAGTGGAATCCTCTGGATCGCTTCAACTTCCCCAGAAAACAAGTGAAAAACAAAATATCCCGTCACGTTTATCTACAGAAAAGCCAGGTCCGGAGAAGTAAGATTTAACATGTGTTTAGAAAAATGTAAAAAAAAAACGGGGACACGAAGAGCTCAGCGTGTCCCAGTGTGTCCTCCGCTCGTCTGCGCTTGTTTTTTTACTCCTCCAAAATATATAGAAAGGCGACAGGAGAACACGGAGCCGGGATCCAGAGAGGGTTTAAACGGAGATAGTAGAAAAGAAGCAGCGGGTCCGTGCGGCGGCGGCGGCGGCGGCGGGTCGGAGTGTGTTGTCACCGGAGCGGGATCCGAACGTGTGAAGGACAGAGTGTAAAGGCTTGGCTTTTCGAATTTACCGTTTCCTGGAAGACTATTCTGAGAACTGTTCGCAGCACCGCCGGCGCTGACGTCACGCCGGCCGCAGCGGTTCCCTCTCCCCTCCCCTCTCTCTCTCTCTCCCCCCCGCCGGGTTGTTGTGCTGGGTGACAGTTAGCCGCTAAGCTAACACCTCCGCTCCTCGCATCCCGGCGGCGAGACACAAAACACGCGTCTTTCTCGCGGACACATCACCGGAGGATCCCCCCCAAACCCCCGGTTCCCCGGTCGTGTGCCACCGGGTGTCGCTCCGGTTCCCCCCCACCCCCCCTCCCCCTCTCTCTCCCGGTCCCACCCGGCGGCTCCTGCCTTCGCTGAATCGGACTCTCATTCCCAGGAATTGCGAGGCGGCTTCTCCCTATCCGCTTTCCAGGAATCCAGGCAGCGCGCTGACTCCGCCCCGCCGGGCCGCCCCGACACAGGCTCCATTCCGCGAACCCGCCGCCTCCACATTAAAGATAATAGGAAGGCGCACAGGCTATTTCCAGTAATATAGATTCTCCCTCTATCTGTCTGTCTATCCTGGGAATGGGATGGGGCGGGGGGGGGGGAGAGAAGAAAAGGAAAACACGGCGGAGCTTTTCCTGGAGGTTCGTCTGAGTTATTACACTCGAGAAAACAAGTTGTTATCGAGACAATGAACTCAAACAGAAAACGCGTTTAGTCCGTGTCGCTGTTTGGAGCAAAGAAATGTCGCTCGCTCGTTTGTTCCAGTTAAAATCATTAACTCTGTTCCTGTCCAACTGAGACCACAACAGGTCACATTCACATTTTTACGTGCATACTGCACTTACATCTAGCGTGTTGTAGAAAATTGTTCTTTCTCGATTCGTGTCGTGCTGGGTTTGTACCCTCATGGTTGAATGCACTTCTTGTAAGTCGCTTCGGATGAAAGTGTCAGCTTAATGTTATTCAAGATTCAAGATTCAAGAGTTTATTATCGAATGCACAACAATAACATTAAGCAGTCGCTGGCAATGAAATGCTTGAGTCACAGGCTCTCTAATAGCAATGCTCAAAGTATTACAACAACAACAACAAAAATGTAATAAAATAATATAAAATATAATATCAAAAATTTTAAATAGAAAATAAAAATATATCTAATAATAATATATATATATATATACACACCTGAAGAAAAAACAATAGTGCAATTATGTGCAATAGTGCACATGAGATAATGTGATGTAATAATGTAATGTAAAGTATCAGGTTTCCACTCATGTAACAGTTTCATTTACTAACAATAATCATTTCTACCCGGCGACTATCTATTCTATTCTATTCTATCAAATAGGCACAGACAGTACGAATAAAACGTAATTCAGTATAAGACCAGTACTTCAAATTTTACTTAATGAAAGTACAGAAGTATTTTCAGCTCAATGTGCTTAAAGCATCAATACAGAGCTTACTCACTAGAATGGCACCTGTGCACGTTTTAATATATTGTTGTAGTATTGTCATAGATTATCTATTCATCTATCTCTTATGTTATGTGCGTTGCAATACTGATTTACATTAATATTTTGTTTACATTCTGCTTAATAATGTGTAGTTCCTTGCATGTAATATGTTGTATCTAAACTTTGACTGAGTGTGCATTTCACCATCTTATCCTATCTTGTCAAATTACTCTTAAATAGTGTCTTCTGGTTTGCTTTTGAACAGTTTCCAATGTATTTTTCTTCCATTATTATTTTTTTTTACTATGTACAACCTTGTACAAATAACGTTTCTTATCTTATCTTCGCTTTGGCTGGAAACTCAGGCCCTATGACACGGTATTCACACTCATGACAACACTGTCCTGGGCAGCAGCTATATGACATCTTGCACCCTTGCATAGGTATTCACGTCATATTCATAAAGAGAGGAGAAAAGCTTTCAAAACATTTCCTCCATCAGTCTCCTGAGCCATCTCACACACACTCTCTCACACATGTGGAGTCTCCTGAAAACAAGGCAACACATGAAACTATGCTGAATCTTAATCATAACCATATCCACCCTAGCCTTCTGATCCCCAATGCTTCAATGCTGAAATGACCTTATTATTCTGAGAACTGGATTTTATCTTTCCCCCTGACTGCAGTCGAACAAATGTTCTTCAAAAAGTAGAACAACCACAGTTTTTTTTTGTGACTATTTATTGGTCTATTTCATGACTTATGCTCCATCCCTTTCCAGGAATTCTGAGAAACAGAGATCTTGACAAAATCACACCTCTCATATTTGAATTCCCGATACAACACTGTTTTCCTATCATTTTATTTGTGTGCGTGTAAAATTGGTGTGCAGTTTTTGTGAAGATCAGCAGAGACTCTGGGGATATTAAAGATTATCCATCTGGATGAAGCAGTTTGGTAACCGGAGAGCGCTTTACGAGGAAGGCAGAGGGTTTACCAAGAATTTGAGGATGAAAAAGTACACAGTGTATGAACCTACACAGCTCCACGTTCACTTGAGCTCTTTCCAGATTTTCCCCCGATCCTTTATCTGAGCTTTATTTAATATTTTGGAGTGTTTACTTCTCAGAAGATCAAGGCTCTCTTGTAACAATGCTACAGTACAATAAATTGGCTGAGGTTGCAACGAATGATTATTTTCACAACATAACAAAATATAATATTAAATGATGAAAATAGCAGATCATTTGATTTATTGATCAATCTGCAAAATTAGATACTTACTTGAACATTTACTCAATCACCAAAAAGGTTTAATTTGGACTTGAGGAAGTACAACTGTTAAATTAATTGATCTATTGAATGAAGAAGCTATTTATAAGCTTTGAAATTCTCTTTAGAGAAACATTTGCCCTGAAGAAGGCTTTAATGCAGTTAAACTTTGCTTTTCATATTAAAGGTGGGGTAAGCGATATTACATTAATTCACGTTTTGTCCACTTCCGCTGATATCTCCTCACGGCCCTCAACCTACAGCTCTAAGTGTGTGAAACAGATTTTTCACCGGAAGATATTTTCAGGGCCCGAGCATCAAACAGTCGGAGGCCCTATTGAAATTGCAAGGATCATAATTTTATTTTTTTCCAGGCAAATTAATTGACTTATGAGTGCTTTAACATGTTCAAATCGTTTCCAAAGTTAGCCGGAAATTTGAAAGTGGTGAAAATGTACGTATTCTGGAGTAATTTTAAATGGGCGTGGCAAAATGGCTCAACAGCCCCCCTGGAACACAGCCCCTGAGTTCACATTGACCGATCTTCACAAAAATCGATACACCGGTGTATCGTGACCAGACAAACACAAAGGTCTCAGGGAGCATTTTAAAGAATGCAACAGGAAGCCCGCCCTTTTTCATTTAGTGACAAATTTATAAAAAATGTTACTTGGACGAACTGGTCCCAGGGCTTTCATCAGATCAACCTCAAATTTTCTTTTTTTCAAATTGAGATGAGAGTCATCTAAACCAGATGGAGATAAAAACTCCCTCAAAGATCGATTTCTCATCACGGTGTGACCGTGGCGTGGCATCAAAGCTGGACATTGGACAATTGGATAATGTTAAAACATTTTAATTATTATTATTTCCCTTTTGGGGCCTTTTCATTGTAGAATTGTAATTTAATGAGTAAAAAGAGAGTGAAGTTATAATAACGCTTTTAAAAAATCATAATATTAGGAAAGTAAAATTGCTATTTAATTTGGAAAAGTTATATTATGAGAATAAAGTAGTAATTTAATAAGATAACGTTATAAGATTAGGAGAAGAAAGTTGTGGATGAGTTGCAGGACTGTTGGATAATATTAGGTAAGGTTTAGTCTCTCGCCCGTGTTACTTGAACTTGAACTTCACTTATTCACCTTCAAACTATTACTTGTTCTGATTATTGGACTCTTCAGACTGAACAAGAGGATTCAGTTCCACATGAAGAGATTTATCTTCTTGTCTGAGATAATGGAGCAATAACTGTCTCCGAACTCCAACTTGCAAGTAGGCTCTTCCCCCACTAATGCAGGCACTCCCGATCGATTGGTACCATCCCCGACCTTCTATGACCTTCGGAAGGGAAAAACTCAATTTGTGAAGTGTTAGGCTTAGTGTTGCAATTAGGGTTAGGGTTAGTGGCTAGGGTTAGGGTTAGGGTTATGGATAAAAGAAGGTCATAGAGACTTGCGAGTAGGCTCATCCCCCACTAATGCTGGCACCCCTGATCGATTGGTACCATCCCCGAGCTTCTACGACCTTCGGAAGGGAAAAACCCAATTTGTGAAGGGTTAGGGTTGCAATTAGGGTTAGGGTTAGTGGCTAGGGTTAGGGTTATGGATAAAAGAAGGTCGTAGAGACTTGCGAGTAGGCTCATCCCCCACTAATGCAGGCACTCCCGATCGATTGGTACCATCCCCGACCTTCTATGACCTTCGGAAGGGAAAAACTCAATTTGTGAAGTGTTAGGCTTAGTGTTGCAATTAGGGTTAGGGTTAGTGGCTAGGGTTAGGGTTAGGGTTATGGATAAAAGAAGGTCATAGAGACTTGCGAGTAGGCTCATCCCCCACTAATGCTGGCACCCCTGATCGATTGGTACCATCCCCGAGCTTCTACGACCTTCGGAAGGGAAAAACCCAATTTGTGAAGGGTTAGGGTTGCAATTAGGGTTAGGGTTAGTGGCTAGGGTTAGGGTTATGGATAAAAGAAGGTCGTAGAGACTTGCGAGTAGGCTCATCCCCTACTAATGCAGGCATCCCCGATCGATTGGTACCATCCCCGAGCTTCTACGACCTTCGGAAGGGAAAAACCCAATATGTGAAGGGTTAGGGTTGCAATTAGGGTTAGGGTTAGGGTTAGTGGCTAGGGTTAGGGTTATGGATAAAAGAAGGTCGTAGAGACTTGCGAGTAGGCTCATCCCCCACTAATGCAGGCACTCCCGATCGATTGGTACCATCCCCGACCTTCTATGACCTTCGGAAGGGAAAACCTCAATTTGTGAAGTGTAAGGGTTAGGGTTAGGGTTAGAGTTAGGGTTAGTGGCTAGGGTTAGGGTTAGGGTTATGGATAAAAGAAGGTCGTAGAGACTTGCAAATAGGCTCTTCCCCCACTAATGCTGGCACCCCCGATCGATTGGTACCATCCCCGAGCTTCTACGACCTTCGGAAGGGAAAAACTCAATTTGTTAAGTGTAAGGGTTAGTGTTGCAATTAGGGTTAGGGTTAGTGGCTAGGGTTAAGGTTAGGGTTAGGGTTATGGAAAAAAGAAGGTCGTAGAGACTTGCGAGTAGGCTCTTCCCCCACTAATGCTGGAACCCCCGATCGATTGGTACTATCCCCGAGCTTCTACGACCTTCGGAAGGGAAAAACCCAATTTGTGAAGGGTTAGGGTTGATATTAGGGTTAGGGTTAGAGGCTAGGGTTAGGGTTATTGATAAAAGAAGGTCGTAGAGACTTGCAAGTAGGCTCATCCCCCACTAATGCTGGCACCCCCGATCGATTGGTACAATCCCCGAGCTTCTAGGACCTTCGGAAGGGAAAAACCCAATTTGTGAAGGGTTAGGGTTGCAAATAGGGTTAGGGTTAGTGGCTAGGGTTAGGGTTAGGGTTATGGATAAAAGAAGGTCGTAGAGACTTGCGAGTAGGCTCTTCCCCCACTAATGCTGGCACCCCCGATCGATTGGTACCATCCCCGAGCTTCTACGACCTTCGGAAGGGAAAAACTCAATTTGTGAAGTATAAGGTTTAGGGTTAGGGTTAGTGGCTAGGGTTAGGGTTAGGGTTAGGGTTAGGGTTAGGGTTAGGGTTAGGGTTATGGATAAAAGAAGGTCGTAGAGACTTGCGAGTAGGCTCTTCCCCCACTAATGCTGGCACCCCCGATCGATTGGTACCATCCCCGAGCTTCTACGACCTTCAGAAGGCAAAAACCCAATTTGTGAAGGGTTAGGGTTGCAATTAGGGTTAGGGTTAGTTGCTAGGGTTAGGATTATGGATAAAAGAAGGTCGTAGAGACTTGCGAGTAGGCTCATTCCCCACTAATGCAGGCACTCCCGATCGATTGGTACCATCCCCGACCTTCTTTGACCTTCGGAAGGGAAAAACTCAATTTGTGAAGTGTAAGGGTTAGTGTTGCAATTAGGGTTAGGGTTAGTGGCTAGGGTTAGGGTTAGGGTTAGGGTTAGGGTTATGGATAAAAGAAGGTCGTAGAGACTTGCGAGTAGGCTCTTCCCCCACTAATGCTGGCACCCCCGATCGATTGGTACCATCCCCGAGCTTCTACGACCTTCAGAAGGCAAAAACCCAATTTGTGAAGGGTTAGGGTTGCAATTAGGGTTAGGGTTAGTGGCTAGGGTTAGGATTATGGATAAAAGAAGGTCGTAGAGACTTGCGAGTAGGCTCATCCCCCACTAATGCAGGCACTCCCGATCGATTGGTACCATCCCCGACCTTCTATGACCTTCGGAAGGGAAAAACTCAATTTGTGAAGTATAAGGGTTAGGGCTAGGGTTAGTGGCTAGGGTTAGGGTTATGGATAAAAGAAGGTCGTAGAGACTTGTGAGTAGGCTCATCCCCCACTAATGCAGGCACTCTCGATCGATTGGTACCATCCCCGACCTTCTATGACCTTCGGAAGGGAAAAACTCAATTTGTGAAGTGTAAGGGTTAGTGTTGCAATTAGGGTTAGGGTTAGTGGCTAGGGTTAGGGTTAGGGTTATTGATAAAAGAAGGTCGTAGAGACTTGCGAGTAGGGTTAGGGTTAGGGTTAGGGTTATGGATAAAAGAAGGTCGTAGAGACTTGCGAGTAGGCTCTTCCCCCACTAATGCTGGCACCCCCGATCGATTGGTACCATCCCCGAGCTTCTACGACCTTCAGAAGGCAAAAACCCAATTTGTGAAGGGTTAGGGTTGCAATTAGGGTTAGGGTTAGTGGCTAGGGTTAGGATTATGGATAAAAGAAGGTCGTAGAGACTTGCGAGTAGGCTCATCCCCCACTAATGCAGGCACTCCCGATCGATTGGTACCATCCCCGACCTTCTATGACCTCCGGACGGGAAAAACTCAGTTTGTGAAGTGTAAGGGTTAGTGTTGCAATTAGGGTTAGGGTTAGGGTTAGGTTTAGTGGCTAGGGTTAGGGTTAGGGTTATGGATAAAAGAAGGTCGTAGAGACTTGCGAGTAGGCTCATCCCCCACTAATGCAGGCACTCCCGATCGATTGGTACCATCCCCGGGCTTCTACGACCTTCGGAAGGGAAAAACCCATATGTGAAGGGTGAGGGTTGCAATTAGGGTTAGGGTTAGTGGCTAGGGTTAGGGTTATGGATAAAAGAAGGTCGTAGAGACTTGCGAGTAGGCTCATCCCCCACTTATGCAGGCACTCCCGATCAATTGGTACCATCCCCGACCTTCTATGACCTTCGGAAGGGAAAAACTCAATTTGTGAAGTGTAAGGGTTAGTGTTGCAATTAGGGTTAGGGTTAGGGTTAGGGTTAGGGTTAGTGGCTAGGGTTAGGGTTATGGATAAAAGAAGGTCGTAGAGACTTGCGAGTAGGCTCTTCCCCCACTAATGCAGGCACTCCCAATCGATTGGTACCATCCCCGACCTTCTATGACCTTCGGAAGGGAAAAACTCAATTTGTGAAGTGTCAGGGTTAGGGTTAGGGTTAGGGTTAGTGGCTAGGGTTAGGGTTAGGGTTATGGATAAAAGAAGGTCGTAGAGACTTGCGAGTAGGCTCTTCCCCCACTAATGCTGGCACCCCCGATCGATTGGTACCATCCCCGAGCTTCTACGACCTTCGGAAGGGAAAAACTCAATTTGTGAAGTGTAAGGGTTAGGGTTAGGGTTAGGGTTAGGGTTAGTTGCTAGGGTTAGGGTTAGGGTTATGGATAAAAGAAGGTCGTAGAGACTTGCGAGTAGGCTCTTCCCCCACTAATGCTGGCACCCCCGATCGATTGGTACCATCCCCGAGCTTCTACGACCTTCAGAAGGCAAAAACCCAATTTGTGAAGGGTTAGGGTTGCAATTAGGGTTAGGGTTAGTTGCTAGGGTTAGGATTATGGATAAAAGAAGGTCGTAGAGACTTGCGAGTAGGCTCATTCCCCACTAATGCAGGCACTCCCGATCGATTGGTACCATCCCCGACCTTCTTTGACCTTCGGAAGGGAAAAACTCAATTTGTGAAGTGTAAGGGTTAGTGTTGCAATTAGGGTTAGGGTTAGTGGCTAGGGTTAGGGTTAGGGTTAGGGTTAGGGTTATGGATAAAAGAAGGTCGTAGAGACTTGCGAGTAGGCTCTTCCCCCACTAATGCTGGCACCCCCGATCGATTGGTACCATCCCCGAGCTTCTACGACCTTCAGAAGGCAAAAACCCAATTTGTGAAGGGTTAGGGTTGCAATTAGGGTTAGGGTTAGTGGCTAGGGTTAGGATTATGGATAAAAGAAGGTCGTAGAGACTTGCGAGTAGGCTCATCCCCCACTAATGCAGGCACTCCCGATCGATTGGTACCATCCCCGACCTTCTATGACCTTCGGAAGGGAAAAACTCAGTTTGTGAAGTGTAAGGGTTAGTGTTGCAATTAGGGTTAGGGTTAGGGTTAGGTTTAGTGGCTAGGGTTAGGGTTAGGGTTATGGATAAAAGAAGGTCGTAGAGACTTGCGAGTAGGCTCTTCCCCCACTAATGCTGGCACCCCCGATCGATTGGTACCATCCCCGAGCTTCTACGACCTTCAGGAGGGAAAAACCCAATTTGTGAAGGGTTAGGGTTGCAATTAGGGTTAGGGTTAGTGGCTAGGGTTAGGATTATGGATAAAAGAAGGTCGTAGAGACTTGCGAGTAAGCTGATCCCCCACTAATGCTGGCACCCCCGATCGATTGGTACCATCGCCGAGCTTCTATGACCTTCGGAAGGGAAAATCTCAATTTGTGAAGTGTTAGGGTTAGTATTGCAATTAGGGTTAGGTTTAGGGTTAGTGGCTAGGATTAGGGTTATGGATAAAAGAAGGTCGTAGAGACTTGCGAGTAGGCTCATCCCCCACTAATGCAGGCACTCCCTATCGATTGGTACCATCCCCATTCTTCTATGACCTTCGGAAGGGAAAAACTCAGTTTGTGAAGTGTAAGGGTTAGTGTTGCAATTAGGGTTAGGGTTAGGGTTAGGTTTAGTGGCTAGGGTTAGGGTTAGGGTTATGGATAAAAGAAGGTCGTAGAGACTTGAGAGTAGGCTCATCCCCCACTAATGCAGGCACTCCCGATCGATTGGTACCATCCCCGAGCTTCTACGACCTTCGGAAGGGAAAAACCCATATGTGAAGGGTGAGGGTTGCAATTAGGGTTAGGGTTAGTGGCTAGGGTTAGGGTTATGGATAAAAGAAGGTCGTAGAGACTTGCGAGTAGGCTCATCCCACACTTATGCAGGCACTCCCGATCGATTGGTACCATCCCCGACCTTCTATGACCTTCGGAAGGGAAAAACTCAATTTGTGAAGTGTAAGGGTTAGTGTTGCAATTAGGGTTAGGGTTAGGGTTAGGGTTAGGGTTAGTGGCTAGGGTTAGGGTTATGGATAAAAGAAGGTCGTAGAGACTTGCGAGTAGGCTCTTCCCCCACTAATGCTGGCACCCCCGATCGATTGGTACCATCCCCGAGCTTCTACGACCTTCAGAAGGCAAAAACCCAATTTGTGAAGGGTTAGGGTTGCAATTAGGGTTAGGGTTAGTTGCTAGGGTTAGGATTATGGATAAAAGAAGGTCGTAGAGACTTGCGAGTAGGCTCATTCCCCACTAATGCAGGCACTCCCGATCGATTGGTACCATCCCCGACCTTCTTTGACCTTCGGAAGGGAAAAACTCAATTTGTGAAGTGTAAGGGTTAGTGTTGCAATTAGGGTTAGGGTTAGTGGCTAGGGTTAGGGTTAGGGTTAGGGTTAGGGTTATGGATAAAAGAAGGTCGTAGAGACTTGCGAGTAGGCTCTTCCCCCACTAATGCTGGCACCCCCGATCGATTGGTACCATCCCCGAGCTTCTACGACCTTCAGAAGGCAAAAACCCAATTTGTGAAGGGTTAGGGTTGCAATTAGGGTTAGGGTTAGTGGCTAGGGTTAGGATTATGGATAAAAGAAGGTCGTAGAGACTTGCGAGTAGGCTCATCCCCCACTAATGCAGGCACTCCCGATCGATTGGTACCATCCCCGACCTTCTATGACCTTCGGAAGGGAAAAACTCAATTTGTGAAGTATAAGGGTTAGGGCTAGGGTTAGTGGCTAGGGTTAGGGTTATGGATAAAAGAAGGTCGTAGAGACTTGTGAGTAGGCTCATCCCCCACTAATGCAGGCACTCTCGATCGATTGGTACCATCCCCGACCTTCTATGACCTTCGGAAGGGAAAAACTCAATTTGTGAAGTGTAAGGGTTAGTGTTGCAATTAGGGTTAGGGTTAGTGGCTAGGGTTAGGGTTAGGGTTATTGATAAAAGAAGGTCGTAGAGACTTGCGAGTAGGGTTAGGGTTAGGGTTAGGGTTATGGATAAAAGAAGGTCGTAGAGACTTGCGAGTAGGCTCTTCCCCCACTAATGCTGGCACCCCCGATCGATTGGTACCATCCCCGAGCTTCTACGACCTTCAGAAGGCAAAAACCCAATTTGTGAAGGGTTAGGGTTGCAATTAGGGTTAGGGTTAGTGGCTAGGGTTAGGATTATGGATAAAAGAAGGTCGTAGAGACTTGCGAGTAGGCTCATCCCCCACTAATGCAGGCACTCCCGATCGATTGGTACCATCCCCGACCTTCTATGACCTCCGGACGGGAAAAACTCAGTTTGTGAAGTGTAAGGGTTAGTGTTGCAATTAGGGTTAGGGTTAGGGTTAGGTTTAGTGGCTAGGGTTAGGGTTAGGGTTATGGATAAAAGAAGGTCGTAGAGACTTGCGAGTAGGCTCATCCCCCACTAATGCAGGCACTCCCGATCGATTGGTACCATCCCCGGGCTTCTACGACCTTCGGAAGGGAAAAACCCATATGTGAAGGGTGAGGGTTGCAATTAGGGTTAGGGTTAGTGGCTAGGGTTAGGGTTATGGATAAAAGAAGGTCGTAGAGACTTGCGAGTAGGCTCATCCCCCACTTATGCAGGCACTCCCGATCGATTGGTACCATCCCCGACCTTCTATGACCTTCGGAAGGGAAAAACTCAATTTGTGAAGTGTAAGGGCTCCTTGAACCGTCACCTTATCGTGGTGGAGAGGTTTGCGTGTCCCCGTGAACCTGAGGGCTGTGTTGTCTGGAGCCTTGTGCTCCTGGTAGGGTCTCCCATGGCAGAGTGGTCTCAGGTGAGGGGCCAGACTAAGAATGGTTCAAAACCCTCAATGAATATCGACGAAAGAGGAGATGGGACCCAGCCCGGAGGAAGCCCGGGGCCCCCGTCTGGAGCTAGGCCCAGACGGAGGGCTCGATGGCGAGCGTCTGGTGGCCGGGTTTGCCACGGAGCCCGGTCGGGCATAGCCCGAACAAACTACGTGGCACCCCCCCTCTTTTCATCTCATGGGCCCACCACCTGTGGGAAGACCCGTTGGGGTCGGGTGCGCAGCCACATGGGTGGCAGCGAAGGTAGGGGGTCTCGACGGACCAGACCCGGGCGGCAGAAGCTGGCTCTGGGGACGTGGAACGTCACCTCGCTGTGGGGAAAGGAACCGGAGCTTGTGAGGGAGGTGGAGCGCTATCAGTTAGATCTGGTGGGGCTTACCTCCACGCACAGTCTCAGCTCTGGTACCATACTCCTGGATAAGGGTTGGACTTTATTCTTCTCCGGAGTTGCCAAGGGCGTGAGGCGTCGGGCGGGTGTGGGGATACTCATAAATCCCCGGCTGAGCGCCGCGGTGTTGGAGTTTACCCCGGTAGACGAGAGGGTCGCCTCCCTGCGCCTAAGGGTTGTAGGGGGGAAAACTCTGACTGTTGTTTGTGCGTATGCACCAAACAGCAGTTCAGAGTACTCGGCCTTCTTGGAGACCCTGAATGGAGTCCTGTATGGGGCTCCAGTAGGGGACTCCGTAGTTCTGCTGGGTGACTTCAACGCCCACGTGGGCAACGATGGAGACACCTGGAGAGGCGTGGTGGGGAGGAACGGCCTCCCTGATCTGAACCCGAGCGGTCGTTTGTTATTGGACTTCTGTGCTAGCCATGGATTGTCCATAACAAACACCATGTTCGAACATAAGGGTGCTCATAAGTGTACCTGGTACCAGAGTACCCTAGGCCGAAGATCAATGATCGATTTTGTGATCGTGTCATCTGATCTGAGGCCGCATGTTTTGGACACTCGGGTAAAGAGAGGGGCGGAACTGTCAACCGACCACCATCTGGTTGTGAGTTGGATCAGGGAGTGGGGGAAATTTCCGGATAGACCTGGTAAGCCCAAACGAGTAGTGCGGGTGAACTGGGAACGTCTGGAGGAGGCCCCCGTCCTAGGTATCTTCAACTCACACCTCCGGCGGAGTTTTTCTGGCATTCCTGTGGAGGTTGGGGGCATTGAGCCGGAGTGGGCGGTGTTCAAAGCCTCCATTGCTGAAGCTGCGGCGGCTAGCTGTGGCCTCAGGGTCTTAGGCTCCTCAAGGGGCGGTAACCCTCGGACACCGTGGTGGACACCGGTGGTCAGGGAAGCCGTCCGATTGAAGAAGGAGGCCTTCCGGGATATGATATCCTGGAGGACTCCTGACTCGGTTGCAGGGTACCGACAGGCCCGAAGGGCTGCAGCTGCTGCCGTGTTGGAGGCTAAGCAGCGGGTGTGGGAGAAGTTCGGAGAGGTCATGGAGAAGGACTTTCGGTCGGCACCAAAGTGTTTCTGGAAGACTATCCGGCACCTCAGGAGGGGGAAACGGGGAACCATCCAAGCTGTGTACAGTAAGGATGGGACTCTGTTGACCTCAACTGAGGAGGTTGTCGGACGTTGGAAGGAACACTTTGAGGAACTCCTGAATCCGAATAACACGCCCTCTATGTTGGAGGCAGAGCTCGAGGTTGATGGTGTTTCATCGTCAATTTCCCTGGTGGAGGTCACTGAGGTGGTCAAACATCTCCGCAGTGGCAAGGCCCCAGGGATTGATGAGATCCGGCCAGAAATGCTAAAGGCTCTGGGTGTTGAGGGGCTGTCATGGTTGACACGCCTATTCAACATCGCGTGGGAGTCGGGTACAGTGCCAAAGGAGTGGCAAACTGGGGTGGTGGTTCCCCTGTTCAAAAAGGGGGACCAGAGAGTGTGTGCCAATTACCGGGGCATCACACTTCTCAGCCTCCCTGGTAAGGTCTACTCCAAGGTGCTGGAAAGGAGGGTTCGGCCGATCGTCGAACCTCAGATTGAAGAGGAACAATGCGGTTTTCGCCCCGGACGTGGAACTACAGACCAGCTCTTCACTCTCGCAAGGATCCTGGAGGGGGCCTGGGAGTATGCCCATCCGGTCTACATGTGTTTTGTGGATCTGGAGAAGGCGTATGACCGGGTCCCCCGGGAGAAACTGTGGGAGGTGCTGCGGGAGTATGGGGTAAGGGGGTCTATCCTCAGGGCCATCCAATCCCTGTACTCCCAAAGCGAGAGCTGTGTTCGCGTCCTCGGCAGCCAGTCAGTTTCGTTCTCAGTGGATGCTGGTCTCCGCCAGGGCTGCGCCTTGTCACCAATCCTGTTTGTGATATACATGGACAGGATATCGAGGCGTAGTCGGGGTGGGGAGGGGTTGCAGTTCGGTGGTCTGAGGATCTCGTCACTGCTTTTTGCAGATGACGTGGTCCTCATTGGATCATCGGCCTGTGACCTTCAGCACTCACTGGATCGGCTGGTGGCCGAGTGTGAAGCGGCTGGGATGAGGATCAGCACCTCTAAATCTGAGGCCATGACTCTTAGCAGGAAACCGATGGATAGCTTACTCCGGGTAGGAAATGAGTCCTTAGCCCAAGTGAAGGAGTTCAAGTACCTTGGGGTCTTGTTCGCGAGTGAGGGTACTATGGAGCGTGAGATTGGCCGGAGAATCGGAGCAGCGGGGGCGGTATTGCGTTCGCTTTACCGCACCGTTGTAACGAAAAGAGAGCTGAGCCGCAAGGCAAAGCTCTCGATCTACCGGTCGATCTTCGTTCCTATCCTCACCTATGGTCATGAGGGCTGGGTGATGACCGAAAGTACAAGCGGCCGAGATGAGTTTTCTCAGAAGGGTGGCTGGCGTCTCCCTTAGGGATAGGGTGAGAAGCTCAGCCATCCGTGAGGAACTCGGATTAGAGCCGCTGCTCCTTCACTTAGAAAGGAGTCAGCTGAGGTGGTTCGGGCATCTGGTAAGGATGCCCACTGGGCGCCTTCCTTGGGAGGTGTTTCAGGCACGTCCAGTGGGGAGGAGACCTCGGGGAAGACCCAGGACTAGGTGGAGAGATTATATCTCAACACTGGCCTGGGAACGCCTCGGGATCCCCCCGTCAGAGTTGGTCAATGTGGCCCGGGAAAGGGAAGTCTGGGGCCCCCTGCTTGAGCTGCTCCCCCCGCGACCCGACCCCGGATAAGCAGATGAAAATGAGATGAGATGAGAAGGGTTAGTGTTGCAATTAGGGTTAGGGTTAGGGTTAGGGTTAGGGTTAGTGGCTAGGGTTAGGGTTATGGATAAAAGAAGGTCGTAGAGACTTGCGAGTAGGCTCTTCCCCCACTAATGCAGGCACTCCCGATCGATTGGTACCATCCCCGACCTTCTATGACCTTCGGAAGGGAAAAACTCAATTTGTGAAGTGTCAGGGTTAGGGTTAGGGTTAGGGTTAGTGGCTAGGGTTAGGGTTAGGGTTATGGATAAAAGAAGGTCGTAGAGACTTGCGAGTAGGCTCTTCCCCCACTAATGCTGGCACCCCCGATCGATTGGTACCATCCCCGAGCTTCTACGACCTTCGGAAGGGAAAAACTCAATTTGTGAAGTGTAAGGGTTAGGGTTAGGGTTAGGGTTAGGGTTAGTTGCTAGGGTTAGGGTTAGGGTTATGGATAAAAGAAGGTCGTAGAGACTTGCGAGTAGGCTCTTCCCCCACTAATGCTGGCACCCCCGATCGATTGGTACCATCCCCGAGCTTCTACGACCTTCAGAAGGCAAAAACCCAATTTGTGAAGGGTTAGGGTTGCAATTAGGGTTAGGGTTAGTTGCTAGGGTTAGGATTATGGATAAAAGAAGGTCGTAGAGACTTGCGAGTAGGCTCATTCCCCACTAATGCAGGCACTCCCGATCGATTGGTACCATCCCCGACCTTCTTTGACCTTCGGAAGGGAAAAACTCAATTTGTGAAGTGTAAGGGTTAGTGTTGCAATTAGGGTTAGGGTTAGTGGCTAGGGTTAGGGTTAGGGTTAGGGTTAGGGTTATGGATAAAAGAAGGTCGTAGAGACTTGCGAGTAGGCTCTTCCCCCACTAATGCTGGCACCCCCGATCGATTGGTACCATCCCCGAGCTTCTACGACCTTCAGAAGGCAAAAACCCAATTTGTGAAGGGTTAGGGTTGCAATTAGGGTTAGGGTTAGTGGCTAGGGTTAGGATTATGGATAAAAGAAGGTCGTAGAGACTTGCGAGTAGGCTCATCCCCCACTAATGCAGGCACTCCCGATCGATTGGTACCATCCCCGACCTTCTATGACCTTCGGAAGGGAAAAACTCAGTTTGTGAAGTGTAAGGGTTAGTGTTGCAATTAGGGTTAGGGTTAGGGTTAGGTTTAGTGGCTAGGGTTAGGGTTAGGGTTATGGATAAAAGAAGGTCGTAGAGACTTGCGAGTAGGCTCTTCCCCCACTAATGCTGGCACCCCCGATCGATTGGTACCATCCCCGAGCTTCTACGACCTTCAGGAGGGAAAAACCCAATTTGTGAAGGGTTAGGGTTGCAATTAGGGTTAGGGTTAGTGGCTAGGGTTAGGATTATGGATAAAAGAAGGTCGTAGAGACTTGCGAGTAAGCTGATCCCCCACTAATGCTGGCACCCCCGATCGATTGGTACCATCGCCGAGCTTCTATGACCTTCGGAAGGGAAAATCTCAATTTGTGAAGTGTTAGGGTTAGTATTGCAATTAGGGTTAGGTTTAGGGTTAGTGGCTAGGATTAGGGTTATGGATAAAAGAAGGTCGTAGAGACTTGCGAGTAGGCTCATCCCCCACTAATGCAGGCACTCCCTATCGATTGGTACCATCCCCATTCTTCTATGACCTTCGGAAGGGAAAAACTCAGTTTGTGAAGTGTAAGGGTTAGTGTTGCAATTAGGGTTAGGGTTAGGGTTAGTGGCTAGGGTTAGGGTTATGGATAAAAGAAGGTCGTAGAGACTTGCGAGTAGGCTCTTCCCCCACTAATGCAGGCACTCCCGATCGATTGGTACCATCCCCGACCTTCTATGACCTTCGGAAGGGAAAAACCCAATTTGTGAAGGGTTAGGGTTGCAATTAGGGTTAGGGTTAGTGGCTAGGGTTAGGATTATGGATAAAAGAAGGTCGTAGAGACTTGCGAGTAGGCTCATCCCCCACTAATGCAGGCACTCCTGATCGATTGGTACCATCCCCGACCTTCTATGACCTTCGGAAGGGAAAAACTCAGTTTGTGAAGTGTAAGGGTTAGTGTTGCAATTAGGGTTAGGGTTAGGGTTAGGTTTAGTGGCTAGGGTTAGGGTTAGGGTTATGGATAAAAGAAGGTCGTAGAGACTTGCGAGTAGGCTCATCCCCCACTAATGCAGGCACTCCCGATCGATTGGTACCATCCCCGAGCTTCTACGACCTTCGGAAGGGAAAAACCCATATGTGAAGGGTGAGGGTTGCAATTAGGGTTAGGGTTAGTGGCTAGGGTTAGGGTTATGGATAAAAGAAGGTCGTAGAGACTTGCGAGTAGGCTCATCCCCCACTTATTGCAGGCACTCCCGATCGATTGGTACCATCCCCGACCTTCTATGACCTTCGGAAGGGAAAAACTCAATTTGTGAAGTTTAAGGGTTAGTGTTGCAATTAGGGTTAGGGTTAGGGTTAGGGTTAGTGGCTAGGGTTAGGGTTATGGATAAAAGAAGGTCGTAGAGACTTGCGAGTAGGCTCTTCCCCCACTAATGCAGGCACTCCCGATCGATTGGTACCATCCCCGACCTTCTATGACCTTCGGAAGGGAAAAACTCAATTTGTGAAGTGTAAGGGTTAGGGTTAGGGTTAGGGTTAGTGGCTAGGGTTAGGGTTAGGGTTATGGATAAAAGAAGGTCGTAGAGACTTGCGAGTAGGCTCTTCCTCCACTAATGCTGGCACCCCCGATCGATTGGTACCATCCCCGAGCTTCTACGACCTTCAGGAGGGAAAAACCCAATTTGTGAAGGGTTAGGGTTGCAATTACGGTTAGGGTTAGTGGCTAGGGTTAGGATTATGGATAAAAGAAGGTCGTAGAGACTTGCGAGTAAGCTGATCCCCCACTAATGCTGGCACCCCCGATCGATTGGTACCATCGCCGAGCTTCTATGACCTTCGGAAGGGAAAATCTCAATTTGTGAAGTGTTAGGGTTAGTATTGCAATTAGGGTTAGGTTTAGGGTTAGTGGCTAGGATTAGGGTTATGGATAAAAGAAGGTCGTAGAGACTTGCGAGTAGGCTCATCCCCCACTAATGCAGGCACTCCCTATCGATTGGTACCATCCCCGTTCTTCTATGACCTTCGGAAGGGAAAAACTCAATTTGTGAAGTGTAAGGGTTAGTGTTGCAATTAGGGTTAGGGTTAGTGGCTAGGGTTAGGGTTAGGGTTAGGGTTATGGATAAAAGAAGGTCGTAGAGACTTGCGAGTAGGCTCTTCCCCCACTAATGCTGGCACCCCCGATCGATTGGTACCATCCCCGAGCTTCTACGACCTTCAGAAGGCAAAAACCCAATTTGTGAAGGGTTAGGGTTGCAATTAGGGTTAGGGTTAGTGGCTAGGGTTAGGATTATGGATAAAAGAAGGTCGTAGAGACTTGTGAGTAGGCTCATTCCCCACTAATGCAGGCACTCCCGATCGATTGGTACCATCCCCGACCTTCTTTGACCTTCGGAAGGGAAAAACTAAATTTGTAAAGTGTAAGGGTTAGTGTTGCAATTAGGGTTAGGGTTAGTGGCTAGGGTTAGGGTTAGGGTTATGGATAAAAGAAGCTCGTAGAGACTTGCGAGTACGCTGATCCCCCACTAATGCTGGCACCCCCGATCGATTGGTACCATCGCCGAGCTTCTATGACCTTCGGAAGGGAAAATCTCAATTTGTGAAGTGTTAGGGTTAGTGTTGCAATTAGGGTTAGGTTTAGGGTTAGTGGCTAGGATTAGGGTTATGGATAAACAAGGTCGTAGAGACTTGCGAGTAGGCTCATCCCCCACTAATGCAGGCACTCCCGATCGATTGGTACCATCCCCGTTCTTCTATGACCTTCGGAAGGGAAAAACTCAATTTGTGAAGTGTAAGGGTTAGTGTTGCAATTAGGGTTAGGGTTAGTGGCTAGGGTTAGGGTTAGGGTTAGGGTTAGGGTTATGGATAAAAGAAGGTCGTAGAGACTTGGCACCCCCGATCGATTGGTACCATCCCCGAGCTTCTACGACCTTCGGAAGGCAAAAACCCAATTTGTGAAGGGTTAGGGTTGCAATTAGGGTTAGGGTTAGTGGCTAAGGTTAGGGTTATGAATAAAAGAAGGTCTTAGAGACTTGCGAGTAGGCTGATCCCCCACTAATGCAGGCACTCCCGATCGATTGGAACCATCCCCGACCTTCTATGACCTTCGGAAGTGTAAAACCCAATTTGTGAAGGGTTAGGGTTGCAATTAGGGTTAGGGTTAGGTTTAATAGCACATAGGCGAAGGAAATTTTCTTGAAAAAACTTTTTCCTGAAGGTGGTAGAGATTTGTTTTCTTATCTTTTCTCAGGTATTGCTGTTAAAAGCAACATCAGGATCACGAGGAACATGAGCCGTAACCACAGTGCAGGGTCCAGTGGCAGTTGACCCCTGACCGTGCTGGAGGCTGAAGCGACAATGTAACTAACACCGGTGGTACAGCGGTTATGGTGCATCAGTGTCTGAATGTCTGTTTCTTCACGGGCAGACACACACTCACTGTCGCAGCTGATTCTGGTTGTTGAACATGAGGTTTATGTAAATATACAAGGGTGGACTATTGCTCATGGCTAGAAGACCATCACCTAAAACAACATTTTTTTCTATCCATCCCAGCCTTTATATTTAGATTATTGTGATCATTTAGAAATTGTTGTTATTTCGTTTTTTGTTCATCATCTCAGGAAAAGTGAGTGGACCAGTGTTTGTTTGAATAAAGCCTCACATCAGCTGCAGCTGAGTCATCACACATAATGAACTTTTTTAAATTGTCACAAATAAAAAATTACATCTGAAAAAAGTTATTATTGTAACTTCATTGCAGAACATTCTGTATATTGACTGTTTTTAATGTATGAAGATATTTGAGCCATTGTTTGTCCAATTTTCCAAGATATTCCCCAAAGTTTTTTTACTCTCTTTGTGCAAATATGTAATATCTGTGGTGTGTTACTAACCTCTTCATTTGCATCCCGCACTGGGGGGCAGCCCCGCAGCATAGGTCGGCTGCAGAAATCCACACCACATATCTGCACGCTGACAGCCTGACTATAATTAACTCGGCCTGTGTGAACACACCGCATACCCAGAACTTACTAAGAATCAGTACGTGAAATGAAGTTTTGGATCCAGTGAGTAACTGCTGTTTTCTTCGAAGGTGGAGAAAAGAAAAAAAAAGAAATTCCCTGAAGCTTCTGAGAAAAACTTTCACTGCTTGGAATTTGAAGCATAAGTTGATCCATTGTATGTTAGAGAGAGATATTTATTCAAAGGCAGAGCTTTGTTAACAGGCCTGGGCATATCTGCTGAGCAAGGCTGTCCCTAACTGCAGAATTTGATTTCACTGGCAAAACCTGAAAAATAGTCTCGAATGTGTTTTTCCCTTTGCAGGTTTGTGCATTCATGCAATTCTGGGTTGGTGATATTAAAACCCAAAGTATGATCAAGGACATCATGTTGCAGATTTTATAATGATTTTAGAAATGCTACTAGCAGGACTTTGTGGCATAAAAATTCTGGCCTCCACCACTTTGCACAAAGATCCCGACAAGCATCCATTCGAGTCGCTGTTAAATCCGTTACAGACGTTCACAGAATCTTCCTGACTGTAGTGGGCCGGTGGTCGTGCATCCAAAAGTGTTTATGGTTATCAAGCTTGTAAACCGAGAAATCTAGTTTTTAACACTTGATGACGCAGCCCTGGAGCAGATTTGTCCTGTGGAGCAGACTACGAGCTCATGGGGTTAAATCCACACACTGCAGCCTTTCAGTCGCTGCAGCCTCCCTGTGTTTCATCGCCGTGAGGGATAATGTCGTATTGGAGATCTGAACGTTATTATCTCAACACAACAGGCCTGCCACAGCACCAGCCTAACCACGAGGAGAATTTACAGGAAGCAGCACCATGTTTTAACCACATGCCAGATAGAAAAAGATGAATCCCTACTGAGAAAGTCTAATACTACAGTATAAACAAGGTTTTATTTAGAGTTTCCTTTCATATTGTATTTTTCTTACAAACATTGTTGATACAAAACAGGGACTGCCACATCTGAAGAATGTACATGTCAGTAGCCCACAACAGTGTAAATTACATATGTATGTTTAATAACAATATGGAAGACAGAGGAGTATCTCCATCACCGCATAATCAGACTCTTTTACAAATAGGAGGTCATCGACACATGCTTTCTTTGATGTGGTATTCGTATTGTTATCTCCACCAAGGACAGATTTCCACGAAACTTGGTGGACAAAGGGATCCAAGAAAGAAACCGTTCAAAGTTGGTGTAGATCCGGACAAAAGGGCAGATTCAAGAGATAAGGGGTTTTGTGACATTTGCGCGGATTTTCCCCAGAATAACGCATGGATCTTGAACTTTGTTAAATAGATCTTGAGGAAGAAAGTCAGGGATGTTTAGAGCACTGATATACGCTTGTTTAAAGTTTGTTGCAAATCCACAAACTGGTTGACAGGAGTTATTTCGGCCTCTGTAACAACCTTTGGTGTGGACAGTGGCCTTGGTGGAGGTTTGTGCTCTACTGGGTGTAAACGGCAAGTATATCAACATTTTGTTTTTTTATTTCACGGAGGCATATCATCACAGACAGAAAAGAGAAACAGAATCAAAGAGAGAGACATTTCCATTAAAAACACATTTGTTGTGTATATCGCAATTCGGGACACAAAGAGGAAAAATCTATCAGCGTGCTCCCCCCTCTGGACTTGATGGAGGTGTTAGTGAGTTTGGGGACGAAATGATCGGAGCTACAGGCACAACATGGGAGGAGAGGTTCTGTCCACATCTAGCTGCTCTGCAAGGACTGCCCTGTCCCCTTGATGAGACGCTTGTGTCCCCTTTTCCCTGCCGGACCGCGGGGCTTAGCAAAGGCCTGTTTGTGGGCATGTTGCTTAGGATGGACCTCGTCGTACAGGAACTCCTCTGTCAGTTCATCTCCATTATCAATCTCTAACTGCAGAAAGACACAAAAGAAGCAGGCGTTGAAAAATGTAGTGAGCACAGTGTTTGTTAAAGAAAGTAAATAACTTTCACGTTTAGTCATTGTGACAAGATTGTGTGTGTTTGGAGTTGTATACAACCAGGTAACCAAACCTTTTTCAGAGGCCATGAATTCAAGTTAAATGCACCTTTATTTTTCTCCCCAATTTTTAAATGTTTCACACTTTTATTAAGTTCATAGTTCAATTTGATTTCCTTTAAACTCTATCCTGCAACACTAGAATTGTACTCAGCAGAATGCATGCCTCTGCGGAGAGCCACCAGTCCCTTCAATTTTGGTCGAGCCGCACCAAATTACAAAGAACTCAAATAAATATCCGTTCCCTAAACATGCACGATTGGTTTTCATCAAGACATCACAATTTAGTCCCTCGTAAAATGTTGAAAGATTCCCTATCTGGCTACGTTAAAGAAAATGACAAATAAATTCCTGATCCACCCCCTGATCAAGATCCACTACAAAGTGTAATGGGTTCTGCCCTGACCTATACCACATTCTTCCACTGAATTTCGTGGTAATCTATCAAGTTGTTTTTGTGTTTCTGCTTAGGCCTACTTATACAAACACAAATGAAAATATCCTTGGCGGTGATACTAAACAACTGAATCCTGTGTCAGAGGATCAACACAGTGCTGGTGTAGAAACATTAATTATCCTTTATGTGTTTGTTCTGGGAAGTATCTCAAATATGCCTTATTTTATGTGAATTACTGGAATGTGCCACAAAAATAGTTTCTAAGAATTAAATCCAGAGAACACAAAACCTCAGTGTCCTCAGTAGCAGCTATGATCCTGTTTGAACCTGTGTTATCCAATTTATTATCCATCTATCCATCAGGTACCTTTTTAGCAATATCCAACTGGTAATCTTTCTCCACGTCCTCCAGTAGTCGACTCTTGCAGCTGGAATACAGCATTCGCTCCTTGATGCTGCAGCTGTACCCTGGCATGGAGTATATGAACACTGCAGACCATGAGAGAGAATAGATTTCCGAGATCAGATTTCGAAGAATTGGGAGTAAATATTTACAGTTGATGTAGATCAGCTGCTAGGAACCTGGAGGCAAAATCCTCGTCGAGGCACCAGGATGAATTATGGAGTAAAACAAAAAGTGGTTCTTTTTTTCTCCGATTTGTGTCTGGATTTAGCTTTTTTCTTGTGAAAGTCTGAATATCTGGTTACTGGGCCCTCTTTCAGCAGATTCAGCTAATTCATGATTTATTACATGTCAAATTTTAAAGGGGTCTCTGGTCAAAACAGTTCAGAATCATCAGTGTGTCTCAGGGTCGACAGTGGAGGTGTTCAGACGCACGTACCGACAGATACCAGGTAGTCTCCTTCGTGGGAGTGTTTGTAGAGGAAGAAGTGATATCTGGGAGTGTCTTTGGGAACTCTGCTGGGCAGATCTAGAGTCTCTGTCGGGCTGGAATGGACCAACTCGATGATCTCCTTCTCTACGTCCAACCTCTGCAACACAATGAATCAACAGTAGACAAGTAGTAAATCAACACTCCTGACTCCAAACTGTTCTCAGCAGAACGGGGGCTCTGTTTCTCTCTCTCTCTCTCTCTCTCTCTCTCTCTATATATATATATATATATATATATATGTCATGTCCTCAGGCTGACCAGTTGTATGTAGTTGATCTTTTGTTGGGCCAGTTGCTGCAGGGCTCTTCTGGCTGTGTCCTGCAGAGGGAAAGCGAGGCCCTGAAGTGTCTGGTGCTTAGTCTCCACGCTGATCTCTGTCTTCACCTGCAGGGGGAAGCATCCAAACACACTATGAGCCTCTAAAGCAGGAACCAGAGAGCTCATTATGGGATTACACAGCTTGACGTCACTGTACTGTGGTGAAACTGTATTTTCATTGTTATTACAGCTAACAGATTCGGTTCTCTCTCTTAATGTCCTCATTAACATCAAATCTGAGTTAAACAGACACACACTGTATGTGTATTGTCAACATACCTGTTTAACTCGGCCCTGAGAGAAAAAGGCAAACACAACAAAATGTTACAATCAGAGGAAACAAATGGAAGCCAGCAGAAAAACAAGAGCTCACAGACAAAGCTCTGTGCCACGTTGACCTCTCACCTCGGATATTTTGATCCTCTGGAGCTCCTGCTCGGCTAACGTGAGCGGGGCCGGACCTGAGCACCAGGACACATGACGTTGGTAGCCCAGCAAACAGATGTCCTCCTAGTGTCAAACAAGAGGGTCTTTTTAACACACGTGGTTAAAAGCAGCACAGACGCTCTGTTGCAGTAAATGACAGAGAAAGAATAGAGCGTGATCCCTGTGGTATTATCTGGAATTGGGTTTCGAATGCTCGTAAAATAAGATCTGATCTTCACATAAGTCACAAGTGAAGACAACCACAATGTGCTGCAGCTAATAACACACACACAGTTATGAACTTGTGTGTTTTTATTAAACACATCCATCAGACATCCACAGTGCCGATAGATGTAGTAACTTCCTTCGGCAGCAATATCCTCAAACCATCACTCCCAGTACGTGTGGAATGGACGTGCACAGGAGGAATCATGGAGCCGTCCCCCACAGAATTGCATCATGTTCCCAGGGTGTCTGGTGTAAACGACTCTCTGAGGGCAATCAACAACATCTTTATTGGGTTAACGCTTTGGGCTCCGACTGAGCTTTTCCCCCCCAACTGGTGATTTGATTTGTTCGAAGTCTTTCTGTGTGAGAACTGAATCAGTTCTTACAATCGTTTTCCTGCTGCTGTATCACCCATCATCTCATCCTTAGCCTCAGCCGACCTGGTATTTTCTCCCTCTGGTTCAACTGGTGTTTTCATGTTCCGTTCGCGGTGCAGTGCTATTTTTACACCACACACGTAGCTGCATGTTCCTTCATAAACAGTTCAACCTCAGTTTCACCAGTCCACTTCTCACTTTCACTGTAGTGTCCTGGAGCTGATTGTCAGACTTGGGAGCAGCACCTTCCTCTGTGATATCTTCCCATCATGCTCCATGATTTACATTTGGCCGACTTGTGAACAGAGATATTTACCAGCTGTATTATCCCAGATTATTTTAAGCCAGTAGCTTTACTCTGAAGGCTAATGAGAGTCACGGAAATAAACTAGTAATTTTGCTTCTGTAAAATTTACATCATGAGTTTTCCTCAAAAGATCCCAATAGTTGAGTTCTAACTAGGTCTAATTAGAACCAATGAAACCAAATTTAAATCCTCTAGATTCAGAATTTTATTTTGATCTGCACCAAATTGCAAACAATCATAAAGATAAGTTTCTGTAACAATCCCGAATTTTTTATTCTCTGATAAATCCGAGGGAAATGTTGAAAAATGTCTGTCAATGTTAAAGAAAGTGAAAGAAAAACCCCAAACTGTGAATGTTCAATGAGGTAATCAATAAACACACAGGGTTCACGTGGTGCTACTCTCCTCGCTTTATAATGAAATGTGAAAGCTCTGACCTCTGCTGTGCCAAACATCTCGTACTTGATGTGGCCGCCGCCAAGCTCCTTCTTCACTGTGGCGCGGGTGGCAGCGTACAGCATCTTTTGTTTCACCTGCAAACATCAGAGGGACAAACGTGTGTGTTTGTGTGTTTGGGGTTTATTCTAAACCGCTGCGGATGTTTTTAATGAGCTCCGATCCCCATCCAAACAGATAGTTTAAAGGGATATTCCATGAATTTTACACTTCGATCATACTATGGGAATACATAATAGGAAATGTGAGCGTGACCATTTAACCTCTGATCTCTAAACAATAAGACTGATTGCTTTTTGACAGCAGTGATTACTGTGCATACGGATGGACCTGGTTTATCTCAAAACATTTACCAAGTTTATTAGTTTGACTATGATCATCAACCTAAAAACTGTTTTAGATTCATGTTTAATCAAGACTTTATTATACTTTTTTTAGTATACTAAACTTTAGTTTACTATCATACTATTTTGATTGCTTTAGTAGGGCTAATAAATAGTTGTAAGCTACATATTCTCAATTTTGACTGTATAACTGTTTTTGTGTCTCTTAGTCATTTCCTGCTCTGGTTCTGCATATGATTGATTCACCCTTGTATTTGGATTCTTTCTTTTGAATCTACATAGTTTACATTTTGGTTATTAACAAATAAATTATTATATTAATACTCGCAACTGAGAGAGCTCACTGACCTCCACTGAATGGTTCCTGAGAGGTGCTGCTGGCTATGTTTACATATACACGCTGCATCTACTGCTCTTCTGTCCGTCCTGAGAGTGGGATCCCCCCCCCCCTTAACATGTTTTCTTGGGTAGTTTTTTCTCATGACTCATGTTGAGGTTTAAGAACAGAGGATGTCGCACCTTGTTAATCCCCATGAGAAACATTTGTATATAGATTATACAAATGAAATTTAATGTTACGTGATGAAAATCTAGAGAGTAAAGTTAGTAAAGTCTATTAAGGGACTAATAATGGATGGGATTTTATAGTTATCCCACAAAAATCAAATGCCTAAAAATCTGGATAATTTGTTTTAATCTTGAGTGACTCATAAACTTAAATTCTTAAATTAAATAGAAATGTGGTTCTTTAAAATCGACATGCTAAATTTGAGATTTAGTCACACACACACACACACAACACCAATAACATGTTGATAAGTGCAGCCCCAGCGCGGTATAGACTTGCTGTGTCTTACTGGAGACTGGTCAGGAGACCACGAGATGAAGATCCACTCGTAGCCCTGTGCATTCTGGGAGTCGAGGCGGAACAGGATGTAGCAGGGCTCCTGGTCGTCCAGCAGAGGAAGCAGGAAGCGGTCGTAGTCCTGGTCCCAGCTCTGGTCCGGCTCCCTGCAGGCCCCCAGCACCAGCTGCTCTGAAATCAGACCAGTACTCATCACATACCTCAGCCCATGTATTACATGTAGCTTGGCCTTTGCAAAACCTTTTGACCCATAAAAGAAGCATCAGTGGATTTTACAGCCTCCAGCCACAGATCCTAATGATTAACATGGAGGACTGTTATTACTGCAATGTGACCATATGAGAAGGAGAAGAACTTGATGTGTAACATTTTGTGTGAGTTACTCGTTTTACTGCTCAAACAGAATGCAAACAATTTGAGATAACATACACAAATGTATTTTTAGATATTTCTATTATATATGTTATTATACAGATTATGTTTTTGTCTGCATTTGTTTGCTATTAAGCAGGATTACGCAAAAACTACTGCAAGGATTACCACAAACAGATGTGCTATGGCCACTAAAGAACCCATATAGGTGAGAATTGGAATCAGGGGATGGATCCAGGGTTATTGAAAAATAATTATAATCGTTTCATTGATTTCTCAGAGAATAATTCATGGACATGATGAAAGAAATCAAGCATGTTTAGCAGACTGATATCTATAAGTAGAATTTAGTGCAGATCTAATAAAAGATCTAGGTCTAGTCAATTTAAATAAAGGGAGTATTTAGCCTTAGCAGAGGTAGATGATCTATGAGTCCCATTTTAATAATTACATTTAAAAAAAATCACAGTGCCTTTCTAAACACCTGTGGACCCTTAACAATATATCATAGATAAACAGGAATATGATCAAGCGATAAAATTGCCAACATCTACGTAACACATGGTCAGAAAGCCAAGGTTAATTCAGGTAAGGAGGCGAAGACACCTGACAGAATATATGTGAACACAAGACTGACTAAAAGTAAAAAGGCTCAAATAGGACAATATGTTGTGACCTGCAGACCGATCCAAACAGATGTTTTGAGTTCTGAATTGTATTTATATTGAAGATATTTGTAATAATCTCATAAAATAGAGAAATCTGTAATTTTGCTTGATTATCAGAGGGTGAGCGGATTCGTTTTCTGTCCATTTTCGAACGTATGTATTGATTCAGCTTCACATTCAACCACCATGAGTCCCTCTGCTCATGTCTCCCTGTGTCCCCCAGCTGTGTCTGGCTGTTTGCTTCATGTGCTGCGCTGAGAGACGCCAAAGATCCAATCCCCCCTCCTCGGTTAAAAATATTACAGGATTCATTTCTGACCGACTGGACAGGACTCGGTTGACTCCCTCAAAGGAGCTGACGAGGAAAAATCAAAACCTTAATAGCTTCGGTTAATTAAGTTCTCAAAACATACACACAAACCCTAAGTGGCATGGCCTTGTGGGGTGCAGGGCTGGTTTTCCTGATAGTCTCCCGGGACATGTTGCTATTCTGAGCTTCAACACATTCCATCCCAGCGCGCACGCATACTTTCCACCAGCCGTTCTCTCACAGGCCTTTACGTTGATATTAAATGTGTGTACATGGCTCAGTTTAGCTGTTCGGGCCTAACACAGTTGTGAAATCGTTGGACGTCAGTGGTCAGGGGACAGTTCAGATGGAGAAGAACAGGATAGGTGACAGGAAGTGACCCACTGAGCTGGCGGTGATGAAACAGACTCGTCGGCTCTTGTTTCTCCTCTGACATTGGAAAGAGCACGAGTGTCACTGGGCAGCGGGACGCAAACTGTGTCCAGTCACATGTCGCTCTAAATAACCCAGTGACGCCGCGGAGAGTTGAAAGTCAAACGACGCTGACTGCTGGGAGACTGTCTGCGTCTCTTATCAGCACGCTGGCCTCTGTGGACATCAACACCCCAAAATATGAAAGCCAATATTTTATATAAACAGACACAAGGCGCAGAGAGAGAGAGAGAGTCCGGGCATGCTTCTGCCATGAATCATGTGACAGCCCTGCATTGGTCAATTACCAAAATAAGATGTAAACACCTCATGAGCATACCAGTCCACATCCACAATCAGCTACCCAGAAACCTATTGCCTCACTGAGCACTTCTGACATGAACCACCCAGCTGAACAACAACTGCCGCAATGGTTTACTGACCTGTTTTTGACAGAGTTGTGTCTAAGCTACATGTTATCCACCACAACAGGCTCTGCATCTCTGAGCGGTTCAGCTGAAGACAGGGACAGTTTGAGCCTCTCATGTATCAAACACATTGTGGTCACTGAGCTGAAGCATGTTTGATTTTCTGAATAAATAAATACCCAGCAACCTTTGAAAAAACACAGGAAACAGTTAAACATTTCCAAGAGTTTTCCCCAAAGATTTGAAAGACCCTTCCCACGATCTGGATTTCAAATGAATCTGCAGCTCGACACAAAAATATTTACTCTCCACCAAGGAGCGTGTGTGCTCACCCCTGTCTGTTTGTTTATTGGTTTGTTTTTGGTTGTGAATACACAAACACTCCAGGACAAATTTCCACGAAATGTAGTGGAAGGATGCAGAATGGGTCGGGGGAGAACCCATTGAATTACGGTGCAGATCTGGGAAATTATTATCACTTTATTTTAGCATTGCGAAATTTACAATTTTTTTTACCAAGGAAGGAATTGTTCATAGATCTTGATTTTTTTTTATCTGGCACGTTGAGGGACCTGATATCTAGAACTGTAGGAAAGTTGGTGAAACTTGATTGGATTTAAGGGAACTGTTGGGCCTTGGTGAGCTTTGTGCTCTACTGAGTGTCACAAGTGTTTGACCTGTTTCTCTTTGGTCACACAAAGGTGGCTGCCCCTGCTCAACCTTTATGGTCTGTGACAAAAATAACAATCCTTTGATTTTGTCTAGACTTGTTGCATTTTAATATATATTTCTACAAAAGAATAATTTTTTGCCCTTTTTCTGTGTGGCATAGAAAACCAGCGCAGAGATTTCTTTTTTTGAGATTAGAAAATACAGTTTTAAACTAGTTATGAAGAAATTTGATTTATTTTTTATCGAATTGTGAGAAGGGTCTAACAATGTTAATATGTGTTGTTAAACTGGGGTTGTCAAATATCATTATTTATCATAATATGATTATGATCTGCTGTAATAGAATGTGACTTGATTGTAAATGCTTCTTATTGTTGGATCTCTGACTGTTTCATACGACTATGTTCTAGAGGGACAAAGTATCTAATTTTAAATAAAAAAGTGAAGATCTCACAAAAATCGTATGATTTCCCATTTTGATCATCAACTCATGACCCCCAAGACTGGGAACCACTGGCCTGCAGTATAAACTACTGAGCTACATGACAACCTTAACGGCCATTTTAGGTCTAATTATTTGTTTTCGGTTTCCATCCGGCAGGGATGAGTCAGTTAACTAAGATGTCCAGCACGTTGTATTTGACCTGTTTCACTGACATTATATTATTTCCCTGTCAGGGATCAGAAACTAAAATGCTGGAAACCATTGATCATGACTTCTTGAAATAGATTTATTGAGTTTATTATCTCCACTAAGGAGGTTATGCTTTCACTCGTCTGTTTGCAAGATGATGTTTTCAAAAATTTTCATTGATTTCATAGGGAATAACATTTGGATCCTGATGAAAAAAATATGTCATATTTAGTGACTGATATCTGAGCTTGTGAATTTTGGCAGTAACTTTAGTGAGCACAATAGTTTGTAATGTAATGACTCAGGAGGTCAAATTCAAAGCACTATAGTTAAATATGAACTCCACTTAAACTTTGAGCACTTTAAACAGTGACTGAACAACAGCATGAATGATTCAGGTTTTACATCCAGTCCCAATCGGGGCCTGCTCCATCGTAGACACTGGCCCTGGCCCCGGGTCACTCACCGTCTTGGATGCACACCTTGATGAGGCGCACTGCTCCTCCTCTCGCCCTGGCCAGGAACTCCCTGAGCTCTGGCGTCACCACTAGTGCGAGAAACATGGCGGCTCAGCAGTGTCTTCCTCCCGCCAGGCACAGCAGCAGGGGTGTGAGAGACAGAAGAAGAAGCAGCAGCAGCAGAAAGGAAAGGAGCTCCACAGCACAAGGCCCCCAAAAAAATCTGTCCAATGAAGAGACAGTGAAGTCCAACCAAAAGAGCCTGTTGTAAAAGCTCGGCCGTTACTCTGACTCTGGAGAGGATTGTCGAGTGCGACTCGACTCGATGAGAGAGTGTGACACTGTGAGAAGGGACATTGCTCAAGTAACTAGGACAGTATCATGTGCATACAGTGAGAGGTAACCCGATCACCTCACTCCCAAATTTAGCTCCCACTGACTGTCTGTCTGTCTGTCCAGTCCTGTGAGCTGGTCTGTGAAACCCCCACCGCACTACAGCACCTGCAGCGGAGAGTCACACCCAGCAACTTCAACTTCAACTTCTGAGGCAAGTTCAAATAAAGTCAGATTATGTCCAAAAATGAGTCGGGTTGAAAGGTCAGTACATCGATCTGAACCCACAGAAATATAGTTTCAGCATTTAACAGGTAAATGGACTCTACACTTCCTCTCATTGACATTTAACAATGTGTTTTTAAGGTAAAACACACATTTTCTGGTGATAATCAGTTACAAATCAGTGATTTAAGCTGATGAGGGAAAAACAAAAGGGGTAAAAAGCTTTTGTTGAATTCAAAAGCTAAATTCGCTAACAAAATAAAAAGGCCCTCAGAGTGAAGACGTCAGAACAGTCCCCTCACTAAACCACCTTCAAATTAACTAGATCTGGATTTATATCTGGATCCAAACTGGACACACTCATGTTAGATGTTTTTCATTAAAACCAATAAAGTGAAAAACATTTCCTGGATCCACACCGAAGTACAACGGCTTCTCCTCTGACCGACACCACATCTTTCCACTGAGTTGTGTGTTAATCTGTCCAGTGGTTTGTGTAATCACGCTACGACACAAACAAATGCAGATGAAAACAACCTCTTGTTGCTATGGAGACATTACAAATCCCAGTGCGAGTCCACTTGACAACAGTGATGATCGACACCTGATCTTGTTGACATCATTTTCTAAATATAAGACACACATTTCGTAACGGGCAAACTTGTTTATAATGTCGTCTGTGTGTAGTGAGAATTGAATTTGATAAATATTACCATTGCAACGTAAATCATCTTCAAAATTTCAACATGAGTGACCCAGCTGATTGGCCGAATCCTCCCAAGTAGAAACTTATAACTATATTTCCCTTTGAATAGTTGTATAGATATATGTCTATAACTAACTTTATATAAAACACAAGTATAGATTTAAATGAAATTCATTAAGAACATAGTTGTGTATTGACTCAACTGATTTCAACACGAGTTTGAATCTAAATATATCAAACTTCAATCGGTCTGAATAATGTATTAATTAAAACAACTATATATTTTCTGTGAATCTTCAAAATATTCGATGTAATATTTTGCCTCTTTAACCACTTCTGTTAATTATTTTGTAAAAATCCAAATCATGGACCAAGCACTGACACATGACACAATAATCGAGTTGACAAAACTTACAAAAGAAACAATTTAATGTTAAATAGAAATATAAAAAAAGGACAATAGAGAAGAAATCTATTTCTGAAAACAACTTATTTACAATTTGAGTTTGATTTGCCACAAATCCCTGTGATATTCACATTGAGCTGGTTTTGCTGACCCCTGCTGGTCACGTCCGTAGCCTTCACTCCTCTCAGTCGTCTATTGTCGGCAGCCAGAACGCCTGAAAGAACATTTGAAGATCCATTAGAATACACGTCGCTCACACACAAGACTCCTTATGTCATGTAATATCCTCTGAGTCACGCAAACAGTTGTTACATATTCAATATAACTGTGTCAAAAAGCCACCGAAGAGAAGAAACTGAAGTCCCATGCGTGGCTAACATGTCTTTCTGCCTGACACACTTTATAAAGCAATCATTGGAAACTTAACTCCCTTAGTTCACACTCACCATGTTGGAACAGGCACTTGCAAATGTCATGAACTTGGGGTTGAACTGTAAGCATGTGATTGGTCCCGTGTGCTTCCCATCTAATAGAGCCACCTTCATACCGCTCTCTGCGTTCCACACGTGGATCTTTCCGTCCTCTGACCCTGGAAAACATGGACGATTCAAATATTTGAGGAAAGTAGGACCAGCGATGAAGAAGATGTAACAGCATTAAATTTAAGACTTTCAAAAAACCTCTTTAAAACTATAATGTAGGCAATATTAAACCTTTGTCATTTCTAAACTGGCAAAAAAGTACAAAATATATTTATATTCAAAAGAAACATGACTATACAGAACCATGTATACACATTTTTTTTGTCTTTTTCAACCAGGTAAACCAAAAAGATGTGCTGTTCTGAACCCACAACTCATATTAAATCCAATTTTAGGTATTACTTCTAGAATTTGTCATTTTTATGATGATAGGAGACAACGTTAACCCACTTCATATGTTTACAACACCTGTCAAAATTTTAAGACCCAAGATTCAGATTATTGGATATGAGACAATTCAAGACTAGGTATAAAACTAATTCCAACACAAAGACAGACACGGGAGAGAAATGACAAACTTGACTTACCGATCATAACGAACTGAGAGTCAGGAGTGAACGATGCCTCTAGTGCTGCACATTTACTGTTGTTGTAGCCCTGTGGGTAAACACACAGCAGCATCCATGAGCAATTATTCAGAGAGCAGTGAAACAGCAACAAAGAACAACCTGGTACACACAGCGTGTATATTAACTAATCTGATCCTCACTCTTTAAAAATTGAATCTAATTCTAAAATAATAATAATAAAAAAAATGTAATTGAACTCGTTATTTGGATTTCCATTCATCAGTAATTTTCACTGTCAGTGTCCTGGTTGTCATATAGACGTTCATCTCCCTGTGTTTTGGTTTCAATCATTTCCAAAAATTAAGCACGAGTTGACTCTTACCCCAAACGAGTGCATCACAGCGCCCTTAAAAGCATCTAAGACCCGAAGAGCGGCGCCGTTTGTCGAAAGAAGAATTAGTTTTCCGTCGTTGCTAAATTTGAGTCCTGTCCACTCGCTCGTCCGATCGTACTGAAGCTTGAAGGTTGCAAAGGGACCCTGTTGACAAACATGGTAATGACTGTTTAGCTCCTAATTTGAGAGAATTATCATCATGAATGTTCTCACACACACGTCAAACACCTCTTACCTTGTCAAATGAGCGCAGGTCGTAAAGTTTAACCATCTCTGAATTTATTCCTGCAGCAAAAATGAGACCCTCTGGGTCGAAGGAGCAAACTGGTTTCCCCTGCAGGTGCATCAGACCCTACAGTGGGCAGAAAGCAGGAGAGTGTCAGTAACAGCTGTAGCTCTCCATAAAAGATGAATCAGAAATACCAGTAGACGTTCAACAAATGAAGATTCTCACCTGGCAGTTGGGCGACCGCAGATCCCAAAGTCGAATAGTTTTATCTAACGAACCAGAAATAAACGTATCGTCCACGGGAGACATGGAGAGAGACGTCACTCTGGCCGCAACAAAAAAAGAAAGGAAATATTATAACTAAATACAACCAAACCAAGGTAGAGAGCAAAGTTAGACAGGTAAACATCCAATCCTCACCTTTTGTTATGCCCGGGAAAGTATCGGATGTATTTGTTGTCATGGAGGGACAGGTATCGGATGGTATCTAAAGGAGGCGAAACATTACAATTAGAGTGAGGAGGAAGAAAAGAAAAAGGCAGGAATGAGGCTGTCATTAAAAACACAAACTCAATTGGGGGGCAGATGTGAGGAATAGACTCGACCGTGGGCAAGGCAGTCACTTGTACAGTTAGCTCCTGTATGGGGCAGAATCACAGACCCTCAAACTGTACAAACAACTACCTCAGACCACAGTGAGTAGTGTGGCATCCCAGCTCCAGATGCTCTCCCCCCGGGATCCACTACACATCAACGTCTCCACAGTACAACCAGGAAAACACAGCATGACGCCTACTGAATGGAATTGGGATAAGGAATAACATTATGATTAATCAGATTCTGCGATGTAACTTTAATGTCTTGTACATTCGAAAGAACACTTGAAAGAGCACTTCAACAAGTCTGCAATGACTGAAATTTAACACCCCTACTTTTTGGCTACTTTTGAAAAAAATGTTTGTCATTTGATATGGTGAGAGGAGACACAACGTTAACCCACTTCATATGTTTTTAAGATCTGTCAAGACATTTTAAGACCCAAGATTCTGATAGTTGGATATTACAGCATTCAAGACTTTCTATAGAAAACTAATTCCAACACAGAGACAACAATGGGAGGTCGGAGGTAAACATCCCACTATCATTACAGGCAGAGAGTGCGAAACCATTGCGATTGTCGATTTTTGATGTTTTCCTTGAATTCATGGAATGAAAACCATGTCACACAAACTGAACTTCATTCACATTATCCACGTTATTCAAACAACAACCAACAAGTACTCGAGTGTGTACATACCATCGATTTTGTTGGAGCTGTAGACCACAGTGTTGGCAGCGTGCGTGTACCTGATCAGATCCACTCCATACTTCTTACTGTAGAGAGTCCTCTTGGGTCTGCCATAAAGTAGAGAGAGAGCAAACAGGCATTTAAAATCCCCTGAAATGTTTTGACAAATATCTCATTGTCTTTTTGTAATTTTCACTTTCCATTCTGCATAAATACATGACTGTTGATGAGGTGACTCAAGCTACACTGCTACAGTGGTTTGATTTTAACTATAGTTGAGACTATAAATGATTTAAGCGCTGGTACGTCAACATCAGCTGGTGTTGTCTCTAGTTTTCTAGTTCAACAATGCTGGTCACATTTGAGGTAAAGCTATTGTGTTTTTTGTGCTTGTGTGGAGTTTGTGTTGGAGACTTGCGCTGTGTACTTGTGAACCAGTATTGTGTAGATGTAAATGGACTCAATTTGAAAGTTCCAGATGTTGCAGACAGTTGGCGGTGCAGGGGAGAAGACGACAGATGTTTAAACAAGGCCCCATGGGGCAGACAAAACTTGCATCCTTTGTATGTGAAGGAAAATCCATCCGAGGACATAAATAGCTTCATAAACCTTACGTAAAGAACTTCCCATGCCATTGAGACTGAGGTATTATTTATCAGTTATGTTTAAATGCTTCTTTGAGCGGTAACAATTTTGAAAGACCATTTGTAATTCGAGCTAGTTAATCGTAAAGATGCCGATAGATGACTGCAGGGTTACAGCTAGCTATGAGCAATTATTGTACTACTGTACTTTAAAACGTGAATCACACTCTTGATGTGTCCTCTTCAAACTGTTTGTTGTTGTCCTCCTACACTTTAAAAGCCTAACGCTGTATATTTAAAGGTTAATGAGAGAATGGCAGCAAATGTTGGCATTAGAGAGGAAGGATTCAGCAAAGAATAGATGATTTATCTAAGAACTAAAAATTGTAGCCAACTCCTTCCAGAAGTATAATTGCAAATGATGATTTTATTTCGCAGGTATCTTATTATTTACTTAATTTTGCGCTTTGTTTATAATTTTTTGGGAAGAACAACAATTTGGATATTTGCCAAACCAACAGACTATCAGTGTTAAATTTTAATTTCCATATATCAAAGAAAGGCAGCAAATGATCACATGGAAAAAGCTTCAACTTACAGGAGACTAAATCAATGAATCATCAAAGATGGAGGGATTTTAATTCATTTATAGCAGCAGCTTTTAAGTGCGACACTTGATTCCATTTGTCGCAATAATAAAAAACCAGTGAGATTGATCAGTTGCCTACTCCCACGCCAGCAGCTCTGTTCTACTGGTGCAGGTTGTTTTTAATCAACTCAAGTTACTATCGCGAGCGGATTTCACTGTAAAAATAATTTTTGAGTTTTCTTAACAGATTATGATCCACGTTTAATACACATTTATACACGCACACGTGCAATACGCCGCCTGAACGGAGAGGATTCGTGTTGCAGGAGATCGCTCCACACGTAATGAACGTGTAGTTAACGTTTCATACAACCGCTGCAGACCGTGATCGCAGCGCAGCAGGCCTCGCTAGTTAGCATAGCGGCTAGCTGGCGTCAAACCCGGCGGTAAAATGGAGGCAGAGCCGCGCTTACTTTCCCTCCTGACAGTCGTACAGGACCAGGGAGTCGTCGTCGCTGCTGGAAATGATCGTTTCTCCGTTCGAGCTGAAGTCGAAGCAGTTGACTTTCTCGGAGTTCTCCCGGAACACCTTAGCGACCCTGAAGCTCCGCAGCACATTGTCCGTCAGCTTCATGGTGGCCCGTGTGAGTGAGGGGCCGCAGACCCTCGGCTCGCGGTGTCGAACCTGTCTACGGGGAACGCGGGTGCAGCCTGTGGAGAAACAGCGTGCGGAGGAGCGCGGAGCGGGGGTTTTAGATGAAAAGGGGCCCGGACACAGAGACTGAAACCCGCCTGAAACGCTCCGGATCCTCGGGAGGGAAAAGCACCGCCTTCCCTCCACACGGCGGTGACGCGCATATTCACCACCTGACGCGCGCATGGGCCAAAAACCACGCGATGTTGCTGGTTATCGCGATAGTTGTGTTTGTCTGAATGAACGCGGCATGCACTTATGTTATGTTGTGAAAACATAATCCAACATAATACCATAGATAAACTTTTCATCAAAGAAAAAACAGTAATATATTGTACTCATGTAGAACAGTAGTACACAGGGTACTTTTTTAGTTTAGTTTTGACAGTATTCATGTAATTGTATTTAATTTCTTATTATTATTGATGGATAGAACTACTTTAAAATGTGTCGTAATTATCTTTTCTCTATATTTACTTTTCTTGCTTTGCTGTCAAAGTAATTTCCTTCCTCTCCATAAAAATCTTTTGAAATTGGTCAAGTACTTTTTGTGTTATCCTGCTAACAATCATCAAAAAAAAAAGATAAAAACATAACCTCTTGTGTGCAGGTAACAAACAAACTAAAAGTTCCTGACTTGGAATAATCAAATACAAAAAGTGAACCTCCAAATTCTTTATCAATTATCGTTGCTGAATGAATTAAATCAAATACACTTGAATACCTGCTATCACATGTGAGAGTCATACTCTCTACCCTCATAAACTTAAGAACCGCCTCTATGAGCCCCATGTGTAGTTCTGAGAAAAACACCTACTTCCACTGTGTACATGAGTTCAGCGTGAACCAGCTTTAGGTTGTGTCCCCTTTGAAATGTGCCTCAACATGAATGGATCCAAAGTCTGTCAGACTCTGTGCACATGAATCTTACCACTGTGTTCACCACCAGCACTGAACTCGATTCTGGTAACACTGTCCTTTCTTTGTCCTCGATTAGTAATTGGCCCAAAAAAAGTCAAACTACAGAGACCGAAGCGGCGGAGTGACCACAGTGCTTCATGTATTCTGTGGTCCATTCGAGTCAATTATTACACACAGGGTACACAACCCCAGTCAGAGTCTGCACACATTTTTCGCCTGGCTGCCTGACTGCAGAGTTGGAGCAAACATATCAGACGTCCAGTGAAATCCACAGGCTTTAATCCCATTTACAACCCAACAGGTAGGCTGCACCAGTCTTCAGTAAGAACAGTTGGATGAGAAATGTGTTAAGTCATTTGTGGCAAGCCAAGTGAGCGTTTGTTTGATATTACCAGAATCCCCAGGCAAAGGTCTCTACAATTCCTTTCAGCCTATTGCCATTGATTGAATTGTGCTAGTACTATTTAAGTCTAGTTTTCTTGTGGCCAATACAAATCTCTTGGGGCTGCAGTCCTCTAACACATGTTTTACTCAAGTTTATGATTAATGTGCTTTATGATCTTATCTTACCTCATCAGTGGAGATGTTCCAGTGCAGGCTTTTAGTAAGGTCTCTGAAACTGTTCAAACTGTTTGTTCCTATGCAAATCTATATATGTACCACTCCCATTTTACATCTTTATTATCTAAATTTTGCTTTTGAGAGTCCTTCAAATATTATCATTCATATCTCTGACCCTTATCGTTATTAATATCATGTTTTATAGATGTATATAATTGTTTCCATTGAATCAAATGTATATATTAAAATAAATATATTATTCCATCTCTGTTTTTACCGAATATGTAATTTAAACCCTAATATGTAATTCATAGCAGAGGTAAAAACTAAGTACTGCCTTCAACTAATCTTCTCTGATCTGATTTTAATTAGGAATTTATTCGATTCAGAGATTAACATGTGTCTGTAAGAGGTCTTATATAAAATAGAATATAGATTTCATATTATGAAGTATTTAAGTTTCCGTCAGATAAAACAGCGATACTCTCCTCCAGCACTTCTTCTTCTTCACCGCTTGAAAACACAGCACTTGTCCGAGCAGCGATGAAGAAGAAGAAGTAGAAGAAGAAGGAATTTCCGCTAGTTTAGCTTTAGCCAGTGATGCTACAAACAACTCGGTAAACCCGTCAAACACAACGATAAAGAAACAAACAAACAAAGAGAGGAAACCAAGAAACATGTCGGGCTCATTGCTCTGGACGGTCAGCCTCTGTCGGTGGTTTAAAACGTGGGATTTCTGTGGAACACATAGAGCCACGGTACTGGACCTGGATCTGCTGTTGTTTTGTAAAGTCACTGAGACAGTTTCAAAGCTGCTGCGGCTGCACGTGAACAATTTGAAATTAACGCGTATTTATTCCTAGATTGATTTAGTTTTGGAGTTTTATACTGTCAAACTTATAAAGTTATTATTCGTCTAAACTGTGGCTGCACTTCAACAGCTATTTTAAAGAAGTAACTGGTGTATCTTTTGTATATATTTGTACCTGTTTTATAGATAAGAGTATGTCTATGTTAAACCTGAGTCAGGTCTTACAACAATCACCTCCATACAGGGGCATACAGCTGAAATATAGAATACTTTATATAAATTATTGTTTTATTGCACTGGGATTAGATCTGAACTCGGTATCAGCTGATAGATAAAGTTCAGGTATCAGAAATGTGGTGTTGTAACAATTCTAATATCTAGTGCACCTTACAAGCAAAGCAAAATATTAGTGCAATTACATCATAAACTTTGAGTCCATGCTATTAGATTCTGCTGTGAAATGTTTAGATTCATGGAGGATGTGTAAAATAAAGAATTTGATGTTTTAGAAGTTTCTTCTACGTCTACTCAAGAGTTTAAAGTGACCTTCAACCAAACAGAAATGATCAGTAACTGTAGAATATGATGTATACTAATATGATATATAAGTGTGGTCAATTTTTTTAATATTCTGTTTGCCGTGTTTCACCCCTCAGGCCGTTTGTGCTCGAGGCCAGTGAACTGTTCATGGCACGTTTTCTTTCCCTGGTGCGGCCTCAGCCTTTGCTGGCCCTCGTGGGTTGGAGGAAACCTACGCTGTGCAAAATGTCAATGGACTCGAGGGCACGCCAAGTGTTTGCAGCTGCAGTGGAGGCGGTGCAGCCGGATGCTGTGGTCCGGCAGAGTATAGAGCGCAAAGAGGACTCCATCATCATCAATGGCCAAAAATTTACACTCAAACACAACCTGCACTTGGTGGGTTTCGGGAAAGCTGTGCTGGGAATGGCTGCGGAGGCAGAGAGAGTAGTGGGGGATCATTTGGTGGAAGGAGTCATAAGTGTCCCCCATGGGATTCAGCAGACGTTACAGCAGCATGGGAAACAGTAAGCATAACCTTCAAAAGGTAAACAAAATATCACATCAAACCAGATCAAGCATAATACCACTTTTCATTTCCATCGCAGCCATCTGTTGTTAAAAGAAAACAGTCGCATCAAAGTAATGGAGGGAGCCAAGCACAACCTGCCAGACACTGACGCCCAGAGAGCAGCAGAGAGAATCAAGCAATTAGCCAGTGAGCTGACAGAGGAAGACCTGCTACTTGTGCTGATCTCAGGTGAATACATCTCTTCTCTTGTTGCTTATTCTTTACACAATATGTACGTTTAGCAAGAGGGGGTTCAATTCCTTTCAGGCGGAGGCTCTGCGCTATTACCTGCACCCATCCCACCAATCGTGTTGCAAGAGAAACTGGATGTTACCCGCAGACTTGCAGCAGCCGGGGCCACAATTCAAGAGCTGAACACTGTGCGTCGAGCCCTGTCCTTCTTAAAGGGTGGAGGACTTGCACATTATGCTCATCCTGCACAGGTAACACGCTTTTAGTCTTGACACTGCTGTTCATTGTTAAGAAGCGATTCCAGCATTGCACTTTGAATATCACATTTCTGATCACGTGACAGGTGGTCGCACTGATACTGTCAGATGTGATCGGAGATCCTGTGGACCTGATAGCCAGCGGTCCCACAGTCTGCAGTGAGGTGTGGCCTGAGGAGGTTTTGTCAGTCCTTGAACGGTACAAGCTGTTGAACTCTATACCAGCATCGGTGAAGGAGGTCCTTGGGAGACCGAATCCCAGTGGGAAGGATGATAAGGATAAAACGGACATTGCAGAAAATGTTCTCAACGTTGTGATTGGCTCCAACGGCATCGCCCTCAAGAGCGCAGGACTCCGTGCCCGAGAGCTGGGTTTCCGCCCTGTTGTTCTGTCGCTTGGAGTGTGCGGTGATGTGAAGTCAGTCTCCAGACTCTACGGCCTCCTGGCCCGCTTTGCGTGTTCTCCAGAGGAACCTCCTCCCGAGATCGCCGCTGAGGTGCTGAAGCTGGGGCCCGAAGTAGGTGTGGAGAGCTGGGACCTGTGCCGTACCTTGCAGGTCTTGGGTGAAGGGCGCACAGAGGGATGGGGTTCCACGTGTCTCCTAGCTGGAGGTGAGCCCACTGTAGAGCTGACAGGAAAGGGTCGAGGTGGACGCAACCAGGAGCTGGCACTGCGAGTTGGCCTGGAGATGAGAGGCATGCAACTGCCGCCTAATGGTCCTGTCTTCCTTAGTGGTGGAACCGATGGCCAAGATGGACCCACTGAGGCAGCAGGGGCCGTTACTGATGGGGGGTTGTGTGAAGAAGCACAAGCACAGGGGCTGGACATCAACAACTCCCTTACCAACAACGATTCTTATACGTTCTTTTCACGTCTTTCTGCCGGGCAACGTCTACTGGTACCTGGTCTGACTTGCACCAATGTGATGGATGTGCAAATGCTGTTTATTCCACCAATTCCCATTAACAAAGAGTAACTGCGAGGATGGATCTGAATAAAAAGATAATTTATGTGACTGATTATGTTTTAGTTTCATTTCCTCCACCAAGGAGGTTATGCTTTTTAAACTGTCTGTTTGTTCATTTGTTGTATGTTTGTCAGCAGGATTACACAAACACTACTATCGATGAATTTGCACGAACCTTGGTCTAAGGATAAGATATGAGCCAAGTTCAAGCAACTTTTAGAAAACACAGGGAAGGAGAAATGTTCAAATCCTGCAAGACTGGACTGAGTTCTGAACATCATGGACCTGGCCATTTAAGAGCACTGTTTTGTTAAGGCAATCATCGTAGTTTTAGCCTTGGCTATAAGGTCTGACTGACGTAAGAATCCTTCCATCCATCCATTATCTGTGCCTATATTTCCCTTTTGAAGGTACACCATGTCATGTCACCAGTTCTGACTTAAAAATAAATCTCTAAAGTCAGTTTTCTTGCAGACTACAGCAGTTTATCCATCCTTTCTATGTTTACTTTCTAACAACACAACCCACCTGTGGAGATGCATCCCTGCAACACACCACCTTTTCCAGCCAGTATGAAAATGAGAAAAAGTGCAAAGCATCTGGACAAAGCTGCTGTTATTACTGTCTCCCTTCTCAATATCCAGAGTGACAGAAACAGTGTGAACCACTGCAAAAATAAAGTTACCTTGGAAATGTTGTATCTTTTCTCTTATTTGTATTTTGTTAGAATTCTTGCGAAGGTTCTTTGTCCTTTCTCCAAAAAACGGATTAATCGGCTGTTTGTCCGTTAAAATACAGAAGATAACGTCATCGATCACATCAAGAATACACCAAGACGATGGTTATTAAAATCTTAGATATCATATACGAGATGAGTGTATAATTATACTCCACTTATTTTTAATCGATAACATTTTCCTCTGACAAAGGTGGAGGCTCAGTCAACGTTAATAAAATTATTATATGGAAAAAAAGATCAAAAACGTTCTTATTAAGTGCACTCGTTATGGTAAACAGCAGTTGTTAAAGGTTCAGTGTGTAAGATTTAGGTGAGAGGGATCTATTGGCAGAAATTGAATATAAAATAATCCTTGAGATGTTTTCACTAGTGTGTTGAATCTAAATTGTAAGACTTGTTTTCTTTACCCTAGAATGGGCCCTTTCTATTTAGATACTTTTACATCAGGATTGGTTTCTCTCTATGGAGGCTGCAAATGTAATTTTTTACAGTAGTCCCAACTAAACACATTTTCAGTTATGGCAACTGAAGGCTTCCACAGGTTATTTTCGAAGGAGGTGAAGGATATTCAGCGGCAACATGCAACTTCACCACTAGATGTCACTAATTCTACACACTGAACCTTTAAGTAACAAAAAAATCATGGAAGATAAAAGATGATCAGATTTTCATTGACCCGTCTTCATAAAGACCAAATGCATTATTTATGAATTAAATAATTGAAATGACCACTGCAAAGAGCCTTTCTAATCAGTAACTACACACATGCAAATCACGCACTCTCAGTCACTTGCCTCTGCAGAGTTTTTCAGCCTTACTATAATTTAAAAAAATCTGTCATCATGATCTTGTGTGTTGTAACTTCTTATAATACTATACGTCTTCCTTTCCATACAAAATTCAAATCAAGTACAATTCTTTCTTTCTTGCTTGTGGTCTCAGAAGCGAAAATGTAATTTCTACTATCAAAATCTCCTGAATTCATGAGTAAACATCAATATGTTTGTCACTTGAACCGAGGCCTCTTGAAAGAAAAACAAGCTTTTATGCAGAATAAAATATGGTCAATGACCAGAGACAACAGACTGAAATAAATATCATACAGCACTGCATGGTCAGTTTAGTGCATATCAGTGTCAGACTGTTGGTATGCATGGTCACATGTTTCTTCAGGCAGACGCCAGATGGTGCGTCCATCTTGAGTGCACTGAAGATTAGGTTTTTCCAGTCGTGGGTGCAATGGATGTCTCTGAAGGGCCTCAACTGTCCAGGTCTCACTTGTATAAAGTCCAAAGTCAATTGTCCTGTTAATCTCGATGCGTCTTCAGAGTATCCCTGGCTTTGCTCTCCCTGCAAGAATAAAATAATGGTATTACTAACAAAATAATAAGTAGCTCAAGAGTAATGCAATATAAGTAGGACAAAAAAATCTACAACACAAGTAAACCACCCTCATCAAACTTGGTACAATGGCTGACTTGCTGACTTTAAAAGGCCCTTCCTGGACTTTCAACCAATTACATTTCAGTTCCTTTGACAACAGCTGAGGACCAATGGTGTCCAATACTTTTCTGTCTTTGGAACCATCTCCCTGAGGCGATTCTCTTATCGTCCTCTTTTAAATCTCTCTAGGACACATTTTTTAGGAGTGTTTTCGCCTAGTTCTGGTCTTACAGACTATTTTCTTCATGGATAACATTGTATAGCTCTGCATCTGTGCTCTCATGCTGTGTGATCTTAAAATTGCTTAAATTATTTGCTTTCCATAAAAAAAAATGTAAACATGTAAAGCACCTTGTAGCCTTGTTTAAAAAGGTAAAGTATAAGTATCAGTTTAGTTAAGTTTAGTCTCAACTCAATGCTGTAACCCAGTAACCCTCTACCATAGAAGATCTTACTGGTATAAAATAAGATGGACAGGTCTGGTTTACTTAAAGAACATGAGCATGTATATATGTAAATGGACGTTTTTCACAATAAGAGACAACAGTGTAATAATATGATATAATATAATAAAAGCAGGCTAAAGAGCTCCAACTGCACTAATCCAAGTGAAGCAGGTGAGGGTACGTGACAGTGGGAGTCAGGTGGGGGGTCCAGCCTGGAGCCACAGGACGCGGGGTCACCTACCATCCCCTCAGATGTGGGGCTGTGTCGGGGGTCCCTCCGTTCTGTCCGGTCCCTTCAACACAAACACACACACACACACACACACACATAGGTGAGGCTAACGTGGCTAACACTCGTCCAGCGACGCGGACACAGACAGACACACTCACCTTGTCGGTAATACATGTCGTTTACCGTGTTCCCGTAGACTTTCCACGCAAAGTGAATGGCGATGAGACTGACAATCAACCAGCTGAGTAAGATCTTGAATATGCAAACTCTCATGTCGTTGGCGAGCCAGTCGTCCACGAACTCGGTGAGGAACGACAGACAGCTGTCCGCGATGCGGGACAAGAACTCAAAGTCCCACGGCTCCTCCATCGTGTCAGGCTCTCCAGCTAACGAGGGTGAACACCAACCGACTGGGCTTCGTGTCCGTAGTTATTTAAAACAACTGGAAACGTCGCTGTGGCTAACTTGCATTAGATAACCTGGTAGCCATCTTTAGTTCTTCCTCTTGCTGTTGTTTTGGGTTGTATGGGCGGTTGTCAAGCCACCATTTGGCATATTACCGCCACCAGCTGGTATGGAGTGTGGATCAGGTTGTCTTACAGTATCTATTCTGTTGAAATTATATAAAATTAAAAAAACAAATAACAAATAAACATTACTTTTTCATGATGAATGAATCATTCCTCTGGCATTTTTTATTGTTGCTTTGTTGTTTGATGGATGTTAAGCGGAGAGCTTTTTATAAACAGTCTGTGGTGAAATGATATCATGAAAGTTTGTGTTCATCCTACCTGGTTGGTCTGCAATGAGGATTTTATCGTCAATGTTTTTCATAAAATTAAACACAATTTGCTTTGTGACTTTTCAGCATGCGGTCAAGCCAGCCGACACTCGAGTCTCTATGGTCAACTCAGCCGACACAGAAATTCAACTGCACCCATATACTGATATTTATGGTAAACGCATCTGGCCGGTTTATGGTAACCGCCCAGAACGGGAACAGGGATATTTCAAAGTACTATAAAAACAGTTTGCTAAATAATTCCAGAGAGACACCTCTCAGACTACCCACACACTCAATATTAGACATTTTTACTGTATAGATTAAGAGATTTTTCAAAGTAAAGTCCAACATTTCTACTGTGTAATAGATCATTTCTGGATATGTCAAAGTACTATAAAAACTGTTTGCCCAATAATTCCAGACTGAGACAGATATGCCTGTGTTCAGGACCTCTCAGGCTACCCACACACTGAATATTAGACATTTTTACTGTATAGATTAAGAGATTTTTCAAAGTATAGTGCAACATTTCTACTGTGTAATAGATCATTTCTGGATATTTCAAAGTAATATAAAAATACTTTTCCCAATAATTCTAGACAGACACTGATATGATTGTGTTCAGGACCTCTCAGGCTACCCACACAATCAATATCAGACATTTTTACTGTATAGATTAAGAGATTTTTCAAAGTAAAGTCAAACATGTGCCAAACCAAATCGGTTCATTTCTGGATATCTCAAAGTACTATAAAAATACTTTGCCCAATAATTCCAGAGTGAGACTGATATGGCTGTGTTCAGGACCTCTCAGGCTACCCACACACTCAATAATTTTTTACTTTGTTTGAAAAATATCTTAATCTATACAGTAAAAATGTCTAATATTCATTGTGTGGGTAGCCTGAGAGGTCCTGAACACAGGCATATCAGTCTCAGTCTGGAATTATTGGGCAACCAGTTTTTATAGTACTGTGAAATATCCAGAAATTAACCGATTTGATTGGGCACATGTTTGACTTTACTTTAATATATATCTTAAGTTATACAGTAAAAAGGTCTGATATTGAGTGTGTGGGTAATCTGAGAGCTCCTGAACACAGTCATATCAGTGTCTCTCTGGAATTATTGGGGAAAGTATTTTTATAGTACTTTGAAATATCCAGAAATGATGTATTCCACAGTGGAAATGTTGGACTTTACTTTTAAATATCTCTTAATTTAAACAGTAAAAATGTCTAATATTCTGTGTGTGGGTAGTCTGAGAGCTCCTGAACACAGTCATATCAGTGTCTCTCTGGAATTATTGGGAAAAGTATTTTTATAGTACTCTGAAATATCCAGAAATGATGTATTCCACAGTGGAAATGTTGGACTTTACTTTGAAATATCTCTTAATTTATACAGTAAAAATGTATAATATTCAGTGTGTGGGTAGTCTGAGAGGTCCTGAACACAGGCATGTCAGTCTCTTTCTGGAATTATTGAGCAAACAGTTTTTAGTGTACTTTGAAATATCCCTGTTCCCATTCTGGGCAGTTCGGATGCGTTTACCATAAATATCAGTATAAGGGTGCAGTAGAATTTTGTGTCGGCTGATTTAACCACAGAGACTCGAGTGTCGGCTGGCTTGACCGCAGTCTTTTCAGAGATGTGGTTTGAATATAAAGTTGAATCATTTACTTAACTGGTGCTATTTTTTCATACATTGCACTTTGGCTATTTCAGAGATGTGTCAATCAACCAACACAATCCTCGGATCCAAGTTAACACATTTTGAAAAGTAAAAACTCTGTAACCCAGCTCAATACAAGCCATTAAAGAAATCATCATAAAACTTGATAAATTAACAATTAAAAATAAATGCAAGGGAGAGTTGTCTTCAAAGCAGATATTAACTCTATGTGCAAAACGTATTCATCTTGCCCCCACAAACATACATAAGGACAGAACAAGCCATTCTCAAATGTCAAATGTCAGTAAAAAAAAAACACAGAGTATTTCTAATATTCAGATCACAGGGCTGGAACTGTACCCAGAAGGGGCGGAACGAGCGGCAGTACGGCGGGCCTCCTGATTGGTCGGCCGCGCTTGTCATGAGAGATTCCGGATGTTCCGCGGCGCTAAGAGGAGCGTTTGTTTTCTGCCTCTCGTTGCTGACAGCTCGTCTGACACCGGGATGCCGACCGAAGTGACCGCAGCGAAGTAGACATTCAACACGACGCTTGAACCGGGACGAGAACACGCGTAAGTTTGTCGTCTGTCTCGCGCTGGTTTAACCTCGGTCCGCTCCAGCGTCGCTCAAGTGTTAAGCCGAGGCCATGAAATCGATCTGTGTGTTTGTGTGTGTGTCGCTTCGCTAGCAGCCAGGGCTAACCAAGTAAATACAGCTAGCAATCACTGAGTCACTGTGGAAACATCCGGGATACTGCAAAAAGTGAGATCTCCACATTGTTTGCTAACCCGCGCGCCGCCGTCAGTTAGCGTCGTAAGTGAGTTAAGCTATTAGTCAACCAAGGTTAGCTCCGCAGCGCCGGGACGCGGAGTTCCCTCCCACCCGGCGGTCGTGGAGCTGCAGTGAGGCATGAACCAGGCTGCTGGTTCAAATTCCTCAGTCCGCTCTGCATCTCGCATTTCTCCCTGTAACCGGTTATTCTCTGTCATCATGTGACCGCTCCATCATGAGTGCTCCTATTCATAGGAGACTTAAGATGCATGCTGTATCCACGGTTCAGCTGCACTCACTGGAATGTACGAGTTTGTTTTCAAGTGTCTGGTTATAGTGTGTTTGGTTTACTGTCTCCAGCCTCTGGGATGGTATCATGGAGAGGGACAATCATCAAGAAGGAGAGACACCGGGAGTGAAGATCTGCGATCCGCCCCCGGAGAGCAATCCTCCTGGTGAATAACCGGTTTCATCTCTGATCAAAAGATACTCTCATTTTTAGCACTGTTCTAATCATCACTTCATTTGTTGTTTTCTTTCTAGCCGACACTTTGGCGACTTCTCTTTCGCTCTTGGGGAATCACATGTTTCCTGAACCGGTGGAGAGAAATGACAGTGCCACCGTGGACAAAGAGGAGCCGGAGGATTTGCACCTGCCGGATGTGGCAGCACAGGAGCAGAGTGATGATGTGGAGTCCATTTCTAACCAGGACGAAAGACAAGAGACCGAGGAGACAGAACACTCTGAACAATGTCCGGACAATGAATCCAACGAGACGGCCGAGCGCGTTACTCAGGATGACGGACAGACAACCACGGACAATAGCCAGAGCGATTCTGGGGAGTTTGTCGTTACAGTGCTGGCCAAGGCCAAGCTGGAGGAGCAAGGTATAGGTGTGAAGGGAAGGTCGTCCCCCTTGATGGAGGCAGGCACCCAGGAAATGCCTGCCTTCATGACTAACCGCGACGAGGATGTGACCTCTGACAGCTGGCGGCAGCACAGGAAGCATGTTTTTGTTCTAAGTGAAGCCGGCAAACCCATCTATTCCCGATACGGTAGTGAAGAGGCTCTTTCATCCACGATGGGAGTCATGATGGCGCTGGTGTCCTTCGTCCAAAGTGGAGATAATATCATCCGCTCAGTCTATTCAGGTGAAAGCATTAATGTGATTCCCCAACCATCGCTTGCAATATTAGAACTTATTACACGAGCGTATATGAGAGTATGTATAGACATATTGCAGAGGACTGGCGGGGGGGGGGGGGTGATCAGTGAATGTGGTCGCTGTAGCTCTGGCTTGCTCTAAATAGCAAATTAATTATAACCAATTAATAAAATAAAAGGTGTCTTAACCACAATGGGGAATGAGGAAATTAATGCATTTACAATGTTGTTTTACTTTCACCTTTTATTTGTCATTTGTTGACATTTGCTTGTTTTTCAGAGTTATTCTTATTTGTCTTTGCTTCGTCCCCGCAGAGCTGCACACCGTGGTGTTCTTACAGAAAGGCCCCCTCGTGCTGGTGTGCGTCTCCAACAGTCGTCAGTCTGAGGAGCAGCTGCGCGGTGAGCTCCTCTACGTGTACTATCAGATCGTCAGCATGCTCACCCAGGCCAGCATATCCCGCATCTTCGAACACAAGAAGAACTACGACCTGAGGAGACTCCTGGCCGGCTCCGAGAAAATCCTGGACGGCCTCCTCAACCTGGTCGATTCAGACCCCAGCTTCCTGCTGACGGCAATACACTGCTTACCCCTGGCCTCCTCTCTCAGGGACTCTCTCAGCCAGATCCTGCAGAAAGCCATCACGCCCAATCTGGTTTTCTCCATCCTCGTGGCCAAGAACCAGCTGCTCACCATCGTCCAAGAGAAGACGGTCATCGAGGACGCCAGGCTGGAGCCCGCCGACGTCCACCTCCTGCTCAACCTCATCGGAGCCTCCTCGGCCTTTCAGGCGGGGGAGATCTGGACTCCCATCTGCCTCCCGCTCTTTAACCCGGACTGTTACTTTTATGCATACATTTCTTACCTGGACCCTCCAGAATGCACTGTTTGTCTGCTGCTGCTCTCGACCGACAAGGAGGCCTTTTACGCCGTGGCTGATTGCAAGAGGAAGATCGAGGAGGCCATGGTGGCTCAGAACTCTCTGAGCCTCATTGCCAAAGCCCATTCGTACAGCGTGAGCCAGGTGGGCGTCTCAGACCTCAGGCACTTCATGTACAAGCCCTTTGACGTGCCAGACACCTACCGCCAGCTCACTCAGTTCACCAGGTGTGTGTGTGTGTGTGTCTGTCATACGTTTACATGGACACCAATATACCGATATGAATAAGACACCACCATACAAACAGCATTTCTGCATCACCTTAACTTGAATATGGTCTTACTCAGAGTAATCCATAATCAAATGAAGACATGTGGAGTATTCTGTATGACATGTCCTAATCGCTTTACAACATCCCTCTTGGAATCTGCACTCCACCTTCCGACATTGGCAGAATACTGTGGGAAGTAATTGCGTAGTTAACATAATGATAAATGAAATATTTTATAAGCAATATGGTGTCCATATTATTATAGTAACTGTCTGAGTGACTACAGGCATTTTTGTTTTGCGTTTGGGGTTAAAGATTATTCTCAAGAAAAAAAGGCCTTGCCTTGTTTACTGAATACCTTTTTATTATATAAAAGAAAGTATGAAACCCATTTACTCTAAGAAAACAAATACAGCTTAGTGTGGTTGTTGTTCACAAATGTCAGTGTCCTGTGTATCATGTGTGTTTATTAAGTAGCTCAGAGGGTTTCAGGCACCGGGCCTCCAGTTACAAGGGCACAGGGAAAAACTATGAGAAATGTAAATTGTATTCCACTAATCCCAACGTGCCATGTTGCTTATCTCCTAATGAGCTGAGCTGTTACACACAGGCAGCAGCCAATTGAAACCTTGAAACCGAAGGTGAAATTATGTGATTATACTTCACATGGTAATGATAGTTTTATTTATTCAGTTCAGAATAATGTAAAGAGAAAATGTGTCCTGTCAGATCATTTTGGATCCTGTGATGTGGCATTTTCCAAATAGTTTGAAACATAGTTTTCATGTCTGTATTTGTTAGACTTTCATATGACCTTTCTGTCTCTAACCTTTTGTTCTACTATATGTTGTGGTGTGCAGCCCAGAGATGGAGGCACCGTACAGCAGTGAAGAGGAGAAAATGCGGCTCCTGGACCTTTATCGGTATATGCACAGCCGCATCCACAGCAGCACACGGCCGCTCAAGCTCATCTACCATGTCGCTGAGAGAGAAACTCTGTTAGCCTGGGTACGTGCGAACACATACTCCCCGTTATTATAGACTTACTGTTATTACACGCTGGACCCTGTCTTTGTGTGTGTTGGATTACCCTTTACAGGGGTGTGTTTGAAAACAGTTCAAGGGTTATCAGTTGCTCAGAGAGTAGACCTTAGACCCGCACCACAGTTATATGTACTCGGGGACCTGCTTTCAGATGTGTACATGGACTGCAAAATGTATGCAGCAGATCCGTAGTTCGATTCCCTCATTTTGGAAGCATGTCATACTCTAACTGTGGTAGCAATATTTAATTCCTCAATTCGTTTTTTTACGTGAGTGCTAATTCTATATCATTCTAACAAAAAAAATCCGCTCATTATCTTGTCTTATCATATATTTGATCATATATGACAAGAAAAAGCATAAAATCCTGACATTTTAGAAGCTGGGACCACTTATTGGTTGTTTAATTATCAGCTCTACACAGTTATTCAGTGATGGAGTTAAAATGGAAGCCACTTGTAGTGATCAGGGTGACGGCAATTAACAACTTATATGGGAGAAAAAGGTTTGGACATTCTGTTCCACTACTGTTTTAATAATTGGCTCATTAATTAAGCTTACACTGTTGTCATATCTGTCATATACTAAGGCTTTCCTGTAATGTATTTGTACAAGGTTCTTTAGAGCAATAACTCCCCTACCTGCACCCCCGATAGAACGTCACTGTGTGTGAGCGCATGCATTTGCCCGCTGACATCATCTCTACTCACCTCTGTGGCTCAGTGAATTATTCTGCCCTCTGGTTCCGGCTCTCATTGCATCTTGGCACTTTAACAGTGCCAGTCTAGTCTTTAAACAGAAATGACCACCTCTGATTGGTTGATTCTGTGGAACAAAGGCAAAGCTGTGTCAGGTGGTTTCCAGTGTATTCAGACAGATTAATGCAAAGTGGACTGGGTTATCTCGAACACAAGGATGTGAAATGATATCGTTTCCTTGTCCCGTCTGAATTCTTCCTCTTCCACACGCTTAGTTGTAAAAGCCAATTAGAAACAAACACTGTAAAGTTCGTACGCAGCAACAAAATCTGCATTTTCCACCAGAATCTAGTTTAAAAACTCTGGTTTCTTTGTTACTGAAAGGAAGTTTCTCATTTGTATGACTGGTAAGAAAACAGCTTCCTGGTTGGCTGACTGTAACCCGGCTGCTAACAGCCATGTAAACACAGTGAGTCACAAACTGCAGCTTCTCTTACTAACTGTGATCCTCTCCACCGCAGGTCACAAGCAAATTCGAGCTGTACACATGCTTCAGTCCTCTGGTGACGAAGGCCTGTGCTATCACAGCCATCACTAAGCTTCTGAGGTGGATTAAAAAGGAGGAGGAGCGTCTCTTCATCAGATACCCCCCAAAGTATTCAACCACTCCGAACCCCAGCAAGAGCTCTCGAGGGGGCAAATCGGACCAGCAGGACTCCACAGAAAACGGCTTCTTAACTCTTCTATAGGAGTCGCTCTACAATAGTTTCTACACTGGTTCCAAGATATTTTTGGACCCTGTTTGGACCGACTGGACAGACTACTGGAATCAAACACTACATTTTACACTATTTAAGAACGAATGATCTTTCTGAAACTAGTATTATTTCTGTACCTTAACAAGAAAGCGTGCAACCTCATCACCTGCTTTCGATACAAAACAGTCGGGGGCAAAACCGCATTAGTTTGTTTTAAATTGAACTGTGGTCGAATACAACTGCAATGATATTTAAATGTTTTTATATTGTTTTATTACTGCGACATGAGAGAAATCCTCCTCACGGACAGTGAATGTATCAAACAGACGACCGATCGTTCATGTGGTATTAACGAGTCATTGTCTGTTTCTGGTGTAAGTTAAGCTGAGGAGGAAAAAATTATTTAAACTACCTTTCTCAGACTAATTATCGCATGACATTTTTTTTTCATGACACAAAAACATCCGGACGTTACAAAAAAATAGGAATTGAAGGTTTGCTGTGTTTGTAATAAACCGGAATAACGACTGGAACTGCCGGAACAGGGATGGGCCACCATGTGTCATAATGGGGCATGAACACACAAACGCCCTCCATGAATCGGTCGCACGTCCCTGTGACGGAGCTTAGACACGTGTTGTTTTGTATCCCACTCAAATTAAAACAATCAGGTGTCATTCATGTTACATTTTGTGTAGAAAACAAGTAGGAAACCCCAGCCTGTTGCACCGTCACTTCACTGTCAGTGTTTCCATCGATGGAAGTCGAAACCCTGTCAGTCTGGAGATCATCTGTTAAGCTCCCACATTGTTTTTCTGCAGATACTAGTCAGTTGACACCTGGTACTTCTCTTTTTGAAAATAGTTTTGTAAAGATGGTCGTTGAACAGTAGCCTCATCCTTTGTGTCCACTGAGGAGTTTTGTCAGTTCAAGTCTTAAAGAGTATGTCTAGTATAATAAAATAAATCCCAGGTTGCACAAATGTACATGTGTCCTTATTAAGTAGAGATGTAACGAATAAGTTTAATTAATTGTCTCAGGAAAAATAAAAAACATGAAGTAATACTTACTATATAGATCTCCCCCAACAAGTAGTACTAATTCAGGCAACACTATTGGATATTAAACCATGAAACTAGAATAGGGTGTTTACCTCTGCCAAACAGTCCTTATCAAACCACATTTAATTTCAGCAAATATTGATTTTTGTTTAGGATCTGCATAAAATTGTCTACATTCATCAGTCCCCTGACGTTGTCAGATTGTTCTAAAATCCAGGGGCATAAATTATTCTCTAGGAAATCAGTGAAAAAGGCCGTCTCACAAAAATTCCTGGATCTGCCCCCTAAACTGGATCTTCTCAGAGTTGTAGTGTGGTGAACCACACCGCAACTTTCCACTAAGTTTCTTGGATATCTGCTCAGTACTCTTTGCCAACTAACTAATGTTTCCTGTAATGCTGAATGATGAATGAATTCTTCATTGGTACAATAAATGTGACTCGGTCCAAGTTAACAGCAGCGGATGACCTTAAAAATGACTTATTACCTTCCTGTACGATTTAATCACTAACATAAGCAACACTTTAACAACTCAGCAGCAGAGGATAACATTGGAAGATGGAAATCTGAATTCTGGAATAAGAGGCTCTGACACACTGGGAGCTTTTTTAAATGGGTCAAACAGCCGAACCAGTAAATAAATGTCTAATCTTCTAACACTTCCAATTTATTTTCACATGATACCTCGACCTGAGGTACAGCCAAGATCACGGTGTGATAAACGACTCAAACAAATGCAAATCATTCTTAAAAATAACATTCACACGTGCAGTTGTTTCAAACAGCGTTTATTCTTGTGTGAGAAAATATTGTCTCAGGCAGATTTATAGATCTTGCAGAACAATTCAAATGACAAGATCGAAAATCTCCTTTGCCACCGAAGGAAAACAAAAAGACACCATTAGTCGGCTGAATGCTGCGTGACTGCAGCCCACAGAGCTCGGCTGTCACTTTCAGAGAATGTTGGTGATGGCCGTCCCTATAACAAAGAGCTACGTAGCATCATACATAAATCTTTTTTTCAATATTACTTTTTAAATAACACTCTCGACTGCCACAAATTTATAAATTAAAATCTAAATTTTTTTCTGCATTCCTTAAATTACTTCATGTAAGCCGATATAAACAGACATTTACATATTTACAGAACTATACACATGCACCTTTACCACACTGAGACTGTATACATATATGTATATAGTGTACAAACACGCACAAGGTTTATGCCACAACATATGGCTCCAGGATTTCACCAATTTCTTTTTTTTAAACAGTCTGATTGTGCTTTTCAAGTCATTTCAGCCAGATTTGCAAAAATAAAAGCAATTGCAAGTTCTTCATTGGGTGATTGCAATAGACTTTGTTAGGATAACCAAGAATAATCAGCCTCACCTCCATAGTGGCGTCACATCCTAAATAACCAAGTAGCTGCACTGGGTTTTCCAACAATCTAGTATCAATATACAGTTTCACAATATGGAAAAATAAGCAAAAACCTCTCAAGTCCCACCCACAACACGTCATAGCTGGACTGCAAGTTCAAGAACGTTTACACTGGGAGATATTTCCCCCAAATGTATCTGTACGTCTACGAGAAAAATGTGCACACAACAAAAACTTACAGTAAGAGTTGAAACAGCTAAGCTTCACTTCAGACTTTAATTCAGGGTCAATACCAATTCTTCAATCTTAGCATACTTTAAAAATACTTGCTTAAATTGAAACATTTCCTTTTTTCTCTTTTGCACCTTTTCATTTCTTTTATCTGTTGGTCCTTCTATTTGCTGTACTTCATGTTTTAGTTTGATACTCAGAGAGATTAAGAGTTCACACAAAGTCCCGTAAGAGTGTTTTCTTTGTTTATACGAACTGTGACAGAAATACAAATAAATAAAAAACAAGCTTAAGTAAAAAACTAACTATAGCAAGATTCAATATAGCGATAATTCAAAGTATTGATTTCAGTTTTTTAAGTTAAGGGGGTAAACAATTAAATGATTTCACCTCTAATCACCTCTAACCATTGCAGTGAAATTATAATTTTTATGGCAACCTGCCGTCCTTACAAGTTGCTATTATACAGTATAATTGTTTTGCGTGTGTAAACTAAACAATAGTTTGATAAGTTTCTGGCCTTTTGCATCATTTTAGAAAATACTAGTTATATTAAAACAGTTTTTTTTTTTTTTCCCAGTACCACTTAGACAACTCAATTTAACATTTCATCTGTAGAGTCCAGATATGACGTGAACATAAAGTGGGACTTTCACTCTTCAATAAACAAAGTGACATTTCTATGGCAAGTACACTCTAAATACATATTGAATCGAGACAATCCCTTTGATGAGTAAATATTTACACTTCTCTTGATTCACTTTGGCCTAAAATAAAAACTTTATATGAACACATAGCAACAGTGGTTGTGTAAAACCTTTACAAAAGAAACAAACGGATGTGAATAAACAAACAATTTCATCTACAAAATGTGTTCAAGCACTTATTCCTCTCCATTTTAAAAACCAGAGCATCAGTTTTATACAGAAAACCCTCAAATACCAAAAACGTGGTTGAAACTGTTGATAATTTACTTTCTCTCCCTTTAAGAGCACTGATGAAGCTTCTAAATGTTTAACCAGGCAGCCTGTTTCAGATGATAAAAATGTTTCAGATAAAATTCATATAAAATTGGAGGGAGTGAAGTTAAGATTTCCTCTCACGTGGTTTAAATGTACAATGGCCCGGTCATACGCAGTGTGTACAGACTTGCGGACACTGGGTTTCTTGCCTTCCATTAAGCGCAACTTGTCGACAGTGTCATCCATCCCCAGCGACAATAGTTTGTCACGAGGGAGCCATTGCCTGAAAAATTCAAAGGGGACAATTGTCAAAGTGAGCAGGACGAGTCACGATTGTTGTGAAATTCACCTGGAGCCTTATCGTGCCTGTTGGAAACTTACCACGTTCGTTTGGTGTCGAAGAAGAGCACCAAGAAAAGCTTCTCGCCTTCGTCCTTTTGTCTCCACTCACCCAGTTTAAGCACCTCCACAGGAGGCACTGGAATGGGGATGCCGTTGTGAAGAAGCCCTTCCTGCGGCATCTCAGGGTCGACAATCTGTTAATCCAACAGTGAATTCTGTCAGTTATGCTCTTTGAAAAATATGCCCTTATGTAGCAAGCAAAAAACTCTGAAACAAGTCCAAAGAAAAAGAGTGAATCCATTCTCACCATCGCTGGATATGACGGATATCCTCTGCATTTGGCCCAAACTAGGTCCAGTGGTGCGAGCTCTGTCTCACTATCTAAAGACAGAAGTGTAGTATTTCCTGTGAACAGGATATTCCAATAGATCCAATTAATTTGTATTCATGACAGCTCTCGAGCCCAAACTGAAACACTGAACTACACTGAACTGGTCACCAAAATTGTAAATTTTTAACTTTTTTTGTTGTGTGTGTATGTTTTTAGCATTATGCCTCCAATAAACACACAAACAGAGGCTTTTCACTGTAATTTGATCATCCTGTCTTTATACACACCAGACCCACAGATGTCTCCATTCTCACTGCTCGGGACTTTGGCCAGTGCAGGTTTACCCCGACTACGTTTGGGTGGGGAGACACTACAGCTGTAAACAATACGAGAGAGACACAGAGAGAGAGAAGGTCAGAGAAGTGGAGGATTTTAACCTTTAAAAAAATCAGGAACTAAAGGGACATCAGTGAAAAATCAGAAAGCAAAAGTTATACTATTCAGTTTTTGTCGCATCTCCGGCGGATACAGAGCAACAGAATATGAATTTGCTTGTGTCCACCTGATGAGTTCAAGTCTACTTTTCAATCAGGTTTGGTCTTCTCCCACTTATTAGTGAAATGTGAGGGTCTCTTGCTCCTGAATGGTCCACTATGTTCACCAGCTAGTTGCCATCTTTGTCCGTCTATTGTTCGGTGCTGAGCTGATAATGTACAGTGGGTTTTCTAATTAGCTCTTCCAAGGAGGTTATGTTTTCACCCCTGTCCATTTATTTGTTAGGTGAAGCTATAGTTCGACACCAACAACAATAATGCACAATTACGCATACTCACTTTAATTTGTGGTCGTCATCATCATGGTCTGCAGAGGTGTGTTTTCCATTTGAGAGACCTGGCACAACCACAAATGACATTATGACTGACATGGACTCAAGATTCTCTTTCAGGATTTATATCGTATACATTTTGTCACTACCTGCTTCTTTGGGTGGTGGAGGGAGTTTTTCTGCTTCGGTCTCTGGGCTGAAGCCTCTGGACCTCAGGTGGTGCGCAGAGGGAGAGGGAGGTGCAGGGGAGGGGTTTGGGGTGGGAGGTAAAGCGGTGATGTTGGTCACACTGGGTGATTTTGGACGAGCAGAGGTGCTCTCCAGCCCATTAGTCTTACTGTCAGCTGATTTCCCACTCTGCTGCAGCGGGGACTTGTTTTTAGCCATCCGTGACCCATTTTTAGCTTTCTTGAACAAAACAGATGTACGACGACCAACTCCGGCCAAAGGCAGAGTCGGGGGGGATCCCAGCGGCGTCACCTCGTGAACGGCTTCTTGTTGTGAAGATGGCGTTTCACCAACCTCAGCCTCGTCTTCACCTTGGCTTTTGCTCCCACTGCGGGATGACCTCTGACGCTTGAATGAGCGCCCTGGTGACCTTCGCCCTCCAGTCACAATACCCAGAACAGGAGGCTCGAGAGGAGCATCTCCCGGCAGTGGTGATGACACCGGGCAAGTCAGTTCTAGCACAGGTGGAGAGTCATCTGGGGGGGAAAGGGAAGTTCATTTAGGATCATGAATCCACTTTAATATGTTAAATTCTTAACTCACCATCATCCCACGTACAGTGATAGAAGCCATGTTTATAAATACTATTTAATATGTTAAATATGTGGACCTATCTTCCAAACTTTACTGACTAGCTGTGTTTCTCTGTTTTTATAAGTGCATTAGTATTTCTTTGGGTTTTTGTGTAAAAATAAAGACTTTTGAGGACATCACATTGGATTCAGGGAAACTAAAGTGGGCATTCTTCACTATTTTACATGTAATTGACTAAATGATTGATCCATTAATCGGGAATCTTAAGCAGATTAATTAATAATACAAATTATTTAAAGCTGCAGCACAAATCATAAATTATTTTCAGTGAAGTTAAATTAGTTAAATCAGAATTAAGTAATGCAAGTGAATAATACATAGAAAAAAATATTTTACCAGTCCCAGAGTTTGACACTGCAGTCAAATGTCCATTATCAGCTAAATCCGTCTTCTCTGATTTCTTCTCCTTCTCTGATTTCTTCTCCTTCTCCTTCTCCTCCTCCTCCTCCTCCTCCTCTTCCTCCCCCTCATCATCTGGTCCTTCATCATCCTTGTCATTACCATTCAAGCACTTAGTATTATGCTGCTGGTTCATTTTCTGTCTGAGAGTGTTAATCTCTCGGCGTAGCAGCCGGATTCGTTTGGTTCGGCCACCGCTGGTACGCATGGATGAAACCATGTCGAGTTTGTCCAGCAGGGCCTTTAGCTGCTCGTCTGTGGTTAAGTGCAGTCGGTTGTCTGGGTCCAGGAGAGGGTCCACTGAGGGGAAAAAAACATAAAATACACTCTGCATGTTGGTTAAATTCATTAAGAAAAATCGAGTTGCTATTCTAAACTCACCATCATCCCACGTACAGTGATAGAAGCCATGTTTGTTCGGCACCTCTGGGAGATGCATGCCAGTGTTGGGGTCGAGACCAATGCTCTGAGACTGCCTGTGGGCGTGGCGGAGGACTGCTCCGCCCACCTCCCGCAGCTGTAAAGCCATCTCGTGAAACATGGTGTCCTTGGAGTTGTACTTGAGGCAGTTGGAAATCATCAGTTCAAAGTCCCTCTCCAGGTCCGTGATGGAGCAGTAGCCGTGTCCTTCCAGTTTGGTGCGCATGGTGGAGAAGTCCATGGGTTGGGAAACAAACTCCATGTAATCTGGGACCTCAGTGAATCATTGTAATCAGGATATTAGCAGAGTCATAATAAAGCTAAAGTACATATAATGCTGAGTGAAAAGTGTATATTTATGAAGACTGTTTTCAAACTGCACCAACCTCTGAAAGATTGACTGGCTGACAGAAGACTTTGGCCGTGTCCTTCTCTTGCAGTTGGTCCAAGGTGGATCGGAGAAGCATCAGTGCTGGGGTCAACTTCAGCTCAAGAGCAGCCTGCTGAATTTTCATCTGGAGAAGGATGATGTGATCACACAGGGGAGAGCCGAGGAAAGACAAGGTCACTCTTAACAGGTTTAAATGAATGACAAATACTGAGGACAACTGAGAGCACAGCTGCCTCTTTATTTTCATTATGAATTCATCTGCCTGGTATTTACTCAATTAAATTAAATCATCATCTTGTTCACCAAACAATGTCAAAGCCCAAGGTAAAATCGTGAGCACTTAACAATTATGTGTTGCACGATAGGATTATCATAGATGACCAAACAGTCACATTTGACAAGTGACAATCAATTGACCAGACCCGTTTTCAACCAAGAACTCTGGCCCCAATTTTCCAAATATTTTTCAGAAATGCTTTTTCACTTGTATAAAACACAGCAGGAGATTGTGTCAAACTTTCACAATAACAGGGAAATGTCAACTTCTGCTGCATTTTTGATTCCAGCAAATCGACACCGCAGTCGTCCCTTATCACCAAATGCTCTTGAACCCAATTGTCTTTCCAAATTGCCAACTTAGTTGGCATCTTCTACGTGAATGGCAACTCTTTTCAATTTTGAGATATTTGTACTTTTCCAATTTAGTTTGGAATCACATCTTTTGCAACGTCATCTACATGTTCACAAAAGTTTCGGAAAAATTTCCAGAGAAACGGACTTGGGCATTTGTGTTTTCAGATACAGCCCCTCCGGAAATTTTCAGGAAAATGTCTGGAGTTCCGTGCATTTCTTGATTGTTGCAGTTTTCCCAGATGTTTGTGAGTGCCAATGCTGAGTGTTATAAAAGTGCTCGAAATAATTATAGCATCCCTCGAGCCCCACACTTCCTCTTTTCTTGCACCTGTTCTCTCTTTAGCCTCTCTCTCTTGCGGATCAGCTCCACCAGAAGTCTGGCTCTTTCCAGGTCCTGCCTCAACTTTTGCCAGTATCGAAGCTCCTCTCTTGCAGCACACAGCTTTTCATCAGGCTCCCTCTGGACATAAAGGAATGAGGACAAAGATATCAGGCTTCCCATTCAGAATGGATTCACTGAAAGCTATTACAATGACCATTTTATCTAAAACACTGTGGATAAATCTTGGTTTTACCTGTATTCGTTGGTTTAAACAGCATCACTGGGCATAGTAAATGAGTGGGAAATAGATAAAAGGACAAGTGTGTAGGATTTAATGGCATCTAGCAGTGAGGCTAATGAAGGGTCCAGCAGTCACAGCCCCACATGGGGGCTATGCACACAAAGTACGCTGGCAGAGTGAATATCAATAGGTTGTACAAAATATATCTAACTTTATATTTAATGTTAAGGTTAGATGGTTGACTCTACCCCTCTCCTCTTTCTTTTTGTCTTCTCCACCTCTCTCTCCCTCTCGTCTGCAGCTGCATAGACTTGGTCACCTTGACCGTGACTTCACTTCCTGTCTGTTATTTCAAATTAAGAGCACTCTGCAGAGTCACGTAATACTGAATTCATGACAGTGCAATGGATAGACAGAAATACCTTTTTTTCTGTCAATAAAACCCCAAAAATTCCACTTATTGGCCCTTTAACATCAACAGCTACACTGCAGCCCTCTGTGACAGTGAGAGGTCTACATCAAAGAGAGAACAGTGAAGGCTTGTGTGGAAGCTTGCCATCTATTTGCATCAGCTATGGCGAAGTGTGATGTCTGGGCTTATGCTTGAATTCAAACATGTGAGATTACAAACATGGTGTGATCGCCCTGAGTAACTGTGTTCTGAACAGATTGTATCTTAGAAATCCTAATGTTCTATTGAATATAAATGCATACCAAAATGCGCAAGACCGGGTGACAGAGGGGTGAGTCCAGAGGGCCAGTATTATGCAAAGGTTTGCCTGCCTGCCGAGGATAATACAAAAAATGAATATATTTATTGCCAAAGCTTTTGTAGGATTTTCCTAGTGCTAGTTTTTGTGTGACATGGAGGAGACATGGAGGAGCTACACAAATCGATGAGCTGTGCAAAAATCTGAGAAATGTGGAAAAGGCCCTATTCAGAACAGGTATTGACCACCACTTTGAGTGATCCAATCACAAGCGGACAGCTCATAAAACGTAGGTTCACACTTTTTTCAGCTTGAGTTTACCTATGGCCCTGTTAAGACATTACAAATAAATCAATGAATGAAACACTGAGAACTGTAAAAAATATGATTGGTTCATGGTGAATTTGTAGCAGGTCTGAGGATGTTAGCTGAGTAGGCGGTCTGTCAATGTGGCACATGACATTTTCATGTTCGGATGTCGAATGTGTATATAGATCACTCAGAGAATATATATGTATATATGTATATATATATATATATATATATATATATCATATAACTGTGCAACAACTGCAGTTCCTGCAGATATGTTACTTTTAAGCAATAATCTCTCTCCTCACCTGTTCTGTTGCCTTCTGGGTCTGCAGATGGGAGTGAAGTCGGCGTATTAAAGGCATTCCATTCCGCGACTGTCGTTTTAGTAACCAGTAGCTATGAAGCCTCTGCATGAACTGATTCTTTCTCTGGACTTCAACACCTGTGCAGATCTTGTTCAGTCTGTGGAGATGTAACAGTTGCAAAGTAAAACCTATGTGGCAACCCTGGTGGTAATAACGCTAACTTGAGATGACGTGAATCAAACTATTAATAAGAATTCTCACAATATGTAAATGTCTCACCTGTGAGAAGGGATCTGAGGCACGAGCAGCACAGGCACATTTGAGCGACGTGTCGACCCAGCGGACCTTTTTGTATTCTTCTTCTTCTGGCCTTTGGTAGCCTTCTTGTTCGTCGGTGAAGGTGGGCTCTCAGTATATGACCTTTGACCCCGGTTCCCTCTGCCCCCCACCAGTCTTCCTTCAACCGACTCGTCTCCTGACCCATCCCGCCGAAACCCAACGGGCGAGTGATGCTCACAGAAAGCAGTCTTCTTCACAGAGAAGGTGGTACCATTGATGCCCGTCTCACGGACTGGGTCAATCTTCATAAAGAGGCCGGCCTTCTGAGCGCAGGTGACGTGGAAGGCCCTGTAACAGTTGGCTTTGTGGCACTGAATAGACGCTCCTCTGCCTTTCTGCTTGCAAAGGTAGCAGGTGAGCTTCCAGCGAGCAGTAGGGATGTTTTTGACGCCCTCAACAGGCTCCAAAAACACTGTGTTGGCAAAGCACACCTCTGGGATCCATATGGCACAGACAACGTGGGCCCAACGCCCATCACTCGTCTGTTTGAAGGCACCTCCTCGGTTGGGACAGAGCACACAGTCTACAGGACGGGAAGGGGACTGCAGGCAGCAGCGGCACAGCCACTGGCCCTCAGGTACGTAGGGCACACCATAACACTCCTGGTGGACAGCCAAGTTGCAGATGTCACAGAACAGGATGACGTTACTGTTGAGACACTCATCATCCAGGCAGACACAGCAGAATGCATCCTCATCGACCGCACTCTGGGACAGAGCTTGGCTGCGGGACTCCAGGATTGACTCCCTCTCCAGACGGTCGATCAGCAACTCAAACGTGTCTGGAGGTACTGAGGCGTTACCGTCACACACCCTCTTTTGGTTCACCATCTCCAGCCAGGCCAGGTCTTCCTCATCCATGTCATACTCAGCCACACTGTCCTGTTCCTCTATTGACTTCTCTATGAAACGGTAATACCCTGCGGGAAGAGGAGGTGCCTCCGAGGGGTGAACTGAACTCAGCACACGGAAGGTGGGCTCAGGTAGGGGGCTTTGGTTGGATGGGTGCTGGAGGGAATTAGTTGCTCCTGTGTGCTGCTGGGAGCCAGACCGCTGGTTCTGGTGAGTTGTATTTTTACCGCTCTTCTTGCTCTTACTGTTTGAGGGTTTCTTCCATGACCTGGTTTTACTCTGCATTTGCTCACTGTTCTCCTTATTACTGTTGCACTCAGTAATGTCCTGGGCCGTCATCTCATCCTCGGTTATAACTGGCAGAGGATCTGTGATGTGAATCCGATGGAGCCTCCCTTCTAGATCCACCTCCACTATTTTCTGAGCCTGAGCGTATGTCAAAGTCTCCCTGGATGGAGAGAGCTGCAGTCTGTAGGGCGATGGGGGCCGTAGCTGGCCAGACGACCCCCTGCCCCTTCCTCTCCCTCTACCTCGACCCCTACCCATGTTGAGTCCGCAAACAACTGTCTCACATTCCCACCTGCTCACCTTCCGCATGGGAGTTTACACCAGCTCCCTGACAAATAAGAAGGAAATAAATGTATGCAGTGACTGTGTGGAAAACAGTTTCTGTAATGTAAACATGACATTATAAAAACATGGATAGAAACCAGAGGGACTGTAATCGTTGTAACAAGAATCACATTTTGGTTGTAATGACAGAATGCAAGCATTGTAAACAACAAGGGAAAAGTAGGTGGAAAATTATAATTTTAAGTGTCCCTATTGTGTGTGTTAAAACTTACTTTGGTATAACAGATATAGCTAATATAAAGAGCTTTTTAAGTTAGTATATGTTTGTATACTCTAACATATATCATGGTCATGACTCAATAACACAGTTAGCTGAATTTACTTGGGGGGGCAGGTTATTACTGTTCTTTTTTCAATTACTTGTGTAATTCCTTCTGTATTTTGACCATTTGTTTTCTGTTGTCTAGCATTTTATATATGAGCCATTTGTTTTCTTGTTAACCAGCACTTTGGTGCTTTTGTTTTGAAAAGCTTACAAAAAAGCAATTTATTATTATTATTATTTGTTAATATAATGTATGCTATTGCGATCAAGGAGAGAAGCTTTCACCTTGATTCAAATATTGCGATTATAACATGCTTACGTTATCAAATCACAATTTGAAGGCTACAAATTTAATTATATCATGTTGGAAGTTGTTTCATTTTCTTCTATGGACCTATAATGAAGTTATTGTTTTAACCTGATGTATCATATCCCTGCACTGCTGCTGAAAAGTGGCATTTGATTTGGCAATTCTGACAAGATGTAGCTTAGTGTTACTCCTGGAAACGAGGGGGTCAGCTGCGGTGCCTCTGTAATAAAAACAGTCTGTTACCTCAAGTCCTCTCTCTGCACAAACACAGCTTCACTCATTTGCACTGCTTGCGTCCGTGCGGCCCAGCTCTCCCCCCATTGGTCCACCCTGAAGTCCGTAACGCTGCCACATTTTTCCGGAGCCAATCAGACGGCAGCATCCTCTATTTGTTCCCTCCCCTGTTGCTGTGCGTAGTTCGGTTGCAGAGCGCTAAATACCAAGCCGAGGATCTAACATCTGTCAGCCATTTTAGACTCACAACAGCACAGGCAACGTTTGTACTGCAAGTTGATTAGCAGCCCAATTACAAATGCTAAACGCAGCCAGAGAGCCGCTCAACACGGTGCACCACACGCAGATATTAACCGCACACACATGTCAGGTCCCCGCATTGATGATATGCTGCGTGTCGGGCTCTGCTTTGTGCCCAGAGTGCTGCGAAAAGACGACGGTCTCCGGCCGATGTGATAACGTTTCTCGGTCGGACAGGACGGACTGAAGTCGTGAAAGCAAACGGCAAAATTTCCGGGCAAAGCTGAAATGACAATAAAACAGCAGAGTGTTTTTTTACCTTGTGACGCGGTCCCCGGCGCTGCGAGTGGCAAAGTGAACTACTGCACTTAGCTTAATGTCAGCGAGAGAGACGCGACAGCCGAGGCGGACATGCTAGCCCTTAGCTTAGCTAGCCGGTCATTTCGAGAGCGACAGCGTCATCTTCAGCGCCCCACTCCTCCGCCGTGACTCCGGCCACACACCCGGAGTCGAGCCGGTGTCATGGCTGTGCTTTGCACCTTTCAAATGATGCCGGTGGTCAACTTGTGGGCAGCGAAATCCCGAAGATATCGAATTAATGGACCTTGGATGAGGCTAAATATTCAGTCAAGATGGCTTGAAAAATACGCCCCTTTGGAGAAAAAAACACCTCGGCCAATGAGAGGCCACCGCCTCTCAGCGCAGGCAACGCGCACCGAGCTCTGATTGGTCGAACCGATAAACCGAAGTCATCGCACTCGGTTTGGAGTTCATCAGAAAAAGAAGCGAGGAGAAAAGCAACGGTGCATACATTCCGCGCCCTGTGGCTCCAACATCATTTCCCCCAGACCCCAGATTGTACCTGTTACACACCTGCGAGGGAAACATGGGACACTGCCTCAGCAGTGAAATATTAAAATTGTTGTTATTTGTATTTATATATGTATATATATGCTATTATAAAGAAAGCATATATATATAAATATAAACTAATTATTATAATATTTACAGATTAATTTTACATTGGTTGACTAACCAATAAGTAATCTAACTGTTTAACCTCTTGTCCACTTGCTGAAGCCTGTAGTTGTATGTCTTTCCCTGTGGATGGAGTTTACTTAGTTATAGAAGAGAATCGGTTGGATCTATATATCAGCCCAGTACCTGCATGGATCTGACGACAGCCCCTTGCCTCTCCATACAGATCCATCTCCCCCCGCTGATGAATCTGTAAGCGATAAGTTTGTTTATACGGACGCACAGAGTACTGTGAACCATAGTTACATTTATGAACTTACCTGTCATATCAAATTGATTTAGCATTACTCTTCTTTTACTATGTTACATCATGACAATGAGATCATGTACCATCAGGAGGATGTCTGGATTTGAATGTCCTTACAGAATGAGGTCAAAGTTGATTTCTCTTTAAAGGTCGATTTAATGAAAAATATTAAAATAATAAAACTACAAATTAAATGTAAATGTGTAGGTGATATAATGTATGTGTGCAGAATCTTTTGAAGAAGAGTTGAGGTCATAAATATTTACAAAAAAGTGTAACTGTTCAGTTAAACCGATAATAAAATATTATTATCTCTGGCCCTGCATTACATTCACCATGCACATTAATTACTTCTACTTACGTTAAATGGGTTGATAAAAAAATCTTCCAATAACTGAAATTTATTTTGTGACCTCATGGTTCAGTATCTCTAGATATGACGGCAGGATGTTGTGGGTGTGAGTCCTATCAAAGCCAACAATGATTTTTGCTAAATTAACTTCAGCCACTGGCAGGAGAAAATGCACTCTTTCAAATTACAACATGATTGTGTGCCATTTCTGAGATAAAATTATTTTGCCATGCCAGCAGCTTTATATAAATTGATTGGTGGGTGTAAGGTTCGAGAAGTGAGCACGTGACTGGAAGGAACAGTGGGATTGAATCTGTGGTACAGGTGAAAACCAGTGGCTCCAGCTTCAACACCTCTGTGGAGCCCTTAAACAAAACAGATAACCCTGATTGTCTCAGTGGAGCAGCTCAGTGGTAAACAGTTCAAACTGTGGACCATCCATCAACGTATTGCCTCACAGTAAGGCTACCCTGAATAACCAAAGTGATACTGCTGATGTATGCAGTATATATTCTGTGAGTATACACTGAATTTGTGCTGAGCTTCAAATATTACACTTTTCTTAACCTCATGTCAAACATAAATCTCACAAAACATATAATATTCTAACCATATGATGTTAATCAGATTTTTCCTTATTCATTTATAATATCAAGATATTTTACTTGGTCGTTGCTAGTGTGAAAAACCACATTTTAATCCACAGTGGAGGCTGAATCATACCTCATGCTGCTTCTCCCCAACCCTTCAAAATGTTGACACTTTCTCCTCCCACAAACACTTAGTTGGTCGTCTTAAATCATTTGAATGTGAAAAACTTCACATCGCATGCATCACAGTCGAGCTGCACTGGGGTCAGTCTGAAGCCTGACGTGCCAATCCAGCAGTCACATCTTGGACTCTTGTCAGGTAATAATAAGTCCATCGATCTTATGTGTGATTGTACGTTTCAATCAATTTCATGTGATGATTTGATCCACATCTTGCTTCCTAGGAAACTCTTTTATTTTACCATTATTTATGTTTATCCATGTGTACCATCACTGATTGTCTTTCTAACTCATAGGCTGCAAATCAGCACAGACAAGATGCTGTTGGGGTTCTTTGTGTTGTCTGTTGGGTGTTTCCTGGACATGGGATTGTGTACTGCAGGTAAGAACATTTGATTCACCTCATGTTTTTACTGAAACATAGTAAAATGTCTCAGTAAAGAAACACATTAGAACAATGTAGAAGTAACTTGAGTTTTTCTTTTTACAACTCAAATGGAAGTGAGTGAATGTGCAGTGCAGATCAAACTGATTTTAATCAAAAATACATTATTAAAAAATAAGCCTTTATTTATGGATACTGATATTTATTATTAAGATTTTTCCTCAACCTAATTTTCTAATGTTATTACTGCTGGATTTGATCAAAGTTTTTCAGGCTTGACAAGACATAAATACATAAACTGTCGGATGGGATGAATATCAAAGTGTAGCGCCACATCCTGTCCAGCTCTTGTAGAAAAACAACATGAGGAAGCAAGCCAGTTGAAACTCTCACAAAAAAATGGTAACACATCCAGTGTATGAAGCGAACAAAGACCCTGTGTTCGGAGTGGCCAAACAGTGACAGGGGCTTGAAGAGCTTGTCTACGTGTCATCTTTTGAAAAGGAGGATCTGTCGGTTGTCAGGATCACCCTGTGGCGACGGATCCCTGAGGGCTTGGCCTGAATTGAGGCTTTTGATACTCTTTGACTGCCCTCCCATCTCACAGTGCCATGGCATTGAGACTCTTTGAATTGACACACTGCTCCAAATAGATCGAAGTCCACAAACTTTTTTTTAGAGGAGGAGAGTGGCCAGATCGCCAGGGTACCGGAAACTTGTCTTGACAAGAAGATCAAAAACAGGCTTCCACAAACTCCACCTCAGACACATCATGATGTCAGATTAGAGAGTGAAATGGTCTTTGCATTGACGTCTTTAAATCGGATAAATTTAGGATAAACATCAGGCCTGATAAATGTGTGTGGGTAAGTTACTATTTCACTGTAATGTATCAAAATATTTTGCTTATACCTTCTGATACCATCCCAACCTTTCAGTTTCAGTCCAGAAACGATGGCTGGTGCTTTTTTAAATATTTTTTTACAATATTATATCTCATAAAAAAGAGAATAACATACAATTTACTCCTTCTAAGAGTGATAACATAAGATAAAATAAGATAAGAGAAGATAAGATAAGATAAGATAAGATAAGATAAAATAAGATAAGATAAGATAAGATAAGATAAAATAAGATAAGATAACAACACCTTTTAAAAAAGGTTTAGAAGTTGGTCTGAACTTGTTCCTTTTCCTTCCTCCCTCACCATTAGTGCCAACAGAGCTGAGAATCACAACAATAAAGGTAGTTCATCTATTCATTTCTGCCTTGTACAAACTTCACATCCCTGTGAATACAAGACTGAAGATTACATTTCACTGATTGACTTTTGACATGTTCCCTTATAGCAAGAGCCATATACGGTTTCTAAGGGCTCACAACTGGAAGGCTTTTGTATGGACCTGCTGTCGGAAGTTGCCAAGAAACTGAGCTTCAAGTACAGAGTGCAGCTGGTGAAGGATGGTTCGTATGGCCGGCAGGATGACAACGGCAACTGGAATGGGATGATTGGAGAGGTGGTGAGAGGGGTGAGTACATGAAAACTGGCCTTTGAAGAGGTCATGGGCCAGGAAAGCACTTTGCACAAGCTTGAATTACTCATCTGGCATCTGTGATTTGCAATTGATGCATTCGGAATACACAAAAATATGTGGCGTGAACATAGTTGTTGGTGAAATTAAAAACTCTTTAAGCCCTCATGGACTTTCTATAAATATACTGCAAAGCCTATAATATTGTTTTACCAATGTCAGATGTATTTATGAATTCCCTACAGGAAGCAGACCTTGCAATCGCTCCACTGACTCTCACAGCAGCGCGAGAGAAAGCTGTGGGCATGACCAAACCATTCATGCAGACAGGAATCAGCATCCTTCTGAGGAAGGACATCTCAGAGGAATCAGGCCTCTTCGATTTCCTCTCCCCCTTTACAGCCGAGACCTGGGTCGGCATCATTGTTGCCTATCTGGGGACGGCTGCAAGCATCTTTATTGTCACCAGGTTGGTGATACTAGTTAAATTTGTGATTTATGTAACTTCGGTAAACTCAATTTATTGATCACGATAATTCATCGCCATTTGCTGCATGCGTAACATGAATAAAACTAAAATACATCCGCAAGATTCTCATCAGCACTGATGGTGAAGACAACTCCCATGATCCCATGTTATTATTTCAATCAAAAGACCCCTAGCAGCCAAAGTAACATATTGTAATATCTACTTATTTTCACATCTACTTATTTTATCTTCTTATTTTACCTGCTATTATTTCCTCTAGTGCCAGCAGTGCTGTTACATAAATAATGTATCTTTTTTTTATGGATGCAGACTCAGTCCATGTGAGTGGAGTCAGCCTCAGACTGAAGAGAACAGATTCAGCCTCCTCCACAGTCTGTGGTTCACAGCTGGAGCTCTGACCCTTCAAGGTAAAACCAGACGCTACAACAAAGTGAGCTCACAATCTCTGGACTTCACAAAGAGGCTCATTTGTCTCTGTGTTTTTGTGTGTGTGTTTTCAGGTGTTGGTCCTCACCCCAGAGCTGCGTCGGGGCGTGTTGTCTGCTGCAGCTGGTGGTTATTCACCGTCGTCCTCCTGTCCTGTTATTTCTCCAACCTCAGCTCCCCTAAGAACCAGGAGTCCACTCAGCTGATGGTGAAAGGGTTTGAGGACTTGGCCAATCAGGACATGATGGAGTATGGCTGCCTGGCAGGATCGTCCACCCTTGCCTTCTTTAAGGTGAGAATGAAGATGTGGATCTTTTAGATTATAAGACTTGAATTACCTCAGGTGCACTGGATCACTAATCCCAGTTTTTTTCTCACTCCGACCATTTTCTTCACCCAGAATTCAAACAACCCAGTGTATCGGAGAATCTATGAGCACATGGAGAGAACTAAGAGTTTTGTGTCTTCGATGGACGAAGGGGTGCAGCGAGCAAAAGAGGGCAACTTTGCTTTTATTGGAGAGTCTGTCTCCCTGGACTTGGCAGTAGCCCGTCATTGTGAACTGGTCAGAACTCATGAAGTCATCGGGATGAGAGGATACAGCATTGCGACCTCTCTCAGTGAGACTGCTCACATTTGAATCTCAAGACAAAATTGCTGGTTTTAAAAATGGTGTCTCTAAAATAAAACAAATGTCATCATCTCTAAGGTTCCCCCTTGATAAAGAACCTCAGTGTAGCCATCCTTCAACTGAGTGAGGCCGGAGAGCTGGCTTACCTGCAAAGCAAGTGGTGGGCAAGCAGCTGCATCGCAGACAAGGCCAAGTCTTCAGCCGTTCAGCCGCACAGCCTCAAGGGGATGTTCCTGGTTCTTTCTCTGGGCTTGGGGTTGGGAGCACTGCTGGCCATCCAGGAACTCACCTCCAAGAGTCGCAGAAGTGCAGGGGAGCAGAGGGTACGTTCAAGTGCACTCGTAAACCACATTACTGCTATAAACACAACTAAACGCTAAAATGCAGAAGACACAACCTTACAGTTTTACATACTCTTCCACACACAGGCCAAACAATTGCCTGGATGCTTTGATGCACATGTTTGTAGGTAATCCTTGTTCGATCAAACTTTTAGCAAAGAGAAACAAATCGATCATTAGCAATGAACATCTTGTAATGAATATAGTAAAGGACCACTTGTAACTTTTGTGTCTATTGACAGACCGTTTTTCTAAATCTCTTTCATATGTGTTTCATTAACACTGGCATATCTTGACATCGGACCCCAATATTCACCAAAGCCTTTGAGTCCCCTCCAAGATTTTTCCACAAGAGACTGGCAAAAGGGATAAGACAATTTGGAAATGCCAAAATCTCTATGGTGTCTATCTGGGTACTTTATCACTGTTTGACTTGAATTAATAATTTTGTGTAGTGAGTTTTGTGTTGCAAGCTGCTTCTTGGTATTAGTGTTGTTTGAAACATTTACATAAAATACATCCATGTATTAATAAACTGATTTGTTTTGTTATTTCCTTCCCTCAGAAGTCCTGCTGCACTGTGCTGACTGAGGAACTGAGTCTGCGCTTGAGGACAATCAATGCAAACAGACCCCAGGAAAATATAGAAATGGATAAAGAAAAAGCATAGACATTATGTAGATGTCAGAAGTTTCTTTAGTCTTAACGACAGCAACAAAACTCTGATTCTGTCTTCTAACTTGTGTGATTAATTTTTCACAATTAATTCCAATATTAACAGAAACCTGAATTATTGACATTAATCATTACATTAATTAAACATTGGGTTTTGAACTTCATAACTTTTAAAAGAAAAAAGAAAAACACACACTTTATTAAAATAATCACTTTATTGATATTAGTACAAATGCTAGAGTTTCAATGCAAAAGAAAACATAGTTTAAATACTATGAATGATACTTGTTGAAATGTTTACACTTGAAAAAAATTACTAACGGTGATCATGTATTTTCTAAGTAACCTTTGTATGACTCAGTTGGCAATGGCATCAAATGAAATCCACAAACTATTGTGAAGAATTATTTCATGCATAAAAACTTTTGTCTGTAAACATCCCAGCAGCATGAATACAACAGTGTGGATTGTAAACCTCACAGCAGGCCTAAAACAATAAAAAAAATCTAACTGTGTAACTCTGCTTCATGTCTTCATGTATCTAGAAAGTAAATCACAATGGCTTCTCAACTTTCCTCTTATTTGTTTTTTAACCCAATCTCCCTGGAATTTGTTTGTACTAGGAAATAATTGTAATTGTTCACATGTATTTCCATCATGGCCAAAAGACAGAGATGTAGGCCTAACAGCCTGACTAATATCTATGACAATCTGTTCCACTCCAGTCCACCAAGTGGCAGTAATGTAGGAGATCATGACAAGGGATTTTTTGGGAGGGTAAAAATATTTCCTTAAAGAACTTTAAGGAAATTCCTGAAAATGTTTCCTGTTACTGGGGAAAGTTGCTGCAGTAGAAGTGAGGCTTTTGTTTGTCCTATTGCACTCCTTTGTGTTTTCGATGTTGCTCATCTTCCTCATCTGAAGGAAAATATTGTCTTGAAGTCTCAAATCGAATCTGCTGTATCATCTAAAACACACACACACATGTTAAAACAGGATTTAATGCAGCCACTTTTGTATCTGTTTTTATTTTAATTTCCAAATAGTAATCACAATTGATTCATGACTCACCGTCGGGAAAAAGTGGCGATTTACAGTGGATTTCTCGAATCTTTTGGTCAAACAGGTTCCTCATCTCCCTCTGCAGAGTCCCTTCACGCTGCCCTGTGTCAGCTGGCACACAGGAGGGCACAAACTCCAGGCTGTCTGTGCTGCCACCGCTGCTGCCACCTGATGTGCTGTCCGACAGGCAGAGACCATTGGGTACCTGTTTCACACGGTTACTGTAGCTGCCATATTTTGGTGCTTGATGGGTCTGCCATTGGAGAGCAGGTTGCTGGTTCACCATGTGAGGGGAGGTAGTTGGTTTTCGAGGGCAACTACGTGAGCGGGCCTTTGTCCGTGTCAGGTTAAATGGCCGGGGGGTGGCTGGAGCCTCCAGGGTCCGTCTTACCCTGGCAGGAGAAGATGGAGGGATAACAGGAGTAGATTTGGCTTCAGGCTGGGAAAGAGGCTGTGGCACAGGCCGATGATGAGGGAGTGAATCAGTCAAACTCTGAGTTTCTGGTGGTTTTTCAGGTTCTATACCAGTTTCTGGTTTTAATGGTAATTTGTCCGATTGTCTAGGCTCCTCTTGTTCTAATGTGTGAACAGTCTCCTGCTCTGCACAGCTTGACTCTGGTGGTTCATGAAGTTCATTCTCTGCTTCTTCTTGAATTGGATTTTGGCTGTTGGGAGCAGGACCGTCTGGACACGAAGCCTGGGAAGAGGTCTCAAGGTCAAAGCTCTCGGCTATCACACAGGGAGCAGCCCCCATGTGGTGGGAGTCAATGGAGGACATCCGGCTGAAGATTCCTCTCCTTGTCTCGGCTGGTTCATGAATTTTAACTCTGTGAGCTCGCCTCACTGGCTCGCTCATGGCCCCTTTGTGGATGGCACCCTTGGCGGCTGGCCCTTGAGACAGAAAGGATAGATCCCCGTTCCTGCTGTCCTGAGAGATTGTATCCAGATCCTTGCGGAAATAGAGAGCACGTCCATCTTCCGAGGACTGGACGGAGAAGTCCAGAGACGTCTGCCGTGGAGGACCCTTCATGTGCTTCTGAGCTGCTTTCTTGATGTGTTTTCTGGCAGCTTGCACTGCATGAGAGGGTTTGTTCTGTTTGTAGAGGACACAGAAAGGTTATAAGATATACTTTTTTTTTATTAATCTGAAAGTAGATATGAATGTTAAGAATTTTGAAACTGCTCACCTTTCCTGATATATCATAGATTGCAACATGAACAAAAATGGATGCCTCTGACATCCCCTCAAGGTACACATGCCGATAACCTGCAAATTTAGCATAACAAATGTATTCATAATAAATTTTTTTTTAAGATTTTCGGATATATAATGTTTTGTAAAAATGACAAGTACTTGTTTTATGAACGGTTTTGTTTGAGACTTTTTCTTTGCTAGGTGCAGCAACTTCTTGCGGAGTCTTGTATAATTAATTGAACTTTTACTGAGAGCAAAGATCTTTCTATGTCATGTACCTGGCATCATACTGGTGAAAGCCACAGTCCTCTGTCCAATGAAATTTTGCCCAATGGGATCATGATCCCACACCTGGAAACGCACCAGTGCGATCTGTGGCATCTGAATATTGAAGACGAGGGTCTCCTCCCACATCGGGTTGAAACCTGAGTGACAATAGAAGAGAAGTTACATGGACTGAAAAGCACAAACTTGGTACGGCCTGACCTGAATTGTAGTGTGCACAGATACCGTTATCATCCACGACCCTGGTCTGCTGCTTGGAACAATCATTATTTAGACCGATGATCTCAACCTCTACAAAGGGATCAATAATCTGAAAGTTGTAAAAAAACATGCGGACGATTTTAGAGATACAAGTTTTTCAGAGTTCATAATAACCTTTCCATTTCTGATATTGTTGACCTCACCTCTCCTCTGTCCCCAAACATAGAGTCTTTAGGTTTGGGAAGTTGCTGTCCACTGATGATCTTGAGCACTAGCTGTGTCTTTCTGCGTCCCGGCAGAGGATCCTCCAACATGGGGTTGAAGGCAGCTGATCAAAACAAAAAGGTTCACACGTCTTTGCATAATGACAGCTGCCATTCACTCCTCACAAAACGCATCATACACATACCTTTGTGCATGCACTTAGGCTTCAGAATATAACCACAGTTTCCATTGGTTGAGAACTTGGCTCGGTTCAGTTCGAGCATGCGTCCCTCTGTTTGATAGTTCATCGCAACTAAAATCAAACAAACACAAACAAATGAAAAGCTGCAACAATAAAACACTGACATCTTGTTGTTGTTGTTTTTTTACTGAGGCTCTGTTATGGTCTCTTATGTTCTGACCCATATGGCATCCTGTATTCCAGTATGGTTGAGGGTTGAAGTTGCTGGAGTCCACTCTGTAGTTGGATGGGTAGACTCTGAGGAGCTGGCGCTGGTTGAAACGCACCAGCTCACCTGGCTTCAGCTGTAAGATCTGGTTCATCACAGTCTCATTGAGGGACGATACCTGCCAACTGTTCAAAAACGCTTCCAGAGACAAAACAGCATCAAGCATCCATTCTCAAAACTTACAATGAATAGCCTCATTTATTTATGATAAATATATGCAAACGAGTTGGATTTTCGCTTTAATTTCTTTTGTATTTACCTTGTGTTTCTATGTCGTGGACACGAACAGATTTCGTGTATTTGACCAGGTCGGACAGAGCTCGAGACAGCCTCATTGTTTTCCTCTTCCTGATGGAGCATTTACAGACACAAAGTATGTAAGTGTAACAAACTAAATAAGGAACATTAGATTTCTAAAGCATCTAAATTCAATGATTAATAGTCTTACTTTGGGTGGTAAACTATTTGGGTCCTTTCCCTGCTGCTGTCTGATTCTCCCTCAGACATTGACTTGTTTTTCACTCGAATTCCCTTTTTCCTCTGAAAAATACACATTTTATAGTCTAAATAGTAAGCTGTCAAAGGTATTATATGCATTATTATTTGTTTAATGATTAATTGGGAGGACGATCGTTAAAAAGCATTTGGAAATATTTGTCAACCTTTCGTTTGAAGCTCCTCATAATCGATCTGCCAAATCGTCTCTTCTTCTTATGTTGATCTTTAGAAGTAACACTATTGTCATCCTGGAACAGTCAAAGATAATATATTAGAAAGCCAACTAATCAATCAACCAACCGATGAACCCTCCCATCCACCCATCTACCCACCTATGTAGTTACCAAGCATCCATCCAACCAACAAACCAACCATTGAATCAATCAATCAATCAACCAACCCACCATCTACCTACCTTCCTGCCAACCAGACCGAACCCATCCAACCATCAACCCCAACCCAACCAACCTACAAACCATCCATCAGTCAATCCATGTTTCACTTGCCTGTGGGTCATCCTCATCTTCATCCTCTTCATCATCATCACCAGTGTCTTCATCAGACACATCACCTTCTTCCGCATCGGGGTCGAGGTTTGCCGCCAGCTTTTTCCCCTGAAAAAAGGAAACAATACAATTTTCAATTAATAGTCACTTAGTTCTTTTGTCTTGTTTGTAACTTGATAGAGAATATCACGTGTTGCTGTCAACAACTTGACCTTGACGAGAACTTTTCCTTTCAGTATCTCAGGGGAGGGCAGCTTCTTGCAGTCATGCACGTTGACTGTGGACAGGTCCAGTTTGTCCTGAAGCACTTCTCTCAGGTACTCAGCCATCTTTTTCTGCTGAGGCACAGTGCAGTGGTTCTCTATGGACAAGATCACTGGGTACCTGGGATAGAGGGTTGCGGGGGTGTTACTTGAATTACTGATGCTATTCACTGTTACAGGTTCTGAAACTCACTGTGATTTTGTGAAGGCATATTTGTCAATCGTTTCGATAACCTCTTTGAAGAGGATTTTTGATGTCAAGGTGTAACCATGGTGGATAATGGGCTCTCCATCGGGTCCATCCCAGCAGTCCACTAGAAGAGCAGAGAGAAATTGCATTACCTGGACTGTGAGGCCTCTGTTGAGATGAAGTGTTTCGTAATGATAGCTAAGCCTCTGCCTTTTCAGGCTCTTACCCTCCACACAGCGACAGCCTGCCTGGAGAACGTAGGCATACATTTCCACCCTGGACTGAGACAGTAGCTGGTCACCTGTCAGGTAGGTGTTGTGTGATGTGGAAATGAAGTAGTTACACAGAGGCTGTGTCATGTCCTGGTTCACCTGATTGTGCTCGGGGTTGAAGATGTCCCCTAAGGGACTCCGCATGTAGTTGGTGAAACCTGAAGTGAAAAAACACTTTCAGACCAATGGTTTTATTTGAGCCTTGATGTCATGTGATTTGATGCAAATGTGTGCATTCGGCATACCATCGATACCCAGTACCGTCCGCTGCAGGTTCTCAGGACATGGCTCAAACTTTGCCACTATGTCAACTAGATACTCTCTGGCCAGACCGCGCATCTGTGGAATAAAAAACATCAGAAATCATCTTCACTGATGCAATTAATCACTATTATATTTTTTTGCTCAGTTGTTGATACCTTTTGTTCATTTTCCAGGAAACGTGCAAGGTCGTGGAGATCCATGACTTCTTTCTGGTTGCTGTAGGAGATCATTATCAGATAGAGGTCTCTGCGTGTGGAAATCATCTTGTAGAACAAACAGAATTCTTCAAAGCCCAGAGAGCCTTGGTTGTCGTCTGTGTCTGCCTCCTGCAGATAGAGACAAAAGTGTTGAATCAGCCAGTCAACTCTCTCCGTATGTGTGATCTGATGTAAGCACCCTGCCAAAGAAAATACAGCACCCATCTGAAGGATGTATGTCTGTCAACATCAAACATGACAACGCTATCATCATCAGGAAGTGAGGATAGTGAGCTACAGAACTAAGAAAACATTGCAGTGCAGCTGAAACCGTCTGTTCAGCAGTGGTCATGTGGTCTTCCTGTGATACTCAGTCCTGCCAAAATACTGTCTATACATATTTTGATGCTGGCTCCATCTCAATTCTTTTGTCTTAACCATGCTAGCAGCTGAGTGTGTCTCTGTTATTGGGATTGTTGGTGTGATTGTCAGCCCACCTTGTTGCAGACTGAGATGCATTAAAAACTATGAATAAGAATGCCCTGGGATAGCACAGGTGTTTCTCAGTGAAGCATCGCAGCCTCAGAGAACTGTTTGCTTCTAAGTTTGTTAGCTTAGTTCTAAGTAAGCAGCTAAATCATGTAGCTTAATTATGTTTTGCTGGCATGCAGCCCCAGTGGTTAGGACATTAGTGAAACTAGATGACTAAAAAAGCAAACATTCAGAGGTAGCATCGCTGGTGGATATAAGTCTTACTTGAAACATCTCTTTAACTTTCTGTTTGGGTAAATTCACATTGAGTTTGTGGAGCAGCTGGTGAACTTCTCCGATGCTCAGGGTGCCGTCTCCGTTTTTGTCGGCCTCAGAGAAAGTCTGCTGTAGCCACGTGAGGCTGCAGTTAAGGAACAAGGATCATGATCTGGAAGGTTCACATGAGTTGACTATTCTTAACTTCCTGTATGATTAGTCCAGATGTTAAGTTCAGATTGTTTTTGTCATCACTTTTATGCTGATTGACCAGTTTAAAATGAATTGAGGGGTTTAAAACTCTTGACATTGAGAGATTGAACATGTGCCTGCTGGGTTGAAAAAAGGATATTGATCACGGGTTCGTTGCCGCCGGGCCAGACTGTCTTCGTCACTGATCCCAGCCATGAGGTATTTCAGCCCAGAGATCCAGGTGCGGGCCTCCTCTGCGCTGTTTGAGACCAGGTCCAGGGACTTCACTCGCTCCCCATAGTAAATACTGTAGCAGCAGTTTGGGTCGAAACGGTTGTCCGCGTACCTCCGGAAGATCTCTGATTTTTTTCCCTCACAGACTTCATGGATTGAATCAATAGTTACTGAAACGGAAGAAGGAAGTATGATCACTGATCTACAAACAGCTTAGTCAGAATTTAACGCAGCACACTTGTCAGTGGGGTTTGTGGGACACCATGAGGTTTCAAGGGTTATTCTCTACTAGGCAAAACAATTCTTGGACTGTGATATTTTGTAACGTTTCTCATATGAACTCGTTGAAATTCGAAACCTGCAGAAACCCTGTCAATGTTTTTATTTATATCTTCAAATATGGATGTGTGTATCTTTGTTAAAATATCCGGGATTATTAAAAAATATTTATTATGGATTATATACTTATATAGTTTAGGCATGCTTTGGCAAAATGATATTCCTTACATATTCATATGAAATGAAATCTTTACAACAAATAAGTCAAATCCGCTGCTGTTCAGCAAACTTTTTATAGCATCTTTTCCAATTAAGCATAAAAGGACAATTTTACTATTGTTACATTTATGAGCAAATACTGCTTTCAATATTTATTGAATATATTTTCAGTCAGAGGGATCTGAGTATTTGTTCATGCCTCTATGTTGGTGTCTCTCAAAATATAATGTGAGGTTAACGTGCAAGCTTAACCTGAACAGAGGGAAGGACCACACGATTCTGAAAACCCCACTGAGACAAGACACGGTTCAGTCTATTTATTCTTCCTCTAATCTTTGATACGCCTAATTGGTGGATAAGTGATAGTGATTTTACAGCATCTATTATCTCATCATGTGTTCAGTGCTAAAGAGTTTCCATCCACAAATTGCATACGGCCGAGTAATGACTATTTCGATGTTCAGCTCTTTGAATTCAGAGAGATGACGGCTCACTTTTGGCCTTGTCGTGTTTCCTGGACGGCCGCCATCGGATGCAGGACTTGTGCTCGTCCAGGTAGAAGAAGCGGACCAGACCTTTCTTCTTCCCCTTCAGTTTGGTCATCTGAGTGCCAGTCTGCATGGTGCACATACACCTCTCCACTGCGCGAGAGCAAAAGGAGAAATTTGTTATCAATGGTCAGTACAGTCAAATTCTAACCCAAATATCAGTTTAAGTTTTGAAATTGAGCATGTTTGTGTTTAATATTTTCCATTTAACGATTCAGTGATTAAACCAAAAATGGCATTACTGTTCTGTTGAGATAGTATGTGAGAAATTGCAGCGGACCTCCATGTGTTAGTAGCAGAGAGACATTATGACTAATTGAAAAACATCCATGAAGCAGCCGAGCCAAGTGGAGGTTTACCATGTAGCTCTTGTTTATGAGATTATAGGCTGCGTCACAAATGGATTTAAGGAGCTGTTAATGTGTTGATGATACGAGGCACAAGAGGGAAAAGACACACAGGCCTCAAATGATGATCGTCTGAAAACCCAAACCAATCAATTATCAGCCGCCTCGCAACGGTTTAAATTATATCTCCGCGTGGCTTTGTTGTAATCTGAAGGGTGCTTCAATGGTTATACAGCGTGTCAGATCCAACTATTTCATTCTAAGACCCAGGCCACCCGTCTTCAGTGTGAAGCGGTGCATTTGTTTTGTGTGCAGAGAGCAGGTAACCTTTGTTTGTAATCTGAAGCTCAGATACATGTGACGCAACCTGGCACATCATTCAGGCTAATCCTAAAGGATTGTCTACTCTCCATATGCCCATTATCTACTCACAGGCTTCCCAGCTCCCTTGCTTTTCTCTTCTGTTATAAATGGAAATGCCAAAATTTTGGCCATTTACAAGAGCATAACACAGTTAAAAATCCCAAATGACAGGTTGGGGTTTTATAATATCACAGTAATGTCATACGTTTAAAAAACCCTCTTCAGTTTGCAGCAGATTTTAATGATATTCTGCACTAATGTGAGTGTTTTCAGGCAAAATCATTTCACGAGTCAACAGTCTTACCTATTTGACCCAGCCTCCATTTAGGCTGTGCAACCATGCTGCCCCCGATCCAGAAGAACTCCTCTGCCAATCTAGATATGGACGCTTTCTGCCAGAGTTTTGGTGAGCTCATGATGGATGGGCTGGGGGAGTTCAAGTGGCTCGAGGCCTCTTTCCCCTGATGGCAGGAGGCCCTAGCCAGCGAGGGGGAGAACATCCCTGATGACAGAGATCCCAGGGACTGGAGGGTGGTCTTCTTGGGTGACATGGAGGACAGCGGAGAGCTGCCACTCAGTCCTGGAGACAGAGGGGCCATTCCTGGGTTGATGTTCATCCCTGAAGCGTAGATTTGAGTCCAACTATCCAGTCCCATTCACTCCACATGAACCCATCTTCCTCCTCATTCTGCTGGGCTCTTCAGAAAAAGGGAGTTCTCAGGACAGCGTCTTTGATGCAGCTTCTAAAGTCTCAGCATATCTACCAGGTAAAATCCTCCCACAAAGGATCAGGGAACAATATTCCCATTCTGAAGCTTCAGTCCTCATCGTCCTGTGCCCAGGGATCCAGCCATAGAGTCTTTTTTATATATTTCTCTCTTGCACAGTGAGAAGGTTTGCAGAGAGGAAGTGTGCAACATGTGTCAGTAAATCTTCCTCAAGCTGTAATCCCGGAGTGAGGCTTCAGCCCTGCTCTCATGGAGGGATTTCCACGCAACCAGTAAGCCTCTGAGAAACCAGAGAAGAAGAGGAATGGTTCATGAGTTAATTTAACTACACTTATAGCTGCCCCTATCATTATATGGTATATATATATAAATCATATTATTTGAATAAGCTGTTGTAGGGACAGACTGTATAAGGATTTACAGTATATCACACTGTTGCAAGTGATTAACAAGCAGGAAAAAATGAACTGTGTTCAACTGTATGCAAAGATCTCCCCCTAGAGGAAACTGAGAGACACACAGTACATGTACACATTCATCTACTGCATTTAAAAGAAGATCTACTGTTAATTAAAAAATATACAAGTAGATTTACTATCACTGGTATTTCAAGCTTTCTGTTTTAATTTAGTGCTATTACATGCATATATGAAAACCGAACTCTTCTGTTAGTCTTTCTGGTTCAAGATGAGACATGAGACAATGTACACATTTATTTTATTATATAAATTGATAGACAAACCCCCACTGAGGAAATGTTATCCTGTGTCATTGAAAATAGTTGAGTTATAGATTTGTTAAAATGTTCATTTAAAATGGAAATGCTCAAATGTTAACATATTCCCCCCATAGACTGAATTTATATATAAACATGACAGCTCCTAAACCAAAGTCCCACTGGTGGCTGGCTGCCAAGTCATAAACCGACCTCCTCCATATTAGCAGATGGGACATGGAACTAAAAAGTTAAATTGGTAAGAAATATGGTTTCTGTCCTTTTAGGTAGTTCCTATTACACTGATGTACATTGAGGTGCACGTTTTTCCCAGTAAGTTTGTTTTTGATTATTTATTTGATGCTGTAAAAACGAGGTGAAATGTGTCACGAGTTTGATGCCATGGCTCCATTCCTCCAATCACTACTGCACAGACTCCGGCTCCGTATGCGCAAGTTGTTGGTGTTAGCACAAAGGATTTTCATTTTCTGGATAGTGGGACAAATTTGAGACGCGTCGTCGATATTTGTTGGTCATAAATTTTCCTTCAAACAGAAAGGTCAACCTGCTGGTGGCACCGGAGGAAAGGTCAGATGATCAGCATAGTCCTTTGCATACCTGGTCACGTTTAATACCCTGGGGAACATGATGTCAGAATCGTTACTAAATATTATGAGAATCCATTCAATAATTGATGGAGCCTACATTGGAGCTCATGCTTTTGGCACGGCTTAAAACACAACCACAAATACGCACACACACACTGGTTCCATTGTGGTACAAAAGAAAAACACTCCTGAGAACCCTGTAGGATTGATTTAGATTTTAATGGGTATTATACAAGTTCTTCTAAGGAAAAACAAAAACATTGTAAGAGGCAAGTGAAACCTCACTTCCAAACCAAAACTACAACAGTATCAGCTAACAAAATGGATATTGCTATTACACTGTACCCAACAAATACTGAGCGAGGGTATCATAATGATAAGACATAAAAGTGTATCTTGTCTATATATATATTTATATATATATACGAGAGCACCTAAAGTTGAAACCACGAAAAGGTGTCGCTTCTACTCTATTTGAAGGGAGGTTGGAGGTGCAGAGAATTCAAATCCATTATTCAGTTTTTGGTCTGTGGTGTAATATATACTCTATAATTCATCAAATAATAAAGATTCTTCTCAAATAAACAAAATCAAGGGAGAAATTATAATCTGTTTCAAATCTACAAACTCTACTGATAGGTCAAGTTCGTGACTATATTTATGGTTTACCACCCATTCTGGTAAATGCCCTGTGATTGCAATGATATTCAGGGATACGACATTGAAATTGCAAATCCAAATATAGTCTCTTTTTGGTTTCAAGTAAGAGCAAGAAATAATATTCATAATCATTTTAAGTCTGGAGCAAGCAAACATACCAGCAAATATCTTATTTACAATATCATTGTATGTACATCAGAGGATACTGAGGGAAAGTATGCTTAAATTCCAAGTTCATGTTAACTTGGGATTTAAAAAAAAAAAGTAACAGGGAGTACAATGCACAACGCAAGGTTCTTTTCTTTAAAAAGTGCAATTCCTTTTCTTAAAGTAAAAAAATATATATCCATATTTTGTATATATGTAGAAATGTTGTTCATATAAACAGCATTTGTTGATTTAAGAGCCTAAAACCAGTGACTAAAAATGAATGCTTTCTGTTAATAGGCAGCAATTTATTATAGAATATAAATTATTTTACAATACTCAATAGAAAATCAGAAGTACCGCATTTCAACAAATACAGGCAGCCGTCCAAGTTTTTTTCTTTTCTTTTAGAAGGGCCTCTGTAGACTTATCTGCACTAATTTGGGCAAGAATTTTAACTATTAATCACATGATTTGGTTGCAAAAAACATTACTGGAAAAAAAACAATGTTCAAAGAACAAATAAAAGTTGCGTCATAATATTAAAAAGTAACACTTCCATAAAATATCTAAAGCATAAAACAGTGGTGGACCTGAAGGCAGCCCACGTAACCTCCAATACTTCAGGTTTATAAAATACAAAAGGTAGACAAGCTCGTATACACGCGTACATGTTTGAATATGGATGGTTTTTTCTTGCCTGTGGAATAACAGTGCTGCGCAAGCAATATTTCTTAAAAAGTACATCCTCTACACAGTTATAAAAAGCAAGCGGATATTAAAAGTAAATAGTGGTAAACTGGTCTCTTGTTTCCAGTGGTCTGCAATGACACCTTTGAGTGTACCAATATTCTGTGGCACCGAGAGTTTCGTCATCTGATCGTGTTTCACCAGGCGCAACTTGTTCCTTCCCTTCATATTCAAGTAGTGTTATGTGGCTATATTTGCACATCGTAGGATAGCTTATACCAAAATAGAGTCCGTGGACAGCGTCAGGTGTCTGACGTCACTGGAGAGATGTGTTCATCGCTGAAGAAGTCTTTCTAATGCTCGACAACATGCGGAGACATCATGCTACTTTCCAGTTCATTTCATTATATTCATATATTGTCATAATAATATCATGTAATATCATATCATATTATATATGACAGATTTTTTTTTCCTCTTACAAAACTGCCACTGTCGAGTCTCTTTTCAATAACAGGAGGTGCAATAAAGTCCATTAATCATACTCCTTTTGTTTTGAGTCCTTATCTCCAGGTCTGAATGTGCAACTTTAGGATCCGTTGGTGAGTTGTGCGCTCTGTCTGTGTTTATCTGTGTTTGGGTCGCTGGGGTCTCCGGGGGGGCTGCCGTCGGCCTGCAGCGCCAGCTGGATTCGCAGGTCTTTAACTACGCTCTCCAGGCTCTGCCGAGCTTCCATCTCCTGCTGGAGCTCCTGCCTCAGCTGCTCGCGGTCCGATTCTGCCTGCTGGAGCTGCACTTGAAGCTCTTCAATCTGCGAAGCACAACAGACAGCAGTTAGAGTAAATGAAACACATGTGCAGGATGTGATCCATAATCTGTTTAAGGTCAGGCATCTTGCAGACGTCTCACCTGAGTGGAGTACTTGACCCGGAGACGCTCTGCCTCACAGCCTTTGTCACAGACTCGCAGCTGCCTCTCCCTCTCCAGCTCTCCCTTCAGCCGCTCACACGACTCCTCTGCATCCCTCATCTTCCTCTCCCAATCCACATGAAGGCGTTCGATCTCCTTCCGCAGGTTGCGCTTGGCTTCAATGGCCTCACGAAGGCGTCCTTTCTTAGCCACCCTCACAAACTCTAATTCCTGTGAGAAACATCGGAATAATGTCATGTTTGAGACGCTGACATTCATGAACAGATCACAGTACTTCACAGGAGCAGGGCTGTCTTACCTGTTGTAGGCTGCGTTTAGCCTGCACAGCAACTGCCATCTTTTCCTCCTGCTTCACTCTCATCTTGACAATCTCCTGTAGCAGCTTCTCACGAGCTTCTTTGCTGTCCAGGCCTGCGTACAGCATCTGTCTCAGGGAGTCCATGTCTGGGCAAACAGGCCCTGACAGCCAGACAGGTCCCTCCTGAGCTCGAGGGACACTCTGAGGGGTGAGAGTCTGACACACGCTGGTACAGGCTGATGGAGGAGAAGCCAGGGAGGCGGGTGGCACTGGATCTAGGGAGATAAAGAGATTTTATATTAGAAAATGTGTCAAATGTGTTAGAATGTTGTGATAATGTGGGTGCTTTTTTTGTTCTTATTTTCAGCTAAATGTTGCGACCATTTATCCATTATATTTACCTCTCTACTTTATTTATAAATCCTTTCAAGCTCTGCCCACTTTTACAATAGTTTTTACAACGCTTCATCCATGTGTGTGGATATAGCTATATTTTATTTCATCAAATTCGTATTTATTTCAAATGGGTTCTGCTACTCTGCCTTTACGCCCCATTTTTTAAAGCCTCATAACAGCAAAAATCTAAAATTCTATTTTTTCTTGCACTTCTTCCATTGGACACCTGGTGGCGTATTTGCACAGGAGTCACCCCCAGACCAGCTCTGCCATGGCTCATTTCCAGTGGGGATCATGCGTGATAAAAGTTGTAACTGTAAAATATGTGTGTTATAAAGGCCGACCTCTGTGAGGGATAGATTCTTTCAGTTTTTATTCCCTGTGAGAGGTGGCACTCACGATCATCGCAGTCGTCCACATCAATCTCTCCATCGGTGTCCATGCTGTCAGCTTGTTTGCAGGGACTGGAAGGGGACGGTTTTGCTGCAGGCTGTACGTCTCCATTATGCAGCTCCTGTGGCGGCCTGGAAATGGCTGTCAGTCCCCTGCCAGGAGCGTGGCTCTCCCTGGGATGGACCAGGGGAGCGAGTGTCGGATTAGGATCCGTCAAAGCCTCCTGATTCTTAGAGTACGACCTATGGAAGCAGTGGAGGTGGATTAAAAACATTTCACTCTACTGAGTTCAGATATTATGTCTGTACATGTGAAACTGTTATAGCTTTCAGATGACTCACCTCTCCACCTCGTTCTGAGAGGCTGGTTTCTCTTTCTCTGCAGCTTTCGGAGACCAGGGGCGGAAAGCAGAGGGCCTCTGTTTCAGTTGGACTTGTTTCAGATCCTGGAACAACAAATGAAACATCAAGCTCGGATCAACCCACAATTAACTACCTCTGGAATCTTTACATTAGATGTGATCTCTTCAGTTAACAAGAATGAAACATGAGGTCACATATAGACGAGTCCACGCAATTCACCTTGTGTGCAGACTTGGACAGGGACTGTAACCAGTCGGGTTTCCTGTCTTTTTCTGCTGATGGAGATTGCAATTTGTCGAGTTTGGACCTCTTGGCTGCGACTGGGCTGGGAGACTGTGGGAAGAGGAGAGAGAATAGATGGTTAATCATCATCATCCTCTGCAGAGATAAAGTGCAGATATTACATCACGGAGCACTGTGGAGATTTCAAGAGCCCACAACTTCTAAAAATGATCCTGTGTGACTGTAAATGGTATCATTCATAAGCAACGCGTGGATTTGGCAGAACATGAGTGTTGCCAGAAATGATTTCTTTTGTTTTTTCTACTCAGCCTTATTTCATATTTGCAGGACAAGAGCACAGAGTCACAGTGAGGTGGAAAACAGAGGAAAAAGAAAACAGTGGAGAAGTCACAGGGAGGGAAGGAGGATATAAAAGATGTGTCTGTGTAAGCGTTCAGTCTCTGAGCTTGGCAAGTCCCTGTGTGTGTGTGTGTGTATGTGTGTGTGTGTGTGTGTTAGTGTGCGCACAGGGCTTTGAGCTGAGCAGACACTCAAGCTGGTCTGGCTGGCAGCCAGTAGGGCTACATTGCTCCCTGCCAGGCAGAAGAGGCGCCGTCAGGTGGAGCAGATCGACTCCCAGAACCACAGAAATATTGCGATATAGAAGCAGACGGCGGTGGACAGAGATGGAGACGAAGTAAAGTAATTGCCCTCCGATCTGACAGACAATCACGTTGCAGTGTGCAGAGAGGGATGCATGTTAATGCAGGGCTGCAGATGCATGAGGCAGACTGTGCATCAGGGAGGGACACTTCTGCCTCAAAACACGGAGTCTCAGGAGCTTCTTTCTCGTATATTTTAAATTGTCTGTGTGTGTGAGAGACAAGCTCCAGGGTCGTGTGTTGAGATAGCTAACCTCCTCAGCCCTCAGGTCTGCACTTGTCAGACAGGGGATATGTTTACCTAGGCAGGCGCAGAGGCCAGCGCAGACCTGCCTGCCTCGCTCTTACTCACTGCTATGACATTCTGCCTTCAGGAGAGGCAAACACTCGCCTCTCCTCGCCTGCATGTGCGATTCAAGACAAATGATTTCTCTGTGTACTTTCGAAATCCTCAATGGAAACACTCCTGCAGGGTTGCATGTCGTTGTGAGAGCTTAATCGTTGTGTACAGTAATCACCTCAAGATGGAAATGACAAACCTCATTTAGCATTAAGCGAGAAGCCTGGTCGGTAATGAATCATGTCTCACAGCTTTTTTCTTTTTTTTTTACAGAAATCCAGATGCTGTGTGAATGTGAGTGCGTGTGCGTGTGTGTGTGTGTTTGTGTTTGCGTGCAGCAATGTGTGGGTGTTGTGTGGGTAGGCGAGGGGGCTGTGGGTGTAGACCTGCATATGTGTATCTGGTACAGTGTGTTACTCAGGTCTGGCACCACAGATCTGAAACCACAGAAACTGAGGTCGGCTGCAGTTCCGAAAAAAGTGTATTTCAATAGTCAACTGTTGAAAGAGCTTTAATAATGAAAGCAGGAGCTTTAACGGTAATGATGACAAAGTGTTCAGGTCATTTATCAGGCAAAATAATATATTCTGTGGTTTGATGTTTTAAAGTTTTAACAGTTTAAATTGTTATATGCAGGTTTTTTTTGGAACATTAATGAAACAGAACAAATCATCTGATGGGAAATAGTGAAGTTTATGGCATTTTATGGACTAAACCATAAATTGAGTGCCGACCCCCCACAGGTTACTGCAAAAAAAATATTCCTTTGACTGCTTAAAATACTTTTATGCAGTTAAAAGTAGTTAGCCCCCTCACACTCATTATTGAAGTGTTCTTTCACTGCCATCTTAACACTTATCCATTTCTTTAAGCTCCAGAGTTGGTAATTATTATAACTAATTATTTTTGTGTCCATGTCTTTATTTATGCTTTTCACTCAAAACAGCTGCCAGCTGGAAATAAAAAAATAATGCTATGGAGCTGTGAGCTTGAACCAAAACAGGAAAACCAGAGGTAAACCGAGCTAAAGAGTTTCATAAAGAGAAGAAGAGCTGCAGATTCTCCCTTTTTCACAATGTCAGGATGTTTCCACATTATCACTTTATACATTATAATAATAAAATATATATTTTATTATAATAATGTATATAATAAAATATATATTTTATTATTATAGCCAACATTTGACTTAATACACATTTAACTAAATAAATCAGATTTCTAAGGTTATGTTTGTTTGATTTGATCATTAGGTCAATCAATTGCTATGAATAATGATAATTTGCACTGCTATATTGAAGAATTAAAAGTGCTGTTGAACCGCAGGCTGTGTAGCTTCAGGTGTAAGTGCTGTGTTTGTCTGGACGCTCCCCTCACATCTCCCTGACTCACAAATGTCTCTACCTGTCTAACCAGTCACCGCATTAAACACGCCCATCCATGCACAGCACAACTACTGTTTGCTTTAGCTACCGTCTCCTAACCCCAGACCTCCCGCTGACTGCGTGTGCGGCTCAGCGGCGGTGACTCGACCCCTCACCTGCCTGACTCAAGGCCAGTGGTTTCCTAAGAAACTGCTGCTCTGGTGTAATCAGACTCTGTAATTACTGACGTGACTGTTGTTTTCCCGACAAAGGATGTCGCTCCGTCTGCTGCTATTTCTACGCTGAGGTCTGCAGCTCCAGGAAGGCTACGAGTGCTAGACATAATAGAGTCAGAAAACAGACACTCCCAGACACCACAAGGGACCTGCTGGCTAAATCTGACACTGACCTCACAGGAGAGCAGCCGCACAGGCTTTACTCACCACCACATCATAGACATAGCATGGCCACAGAGTCATAACACCCTCCTCACACATTCTACTGCCTAGCAGGTCCCATTGAGCCAGATGATAGGACAACCCCCCCCCCCCCCCCCACTCTCTCACTCCCTCACTCACTCTCTGCAAGAGTCTATCTCTCCCTGGTAAGAGTGGGAGGCTTCGTCGGAGGAGTTTGCTTTGGCTGCGTCCCCTGTGGGAACTGAGTCTTGAGTGGGAGGGGGGTGGGCCAGGGGGAGCGGGACCACAGAGGAAGCACTGAGCTGAAGGAATGTATACTTGAAGGCCAAGTACAGCCTCCCCTTTAAGACTCCATTCAAGCATTGCCCTTTTCATCTCGCTATTGTATGATATTTCTTTGAGGCCCTGTAATGAGGGAGCGTTTCAAAGCAAACCTGTAGGCTAAATACTGTCTAATAGCGGCCGGGCAGGAGTAGACCTGCTTTATTTTTTAATTAGTGCAACATAATGGCATGGTAATACCAGGATAAGCCCCAGCTATTTTCATGCTGGCATGGCAGATATTCACAGAGACACATAGGGCACATGGGAAACATATCAATATCTATTCCAAGAGCGCGGCGTTTGACCTGCTCGAAGAATAATGTGTCGATATATTTCTAACTGGAGCGTGATGAGCGCTGAACTGTTATTTCCCTTGAACGATGAGCAAATGAACGATATTTGATCATTGATCAGTGATTACACCAGAACTCACTCTGCAGAGATTAGTTAACAAATGCTTGTAGAGAAAAAAAAATTCTTATCACTAAATTCTGACCGGTTTAATGAGCCTAGTTTTTGATGTAACATTCTCTGACGCATAAACTGTGAACGCTGTTGATAGGGACTCTTTTTTCAGTTTGCCGCTGCCGCCAGACACAGATAAGCAGGAGCCCCGGTAGAAGACAGAGAAGGTTGAAGAGGAGGAAGTGTGGGAAAGTGGATAGATGAAGAGGGGAAGAGGAGGCTGATTGAAAAGCGCTGAAGGATCAGAGGCTGACCAGGTATCAGACTTGACAGGTGGTAAGTTGTGTGGTTAGGGTGAGGCCCTTATTCCTCCTAAAGTAAAGTTTATGCATTGTGTTGTTTTTCTTCTCCAGATCTGCCAAGATGGTTATTTTTCCCGCTGCACTTTTTGTGTGTTAGTTTGCAGGATTACGTTAAAACGATTACACGGATTGCCACAACACTTGTTGGAAGGATGCTTCGTGGATCAGGAAAGAAGCCATTACATTTTGGTGAAAACATTGCGAGAAAAAGCGTTTTTATCAACGTTTTCATTGAATTTATGGATCTTGATGAGAAAATTCTGGCATGTTTAAGAGTTTGATATTTATGCACATGTACAAATGGTACAGGTTGGTCCTTGGTGGAGATGTGGTTTGTCTTTATTTTTAGTTTATCACAGGATGATCTAGAATCTCTCTAATCTCTCTGTCACTGCAGGTAGAAAAGGGGAACAAGGTCGCTGGTTAATTACCTTGCTACATTTACCGTTCTACACACTTTCTTTCTAACCTGTCTGACCACTGTACGCTGCAGTTTCTCACCCTGTTGGTCTTCTTCGCTGAAATGTTTGTGCACAATACTAAAATCTCGCCAAAATAAAGAAAACAGATTTTCTTAACTAGTCAGGAAAGCTATATGTTTCTCTGTTTACACTCTCAATGCTAAGCAACGCTAATTGGCTGCTTGTTTTAGCTTCATATTCACTGTACAAATATGTGAGAGCAAGCAAATGAAAATGTAAAATGTTGAACTATTCTATTAATATCTTCAGCTCTGTTCATGTAATGTGGAAACGTTGGCGAGTCTTTAAATGGTTCATGTCTGTCACACAGGAAAGACAATGACGGTGAAACCTGCAGAATCCGTTGGCTGCTAAATCTTTTGAATAAATAATACAAAATTATAATAATAATACAACCAGCGAGAAACAAAACATGGGGCAGCACTTATCTGCTGAGACAAAAATAGTTTCCCCCGCTGAACTTCCTCGGGCAACAGTCATACAATACCAACGCATGCTGCATGACAGCATGGCATTAAGAAAAGTGCACAGCAACAAGACACAACAGTTTCAGATTACGACCTCCTTTTCCCTCCTAAACCCCTAAATGTAATCCCCAGATCGACATGTGCTTAGTGGGGCGCTGTCTCACTCAAGGGCACACCAACTGGCACGGCTCGCTCGGCCGACGGCCTTAGTTGGAAGTGAGAGAATACTAGTTGGAGTAATCTGATCCCCGCGGTTCGGTGTGGACGGTCGCAGGGATGCCTCGAGCTCTCTATTCAACTCTCACCGCGCGAATCGTACGACTGTCCCCTGATTTATATAAAGCCCCGTGGTCACCTCGTAACAGCTGGGGGGAAATTATTGGTGTCTGCCCAGAATACCCCTGAAACTCCATCCCTGCTCCGCATAGATGCAGCTCAAGCTCCCATTTCCCCTCCGTAAATCTTCGCTTAATTTATCCACGTCTCCTCCTAATATATTCTGTCTCCGCCGTGTCCAGTTTGAGGATATACTGTTTGTGTAGCTGAACTCCGCCATGACAGCGCGGACACTCAAAGGGAGCTGCGGGTCCTGGCATAAGGTTGGCATTACAGCAAGGCTTATTGGATTGTCCTAATTGTCTTTAGGATTGAGACTTAATGAGGTCTGAGGTGGACGCAGGATGAGCTGCTGTCCCTAAAGGTAGAAAATAACCCATCAGGTCCACACGGCTTGACACTTATAGCCGCGAGGCAGGAGAGCGGAGCATTAAAGCAGTGCTCTCCAGTTGTCCACCATTCACAGAGTGAGACGTGTGTGGAAATGTATTGATCTCCTGACCTCAGTGGAACCAGTTGGGGTCATTTCTACACAACTCCATTAACATATGTTGGTCTGACTTTATGGTGTCATTCGGTTCCTCCATATTGTACAGTTACAGTGTGGAGAAACATGGATCTCCACTCAGATTTATTTTTGGTGGAGTATTTCCTGTTCGGGGGCCAGAGGATACAGAGTGTCATATGCTGTACAGATTGTGGAGCCATCTGAGGTTGATGGTTTTGAGATCTTACGAATAAACTTGAATTAACTTGAGTGTAAAAGTTGCAATAAATTAAAGAAACAATCAGTAAAAAGATCAGTATATTAATGGGTTTTAGTTGATGTCCCTGTAATGAATATAGTTCCAATAATCACTTTCCTTTAGCTCTGTTATGGTCTCTACCATTCAATATTCCTCTATAACTGTTCTTTTATATTTCAGTATATTGTTGTTAACTTTGTCTTTCTGCTGTTTGGTGTTAAGCAAGTACTGTCAGTGTATTTTTAGAGTTTTTTTGAAAACCTTAAAGTGGTCGAAGATTAGATGGAACTGAAAACTGTTTCAAAGCTCCATAGAGTCTGGTAATGCCTATCGTTGGTTTCATCATAATAATCCACATCTTTCACATTTGAATTTATAATTAGATGTTGATAGAAAGAAGTAATAAAAAGTAATGTTTTACACTGACTTATAATACACACCCTGATTTGAAATTTTATTACAGTATTCATGTTAAATAATTGCTTTTAACAGATTGTGGCCTGGGGCTCATATAGAGACAAGACTGATATGTTTAAATATAATCTATTTTTGTTTTGAAGACATAATGCACATTATTCACTTCGTTCAGTACAATGATACAAGTCATCCAACGTGAATGAAACTATTAAGACACAATAAAGTAATCTGTTGCTGACACATGTTTCATTTGTAGTTTCCTAAACATGAAAAAACTTGCTCATGACTCAAGTTGAACTGCCTGCCGGTGCATGAAAAGAGCACTTCGTTGGCGAGAGCAAACAAAAAGGAAGATTATTGTACAACCGTGCAGCGGGAAATGAATTCCAACTCAGGTCCAAACATGGCAGCCATAACAACAGCAAGACATGCCCGGCCGCCCGCACAGCCTGCCTGCCTGCCTGCCTCTCATTCAGTGTGTTGATAGTAGAGTCCCAAGCACTCCTTTCCCTCAGAGGATGACCTCACGGTGAAAAAGGGCTCATAAGTTATTTCAGCAGACATGGAAACCCTAAACTAAAAGACATGAGCGAGACTAGAAACAGATGTCCCTGCAGATTACACATTATTAGCATGAGCATGTTTGGTATGGTTGTGAAACAAAGTAATCTTAGGAAATGAAACATGCTCTGCGACTGGTGTATTTATAGATGTACATAGCGCCAAATTCAGCAGATAGTTGTCTGAGCCCCCTGCTGCACTATTGGAATAAGAGAATTAAACATTACATTGCAAAATCTGACGGAAGACAAAAGGATGTGGAACACACACACACAATGTGTTTATGCTTCTGTTCACATTTAGCACACTTATAATGTAGGAGCAGCTGCAGTGCTAACCAGGAGGCCGGAGGGGATGAAGGTTAACAAGAAAGAGAGAGAGCGAGAGAGAGAGAGAGAGATGACATATTTATAGGATTTCATTTAGTTCTCATGAAGTGCTAACATTAATTTTAGTACTCGAAACACATTCACGCAACTTTCAAGAACATCATAAATAAATAAAAAGAAATCGTCTGAGATATTGTGAGGAAATTCAATTTATAAGCCAATTGCCTCTCTTGCTTTTGTTGAGGGTAAGACTAACGTGCCTTGTTTTTGGCTTAGAGTCAAACAAATGAAATATTTAGTTATGTAAATGCGGCTGTTTTTCTCATCTCCTATTCACCAGCATGTATTGATCGAAGAACGGCCGTGACCAGATGGTTTCAGCTGCAACGCCACTGGAATACTCTGCCGTGATTCGGATTGTCTACGTGCCCTTGAGCTGAATTAAGGGACGAGCTATGAGAAGGTATTTTTCAGAGCCTCTAAAATGGTTTCCAGACCAGGCGTGTTCGAGAATCCTCCCCACACCTAAAATAGAGAGAGTGTTGCTCCAAAATTACAAACCAATTAGCAATTTTTAAAACTCTATCAAGTATGGTACAGCGGTCACTGCAGAACGTTTGATGCCGTTTCTGTGGCTGTATCCTGACTTCCATAGTTGTGTGCGTGCCTTCACAGAACTTGATCTCTGTTGTGCAGCAGTGCCAACACCATCTTTGCCATGCAAGCTTAATCCCTAGGCATTACACTGACCCTCATCTGAGTTTCTGCTGGTAATGCATTTGGGTATTTTTTTTAAAAAAGGTCTGTAACTCATGATAAAACGATGATAAAACGTTCAATGTTATTATAATTCACATTGGCTTTTTAAGACAATACTCAAGGTTTTAAAAAGGCATCTGTATGATTCCTAATGTGTAGATTAGAATTTACAGCTCTCGATTGAACACAGTAGCTCTTGCACCCACCAGCAGTGACAGCTTATTTGTTGTCTAAAATAATCAAGGATGTGATTTCTAAATATAAAAAGAACGAAGCTCAGTTTGCCTTGATGATATTAACAAGGACGCACAACAAAGATGTTTGTAATTTTGGCTTAATTTGAACAATAATTCTGGGTAAGTACAGAAGGGTTTTGAAATAGATGGGCGTATTTCCCAACAAAAAGAAATATCTAGGTTGAGGTCTTTTCTCTTTTTCCAAGAAGTGGAGCGAACCAAAGGTTCACGATAGAGGAATTGCAAAATATTTAAGCCTTTTAATAGAGCTCTTTTAAATGGAATTCCAGTGATTTAGTATTGGACATTCATCAAGGATAGGAGGACTTCCTCAGGTCAAATTAAAAGATGAATGGTTGACATGGAAGCAGAAGAGGCCAAAATCCTGACTTTTAGTCCCCAAGCTTCAAAATGCTAGATCCTATACATTTCCCATGTTTCTCGCCCTTTAAGTGTGTAAATGCCCTGATTTTTCAAATGTAATGGGCCATAATGAGATTATGTTTAATGTCTCATCATGATGCTTTTCTTGAGACCATTAGGACGTTACACGGATTTCAGAAACTGAAAAGTATCTTCCATGAAAAGTAAAAAGACCTTTTTTTTGGTAGTGGCTCGTACTAAAATAGATCCAGTAATAAACGAATACAAGGTTGAGGAGTGTTGAAAATCTGTGGGTTTGTATTTGCAGGGGAATAAAAGAGACAACTTAAAATCGGTGGTTTCTTTCTGATAAATACAAAAAGAAAAGCTCTGTCCCTTCCCGGGCAGTCCGACGTGTTCCCAAGCTTCTCTCTCATCAGTGGACGGATGTCGCCAGGCTGAAAACCTTGGTTGGTCACTGATAAGCACACCCCCGCCCGTACACACCCCCGCCCGTACGCGTGTGTGCGCCGCCATTCTCGCCGTTAGCACGCTACCCCTCTGCTCTATAACAAGACAGTAAGTCCAATGTCTGACTGGCTGAGTTTTAATCCCGCAGATTAATACTAATGCCACGGGAAAGAAGGCGGAAAGACGATTAAAATGTCACTGGATAACCTCTCCACAACCCAAACAGTAACAGCTCCAAATACACAGACCATTATATCACCCGCAGTACCTGGTACTGGATGACTCCTCTGCGTCTCCCTCGCAGGGCAGAGAGACGGTGAAGGAGTCAGGGCAGGAGGAGGCTTTAGGGAGGGGAGGGAGAGCAACTCGCACGCAGACTGTTTGGTTGCAACAGGGAAGGATCACTGGGTCTAGACCTCCAGTGTCCGAGAGATTGACGGGCCAGATGGACGGTCAGAGCTCCATGTTAACTACTAAGTACAGGCGGATAAAACTGTTCACCATTGTCCTTAATGAATCCTGAGAAACAATTTGTATGTAATGTTTTTAAATCAGTAATAAAAAAAAACTCTCGTGATATTGGACCTTTTTCCTGCTCTTAGTTAAAATTAATAAAGTGATATGAAATTCCTGTTCGTTGATGAGGATCAGTTGATCCTCAGAGGGGTTATGTCTTGTCGCCATGTCGCAATTAATTATTATTCTCATCATCTATTTATCTGCCAATTATTTTCTCAATAAATAAATTGACGGATCGGTTAATTGGATTGAGGTCTATTATAATATATTGCTCACTAACACTGAGTTTCATTAGACGCCATCATTAAAATGTAATCGCAGAAATGTTCTTAATCGACACAGTAACACGCCGCTAATTTAAGCCATGAACAAATCAGCATGATTTTTTGGTAAAGCACTTCACCGTTCAGCTGAGCTGGGGTCTGTGCCACCGTGGCTTCATGGTAAGCTGAGCCCCATGACCACGTGCCCCACCCCGAGCAGCCAGTGGAGACGAGGGCAGGTGGCAGGTTTATTTGGAAAGATGAAAATGGGATAAATACCAGAGGTTAAGAGGTGTGAGGGGAAGGGACGGGAGCAGAGGGGGGAATTTAGGGGAGGGGGCCATAAAAGCTGTGAGGGGGTGAGGTGAAGTTAGGGTCACTGCTCACAGGGTCCCATGTGATGTCATTTCACCAACGCCGTGCCGAGTAACCGCTCGGGAGCTAATTGGTTGAAGCGAGGTAATAAATCCTGCTGAAATTTATAGATCCCGCTCCGATAGCATTCTGCTGAAATGCTGCCTTCATGGTCTCCAGGTTAGAAGACCCAATCTGCAGCCCTTTTGTTTGTCTGACCACTCAAACAATGACATACTATTAAGTGCTGCAGATTCACGGCGTCGAAAGAATTAGCTTTGAACTTCGAATTTAGCGCATAACCTTGAGAGAGAGGGTCAGACCTTTTTTTATACGTCGCCATTATATATCACATATTTTTCTCACACTTAACAGCATCCACCAGAGAGCTGCACTATTTGAAAAGTGCAAATGGGCCAATGCAGAAAACATTGAGAGTAAAGCGCTCATAATAAAGAGCGGTGAGGAGCCTTGACGTGGATGAAAGGAGAAAAAAATGAAGAAAGCCAGTGGGTTTTTAAGTGTTTCAACCAATTAACTGTCGACACATTTTCTAAACTACACTGGGAGTTGTCTCCTCTGCAACCGTTCGCCTCTCTCTGGCAGAGTGACGGTCGGACTCAAACGTACGGGGGCCTCACAGCTCGAGTATGTGTATACAGTAATATCTGACAGAGATCAAATAGCATTTCACTTGTTTCCACTTGTTCGAGGAATTGTCTGTAAGGGAAATAGGGGGATAAAACACCCACAACATCCGCTCCTAAGATCACACATTCCATCCTTAAACACTGGTTTTGTTTCCCTCCTCCGTTAGGAAAACATATCTGCTTACAGAAGTAATTAGGTGAGAGGGCTCGCGCCTCACAGCTTCCATAAAATGAATACGAGCACTCTAAAATGGCGAGCTGAAACGGGCGGGGGGGTGGATCGCAGCACCTCATGAATTCTGCAATTTGCCGTCTGTTTCTTGACTCTGAAATTTTCTTGGAAATGTCTTTTCCTGGATGATGTTATTGCACAAGAGCCTGTGTTTTTCTCCATGGCAACCACATAACAGTAGAGCCCAGCTAAGCTCTGACTCAACAAACAGAACTCCACAAAATACCCATTGCAGCGCCAGGGTTTCCCCCCCCCCCCTCGCCCAGCTTTCCTGCAAACGCTGCCCGGGAATGGCCTTAAAACACAGGCCGAATTATCACATTGACCGTGAATGAAGACACATGCAGGGATTAATCAGGGCACATGCTGCATGTGACATGCTACGGAAGATATGTGCGAGGGAAACAGCCATGCCCCCCCCCCCCCCGAGCCTCAGGTGCTGCATGCGTTCAGGCTTTTCGTGGGCCAGAACCACGACACGTTGAGTACAGTAGGACAGGGCAGCAGCTGGGTACTGTTAACCTGACGGAGCCTTGCTTAAAGCAACAGCAGGTTCAGAACAAATACACCGGACGGAGCGTTACGTAAAAGTCTGTCACTCTCTTGGTGGGCTGAGCTGGAAGGACGCAGGCGCTGTGTGGCTCTAATGTAGCCACTAAAGGGAAAGGCAGGCCAGAGATTAGTGTTGCAGGCAGGCACAGGCCTGAGAACAGGGCATCATGTGTACAACTGTGAAACGTCCATGGCTTTTACCCAAAAAGCAATTCTCTAGGCCGGACACAGACAACATAACCTACATGAAAGTAATTATACAGAGTGTTGCCAAAAATGCAAAACTAGCTTGTTCTAAAAATACGATTAAAACTCTTTCTTTCTACTCTGATGTTTTAAGAAGGCACCTTTTTTTTTTTATTCATGGCTGCCGCTCACTGTAAAGACAAAGTTACTGGAAGCGGACTGAGAGTCGTTGACGTGCTCCCACCACCTGTCCTTGAATCATACTCATCACCTAGCACGCCAGCAGAGGATTTAGTTCACCGCTTTCTCATTGGTGAACCGTCAACCGTCTTGTCTTGACTAGTTAAGGCCATTCCTAAGAAAACAGGACATGTCTGCGAAACTGTAACTTAAGACGGCAGCGAGCTCGGCTGCAGTTTCAGCTGCTGTCGAGCAGCTGTACGGCCATTAGCATGTGTGGCTCATGCTCTCAGCCTTTCAAAGGCTTTCAGAGGCTTCAACTTTGCTAAAACACAGAATCAAACAAAATGATCCTTTATTTGTTGCATATAAGGTCACTGCAAAGGAGCATGGGAGGCTGCCAACTTCTCTCTTTGCCTCTCCCGCACTCCCCGTCTACCTCGTAGTGAGCACAGAGGAGTATGCCACAGGGAGGGGAGGTCCTACACAGGAACTCAATAATAACTTTCAGCAGTCTAGCCAGGAGGCTGGAAGCCCAGACTGCGGCTGTTCCCTCCTGTCTTTGTTCCTCCCTCTGCGCGGCCCCACGCTCCTCCCTTCGCCCCCCTCCTCCTGCTGGCCTGTGTCTGCTCCACAGGACTGATGCATTCTGCAGACAGGCCAGCGCTCTTAAAGAGACACAGGCCACATTTTTATCCCCTGAATCACTGCAGTGGACGGAACCACTAAAGCAAGAGAACAGTCCCTCATTCCCAGCCTCTCAATCAGGGGCCAACGCTTCACTTTCACCTTCTTTTCTTTACGCCTGCGATGCTGACAAGATGCAAAATGTGAGGGAATAAACAGGCCGAAGAAATTTGAGAGGCTCTCAGTGGGTCTCTTTCACTGCGGCTACTTTTGAAGGTGCCTTTGATGCTTTCTTCAAAGTTTGTCAAAAGCAATCAATGCTCTAGCATTATGAGTTCATTTTATCCCATTGACACGATCAATTTTGGAGACACTCCAATAATCTAATAATATGTATGTAGATTGTACTGTGGTGTTGGACTCTCAGAAAATTGAGGGGCGAGGGGGGGGGGGGGGGGGGGGGGTAGGTGCACAGAGCATGAGAGACCTAACAGTGTGTGACTGAGCAGGCCCATGTTGAGCTCTATACCACAGCAAGGAAATGATTAAAAATTTAATAGAGTTGAGTGACACAGAAACCTACGAGGGCGTGCCTGCCAAACACACACTCGTTCTTTCTGCTCTCAGCACTTTTCTTCTCTTCATACACAAAGTGTGTGAAGCGGCCGAGGGTCTGAAAATCCAGCCCCAAAACTGGCAAGAGATCAAAGTCAATATAAATAATTCACACAAAAAATATATTGACTTTCACTCGTACTTTTCAATTTAAGGGTTCATATTGCATACATCAATACAAATAATGTTGTTTCGCACGATTGAAGTTGGTATTACAAAGCTCTGCATCCTTTGATTAGCTAAATATCTTGAAGGGGCTAAAGGGTTAACACATCTCAGCTGCAGAATAACAAAAGATGAAATCTCTACGGGAGGTATCAGTGCCAAAGTCAGCAAAGCAGCACAGTCCTCTGCAATGATAACCCCATTCTGGAAAACCTATAAGGCCGGGCCTCCAGCGTCAGATGGATCAGGCCGCTCCAGCTTGGGCTCTTAAAAAAAGGGAGAATTCTTCCAGCAGTACATAACTGAGATTCTCAGGAGTGTCTTCATCTCTGAAAACTCCATTGACAATCTCACCGGGCTCTAACTCCAGTATTTTCATGGCCTAACAATATTGTTATTCCCACTTCAGTCATTCGTGCACACGAAATAAAGTCGCCACCCGACTGGATGGGGCTGTTTCTGGACAAAAAGATATCTGCAGTCGCACACAGAAAAACTTTGGTGCAGAGGGTGACACATACCCAAGCAACACCAAGCCATTGAATCACCAGTGTTTATGCAGCCACATAATTCTGCACCATCTGTAGGACTCAGGTCTGATTTTCTGCATAGCCTAACAAGCTTGTCGGCTTGACACACACACACACACGCGCTGAGGTACATTCTTCTGAAACACTTTTAAAAAATACAGCAAGCTCATAAAATCAAAAGGAGGATCTCTGGACCGGAATACATCTTTATTCAGGGCAGTGCTAACAGTTTCACAGTGACGTCCGCTCCTTTGCCCTCGAACTCTGAACCAACCGTCACCTCCCTCACCTTACAAGGCAGATGCAGGGTGAAAAAAAGGCAATGAACTTCTGACCTGTCATTCAGACTGTGGAGGAAGCTTTGCAGCTCGGGGGCAACCAGAGTCCACCATCCACTCTGTCTCTCTTCCCCTCAGTGTCTCACCCTGCCATCCCATAAACCCCCACTAAAAAACCTCTTGCTCCCCCTTTTATGGCTGCCAGATGGCGGGGAGGCCTCCTTGCCTCTGGACTTGCCTCTCCAGTCTAGTAAAACCAGTTGACCTCAGCAACATAAAAACTGCTATTTATGAAAAGGCTTGGAACAAAACACACAAACATCCTGCCACGGAAACAATCAAATGCCATCTCATCTCCCAAAGAGCCCTTTTACAAGATGAGAGCCGGACAGCAGAGATGGCCGTGGAAGAAGTGCACCCCTGCGCTGAGGCAGTGTTGAAGTCCAGATGTGGCGCGACTACACCCAGGTACAATTTTCTTTTTCTGTGTAAAAAGGGGTTTTTATTTGCGTGCCTTGGGTGTGAGCGCAGCACTTTGGCAGCGTCCAAATTTCTCCCTGAGAAACGGAAAAGCAAAACAAACAGAGCCGTCTGCATTCAGGTCGAAGCTGAACCGCAGAACCACAGTCTGGCCTGCGGTTCACAACATTCTGTTCCAGCACTGACTTCACCTAAAACAAACACTCTCAAGACCCGTTCACCTCAGCCAGAGGGAGAGGAATCCGAGAAAAAGAAGTTTAGATCTGAACTCCATTAACAAATCCCCCTGTCTCACTCTGCGACTTCTGTGAGCTATGTTTTCATCGAGTGCTGCGCGAAATCTTTTCACTCAGTTGTCACTTGTGTGGGAGTTGTGCCCTTTGACGGCATTGCTCGGGCTGAGTCCAAGTTTTAGGAGGGTGCAGAGTCGGGTGGGAAACGGGGTTAAAAGGCCACGGATTGCCTACTCATAACAGAGTAGTCCAAATCAATGGCTTCCTTTTACGACAAATCAATTAAAGTGATTATCTGCTCTTCCTATAACAACTTTCTTACCCTCTGCTCACTTCAGATGCCCCTCCTCTTTTTTTTTTTCTTTCTTTATTTGTTCTACCGGTTTATGTCCTGCAATTCAACCTGACCTCCAGGCAACCCTTGACATGGCTACCTAAGCCATTAGGGTAGCTGTGACTATGGGTTATTAGTGTGATAAAAGTTTACTGTGCCTCCAGCCAATCTGCGCGGCTGCTGTTTAACGCCTCGGAGGAACAAGTCTATGAGACCCTTCACGCAGCAGATTGGCCATCAGGGCATTTGGTCAGTGGGGCAACGCACAGATACACCACAGAGTGAAACATTTAATCCAGGCAAGTGACAGAAGCAGCAAAGACAAGAGTAAGAAACACTTGGAAACGCAGACGACATCCAAGTCAAGGAATGATGAATTAAACCGGAGCATCCCCTGAGCGTTGGCTTTGTGGAAATATGTAGACAAGAGGGCTTTGGGGGGTGCTGGCTGTCTGTGCTATGTTTTCTCCTGTGCAGCAGAAGTTGTGGGCAGCCGAGCTAACTGCAGCCTCAGCACTTCTCTCCATATTCTCCAGTTTCAAGCCAAGAGAGAGAACAAAGGCGGGGAGCCGAGCTGCTGCAGAGGTAATGAGGACAGAGGCATGCAGCACAGGAGTGTGTGCCCTCAATAACGCGTGTACTGCTGCAGTCTATGATGGAGTCCTGTTGGACGGCGGGAATAAAAATCCATGCAGCTGCTCCGAGCAGCCGTGCACTCTGCCTGCAGTCAGTCCACAGACAGCAGTGACTGACTGACTACAGGCCAACCCCTTTTTACACTGCAGCTCTGTCTACCACAAAATGGAAACCACAGTGTGACTGGAATTCGCTCGGAGACACACTGACATCTACGGAGTGGGACAGAGAAACTCCTTTAAAAACTGTTCATTCCATAGAGATACTCCAGCAACACATTATCGGACAGTGGAAAACATGTTTTTAGCTCTGTGGTTTCATGACATTACCGGAATAAAGAGATAGTAACAAGCAAAGAGAGACAAGGTTACTTTAAAGAGCAGTCAACGCGACAGAAGAAATAATTCACATGAAGCTGATACTAATCGTGCACCGTCAGGAAAATCCAGCAGTATGTGTCAGATGGCAGAGCTGAGTTTTCACAAATGACACAAGCACAGATTCCTGACAATGACAAACACTGCAAGCTGTGGTGTGAGGCGTTTGAAGAAGAATGGCGCAGCGGGGAACGGAACTGAGGAAGTCCACATTATTGCTAAGGGAGAATCCCAATTAAGCTCGAGGACACACCCTTTATATCCAAAGCATCTGCTGCTGCAGAGTCTGTACCCGACTTTCCAGCTCCCCGGCTGGAATAAAAAATTGGATTAAGACGGAAAAGCATGTGATGGGAAGAATTTCGTCAATAAAACTTGGACCAGAGAAACAAAAACGCTGAAAGGAGAAGCATGTCTTGCAGAGTTTGGTTTTCATTATAAGTCCAAACAATGCTTGGTCGTCTAATTTGAATGCGTCATGAATGACATGTTCTTCCTTCTCCGCTGCTCTTGCAGGCTGAGCTCCATCTTGTAACGGAAAACATCTAAAACAATGCGCTACAGAACAAAACATTAACATGTATGAAAAAAAAACACACTTGATTATAGTAGTTCTGCGTCCAACGGGTAATGAAAGTATTGCAACACTATTTACCCCTAATGTCTTTAATTTGGAAGTTGGATACATTCCACAGAAAGGCTGTTTTGGCAGCTCTTGGCTGTAAAGCTGTGTCAGTGCTGGTCCATGCCAGCCCCACCCCATTAAGGCCGAACCCTGTACATCATGTGTTTCCACTTTACCGATAGGGTGGAAATGACCTCAACGCAGTAAAAGATGACAGGGGTGCTAGCGCTGTTCACCAGATGTGAGCGGAGAGAGAGAAAACGAGGAGGAGGAGGAAGGGGAGAGAAAACCATTCGCCTGAAGAATTTACTGCAAACCCCCGAGGAGCCCTGTGATTGAGGGTTCAAGTCGAGCTCCAGAGGTTCCTGGTGTATCTCAGTGGCACTCAGGGAGCACATACCCTCCTGTCCCGGCCAGACATGCACACACGTGTACATGCAGCCATGCATTTGAACAAACACACACACATTCATACGTCCTCCAAAAAATCCCCACTGTCATTCCACTGCACCTGCTGGCAACACAAAAGCCACTTCCTCCCACTGTGTCCGGCCAAGCCCCTTTATCCCATTTAGCACAGCCTGCACCACAACAAAGGCAGAGAAATTAGGGAGCGACGTTGATGATAGAGCGACTAATCTCTTTGGAGGGACTCATTATACCAGCAGACTGTACAGTTCAGCAGCTGAAAGGGCTGAATTAAATATGGACATGCAGAGATGGCCATCTTTGTGAAGATGAGTGCACCAACAATGGCCTGTTCTTACCTCTGGAATAATTCATACATTCCATATGGGACAGATGCCAGCGACCAGACCATCATCTCTGTATCTGATTCAACACGATCAACTGATCCTAGGTCACCAGTGAATTGCTTATCCTGTGTTTGTTTGTGTTGTGGCCAGTTAAAACTGTCAGGTAATCTTCATATTTTCTCTAAGCTGCTTAGGTTAAAGGGCTTGATCAGCTCGTCAAAGGTCACATGATCTGACACTAAAACACTGACTCCTGTGCAGCAGATTAAGGCTGCCAAAAGGAGAGGTGATTACTTGTTTTTGTTGATAATCTGAAAAGCAGCTTGACGTTTTTCAAGATGATGTGTGTGTGCTAGCTCGTCTCTTGACACCGGCCATATACTGCTTAAGACACAGGGCTTATAATAGTCCCCTCATTATAGGATAAAGGGTGGGCCTGCTCTATTTCAGGCCACGGCTGTCTGTGTCTGCGCTCGTCGACTGGATGGAAATAAAGCCAGACGCCTGTCAATGCCCCGAGCGCAGGGAGGCAGGTGGCCCCGCTGGGCAGCCGGCACAGCGAGCACAGTGCGGGGCAACCCTGTGACTATTGGACACCTGCAAGAAAAGAGGGCGTGTAGAGGAAGGGGGAGTGAGGAGAGAGGTGTCCTCAGCATGTGAGCCACTGTGGCCCATCTGCACGCCTGTCTCTGTGAATGTGGCCCCCGCTGTATCGATACAGACAGGAAGAGAGAGAGCAGGGCGGGGCAAGCGGCTGACTCCTCGCTGAGATGCATTTGCAGAGGAACGGCGTCGTCTGTTTTTTTTAATGAGGTAGTGAACAAGAAGAACAAGGTCAACGATGGAGGGAAGGTTCCACCTGACCAGATGATGCTGTGGCGGAGAGGGACCATGACAGATCCTGGGGTGACTGTAATACTGAATAAATAACTGCCCCCCCATCACCTCGCTGCAAAAGAGTCTGCCAGGACAGCTGTGCTGAATTCATTTGATACGGGTGCCTGCTGACAATGCTGCATTGCTCCATCTCCGCAAGAAAGCATGTCGAGCTGGTCTGAAGAGCACACGGGGGCTCGCAGCTTTTCAACCGACACTGAACTGATTGTTCTGCCTTTCAAACCCCAAGCTCTGACCCCTTCCAAAAACTCAGAGAGATTAACAGCGCTGTGGTGTTTGTGAGCCTATAGAATATGTGCAGAGGGCCAGAGACGGAAAGAAAACAAACATGGTGCTCTAAGATCAGATTTTAAGATGCAATGTCCTGGCGGCACTCAGCCGACACATGAGATGATAGGCAGCTATAGAGACGCAACGGCAAAACAGGAGGGAGCCGAAAATGTGGATCCCACTCATTTGTTCACTTAGGGGGCTCTTGAAACGAGGCGGGTGATGGAGCCTGGTTATGAGGTCATCCTGACAAAGACGCACAATCCATTTATCTATCTATCTATCTATTCGTCTGTCTATCTATCTATCTTATAATAAAAAGATAGACAGTGATTTTTAATCTCTTCCAAAAGTTAGACAAGCAGCCCTCACACCCCTGGAACAACACAGTGATACATGTGCAGCGTATGTAGGCCAGTCTGAATACAGACTGATAGAGCATGTGCTCACTACAGTGGAGGTGGAGATCTAAGTATAATGCAGTGTGGGGGGAGTGCAATACGAGATGGAGGAGGAAGAGGAGGAGAGCCTGTGTCTGCGTCTGTGTGCGTGAGTTTGTGTGTGTGTGTGTGTGTGTGTGTGTGTGTGTGTGTGTGTGTGTGTGTGTGTGTGTGTCTGTGTGTGTCCTACATCGTTGAGGAGGTGTCAAACGGAGGAGGTGAGTGATGGTGGTGGTGCAGAGGAGGTGTCAGACAAGGAGGTCTCAGTGATGGAGAGGCGAGCTTTATACAGTGCTGACCTGTGGGAGAAGTGTGTCTGTGTGTGTGTGTGTGTGTGTGTGTGTGTGTGTGTGTGTGTGTGTGATGCAGAGTGGAGGAGGAGTTGGAGAGAGGAAAGCAGAAGCAGCAGGAGGTGGAGGAGGAGGAAGAGAGACTCGTCGAGTCACAGCGTGGAGGTCACAATGAAAGAGGATGGGCAGTGAATGGAGGATGGTGAGGTCTCGGGTCTCTGTGCTGATACTTAGAGGTCTAAGAACTGTGTGTGTGTGTGTGTGTGTGTGTGTGTGTGTGTGTGTGTGTGCATGCTTGTGAGCCTGTGTGTGTTCTGGCGCGCTTCTTTGAGCCCACCAGCCAGAGAGCATGAAGTTCTTATTTAGCACAGGAAGAGCAGGTCTGCTTAGCAACCAGAGCCACCCTCCAATCACAAGCATACGGAGCAGGCTCCAACGGAGAGTGAGTCCTTCCTGAACAAGCGTGGACTCTGACAGAGGCCTCGAAATTACACACATACTGTACACCCCCCCCCCCCCCCCACACACACACACACACACCTGCCAACTCCGACAATTGCACACAGAACACGTCTGCGATGCCAAATGTTTCTCCGGGATCGACTTCCAGGGTTCCCTGTCACCAGACAGACATTCACACCCCTGTGCGTCTCCCGTGTTTCACCGTCTTCTGAACTCGGCGGAGAATTCAAAGTTAATCTAAACCATCCTAATCCTATAATAAATTATGCATATCCCGAAGAGCACGGGAGTCTTGTAAATCCCTAAAACATTCGTTCTCCTTTTTTTTTTTCTTCACACACAGCCACACACAGCACTTGCTAAGCGACTTGGCAACGCACCAGTTGAGCAAGTGAGCTGATAGCAGCTCCGATTGTGATCTGCTGGCGATCGAAACAGGAGGTACGGACACGATTTGGACCAAATGCTGTCTGAACACTGAGCAGTCTGTTTGGTTTAGCTCTGTGAGCTAATCCTCCTGATAGCTTTGGAGGTGGTCGGTGGGCGGATTGTAGGCGAGAGCAGCGTGCCGATTTGTCATATGGCACCAGCAGGACCTACTTCTGCTCTGGCTGGTGCTCCATTAGCACATCTCCAATGTGGTCTAGCATAGCTTAGAGCTCTAGGTCATAGAGAGGGAAGGATTCAACAGGATACATTGTGCGATTCTGTGCGCGTGTTCAGCCTCTAAAGTCTCATCAGAAAAGCACTTGATTTGGTTTGTGCAATTGCTCTGTTGGTTTCTCCACGTAACATGCAACATGCGCTCTGCAGTATATCTAATTCATGCTCTAATTAGAAAATTCCAGAGGGACTGGTTATAAATTGTGAATACGCTCCGAGTGGGCCAGAGGAGGAGGAAGAAGCGAGGCCGCGGCTGACGTTGAGTCTACGTTCGATTCCTGAAGAAGACGTACAAAGACGATGACGCTTCTGATGTGCACTGTGGTCTCTGCATTCCAGGAGTTATGTAGGATTATCAGAGTTTAAACCCCCACCACCCCTCCGACTGCAGCAGATTAGTAGCTCAGCCAGCAGCAGATGCAGACTTCAGGATTTCCTGTCTCTGCACCAGATGGGCCTGACTCTTAATCACAGAGCTGGAAATCAGGAGGTGATCGAGGAGGAATTGATGATGATGGTGGAATAACACTAACCCAATACAGGCATCTGCTCTGCCACTAACGAACCGAGCGACTGGCTGACTGGCTGACTGGCTGGCTGGGTTGTTGACTGGCTTGTTGAGTGCAGTCGCAGCCAGAGCTCATCTCCTCCCTGGTCTCATCATCACTGATCAGCACTAATCATCCTCCTCCCTCAGTTATACAAGCTACACAAGGTCTTTCACACATTAGCACTGTGCAGCGTCATGGAGGTTCAGAGACGAACAGTGCAAAACCTGATTCAAATGATCGGACATAGAACCAGGTACTACTTCAGTTGTCGAGGTTGCAATATCAAGTTTTTTTCATACTTATTGTAAATATGTAAAACTTTAAATGAATGGCTGCATGAAGTAAAGTCCTAACATCGTTTCTGCACAACTCAATTTTGTATAAATCAGTATCCTAGTACTTTTCAAAATAAATGTTTATAACGACATATAATTGTGTTTCATAGTGTATTTCATTACACCCCCATTTTGTTCTCGCTATTTCATTCAACATTTTCCAGGGAGATATGATGTGATAACAATCAGCACAATATATTTTTCTGATATCGACATGAATCAAAATATAAAAAATGTAAAGATAATTAAACTGATATTAAAAGCAGTTAACTTTATCCCATTATATATTGCCTTCGACCAAACTCTTAATGTGTCAAACTAAATTTCAATTCCTACTTTAGATTGATTTTTATAAAACGTACTTTTCATTAATGTGGTCAGCAGAAACTTTGAAAGTTCATCTTGTCATTATACGATTCTGCTGAATCAATAAAACACATTATTAACCAATAACATCAGAGTATTATCCTCTCTCTCTCTCTCTCAGACATGCAGACACCACTGCAGGCTCCTGTCTGTCTTGAGCCCACAGCAAGGAAACCAGTGACATGGCAAACTCCCAAGCGTGGATTTCCCACCCTGGGAGAGGCTGGAGGTTACAGTCCTATCCACACAGCACCTAAGAGAAACAAGGGCCCAACAAAGAGAAATGGCTGCACTTCACAGCCCCTGAAAGGGCGGCCCTCAGACAAAGGAGGCGGCAGGTCTTTAGCACACATCACCCATGACAGAACCCCAGCTGACACCCTTTTAACATGGGGTCACCTCTGCCAGAATGGAGGCCACAACCCCTGGGAGCTTCTGACACCCCTTTGCCCCGCTCCGGCCAAGAGGCTCCGTCCAGTCAGTGCTGAGACAAGGTGATGGTCTTTTATGTGGCTGGAGGGGAGGGGATGGGCTCAGGCAAAATGCTCTCAGAAGAATGATGATTCCCAGAGAGAACGACAAGAAGAAGTAGATGAATTACAGCAAACTACCAAAAACATGAATTTCCAGCACCTGGAGCAATATAACATAAAATATGCTCAATGCTTTGCTCAACCTGACCCAAATGAGACTGACTCAGTGCTTATCTGAGCGTTGTGGGTGTGTCGGGTCTTAGCTGGCTGGGTCAACGCTGGGCAGACAGGCCCATCAAGGACCAGAGACATGCACCACGTCAGCTTTCATGGTTTCCCAGAGGTCAGCAGACAGATGGGAATGGAAATGAGCCTGCAGAGAGCTCATTTTAATCTGGCTCGCACAGCTGATCCAGTCATTACACTCGCCTGTTTACATGCAAACCTACTCGTATACACTTGCTGTATATAAATACGCCCCCACACAAGCATATATACACACACCCTCTGCATAGGAAGAGAACGCGGCGCGGAGATATTTTTCATTAATTCATTCTATCACTGTTAATATCAGCTAATAACCAAAAGCACACAACCTTTCGCCCTTTGACACACACTTGATTGGTTTGCTGCAGGTCGGAGGCAAATTTCATCAAGTGAGGAGAACAATGGGATGAGAAAGAGCATAAATTGGCCTCAGTTGAATGGCTTTAATATCCATTCCATTAAGGAGAGCCCACACAGTCCTCCAGAGCCCCGTTTCACTCTCCACTCAGTCAGATGACTGATCGCATTGCGCTCACGTCTTAGGTTTTTTTTTTTTTTTCCATATAGTTAATGCTCAGAAGTATTTGACTTTGGCTTAAGAAAACAAGTTTTTGCAATTCCAATCCTCTTTCTCAAAGATTTTCATGCTAATCAGAAAGTTAACATTTGAATTATAACACGCAAGGTTCAGCACAGTGGAGCGAGTCATTTGAATTTCAAAATTCAGGGTTTCTATTAAATGTACATTTCTCCCTTTTTGGTTAATGGTGTCTGTTGTTCAAATCATCCAAAGATAGAAGATAAACAGCAGGAATAAAAACGATTGGGTTTTATCAGAAGGTCACATTTGAGTTAGGGGTTGGTTATCTGTCCACTGTATATCCCTGCATCCTTTATCAGACTACCATCTGGCCAGTGGACTGCACACAAGGGCCTATGATTGGACGGTGTGAAAAGAATGGGGGAAGGCTGGGTCAGTGTCTTTGGGGGAGGTCAGGGGTTACGGCCCTTTGACGACACATGTCAAGGCCTGGCTCAAACAGCCTGCGTCTCCTGAATGAAAGAGTCTGCCCTCATCTGCACATTAGGCAAAGGGCTAAATGACCAAATGCTGGGTTTGATGCAGAACAGAAACAAAAGGTGCACCGGTCTCACTCCCTCCTCTGATCCGGCCCTTGCTTTAGTGAGGAGGAGTCTGCGGTTTAAAATAAAATGACTGGTTATGAAGGGTTACCACTTCTACATCCAGAGTTAAGCGATTACAACTGGGATCGATCCAAATCCCACTCAGATCTCTTCAGAAAAATCAACTTTGAAAACTAGCTCCTAATAAAACAAAAGCTCCATTAACACTAATCATCTCAGCATCTCCTCGATGGGCCGCACTCGGACCCCCAGGTAGAGCAGAATGAGGTGGGAGTCTAGACGGATGACACAGGCAGGAGGAGGTAACCTTTGAGGCTCTGTCTTATTAATAAAACACTCTTACATCAGAGGGAGGCTGAGGCGGACTGATAACATTGAGTTTTTTGTTTCGTGGGTAAGCTGAGCCAGAGCGCGTTCTGCGAGCCCCCGTCCGGCCTTTCAGCAGCTTGGCCTGTCAGCCTGATGTATGGGGAGAGCGCTGGTGTGCAGCTCCCTGAGGACCAGGCCTGTCTGCTAACTGGGACACGACTGACAGTGAACCACAGCAAACACGCACGGGCCCCCTCCACCACCGCATCCGGCCCCACTCCCCCCATGATGCTCAGGACAATGTGTGTATCACACACACACACGCTCACGCTCGAAGGCTGTCAGCGCAGGGCTCACCATCCTTGAGAAAAAGATCTAACATGAAGGAGGGCCTGCGAGAAATTAACCACAGGTGCCCGTCGTTTTCAGTGCAGACAGTTATTTTGGGACTTTTTATCAGGAGTCTGCATCCAATTCATGAGGAAACCTGATATAAATCAACTTGAGAGGCCTTCCGGGGCTCAGCATGAATGTCTCTTGACTGAAAACAAAAAACACAGAAGATGCAACCCCACAGCTCTTCTCACGCTGACCACCTTCTTCTGGTGCTTGAAGATTCTTTCAAGGAAGAGAGTACCGAGGTCTTCCCTGTGACACATCTTCTGGCTGCGGCTCCTGGTGGAGCAGCACCATGGTGATGCGCACAGTGATGTCCAGTCATTAGCAGAGTCCCACACAACAGCTGCTCTGTGACGGAGGAACAGCCACCTCTGCTCCTGGCCCCTTTGTCCATGTACTAAACAACTCTGACCCACGCAGGAGAGCCTGGAAGGCAAAAACATATCTTCTCCTGTCCAGGCCCGGACACACACACACACACACACACACCCCCACACACACGCGCACACATTTCCATATCCCAAACCTCATTAAACTCTTATCCCCCTTCCCCACCGCGTGTCACCATAATGGGCTCCCCCTGCCCCCTCTCCCCTCTCACTCTAATAAAATATATCATCGGGACTCCATTTATCATAATGCAGATGCCCTTGGCTAACCCTGGGGGGTTGGAGGTGGTGGTAGTGGGGGGGGGTTGGAGGATGGGTATGGGTGCTCAGGGTTGTCAGCTGATGCTTGGAGGCTTCGCTGTCACCTTTTCTCAGACATATATGAGGTGAGTGTGTGTTTATAAGGTGTTTCACTGTGCAGGAGTAGAGCGGGACATACTCAGAAAGATGTGATGTGACATGTGATTTGCATTATCTGTTCTGTCCCCCCTAATAACACTGGCCACACTTGCACAAGATACAAGCTGCAAACAATCAATCAGAGCAGACAGAGACCAGGTCTAATGAGGAGGAGCCCCCCCCCCATCCCAGAAATGAATGTTAATGAATGCAGTTGTTGTTGGGAGGCTTGGGGCTGTTAGAAAATCCACATGTAGCAATACAAACAAAATCTAATTTGACATTCCTGGAAGAGTGATGGTTAATAACGAGGTGAAGTAGACTTACTCTGCAGTATTTACTGGACAGCTTGCGCGTCACATCATATTTTCCTTTTGCCTCTTTAAGCAGCTGCTCCAGGTGACTCTTCTCCTCTTTGCCGCTGTAGTCCGGGTCCAGGAGCATATAGGCCCGCCAGTTGGCCGAGTCGAACCCCCAGTGGACTGTCCGGTTCTCGAGTCTCTTGTGACTGTGCACCACAAACTTGTGAGGGGGGAACATGAGTCTGCAGTCCATGCACTGGACGCAGGCTGCACTCGGGCCGGTGTACAGCTCCGGGACGAACAAGCCCTTGCAGCGGCCGAAACACTCGTGGTAGACCTTGAAGCTCCGCTCGGTGCGCTCCAGCTCCAGGGAGCCGAACTCCTTGTTGCAGTGAGGCGGGTACGAGCCGCCGTAGATGAGCGCGTTGCACAGGCGCTCGGCATCCGTCTGCGTGATCAGCCCGCAGGACGGGGCCGAGAAGGGCAGGATCCCCACCACTTTGAGGATCTCCAGCTGGTCCGCCGTGCACCGGGAGCAGTAGATGTGCAGGTCGTCGCACACCGAGTTGATCTGCTGGAGCGAGAAGTCTCTCAGGACGCTGTTGAGGATCTGGGGCAGGCACAGCCGCTTCTCGCCGCCCACCACGAAGCAGGAGATGGGCTCCCGCTCCAGCACCGTCTCGCACCTCTCCGTGGAGCGGTCGGACGGGATGAAAAGTGGACCGGACATCACCGGAGGCGTCTGCGGCGGCATGGTGAGCATCATCTCGGCGGATTCGACATCTTTGCCGAAGAGCGAGTCCTGGTGCCACCGGGCGGAGAACGCGGCCGGTCCGCCGAGCGAGCGCCTGGAACTCAGATGAAACTGCTTGAGAGTTTGCTGAAGTCCGGGATGGGGCTGGAAGCTGGTGCCCTCCATGTTGTAGCCGCTCACGAACCGGAGTTCAAAAACTCAAAATGAAAGATGGATTCGACTTCTCGGATCGGGCGTCCTCAGCATCCGGCCACACGCTCAACAACAAGCATTTCCATGTCACCGGAGAAGCTTCCCAGCGCGTCCATTCAGAAAAACCCGAGGGCTGCTGAATTCACGTGAACCAGTTCCTGTCGCCGGGCGGAGCTGAAGTCGGCAACTCCCGAGATTCGAAAAAGTCGTGTTATCCAACGCGCAATAGCGTGTTTCCGTGCGCCCGTGCGGTTTTACGCACTCCAAAATGTGCGCCCGGAATACGGCTCGTCTGCTCAGTCTGGCGTACTCTCAGTCCGTCTCCCCCCCTCTCTCTCTCTCTCTCTCTCTCCTTCTCGCTCTCTCTTCCTCTCTCTCTCTCTCTCGCTCGCCCTCTCTGTTTGTTTGTGTCTGGTTCAGTCATTGAATCCCAGCCAGGAATGTGACTGACTCCCCGGGCTGGCTCTTCCCTCCGCCAGCTGGTCCTCCCTCTGCTACATGGCAGCTGCACATAGAAAAAAAGGAAAAGAAAAAAAGAAAAAAAAAATCCCTCTGAAACCGAGGCGAGGGTGGAGATTAGGAAAATATAGTTGATGCTGGAAATATAAAAATAAACTTTCGCGACTTCAAATGTTTCGCCTCGGCCTTGAAAGAATCAGCACTTTTGCCTTTATTCAGCAGAAAGCTCACTTTTGCCTGAACGCGTGAATTTAAAACGAGATGATTAAATATTCTGCTGAAGGTCAAACTGGAAACAGGGGAAACGAGCGATGGAAAGAAATGTTTCATGCGCACAGACAGGAGCCAGAGGTCAACATGTCCTGTACTTCACAGAATTCTGAAAGAAAGAGTGCTTTTACTTTGTAACATTTCATATGCTTCATAAGAATTTACACACAAAATAAATAAGTTCAATATGTAATTTAACACCAAATTAACATCTTGATTGAACTTCGACTTGCACAATGCATATACATATATATTGTGTAATGCACTTTATATTTATGTTATACATTTGTCTGCTAATACTTGTACTAGAACATTTTTCATTAACATTCAGTACAGGACTTTTATTTGTAAACTATTTTATTGGTACACAAGTAAAATATCTGTATACTTCCTCCATCAATGGAAACGTGATGACAGTGTTTTTAGTGTTAATAAAGGTACATGCACATCTACTTGAAATAATTCTGTAATATCGCCTCTGATCCGATCGATTCATGTTTTAATGCTGATACCCTTTTCTTTCTTCTTTATATTGAGCCCACTTCCATATGTGCATTAAATTCAACCCATATGTATATGGAAATTTAAAATAACCTCCAGGTATACATGTATTTTACTGTGCAAGGCGCACTTCAGATGTGATTAGCATCAACCCACAGCCACATTATTTTATGGGTCAAACCTGAACCATGGTTTTCTTTTTTACTTAGAAAAAATAGACTCCCACCAAACCGCAACATGAAGTTAAAATAACAGCAGAGTAAAAAGAGTAAAATACAGTAAAATGCATTTGCCACTGGAGGTTTTACTATACATGAGGGTTGAATGGCATTTAAAATCTGAAACAAATTAAAAACCACTGTTGTAGTTATATAAACCCTATACAATAAATTAAATTATGATGGGAAGACTGGTAGTCATCAAGACGCCTGTTCTTACTCTTCACATTCTTCTTTATATCCATATCGTCTCCCCTTATACATATCAGCAGTAATGGTACAACTATTATATTCTCATTTATTCTTATTATAATAAAGAACCCACTCAGTTCAAATACAAAAGATCTGGAGCAAAGTTTCAACTCACATAAGTCTTTTACCCTTTTTAACCACTAGGGGTCACTAACTTTCAGTCAACGACTATTAAGACGACATGGAAATAGATGCAAAGGTGTAGAGACAAATTGGGACTAAACTATTTGAATACATGGAGAGTTCGTCACGGTGCCACAATACAAAGAACAAAGCAGGAATCTACAGTTAGATTTTATTAACTGAAAGTATAAAGACAACATCTCTCTCTCTGATAATAAGCCGCTCTCTTGAGCAGGCAAATAAAAAATAAATCATCAGAAAATGCAGCAATAATTTATTTGTGTGTTTGAATGGCAGTGATGGTGATTTAATCTGTATTTAATAGAGCAATTTGTTGTGACCGTACATTGCATTGATGAAAAATGGTCTACTGAATAATTACAATTTAAGTTATGTAGTTTGACATTTTGCAAAAAAAAATAAAAGCTGGACATGATCCTGGAGGAAAGAGAAAAACACTTATTCAAAGGGATTTCAACATTTAAAGTATTTAAAATCTCGAAGCAACGCACATTTAATACCACAGCCCGTACTAAAATAATCAGTAGTTTACTTCTGGTTTTACTGTTCCATATAATATTTTTCTTCTCATGATATCTGTATCTACAAAGGTAATTAGAACAAGTTCCTTTTAAACAAGACAGTTTAAACAAACAACAACAAACATTTATAAAGATAAGTTTTGTCACAAAGTTTTTGGCCTCAGTGCATTTTCTTCGGTTTCAAATCACAAACAAGTGGTGCATCTGACACTGATGATACATTAATACCAATGCAAATTATTTAGTTTCCCTTTTACCCCTTTCTGAAATGCAAGCCATGGCTTAAAGTTTACCACAGTTCAACACTAATCAAACTCAAAATACAACAATATAAATCCAGCTGAGGTGAAAAAAGACTGGATATTAAATAAAACTGAGAGGCTGCCCTTTGTTTGACAAGCTTAAAATAATCTCAAATGTGAAAGTGGGCCATTTCAAGCCGATGCATTATAACAGAATAAATATGCCAATCACACGCTTCACAGATAAAGAATTAGATATTAACTTTGAAAATATTCTCATCTCAGGAAAGTGTCTGCACGGCCTGCGTCACACTGCTCGCAGCCACAGTTAACCTGTTTAATACCAACCTAGAACATGGGCTTTCAAAATGTATCATTAGTCCTTTTAAGGCTGAGCTTTTTGGATTCATCAGGAACAGACAGTGTGGGAGAAATGAGGGAAGAGCTCCTACGGTAACTCAGGCATCTTATTATCATACTGCGGTGGCGGAGTGATGGGTTCAATTGTTACCGGATTCTGTGTGGGGGTACGGATCTGGAGGCGGAAGTGCTTCAGGTGCAATTTGTCCGACTTGATCCTCCTCACCCGCAGGGGCCGGAGCAAGCGGCTGGCCCGGCTGGTGCTACGGGTTGGCAGGCTGGGGTTACTGGTCAGGCCAGGAGGGTCGGCCTGGGCGGCCTCAGCAGCGGGCTCGATGGGAGCTGCTGTGGACCCACTAAGAGGGGTGTCCTCCGTGGGATTGTCTGTGGTGTCCGCACCCTCATTTTCCACGGCTGCTATGATGTCCTCGTAAGAGGGCAGCTGGGAGGTGCTGTTGCGAAGGTTACTTTGACGGACGGGGTAGTCGTTACTGCCGATGACCTCCTCATAGCTTGGCACGGTGAATGTGACTGGATCCACAGGTCTGGAAAGGAGACGACATTCAGTCAGTTTAATATGTGGGATTTTATCCAGACACCTTCCTTGAAAGAGACAAACCCCGGATTTACAGCTATATAGTTTATTAGCCAATCTAAATGTAACATTCCTAATAAGGACGCCTGTAGACATCCTGACATTTGCATCTGTGTTTTTCATTGTCATTTCTTTGAGAAGTCTTTGCCACAATAATTCCTGAGTCAAATAAGAAAGGCTACTTTCATGCGAGTAAGGAATTTTCAGTTTCTAAAAGTGGAATATTTAAATCCACAAATGGCTTAAAAATGTTGAAGAATAAGTTTATTATATTTCCAAATATTCTTAATCGCAGCAGCACTGGAAGTTCTCAGAACATCTAAGAAAAGTAAAAGTGTTAAACAACAGCTAAATCATGAAGCACTCACTCTTCTGCAGCCACGTGGTTCAGGAGGGTGCCTCCCGCCGCCACAGGTGGTGTAGGTCTGTTGCGTGCTCTCCTCTTGCTCCTCAGACCGAGGCAAAGGGACAGCAGCAGCATGACTGCTCCTACCCCGACCAGCACCATCGCCACGGACGAAGACTTTGTGTGGTCAGTTGCCTCCTCGTCTCCGCCCTCCTCATCTGATCCTGCGGTGGAGTTGCCTGAATGATTGGAGGGCTCGTCCGATTTCTCTCCATCTGTGGGTATAACAGTCCACACAATCATGACGACACCCAGGGCAATCAGTCCGACTCCCAGGGCGCACAGGGCGTAGTGGGCGCCTGAACTGGTGCCCTCTGAGCCGGACCGGTTGGCACGGTTGTTGCCGCCACATCGACTGCGATTGGAACACATCCCTAAAAGACAAACGACAGAGACAAAGATAAAGATATGATACCAGAGACAAGGATCAGTAAACAGATCTAACTGGAAACTCTTCTACTATAAACCTCTGAGATAAGTCAGATGCCTACAAAGATGGGTCATAGCTGTACATTGCTCTGCCATTAAGCAAACTGAAGAGATTCCTTTCTGGTTTGTGCCTCTTTTATTCTGCAGACTTCCTTACAACTGTGAAACCATTTTCTAATATACAGGAAGTATCTTATGAGAAAATATCAGGTGCATCAAAGTAAGAGAAAATCCCTGTATGATTCTAGAAAATATGACAATAGAAACCATGAATTGCTCTTTCAAGAGGAACAGATTTCAGAGGAAGTGCCTGACTCTTTAGAGTTTGATTTACCCAATCCAGCTAATGCTTCAATAAGGATTCACATCAGGCCGGCACAGAAGTATTAACCTTCAGTGTTGATATGACTGATCACGGATATTCATCTCTAACACCACACGCTCTGTATACTTCTGCCTAACACACAACCCGCCTCCTGCTGCACCAAAGCCTTCACAGAAGATGCAAGTCCTTGTTACCAGAACAGCTGCCTCATGCACCTCGTAGCATTGAGGCTGCTACATCTAGAGCAGAACTAGTGTGACAGCAGTGAGGGGAGAAAACAGGTTATGAGGAAACAAGTGCAGCCGGAAGAAGGCCCACACATGTCTTAACATGACAAACATAAACCTGAGAGGCTGAACCGTGGACAGGAATGACTCACACTCGAAGAATGGACGCAAAAATGTTCATGTAAGGGTGATGGTATTTAGCAGCGTAACCCCAATTCAGTCAGACAACTCCCCTTCCAATGTTGATTGCAACAGTAGAACATGTGTTTGTGTTTGGCATCTAGGCTCCAACTTTTACGAACCCCCGAGTAAGATTATATTGATATGATGCTTATTACCCCCCCCCCCCCCCCCCCCACCTCGTCAGAGTCTACAGGTGGATGCTGGGATGGTGGAGGGGCTGAAGCAACTGGCAGCAATACTGACGCAGGTGCGGTGCAGGCAAAGGGAGTGATGGGGATTTTTTTCTGCTTAAACACACTGCCTGATAAGGTGGGTGTGCATTATATATGATTGTGGAGAGCGAGGTATGTCACATGATGTATGTCACACGATTCGAGTCGGCTGCCTGAAACCAGCTCGCAAGCGTCGCTCCATCTCATGCAAATATATCACTTACACACATTTATTACGAAAATAACAATATGACACAGTGGAGGTAATAGATCATTAAAATGGAATGCAATACAGCAACCATACAAAAATATGGATTGTGAAGCTTATAATGTGAATGTTTCAACAGTTGACCTACAGAAAGAGATTCAACCCAACATGTACACCTACATATACCAGGACTAATGTCACCAACAAACAGAAAATACTCAAATAAACCAGGACAGGTTTTGACAGATGAACTCTACCTTCAACAGGGAGCCCATTCATTGCTGAAAATATCTTGGGCTCATCTCCGCTCGTGGACCGAGATGAAGGACGGACGTCATTATATTGGGTTATTTTAGAGTCACCACTATTTCCAGCTGGAGTAATAAATATTTCTATTGTGATGTTTACATGAGTGGCTGATAGAATATTCCAATCATATTCCCATTTACAAAGCATAGTCTGATATGACTCATGTCAACGTTGCATCCGACTACCTGTTTACACTCCAACTCAGGGCATGCGTCATCAAACATTTGGTCACTGCGCTAAGTCGATGTCGCAGTAAGCTGTCAAAACCCCAATAAGACGTGATACTGTGACTGAGACATGTCCACATAATGTGACTAAGATCAGAATACTCCACATGTCTTGATTTGATTATTGCTTCTTCCGAGTGCGACATTATTTAGGTAAAGGGAATCAGAAAAATGCTGTTTACATGTCAGTGTCCTATTCAGACATTTGTCTTTCTCTGGATTATATCAGAAAATTCATGGCCATGTTAACATATCTACTATTGTTTTGTTATCCAAGAATTTGTAAATTTTTGTCTCTTAATTGACATTCTAAATGACGATGAGGGAGAAGACCCTCTGGATCTGGATAGACGTGGTTCCACCTCACACAAGTAATAGTCCTATGTATTTGTATCACATTCAACGAAATAACTGGACGATTCCCTCAGTTCAGTCTTGTTCTTGAAACATTACATTCAGTTTTGTACAACCAGAGCTTTTTGTTATATGACCAACTGCTTATGTTTTGGAGCTCTTTACAAAGTGATTGCTAAATAGTAAAACTAACTAACAAAGCTTAATGATCTCATCGCTGCCTACATATCATTAATGTAATTCACAATAAGAAAAATAAAAGGACCAATTATGTTCCTTGGGGGACACCACAGCGAACAACTTTGGGATTCCGATGCATACCTGCCAGAATATGTAAGATGGAAAATTCCTGGGGGCCCTTTGAGTGGGAAATTAAAAGATTTATCAAGTGTGTGAAACAGGGAGCAATAACCTCTTCAGCCTCTGCCTGGAACTCAGCTAGGACGGCCTCCGGGGCAATAACGTTGGAAATATCGGAGCCCTTAAGTGTTTAAGTGATTTTTGTAGTTGTTATCTGCGTAAAAGAAAACTGCTCTTCCCTGATCTCCTCAGACTTGTAACACTTTTTCACCAGAGATTTCACATAGAGGCTGAAGGCTTCTGCACTAAGTCACTTGCTATGGTTGTGAAAACTCTTTAAGTTATAAGCAAGCTTGGCTTTATCAAAGCTTAGAGATCCATAGAAATTCAGAACTATGGTTCATTTTTTCGTTTTTATGTTGATGTTCTGTTTTAATGTTGTTGTTATCTTTCATGCTTTTATCTTTTATCCTGTATTATCTTATTGTAAGGTGACCTTGGGTGACTTGAAAGGCGCCTCCAAATAAAATGTATTATTATTATTATTTAAAATTAGGATTTTGTCAGATATGGAAATTGCCTTTGTCTACCATTCTGTGCATTTTATTTCCATGGTTTTTGTGTTTAATTAGAAATCTGAAATGTATTAATTCTCAAATGTATAGTGTCCAGAATGTATCAATTTATTCAAGGCTGAACTCCGCTTTCATTTCCTTTAATAGAGTAATTTTCTCTGAAACCTGAAGAAAATTACATTCTATGTCTATGTCCCAACTATCCTTAATACTATCCCGATCAATATTCTTAAAGCATGTCCTTGAACATTGTCATATCCTCTAAGAGATCTGACTTTAATAGAAATGTGGTCAGTTATCCAGGTCCTTCTCATTTTCATTGTACAGGAAGTAACACAATGACACCCTCTGTGTGAGATCATTATAAGATCAATAGCAGTTTGACCGTGCCTTTTATGTCCAGTATGATAAATTGTGAAGGATCAGAAAATAGAAAAACAAATCTATAGTCACAGCAGCCAGTAAAAATAACAATTCAACAACGTCCAATGCATAAATTAATTCTGCTCAATTAATTCTGAATAAGATAATCTCTTTATATGGCCTCATATTCAAGGCTAATAAATAGATAGATATAAAGTTAATATCTCAAGCATCTGTCCTCATACCAATAACCTGCTGCTCTGTTCTCAGGGCAGGACACAAAGTTAAAAAGACTTCATGCGTTAAATGAAGAACTTTTCATTCAGGATTTAAAGGAGTATTTCACGCACGACACTCAGGATGCATAAATTCCGGTTAATTAGTCCAACCCTTCATGCGGAGCACACCCTGCAATTTAGCTCCTGGCACAGTGTTCCGACATAGAAATGATGTGAGGGACAGGGAGGCACGGATGTTAAGCCAGGGGTCCTGAGTGTAGGGTATGCATGACTCAAAGAGGCCGGGAGAGAAAAATTAGAGGAACAATAAATGATCACTCGTCTATTGAAGGTATAATTGATACACAGGCCTCAGCAAAGCGGCGAATTGCCTTGTGAGGCTGAAGCAGGTGTTTCCGTCTCCTCCTGCAGATGTTTAAATCCTCTACTTTCTGCTGGTTCAGCGTTTTGTCACTAAACGACTCTTTTACATTAAAATATCTGCGCTCACTGTGACCGAGTTAAAAAAGATGAGGCTCAGCAATTTGAAGATCAGTGCTGCCAGGGGAAACTTCTTCCAAGGATTTCAGTTCTATGAATAAATAAAAAGCATGAAAGGCAATAACTTGGGAAATGTTGTTAGTTAACTTTCAGAAGAATCCTGTTGCAGTGATATTATCATATGTTATGGTTTCAGATAATTACGTTATTTTATGGGTAATTGACTTTGTTGAGTTTGACTGGTTAATGTTGACACCCGATGACAAAACAGTCTCAGGTCTAAAGAGATGATCCGAACTGTGACCAGCTTCAACATCAACAGTTCAGAACATGTCATCAAACACAAACTGCTGATTTGAACCATGTGATACGGACGAAAGCTCCAGAGCAAGCAGGTTCTGTAAGAGAACCTGGAGTCTGCTATAATCTATAATACCGAAGCACAGTCCTTGTATTAAATATCAAAATACACTAATTGTAAATAACTTTACACTAATTTGTAACATAATCGTATATTGATGACAGACAATATTCATATACATACAATGGTGTTGATTCCAGCAATATTGTACAGTCCTAGCATCCATGCTCTTATTTGAGGATACAAAACATGACACTCTGTGCACTATGTCATGAGGATAAATTGATCCAATAGGCTGGATCACTATCGGTGCCAATACTAAATGGATATCAGCTAATATAGCACTTCAGAAAGGACTTATCAAAATTTAATAGGTTATGTGTCGTTATCATTAAAACACATCTCTGTCACCATTCATTCATTCATCCATAGCTGAGTGCACACTTGTGTTATCCGTGACCTCATGTTAGTTTACATAAATGCTGGCATTAGATTGATATTTATATCAGTATAAGGAAAGAATAAGCTGGACTGTTTCATCCCTGATTCAAACCTGAACATACATATATACTGGATGTAGTATGAAGTACGTATGTATGTATGTTCAAATATACCAATGGTAAAATACCTGATGGTTATTTGTACTGTATCAATCATTCACTGCAGTACTTACTCTGGTGATTTGGTTGATGCTGTCCAGCAATAACCAAAGTCTCTATGAAACAGGCGCAGTGACCAACATGCATTTGTTGTGGATAAAGTCTGCGGATGTCATTATTTACCAGAAGTTGAGTAAATCGCTGAACTCTAGTCCGGAGTCTGGTGGTCTACTTTACGGTCAACTGAACATTGGACCATCATGATACTCTGACATTTTCAGCAAACTAAAACCTGCCTTCAATATAATTGTGTCAAAGTTTATACATCGTAAAATCTAGAAATGAAAAAAAGTAATATTTTTCATTGTAGAAATAATTGAAGATTTATAAATCGAAACTCCTCTCGCAAATTAATTCAATGCATCTTAACCTAACCACAACATTAACCAAGTTATATTTACTCTGTATTGGTTTCCATTTACTTGTATCCCTCTGATTCTGGCTGTTTCCTTGTCCCACGAGTATAAATGAAACTTTAAACTTTATGCACCTATAAGTAAAACCTTTTCCTGTCCTTACCTGAACGTTGTCTTGGTCTTGAGTGGAACTTGACTTGCTCTTGACTTCCTCCAGCTACAGTACAGACGGCTGCATCCAGGGTTTGATCCTCAGGTGAACAAACTGTGGAACAGATCGTCAGCAGGTGAATGAACGCTGACAGATTTCTGGGTTTTGCTGCCATTTGAGGGCCTTGGTCCCTGCAGGCCCACATCAATCAGGACATGTAATACAGCAGCACCGGACAGACAACATGCCACAGCACGACCTTCGTCTCCGGTGCAGGGACACACCGAGCATTGGTGTGTCCTCTTCAACATAAGCACATTTCCAGAATGTAAAAAAAGGCACTTTAACCAGTAAAGAACAGGCCACTGGTGCTAATTCAGGAGTAAACCATAATACAGGAGTAAACCATAACAGCTCAACCAGTGACCCAGTGCTGGAGCAGGAGAAGTCAAGTTTAAAATAGTGTAAGAGTGTGTGTGTGCGTGTGTGTGCTCACATTGTGTGTGGGGAGGAGCTGAGAGAGAGAGAGAGAGGAACTGCCCCTCCACAGGGACATCTTACCTGTCCACAAACTCCTCTGATTAAAACACCTGAGACAAAACTATCAAAACCAGCATCCACCCACCAGCTCGAACTGGTAAATCATGGAGGTGACCAGCGGCCTCACCTTCTCCTTCCTCTCCGCCCAGGCTCCTCACACTTCCCTCTTCATCGGGGAGTTACCTGAAGCACGCAGGTGTTTTCAGGAAGATCAGACTCACACTCAGCGAAAACAGGAACAAACCACAGACACACAAAGAGCAACCGACGGTCCCGTGCGGCTGGGCTCAGGATCCACTTTTAAGAAACCACACAGTCGGTTTGATTCTATAATAATTTACCGCCCCGCTGAACTTTAGTTCTCAGGGACTTTGTTCAAGTTCCAGCCGCAGACCAACCTCCTCCCTCTCCTGTTTGTAAAGCGGGACTGTCACCTGTTCTCCCCCCGGTCCTAGTGCTCCTCCCTGCTCCTTCCGCTGGTGACTGACACAAAGGAGTTGAAATACATTGAAATTAATACCGAATAAAAGTTGAGTTTAGCTTAAGTCAAGTTAAGTATTTAAGTGAAGCTGTTAAGTATTAGAGTTAAGTAAAGTTGTTAAGTAGTTAAGTATAGTAGGTAAGTGCATAGATTAAGTCAACTTAAGTTAAGATTCAATTCAAGTTCCTCAATTTATGTTTTACTTAAAAAAATTAAAACATAGCACATCTAATTTACTGTCACATAAGAGAAAAAAATGTAACAACGGTAACTAAAGTATTATCTTATCGGTAATGATGATTGTGTAAATATCAATACAACTCCCTGTCACCGTTTTCTTTGCAAGCTGTCTGTGGTTGTGCTCCGTTGAGGTAGAAACCAGCAGTTGAAACAATGTTGTGGTCTTCAGATTCTAGATTCTAGATTCATTGAGCCAGTAACTGTTTTCAGGTGTTAACGGCCACAAGCAGATTATAGGTAAATCATTTAAGTTGTGTACATTAGCGTCATCAGCTGCTTTGGCCTTGCAAGCAATGATACAAGCCGAACTTGAGGGTACGCTAAGGCTAAAGGTAAATCTGACTGGCTTGTATGGCAGTAGTATGACAGACATGTGGCTGCTCAGTAGATCAGACATCATTACCTCTAACTAAACTTCCCCATTATAGAACTTAGGACAAGATGGGGAACATCCTGTGTATGTTCTACTACCCAAATGTATGTCTACCTCCGGTTGATGTTAGCGGATGTTAGTGACCACCAGTGGACGTTAGGGACATATCTTCAGTTGTGTACCTGCGTTCTGCAGTGTGTAATGTTTCTTCATGGTCTGGTGCAGGGCTTTTATCCAAGCATCATCAGATCTCTGAGCAATCCCAGGAAAGGAAATCCCATACCTTCAACTGCATCCTCCCAGGGTACTGTGTATTCTAAGAATTAGACCACGTGCAGGGTGTTGGACCAGAGTATCAGGTCTGGGCTAACAGTGGTGGTGACAATATGTGATGGGACTGTAAGCAGCTGGCCCACGTCCACCAACATTTCCCAGTCTCTGACTTGCTCCATCTGACCACACCTGGCCGGTGGAGGAGACCCTCTCAGGCATGGTAGCAGTTCTGTTTGTTTTAGGTTCTGCTGCAAGGCTCCTAGTTGTGTCTCCACTGCTGGGCCACATGTAAAACAACTAGGGCTGTGACTCTTTCATATTTAATTAAGGCCTGATTATCCAGAGTGGGACAATATAACGTTGTCATCTTGTATAATTATGTCACACAAATCACAGCAATTTTCTATGATAATTTCAATTCTGACCATATAATTGGGACAATTGGTGTTAATGTGTGACAGACACATTTTTACAGACGTGGCAGTTAGATAAAGTTTTTTTAAGACAATTAAAACTGTAGCAAACAGGAATTTGTATGCAATATTCAATTCAAACACTAGCTTGAAGCAAACATGTTAATATGACGTTTGCAAAACTGAGTCTGTTTTTAAAATATCAGAGTCCTGGATTACTTGCTACATTTAAACAATCGCTTTCCTCTATTCAATTATGAGGAATGAATAAAGCCATTGGTCTGGTTTGAAATGAGATGACAAGACGTTTGTAATCAATTGAACATTTTTTTAAGTATTTTATTTACATTCATACTGTAATGAGGTTTTTCATTGTTTCATTGCTCTGTCTCATCCTTGACTCACCAGTCATTTGTGAGGCACTTTGAACTGCACTAACCTGTATGAAATGTGTTGTATAAATAAAGCTCGATTGATTAATTGACTGAATGTAAACATAGAATGATAGATATTTCAGATGAGTGGTATTCAACCTGTGTAAAGTGAGTAGTAATTATCTGAATACGCTGACATGTGTTTTTAAATCTCTAAAAAAAATAACCAATAAACAGTTTCTGTGTGAAGGTTCTATTTCCACTGAAACAAGTGTTTTGTCCAAAATCGATGTAAATTCAGAGGAGCTGCTGCAACAAACCCAGTCTTGTACAAATACACACTTCACAAAATCATCATAAAGAAACAACTTAAGTCTCAGCGGATAAAGTTTTTATTGTGTGAACACAGATTTGACTGTAGCTGTTGATGAGCAGGTAAACACTGTGCAATATGACAGTCGACAATAATTCCACCTGTATTGTTGGTGTGTATATTAAAAAAACACTGTGCAGGAGGAGAAACAGTGCTCGTAATACTAACCCCAGTTCAGAGTGACCATCCCCAGAGTTCCTTCTCTCTGTCTACAGGTTTGAACTGGTCTGATCTTCCCGCTGTAGCAGCCCTGCTGTTGGTGAACGTGGTAGACGCCCAAAAAGTTGTAGAAAAACCAGTTAGACACAACCTGGATTGGCCTCAGGGATGTAGCTGCACACAGTGGGACATTTCATATGTGTGTTCTCATGCACAGGACCAGCAAAGTTTACACATCTGTGTTTTATAAAACATGATCAAACTGTACAAAAGATTCAATCCTCCCATTTAAGATACATAACAGCACTGTTATTTTCTGCAGTGCTTACACAGTATAAACACAATCTCCCTCTGTAGTTTACACACTTTCAAAACCAAACATTCAACAGGATCGTTTTCTACATATCACCACGGATGAGTCTTGTTAGTAATTCATATTCAAGTTACAACCAAAACATCTTCCTCGCAGTTCTTTAATGAACTGAATGTAACAATGTGAGAAGAGAGATTTTAAAAGGACAGTTTGAACTTTAAAGATTGTCTGGTTTGCTAGAATCTGCTGTTCCGTAGAAACTTTACGTCTTGATGGTATGGATGTCAAATCAATGTCTGCTATCAAAATATCTTATTGTGGTTCTAAAATATGTAGATCTAGCTGTTACAGTACTAACAATAACAATACTATTTAATAATAATTTCATTTGATCATATTTCATAATAATTGTGATGACGAACTTGCAGAGGGGGTGGGGGTGGGGGGGTGGGGGGGGTCACAGGGAGGTAGAGGACCCGATTGGAGCCAGAAACTCTGGCCAACATTTTGCTTGTATACGCAGAGAGCTGCTGACATGACACAGTCCTCGGAAGATAAACGGGGATATGTACAGTATCTCTGCTGTGAGAGCATATTATAATGTCTGCTTCTCTACCTAAGGCATAATTCTTCATTTAATATGTGAACAAAAAAGGGCTGAGCTGTTGAAAATAGGTGACTGAGACCTCAGAAGTGCCTTGAAGATATATATATAAATATGAGACCTATTTCATGTAAGGCATCGAAGGAGGAAAACACTGTTCAGCTATATAGTTATTTTCAACATTACTCTTTTTTTATACAGTCATAATATGAAAGTAATTTTGAAATTCAGGGTTAGGGTTAGGGTTAGGGTTAGGGGTAACCCTAAGGCTGGGGGGGGAATGTGTGATTCCTATGCAGGCCAAAATGATTTGAATAATTAAATTACGTGGTAATACGCTACACGACAACTGCCTCTGAAGTGCTGAGCGTAGGTTTCTCTCAGTAGTAAACGAGCATAGCACGACAACAATGTAAACAATGATGAGCATTTCCGTGGCGGGGTCAGACGTTTGTGATTTCCACGCCCTTGTAGGCTAGCATGGGGCTGCCTCTGGCCCGAGGAACAGCCTGAACCCTGGCCTCTCTGGGCAAAGACCCACAGCTGCCGTGGAAGCCCAGGCTCCGCTCCACCGAGTGGTTGTTTGCGCGTAACCTCAGCGGACTCTGGGAAAAATGAGATATGAAGCGCAAAATCTAGATGTGCTTATTCTTAAGAATGTGACATGGTCCTTGTTTAAAACATCTCCTCTTTACTATTTTTTTATACCCATATGATTAAGAAAAGCTGTCCAATAAAAATGGCCAGATGTGGAACAGTTTAAGATGCAGATCATGTAATCTCCATGTCCTCGGTTTGTATCCGGCTGGCGACCTTTGGTGCATGTCAACCCCGTCCCTCTCCCCCTCATTTCCTGTCAGCTGTACTGTCCATTATCTGACCGAGGCAAGAATGTCCCCAAGACACAAGTCCAATAAACACTTACTCCATGAGGTACGTGTTATTATCTCCCACATTTGTATTGTTTCTTAATCCAAATAAAAAAACACAATTTCGAAGAGGCGATTGCTGCTTTCTTTTGTTGTTTCAGCAATGAAATCATTGTAATTGAATTTCCTAGATCAAATATTTCATTGTCAATATGAATCTTTAAAATAGTTATATTTGAGCTTACTATGAAAACAGAAGACTGAATGGTTAATTTATTGCAGTATTGGGTGTGCATGCTTTTACAATGTGTCTGTGAAACATTATGAATAATCAGTGAGAATCACTACATTGCCAGGAAAGGTCATTGAAAGGCCGTTGTTCACATAAGCATGGAAAATATGGAACATTACAACTACTCAACTACTGAGCCACAGTCATGACTTTTGTTTGTTTGCTCGACAGCCCTGTTGTTGTTCAAACCAGATGTGATTGTATTTTATACTGCGAAGTGGATATAATATTATTCCAGTCATGTGATACCTTCCCAGTTCTTCTTATGGAGGCCCTCTCCTCAGCGAAGCGGTTCACAGCCACAGGAGAAGAAGAACTGATGACTTCGTTGGCCTGGTCTGAATTGCTGTAAAAACAAAGGCATCACAAGACGTTTTGTTTACTGGAAATGTGATTATTTCTCCGTTTGTTTCACGCTTTGTTATGTCATCCTTCCTGTTTAGCTAGAATGTTTTCAAGTTATAATTACCTTCGCCAAGGTTGTTATGTTTTCACCCCTGTCTGTTTGTTTGTTGTTTTGATCGTTTGTGAGCGAGATTCCACAGAAACAATTGAGCGGATTAACATGGAACTTGTTGGAAGGATGTGGTGTGGGTCAGGGAAGAACCAGGGGGCAGATCCAGGTTTTCTCTTTTTTTCCCCCCCATTTCTTAAACATAGCTAGATAGGGTGTTTATTTTTTTAACACCACTTTCCCAGGAAATAAATCACGGATCACGATGAGACAAATCGTTTATATTTAGGGAACAGATTTTTATAACCGTGCAATTTGGTGCAGCTTGATTGAATTGGAGGAGACTGTTGTGCCTTGGCGGAGGTACTGCGTGTGCTCTGTAGTAATTTGTGTAGAGCAGATTTTGATTGACCTGTGATGAACAGCGAGGGATTTCATCTCTTCATACAGGTGCCGATGCAGCATGTGCTTGTGGCCGGGGATGCACAGGGCTTTGGCCATGGCGTCAGTGTCGAAGGAGGGATCCAGAGCCAGCACAGCCCCGTTAATCCCTTTACCCTGAAGATTGTCTGCAAACTCCTGAGGAGCAAAAAGCAGAGGCAGTTTGTATCCGACTGTGTGCAGCACAGCTCAGAAGAATCACTTCAGATGCTATCTATAGTCATGCAAGAAGTCAAGAGGGTGCAAAGGTCAGATTTAATAGCATGTAAAGAGAAACCACAGCCATGATGGGGCTTTAAAACAAATAGATGTTTATCCCTGTGGGGCAGATACTGTGTTATGGATTGTAGAGCTACATGTTTATGTCAAAGTAGGGGATACCTAAGCCATAAAAACACATGTGTAGTATTTTGCTGTGTTTATTTGTGCAAAACCTGTGTTTTTTTCTGTGTATTTCTTTCGGCTGCGGTGAAGCAACAAAGCAACAAAGCTATCATTATGTCCGCGGGAGACCAAGGAACACAAACTGTGCAGGATCTGGTTCCAATCTGCGCTGGAAAACTCCCGAGCAAAGGGAACGCCGCCGCCGACCTCCCACCCACCTTGAGGTCTATGTCTCTGATCCACTTCATTACTCGGTGACATGTCCAAACAATGGGATCCCAGTCCTGGTGCTCACATTTTGCCCGTCGTGCCTGCAGGGCCTGCGAAAACACAACACACCGATATATACAGAAGCGCTAATGTGGCAGGGGCCAAGCACAACACGGAGAGAGGTCAGGGAAGGATGATGGCCTGCTGAGATAATGCCGCACCAACAGCTTCTGTGTGCCTCAGGCTATGGTGGATGATAATGAAAATCACATGCAGGACGTCAGTGGGCCTGAGTTAAAGTCATTGAGGAATGATTACTTAAAAAAAAAGAAGACTACTCAGTGTCAGTATTAAAAATGCTGGTGTATAGTCTCACCTCTTTATCAAAGCTGAGAATCTGCAGCAGCTGGATCGCCAGCAGAAGGCTTGTCTGGTGGAACTGGTCGCCGATGTTGAGGAACCTCTCCAGGTCCCTGCGGCTCAGAGAGTTCAGCACTCGTCCGTCCACTAGGTTACTCTGGAAGGTCTGAGAGTATTGAGGCAGGCCCACGTCACTCAGCCAGGAGGTGGACACCCAGTGATGATCCATCTCAGAGGCGTTCGACAGTCTACAGGAAGATTAGAGACCAACGACACACTTTATTAGCAGTGGTGGAAAATGTTCTGATTATTTACTTCAGTAATGTACCAATATTACAAAAAATTTAAATAAAAAAAAAAACACCCTCTTAATAGCACAAGATCCTAAATATTACTTAAAAGTATAATTAAGGAATTTCTGTTTCACTATGAAAAGTAAAAGCACTCGTAATGCAAAAATACTGTATTACCCATATGGGTGTTATAATATTATATATTAAGTTACTGGCTTCTCTTTCACTGGTAATTGAGGTAGATCTAATTCTAGTCATTCTGTACACTTTCAATCTACAGTAATAGATCACACCTTATGGTTTTTATGATTGTTCTGAATCATAGTTCGTTTAGCCTTCTGCTCACCCCTGATCCCCCTCCGCTCTTCTGTAATCCTCGATGGCCAGTCTCAGCTTCCTGCGATGAATGAGGTTACTGACTCCCAGACCCAGCTCTAAATCCTCATCTGTCAATCCCAGCAGCACCTAAAGAGCAGAGGTCCAAACTCTCATCAAACCTGAGTGCAACCACTTCCTACAGACAGCCGAAGAAGAACCACTTGGACCAGACGTGTACCTTGCCACTCTTGATATTTTCAGAGCAGGCTCGGATGTACATGGGCATCCCCATGACGACCTCCATCCAGGCCTGGACTGCACCTGCCCTCCACAGCGACATGCATGTGGTGCGTGTGAGCTCCGCCTGCTGGAGGCGGTCGAGCTGCTCCTCGCCGTCAGACAGGCTCTGCTGTGTGAGGCTGTCAGAGTCTGGATTGGTTCGGGAGAGGTTAAGGTGTGGCATACAGGAGGGGTTCAGGGTCAGAGGGAAAATCAAAACAAAAGACTCATCTGGAGACAGTTTGACATTTAAGTATCTGAGGATGTTAGAGTGGAAAAATTCTCCTCCACCTCTATACACGACATCGGTTTAGATGCTTCACTAAAATAACTCAATATGTTTTGTTGTTGCTCGAGTCAGCTGCATGAAAAACTGTTTCAACCTTTTCCTTTATTCAATTTTGATATTCACTGGGTTGAAATTGCACACATGGCCACTAGATGGAGCCAGAACTATTCAGTTGAATTTCACTAGTTACAAATAGCTATAGTGATAATAAGTAATAAAAATAACACAAAAGAGTGCATCGTAATTTTAAATTGTGTCAAACCAGTTAAATGTAACCCATATGTTTCTTGTGTAGTTGGATGTAGCTGTTTAGTCCAGGTCTACAACTACAGTATCATCGTTTAATAAAAGTTAAAATACTTGTTACTATCTTGATGATTATGAAGGGACTTAAGACCATTAGGGTAATGTATTAGAGACACAGGGATTATTCATAAAACATCATGCTCCCGCCCATTACCCACCCATCTCAACCATAGGGAAACACTGATTCATACTGAACCGACAAATCCAGGATGAACTCTTGTGTGTTTACCTGATTCGTCCCCACATGCTGACAACAAATGCTGCATGCAAAGTCCACCATCTCTCATAAGACTTTCCAAGAAAGAAAAAACGAGACAATTTTTTTTTCTCCAATGGACCTGAGTGACATGAATAATCCCCAGGGAGCAGAAACAGACAGCTGGTAATCACAGATGAGGAGTTACTCACTGGCAGGAAGGGGGTTTGCCATTAGAAATGGCAGGAGGAGAGGGAGAGACACGTTAGACTGCACACAAGAACAAGATTACTCATGGAACAGAAAAAGGTCACGTCGGATGTATTCAGTTACTAGTTTTATTTTTAAAATAAGATTTCATTTCAATTATGATTCATTTTTCGAAAAAACGCTAAAACCTCCTCGACATCTGGCCGCAGCAGCTGCAGCAGATAAATATCTGAAGTCGCCTCTTGTTTCTGTCTTTTTTTTTTTCTCTTTTAAATAAAATACTTCAATAGATTTAATCTTTTTATGCAACATCTCCTTAATTACAAAGCATTCGACAGAGTATCGTTGTAGAGCCACATTTGCGAGAAAATGAGGAGGAATTCTACAAAAAAGAAACAGTAACAGAAAAAAATTAAATAAACAGAAAACAAAGGGGCCGTGCATTCAAAATGCAAGGAGAGAGAAGTTGGTACAGGGAGGAGAAGGCAACACAGGAGCAACACAGGAGTGTGGAGATTATTAAATCTGATCGGTCATGAATGGACATTTTCCTCGAAGCGACACACAGGGATCATGCAGGTGTTTAATGCACATTCCACTGGTATCGACACGATAGTTAGTTCTCAGGGAGACGTGTGTCAGACATAAAACAATGTTATGAGGCTAGTGCTAACAGTGACACAGTGATATGCAGATTCTTTCCAAGATGAGACGTTTTAGCTTTGGCACTTGCACATGAGTGTGACAGCAGGCGAGAGGTTTGCCTGGATATTATAATATTTTCTTATATTTCTTTGTGCATGTCCATTTAAGTCATATTTGATGGAAGTCTGACTCTTAAACCCTAATTAGCAGTCCGTAAATTAGGATGTATATATTTTTTTTTTATCTTAAATGGTTGAGGTATCATAATCAGCAAATACCGTGGGCCAGTATTTATAACAGGAATATGATGACGATCCTGTAACAGCAACACCCCTCAAAAAAAGGGTGATGTATTTACACAACAACAATTAAATCTGGCCAAAGAAAATCCATTTTTTCCAGGTCAATCAGCTAATATCTCTTCTCTCACAGTAAAAAAAATGGGCTGAATAAAATTGGGAATAAGAAGAAACATAGAAATCAGTGTTGCAAAGCATGATAAAAGCAACTGTAAAGTAACAAAAGCCAAATGACATTTACAGTAAAAACCCTAGTGTCACAATCACTCCTATGTACATATGAACAGCAGTCCTTCAAGTCTCCAGTTATAAAAAACATAAAACATTACGCCATTTGGAAGATAATACAGCATAAACATGTCTACACATCATAATAACCCCATGTACTGTATATATTTATAAGCATGTAAACATATATACATATGCATACATGTACATCTATAAATATATATCTAATTTACAAACACAATTTAAGGGTAATATACTGTACATATAGAATAGCAGTCTCTTTAAGGGATTCTCTTTTAAAATTTACCCCATTCCCCCCTCGCCCACCCCTCCACAAACTGAACACACAGTTAAAGCCAAGTGGATATCCACACATTAACACACACACACACACACGCACGCACGCACGCACGCACACACGCACACACGCACACACACACACACGCACACACACTCACGCTTACACACACAGTATCACCAGTCGGCATCCTCCTCTATGTAATAATCAGGGGTGGCTGTACCATCAAACAGGCCGGGGTCCAGTGACTTGCGCTGCTTTCCCCGAGCGAACACGCGCGACAGAGATCCCAGAGTCATCTTCTCCTTCTTCTTCTTACGCTTCTGGTCCTCCAGGTCCTCCATGGACTGCGGCAAGCAGAGGACAGAGGTTAGTCCTCTCACACGGCACAGGTCAAGCAGCAGTTTGACATTTTCGGGGGGAATTGCGCTCATTTGTCGGATTTAAAGTCTGAAGAGGTTGATGTGTTTTTCATGTCTGTATGGTGAAAAGACTAAAGACTAAATCTGCTGACTCGCACCTCTAATGTTCAGGAATCAACACATCATATCTTATTTGTTTCATCCACGTTAAAACTGAACTGTAACAATTGTTTTGGTTTTATAAAGAAATTATGAGCTGAACTCGTTGGATGGATGCAGCATCTCCGTGGTTTGACTGCCCACAACCCCTGAACATTTAACTTTACATTTCAGTTTTCGTTAAGCGTGAAACTATTAAGATGTAATGATTTCATAACAAGTTAATTTGTGAACTTTAAAAGGTGGTGGGTGGTTAATTTGATCACCTTTTGACACCATAGAAGCGAGATGAAAACGACTAATATAAAATTACACCGTCCATTGTGTTTCATTGGGATGGACCTCTCACACTGTATATAAAAATTGGCGACACGTATCTGATTCCTTCCGTCTTGTGCTTTTCAGGTCATTAGGAGCCGGACTCTGCGCATTAAATGAAACCAAACCTATCAGAACAATGTATGGGGATTATTTATGGAGACACCATGGATTATTTAGGATTTATGACCTATACTGCAGCCAGCCACCAGGAGGCGACCAAGATAATCTGGCTTCTCTTTTGGTGAGCTGCCACCATGTCGTCCATCTTTACACTCAGTCTATGTTTGATACACACAGGTCAGCAGATTCCCTCTCCATATCAGACATGAGAGACACATCAAGCTCTCGGCAAGACATCCAAAACACAACTTCAAACTACTGCTTTAAAGTGACTTTGAATTCAAAAAACAACACCACCACCACCACCACCACCACCACCAAGCAGGCAGGCTGACACCCAGCAGGAGGACAGGACAGAGGGACGGACACAGGAGAAGGAGGGGTGATTACTTGGTGAAGGGGGCCAGGCAGCTCTTACATTGCAGAGGGAGTGGGTCCGGTGACGAGGTGAGTTGATGTCGCTGGGCGTGGACGAGCGGTCGCCGTCGGCTGCCGAGGCGTCAGAGATGACAGAGGGCTGGCGAGAGTGACAGGGGCTGATCCTGACCACAGCTGGAGGCGCGAACCCCCCCAGACACACACACACACACACACACACACACAAATTGAAAAATTCCTGCAGTTAGTATGAGAAACCTCAAGGGAACCCTCTGTTAGTGTGCCGGCTCTGTAAATGCAACACCGAAGCAGCTGAGACCCTGAGAGGCCGAGCGGTAAAGAGGGCCTACCCTGTCTGTCCGTGGTGTGGCCGTGGTAGAGCGTCTGTTGGCTCTGTCGGATGGCGGCGGTGAGCGGCTGGTCGGCCTGCATCACCCACTCCTGACTGCCGTTCACCACGGGCTCCGTCGGCATGGCCAGCGAGTGTCTCTTCGGGACGTCTTTTGTCAGGGTGGCCAGAGACTGCTTCGCCTGGGAAACACACGAGACACATGGTGAGCTCTGGTACAGAAACTTTTCCACGTTGATGTTAAATCATTCGAGGTTATTCAGAATCGATTGTGGTTTTTCTATTCCTCTGTTTCCTCTAATGAGTATTGACTACGACCTTATAGGAATATGGATTTTGCACAAATGATGTGAGGAGTTCTCCTTTTTTTCTCTCTGCTGAATCTACTAAGAAAATCTCATAAGTTATTTATAAAATAAAAATAAAATCCAATAAGTAAAATATGAAAACTCACACAGATACACGCATAGTTTCAATCTTTTAATTAAAGGTAAAATATATTTCTCCTTCTTGGCTTAGATGTATTTTCTTCGATGCGTTATGAAAAGCACTGTGTTACCTTTTGCGATTGACAGTTAAATAAATAGTAATAAACTCGTCTCGTCTTTTATCACAGAGACTCACACAAGTATTGTAAACATGAAAGCGTACACACACGTGTGCACACTGCCGTTCAGCTGGATACGGAATGAAGAAAGCAATTCTCTTTATTTACAATAAACTCTTTGAGGCTTATCAGTGCACTGGATGAAACATTCTTTAAGATTCAACAGAGTCGTGGAGTCTGAAACTATTAAGACACAAACCAACACAGCCTTGGTTTACAATTTTCAAGGGATTTGTTGTCAACGAGAAAAACATTGACTAACAGCATTAAACGGGCAGAATGTCCCTTTTCTGATATAGTGGAAAGGAATATGTGTTACGAGTAACTAAATACCCCCTCCCCCCCTTTACATCACAAAATCCAGATCATAGACAGATCCTTTTCATAAAGATTTCTGCATTATTTCTTGGAACGTTGACTAAAGTGTAGAAAAACGGCCACAATGTTAAACAAAGTGAAAAAATAGATCCGCCCCTGATCTGTAGCATAACAACATTTAGGTCTTGCACTGATGAGACTAATGTGTGACTCAGCTCGATGTGAGGTTCAGTGCAGAGGGAGGAGAGTCCGACACAGCAGCATGTTAAAAAAACAGATATTTTCTCCTCATCCCAGAGAGGAGGTGAATGCTTTGGGAGCTGGATGGGATGAGGATGTACTCGAGCGGCTTAAACTGCATGTGTGCACACACCGATATGACAGGATTACCAACTGACACCTTGTTTGGATTCATGTCACACACACACAGAGATAAATAATGCTGAGGTGATATGAGTCTGCTTGAAAGCATTCAACAGCGTGTGTGACCGGGTGTCCACATGCAGCCGGACTCACCATGGTGAGCTCGGCCTCCAGCTCTTTGATCCTGTTCTCCTTCATGTCCATCTGAGAGCGCAGGATGTTGGCCTGCTCCGTGGCCTCCTTGGTCTGTCTCCTCAGGTCCCACTTCTCCCTCTCCAGCATGTCTTTCTCCTTCGCCAGGACCTTCACTGCATCCTCGCTCTCCTGGACACACACACACACACACACAAACACACACACACAGACTTGGTGGTCAGAAACCTGAACTCGTCTCCGCTGAACCATATGCAGGATTAAAAAAGCCTCATTTATACACTTGAATGATCAATGATGCTTAATATGAGCTGTGTTTGAATACTGAGTTTTATCTGAAGTTATTTCTCTTATTGCGAAAACCCATCACATTTCAAAAGTAGTTTCTAACTAACTATTCCCAGTACGTCCCCATTGGACTTGCCTTTGATCGGTTCCCATCATTAAACAATGTGTTTCTAATAAGGCATTTTCACAGCGAATAAAATTACAAAAAACCCAGAGAGCTTTACCGAGCAGGGTCAGCTAAACTTTACAACACAAATATTTACTATTTAGGGCAAATATGATATATCGTATTAATTCAGCTGGCACACAAAACATACAGAGACATGATAATATACCTGCCAATATCCCTTTGGATTATAAATGGAGTTCCAAGTTGAAATTAGGAAACACATCACAGCTTCATCATATTTATATATGTATATTTACACTTCATCTATTCCAAAACTTGCATTTTATGTTGGAAACATGGTATAACCATGAGAAAACATATGTTGTGACTATGGATGGCCTAGATATGTAATAACGAAGTGAAATGTGTTTGTATGCAAATAATTCAAATTTATATAAAATATAATTTCTCTTGGTTTGAGCATTTTGGATAATGTAAGTGAACAAAATATATAACATAGGTCTGGTTAATTATTAATGTTGCATAGTATATCTTTTTTATAGGAAAACATAGTATAGAGTTCTCATAATGACTTCATACATGTCTGTAACGCACATTCCTCATGATTTACCAACTTAACTTTAACACCAACAACGTTACAGCTGGATAGAGTGATATTGACGAACCGGCTGCTCGGTGTGTGTGCTTTACCTTTCGGTGCTGGTCGTAGTTGCGAATGAATTCTCGTAGCTGCTCCTCTCGGCTCTCCAGTGTTGTGTACAGCTGCTGCATCTGACTCACCAGGTCGGCCTTCTCCCCTTTTAGACGCTTACGGTCAGCTTTCATAGCTGCAACACAAACACACACTTTCACCACATGCACGTGGGTATGAAGGAGAACCTTAACTGAGGACTTCACTGTCCAACACGACAGAATCAGACCAGCAAGGCAGTGAGGATTGGAGTGGACCACACAGACACAAAGCTTTGTAGTTGCAGCAGCGAGCCACTAGGTGCCACTGTGCCTTCTGTTAATGAGCAGCAGGAGCTGGTGGTGTGTGTTTTTTTTCTGTTTTCGCCCAGAAATGGCCTGAAGAAAATGATGTAATCATCTCAAAAGATAAGTGCCACTTATTCCTTCACACATGAAACCGTTTCGGTGGGCATGTGCACACTCTGATCGCTTATCCGTGACGAGACAGATTGGATCTGATCTCTTTTAACTTCATTCTCCCACAGAGAAACCTCAACGGCGATGATGCAACCGTGGGGGCTCTGTGCAGGTGAAAAGAAAAAAACTAAAAACCAAACCACACCGAAGCCCTGCTTAGCGTTTGAGCTGAGGAGGAAGAGACGAGGCTGGGCCCTGTACTTTTCATAGCTGCACACGAATGTCACTCAACGAGCATTCCTGCTGTCAACATCCAGCGTCTCCATGTTACACACTCCACATTCAAACCTGTTCTGCAGCAGTTGCACGGAGCAGATTACAAGCCGGCAGTTGAACACCTGTATTTCTCCAAGCACAGGAGAGAAGCATTCGAGGAAACAGTGGAGTTTTCAGTTTCCCCCTAAATCAATGCAGGACTGACATTTTCTTTTACCCCTGTCCCAAATGTTGGATTGCATAAGAGCTTCATTTGTTTTCACACAACATGGAACAAACCAGTATTACACAATCAGCAGTGCATTCCAGGTCACATCTATACCACATTACATTACATTACATTCCATGTCATTTAGCTGACGCTTTTGTCCAAAGCGACTTACATTAATATACGACACTAACGTTTCTGTATCTGTGAGTGATGGATGTTAATTAAAAATCTGCAATCTGGAATTTGCTTGGCTGCTTGTCCGGGGGCGACGCCCATTTCTGAGACGGCACAATGTCGAAACACGTGCACGTAAACTCCGCCTGACGTCTCCGCTCACCAAACCTCTGGGTGCACATTCTTTCAGACCTTTGACGAAACTGAGTTACATTCGCTTGTCAGAGGTGAAGATCAAAACATGACTTCAGGGAACAGGGAGCTAATGATTTAAACCAAAACTGTGACTTTTTTACGACGATGACATATTGTTTTTTATTTGGTGCAGATAATTATGCTGTTTAACTTGTGTAAAAAGCAAATCTCTTTATTTGCAGAGCAATGTCCTGGGGGTCCACAGCAGCTTCTATTCAGATTCACTTTAAAGACAATATTTTTAAACCTGAATCATGCACAACATCTGTGACTTATGTAGACTCAGTTCAGTTGCAACATATTCCTGCCTGATATATATTCACATGAGTTACACTTCCAACTAAAATCTTGGACAGCTTCTGGAAAGAAGGCAGTGTGCTGCTTATTTAAGTACATTTACTTAGTTACATTACTTAAGCACATTTTTCATGCATCTGTATTTTAATGGAATAGATTCACTTTCGGATACTTTTTTGAACTTTAACTCCACAACATATATCAGCATGTATCTGTACTTTCTGCTCCACTACGACAGGTAACATTAGGCTCCGCCTCCTGTAGCAGCAGCACTCACTGGTGAACAAACACCTGTAATGGAGTCCGAGGAAGCCGAGACTGTTGCAATAGGGACTAGGCTACACTCTCGAAAAGTACTTTGAATATATTTAAAAGCAAGTAGTTATCTATATTTGAGCATAAAACGTAATGCAGCACTTTTCATTTTACTCGAGTACATATCTGCTTCATGTATTTGTGTTTATCAGTGAAGTGAATTGTTTGAGTACTTCCTCCCCCGCTGTTTTCCCCTGACCTTGTAAGGCCTCTTTGGCTCGGTCCAGCTCCTGCTCTTTGTCGCCCAGCTGCACGCGGAGCTCGGTGGCTGAGAGCAGATTAGAGGAGCAGCCGCCCTGCGTGTCCTCCAGGTCCTTACTCAACATGTCCTTCATTTGCCTGAGCAGGTGGACCTCCTCTTGAAGCTGGGCGACCTCCTCGCGCAACAACACTGGGGAGGGTGGAGAGAGAGAGAGAGAAAGAGAGAGAGAAGAGAGTTAGGGAATTTGGAGTATGCGGCAGAGGAGGAATGTAGAATGTAAATCGACTGGAGGTGTGCAGGCAGCAGGAAAGGGAGGAAGTCATATCACAACGCTGGATTTGAGAGGATGGTTGAGATAATGCTGTTAATTTCTAAAATATAAGTTTCAAGCTACATGCCAAACACCCAAAAGACTCACAGCCCCCCCCCCCCCCCCCCCCCCCCTCACATGTGGCTGCAGGTGTTTAGTTAAATTCAGATATATGCTGGATGACATTCTCAGGACTGGAACCAGGGAGAGGTTCATGGGTAAGTGAGAGACAGCGGCCTGATAAGACCTAATCGATTATCAGCAACAACAACACTTGAGCCACACTCCTCTGTGCTGTGTTTTCTATCTGCTCTGAAACGCCTCCCGAGCCTCAGGGGGAAAAAACAGGCGAGCAAACAGGAGCCGGAAACGAAGGAGAGGACGCGGTGAACTGAAGTGGGAACTAATGAACAGCGGCCGGTCGACACGTTTGCCCCGAAAGAGGACAAGGAAAATGAAAAGGATGAGAGGAGTATAGGTTTTTAGTCCAGTCAGGGAGATCCACAGCAACGACACCGGAACAATGTGTCGTAATGATTTATACAGCAGGCATAAAGGTAGAAGGTCTGTTCCAGATGGACGCACTTTTTTCATTAGAGCAGGGACAGACACGAGCAATCAAAACTTTAAAGTCCATAACTCCTGGTGAAAGAAGAGTAAGTAGTACTGCCCAGGTAATGAGAGATCTGCGTCCCATGAATACATTCTGTGTTAACTTTTAATTTGTTCCCCATGTGTGTTGTGTATGTAATAACAGAAGAAGACTGTAAGATGTGTTTGTTTGTAAATGTGGGGTGTTGTGTGATCCCAAGAAGGGATGGGCCAAATACATTAGCATGACACAGAAATAAAAAATGTGTGTGTGTGTGTGTGTTTGTGTGTGTGTGTGTTTGTGTATGAAGTCATTGTGTTTATGAGTGAATGAACAATTTGGAGCCAAAGACACGCTGGGATATTATAACGAGTGTTTCCCGCTGCATTCTGGCATTTTATGGATAAAACTAATTTGAAGGCTTTTCAAATCTGTGAGTGCATGCGTGTGTGAATTTTATAATAAATAAAAGTAATAATAGCCTTCAGCCATGGTAGCAACTGGAAGCTTTAATGTTAAGTGCATAAAAGAGAAAACTGTTAGACAGATAAAAACTGATGTCAAAAATGTTTTCTCATAGCAGCCGCAGGGACGTAAATGTAATTACTGGCCAGAAGGTAGTCACATAAATAACTGGCAAATTATACCAAATATTTTGCTGTAGACAATATCCAGATCCTGCTCTGGTGTTTAATTATAAGTTTTCAAAAAATATACCCATTGTTATTTATTCATTCGTTATTGTCTATCATTCAATTCATTATTTCAGCATATTCACCTGCTATCACTTACCAATAAGCACAAATTATCACCATAGACAGTATAAAAAATAAAGCCGATTAAGAAGTGCTTAAAACTGCAATACTACAGAGCACCAGCAGGGGTTGGCTCCAAAAATATCTCTGGTGCTATAGACTGCTTTCATCAGTCAAGTTGCACTTAACACCCATGTTGGTCCAGACTGATGATATCTGGTGCTGGTTATAAGATGTAGTTTCAACGTGGGCACCAAAGATTAGTTTCACCAATTCAGGATCAGACCAAATAGGAAATAAGGTCAACATCTGTTCCTGTATTGTAGCACTGAAAAATGACCTTCATTTTATTGTGAAGTCACAGTGACTTTTGATCCACATAATTTAATAATCTTATCATTGAGTCCATTTTTGCCAAATTTGAAGACGTCCCCTCGAGGTGTTGAGATATCAGGTCCAACAGAATGACACGGAGGGACAACATATAAATATAAACCCCTGGAGCCACAGCTGTAGCGGCACGGAGGCAATTTATATGCTGATCCCTATACCACTGAAGTAAACTATGTAAAATGTAGGTGTGAGTGTGAGGAAGTACGTTGTGTGCAAGGTTTAGGGCAAGCACAGCGACACACTGTGTGCTTGCACGCCTGTCTCAGAGCGCAGGAGACAGAAGGTCTCCGCAGGCCTGCAGCCAGACGTTTGGGGCTGCTGCAGCTCCGATAAGAGACGAGGGGACAGTCCATCGGTCTCTGTCCAAACACGTGAAAGCTCCACCAAGCATGTGAGAAAAATAGTTTATTTCCCAGAGAGAGAAATCTTTCACTGCCTTCCTGCTACCTAAATCCGCTTATTCATCGGTTTACCTATAGGCTCTCCAATATTTGTCACAGGGAGCTCAGCTGCTGCTTTTGATGCTGCTGGACAGATGTGTGCGTTTTTCTGAGAGTCTTTGTTGTGCCTGGCTTAGTCTCCAACTCCAAACAGGCCATTTAAATCACCAGCTGCACTCGCTGGGAAGTGACAGTCGATCTTACTCCTGGTTTTACGGCAGCTGTGTCAAGCAATTCAGTTACTCATATTTTCCTGGAACATTTATGGAGGTGCTGTATGTGAGAACGCAAATGTCCAAGTGAGTTGCTCCCGACATTTTCCAAAACTTTTTCTGCCAGGCCCGTATAATACAATTTCTGGAAAGTGTCCGAGTGAGCCCATTTGAGAATACGGCAGGAAAACGTCCAGAAGAATTCACAGTGAGCAATTGTGTGATTACGACATTTTTAGCAAACAGAAAATATACGAATAACTCACGATGATATAGACGCGTCCATCAAGTAAAAGAAGGCAACCAAGATGTCCAGGTGGAAAGATTTTGTGATTCCTGTATGTTCTGCTCAGGCACGTACCCTTGCCTGATTGCTATACAGACATTTTCCTGTTGTTTTGAGCATGGTTGACTTTATTTGTTCTTCATATGTAGAAGACAAACTCCATAAAATTCCCAGACAAAATTTTCCAGGTATTTTCCAGAGTTCATGCCTGAAAACGTCTTTAGCTGCTCAAAATAAACAGTCAAACATCTTTCTCTGGTTTTCTAGAGGTGAAATCCCAGCAAAGAAAAAAACCTCACGAGATTTCCCAATCTTCTCCGACTATGTTCTCATTTCACATCTAAGAAAACGCGTGAATGGACACAGATAGAAGAGCTGCTTCACTGCCCACTGGTTTGAGTTTGAGCAGCATCGAGAGAACTGACAGACACAAGACGTCCTCCTGTACTGTGGATAATTTACCTCCACATACACACACACACACACACACACACACACTGTTTCATGGAATCTACAAAAGGCGAATTGAATTGACAGGAGTCATATAAACCCTGCACGCTCCCTCAGCTCTAAACCTTAAGTGGCTGTGCAGTGAGCCTGGCCGAGCTATTAGAGTCCGCCCACACAAGGAGAGCACCGCACTCGTCCTCCTCCTCAGCAGTGGCCCATTCAATTAACTGCTCGTCCAAGGCTCCCATTAGAGTGTCCATCAAAGCCAGACAGGAGCAGGTCAACACACACGCAGACACACAGACACACACACACACACACACACACACACACACACACACACTCACTGCTGATTAGGCTTGAGAGAAAGCAGAGGCTCAGTTCTCTGCTCGCAGGTTAAGTAAGGCCTGGTAATGTGTGAGAGAGAGATTGGTGGTCAGAGAGCTGAACCCGTCTCCTCTCAACCATGTGCAGAATTAAAAAGGCCCCATTTATACACTCCAATGATCAAATATGCTTAATATGAGCTGTGTTTGAATAGCGAACTTTATTTAAAGTTTTTTCTCTTGTCATAATTTAAAAGGCGTTTTCTGACTAACTATTCTCAGCACATCCACTACGGTTTTGATTGTTTAACAGTTAGAGTGGTTTCACAGCAGGTGAACTGACGAGGTCCTGAAAAGCTTTTCAGAACAGGGTTGCCCTAAACTCCACCATAGTTTAATTTTGCTTAGATATAGTGAAAGTGTCAGTCAATGAAATATTACAAACAAAAAACCTGCAGATAGTTTTGGGCCAAGGGATTTAGATTTTTTTCCACCACCCCATTAAAAGACAGCTGTACCTCCTGAAGCATTGAAAAGAGTCAGGGATCACTAATGACTACTTGTATTATGGATTCTCAAATTATCTACTTGCCATCTAGTCTAAGCTGACATATTAAAATGTCAAGTTCTTTGCAACCAAGCTCAAAAATATCCATCCATCCATCATCTATACCACTAATCCTCCAGGGTTGCGTGGGGGATAGAGCCCACGCGTGCGTCATCCTACCATACAGAGACGAACAACCATTCACATTCAAACCTATGGTCAATTAATAGTTAACAATTAACCCAACCACAATCTGCATGTTTTTGGATTGTGTGGGAGGCAGGTGCACTGGCCGGGGGAAACCCAACAAGAGAACCTGCAAACTCCTGACATGAAGAGCCCAGCCCAGTACTGTGCAGGGACAGTGCAAACCACTGCACCAAAATGTCAACCTGCCACCCAAATATTCCTTCTGCAATCATATGAAACAGAAAAGCTGCTCCTCTGGTATTCAATCTCTCTAAGGTTTCCCAAACTTCACCATTTCTCTGTTCACCACTGTTACTGCTCTTGACAGGTTCAAAACTCTGGTGCCAGCCTACAGGGCAGAGAAGGAAACAGCACCTTCCTCCATCATAACCATGAACCAAAGTCTACTCCCCAGCCGGGCATTGTGCTCCTCTGCCTTGGGGGACATAGAGCTTTCCCGTCACTCAAAGGACACATGGCTCATGTCTGTCAAGGCTCTTCTTCGATTGGCGCCACAGCTCTGAAATGGGCTGCACACTGACACCGACCAGACTGACATCATGGGCTTAAAACCCAATTTTCAGACGACAATCTAAACAGCTCTTACATGCATTGACTAATGGCTTTTCAATTAAATACATGAAAATCTTTAGACACTCATATTCACTAAACTTGCTTTTAGTCATTAAAATAATACAGCTCTTCCTTCAGTGTTGTCTAAAGTGCACTGTACGTATTGTGTGCACAAAAGCATCTGCCTCATGATCGTAATGTAAGTGACTAGTTCATAAACAGTGTCCACTCTGGATAGTTCCCAGACCAAAGTGACAACAGCTTTTATAGGGACTGTGTGTTTTCATGAGGACTAGAAACGGAAAGTCATTCCAATAAAAACTTGACAATGAGGTCTGAGGACTGTTGTGAGGCATTCGTCTTAAATGATTTCTTTAATGCTGTGAGAGGCATAAAAGTCAGACATGCCAGAGACAGTGATCGTAGAACTACATGGCTACAGACACCTCTGTTTGTTCTATAATTTTTGGTGAAATGGCCTGTAACTAAACTAGAGAACTGTATTTATGTAGCACATCATGAAACCCCCAGTTTCAATGGACCTTAGTCAACCTGACAGCAAAGCCATGAAAATGAGAAGTGCGGACTGATAAGGGTGTGAGAGATGTCTGCAGTGACAGCCGCCAACTGTTCTGCCCCGAGGACTGACAATGTGCCCGACTGTCACTTTCCCACCTCAGTCTCCCTGACAACTCAAATCTGTGTAATTTTGTTTTGTGCCGTGGTTCCACTCGGCTATTTCTGTCCAAGACAAAGCCAGAGGGGACGACGCTGCCCGCCCCCCCCCCCCCCCCCCCCTGCGCTCGTCTCTCAGGTGCAGTAAATGATAGTTGGATAACAAGGTCATACATTATTTTACATCTTTCCTACAGGATGTGGGCACGCAGCTCTGTCATAACCGACCTCTTGTTCTAATAGATGACTCCTGGGAACAACGTAATTACTGTATATTAAAGCTCTTACATGGAACTTTTCTTTTTGGTTGATTTTGAGGTTTCTGTGGACAAAAGCTGCGCGGTGTCCACTGTTAGCTGTCTTAAAAAACCTTTGTATTGGAAGGAGTGAAAAAACTTTTCTCTTCAGATTGGTTTCACTGTAATAACATATCATGAAACAAGGACCGCATCATCCTTTTCACAGACAATGTTGCCTGGAATATCAAACCACACCATCACACACAGATGTTTGCACCGCGGTGAGATAATGTTTGGTAATTATCATTCTAACCTCATCCATCTTGGACCGTTGGTCTGTCAGGGTTAGCCTTTAGCGTAGCGCCTAGCCCAGCCCTCTTCTGTTTCCTCTCCTCCCACCTAAACATAGACTTCTTCCAGCTTGACTGCCGTAAATCAATTCTCTGACCTCGAGGGTAGTCCGTCCCAACGACAGACATTGAGACGTTGAGAATAGTTTATAAAAAAAAAGCCAATTTTCTCCCTGATTGTCTCATTTGCTGTTGTCGGTCATAAAGAGAGTGAAAAACTCCTTGTAGGGGCTTTAACATTGTCTTGTTGGACACTGGAGGAGTCAGGTTCAGAACATCGTGACCATACAGCTGTCAAAAGATGTACCACGTCTCATGCATTTACCTGGAAATTCACGAGGCTTTTACACGATGGCAACCTGGTCTGTGGAAAGAGGAGCTCTAAGAACATCAGTGACCTTGTAAACTTGAATGTTATCATCATCAGTGTGTAGTTCATTACTTTGTACTTTCTACAATAATTCAGAAATTACAGTGGTTTCAGTTCAAGCAAGACATTAAAGCAAAGCAACATCGTCTAATGGCGCATTTCTCAAACAGGTTCCTCTGCAGCAGATAATTAAATCAGTAAACATGAGGACACCCATATCAAAGTTTTCTTTATATGCACCATCCTTTCTATGCGTCATAAGCAGTATGACAAATGTTCAGTAGGGATGCTGAGAGGGTAAAAGAACAAAAGCTTTTCTGTAACTCACTGATTGGAGCAAAGCTGCTTCAAATAACCAGGAGAAGTCTTTAAAATGTTTCCTCTGAGTCTCGAGATGAGCTTTTCTTTCATATGCTCCTCTTTTTGATCAACTTCTCCCAGAATTAACCAGTGAAAACATCAAGAACTCATTTCCCAGGAATGTGTCCTGTTCATGTGAAATGGAAAACATTATGTAAGAGTGGATCTGCAATGCAGGTGACTGTGTTGACTGAAACTGTGAGTCTCCCTGAGGGCGAGCGAGCGGGCGCCATGTCTCACTGCATGAGAGCTAAACGATACCGGAGCCAAAGGTTATTCCTGCATCTTCGCCCAATATACGTTATCCTTTTCATACAAAACTAATAATACAATAAATAACAAAAGCTTTATTGATGGATATGAATTTTTCTCTGATCATACTTAAATGATTTAAAATCATAGGTCATGACCAGAGGATCGTCAAAACCCAATAGAAACAGAATGTTGAACTCAGCTATTTACATTCAGTCCTGCACAATGAAATCCATATTAAAGACAAATAAATTGTTGAAAATACAGTATCAATTTGATATTCCATTATAAGCTTCAGAAATAATCACTGATTGCATGATTGGTCTATTAATTAATTAACTGAACAAGACAATTATTGTTGTGGTTATGAAACCCATGACAAACCTGTTAATTTCACTCCAGGGTTTGGAAAATGAACCCAAGACGTGGAGAAAAATGGTTTTATCCAATGAGCTTTGGAATCATGTTTGTTATGTTATCTAATCTGTTTGGAGCACAAAGTTGAGTTATATTAGTTGAAGCAGAGCAGAGTCGTCCCTTGTTGCAGCTGGATGACTTGACTCCTGTGCGTACATGTGTGTGTGCACCTTGTCTGTTCTGTTCTACACTGCATTATGAGAGGAGCATATGTCGGCAGCAGCAGCTCTGGACTCTAATGATTAATTAATGACAAATTACAGTATAAAGATCAGTTGAGATTGTCCTGGGAGAAGACAGCAGTCTGCTTCAGCTCCTGATTAAACACATCGTGCAGGTAAACACAGTGGCCTTGACAGAGAGTGGCTGGTCTGAAATAACCCATGGAAGTAATGCGTGGAGGAGCAATAAGCCTGATCTTATTAATAATCTCTGTTGCTGTAGGGTCTTTTCCTCAGGTGACACTCTGTCTGTCTTAAGAAAATGAACTGCACAGGAGAGGATGTGTTAAACAGGTGTCAGCACAAACCGTCTGTTCCTTACTACGCTTTTATGTCTCCTATCACATCCTCTGTGTGCAGCAGCGCCAGTGGCACGGCTCTGAGGAACGCACACTTCAGGATCGATTTTCATAAAATTCTGTGCAGACGTTCATGGTTCACAGACGATGAATATTAATGAGATGGTGGTGATCACATGTGCCGACCGGGGCTTCCAGTGTTTGAGCAGCCACAGAGTGAGCCTTGTGTGCTAACTTACACTCAGAGCTAATTTTACATTCATTGTTTTGATTTAAAACTTCACGATTGGTGCTAGATTGGATCACTTGAAGGCCCTTGCTTCAAACACCAGCCACCAATCAGAGCATTGCTCAGGAGACTCTCTTTAAAAAGAAGAAGAATAGAAAGAGATGTTTAGTAGCTGTGTAGACCTATGTGTTGATAGTTGATTGACTGCACTTTCGCATGTGGGCTTGTATGCTTTGTATGTTTGCTTTAAATGTATGGCGACACCTTTTGTAAGCTATGGTTTTTGCATTAATTATATTTTGGGTGTGGGAGTCGGCCATTAAACTGCTCAAACAAAACTTGGTGCCTGAATCGATGGGGATCCTCTCAGATTTCCTCTACATCTGACCGCATAAATCTCAGCATTGTTGTAAAGAGCATCTTGCCAGTTGCTAGAGTGGCTCTAGAAATAAATCTATATAATAGATTCTCACAAAATGACATATTGGTAAAAGGTCTGTTTGGTGTTTCTCCTGAAATAAACATCTTGTTGACAACTCAAGACAACAGGACAATCCAAACCCTCCGGAAGGATTTGTGAAAGAATAGCATCAAATGAACTCCAAACCCAAATCTGACAGAAAGACACAAAGAAGGGAGAGAGGGAGAACAGGCTCAGACTGAGAGGATTAACAAATAAACACATTCATCCTGTCAGAGGCTTCCACCGAGTCTCACATCACAGGGAGGTCAGGTGGGTGGGTGGCACAGGAAGGCTGCAGCGATTAGCAGCGTTTTTTTAAATGGTAGGTCGGACTATATTTAGCTTCTTTATTGTTAATTTGTACTTAAGTCACAGGAGGACCCTTTGCCATACAGGAGCAGAGGTGGTATGGACTTGTGTGGGCTGCAAAGATTCAAATTGGTCATGCTTACTCTCCAAATAGCAGTGACAGGCCTCAAGTGTATCTCATACACCTCAAATCCTGATTCCTGACAGCACGTCACCATGAGACTCTTAACACTGCACTTCCTGCATCCTGAAAAGGCCCCTGCGAGTCGGGGTCAGTTCCGCTTTCCACTCAGGGTACCACACTGCCTCTCTATGATACATATTGACTTTAATAATGCATGTTGCTGGCTCTCACTGCTGCCTGACCAGAGTATTCACCACTTAATGATAATTCATCTGTGTCAGCAGCAGAGTAAAACTCTCTGTGTCAGCACATCTATACAGTTTGAATATGGATGTTGATCATTTATCGTTTTTTCCTCTGAAAAATGGACTTGAACACGAATAACATGCTAATATGGTTGGAGTGTTTGTGCCCGAGCCACTGGAGCAGATCAGAATAGCTGCAGCGAACACCAGGTCCTGCACGTTGCTTGTGAACATGCTCAATTTTGTTTACGTAAGGATGCAAGGACAGTATACCTATTAGTATCTATGAGTAAACAGTGTCTCTTGGGAACAGCTTCCAGTAATTAATTGCCCCTGGGTTTATATTACAAGTAAGGTCAGTGCAAGGATGCCAAGTGCAGAAAGCTGTAATTGATTCACACTTTCATTATGTGCAGGTTAGGCTGGCTGCCAAGGATGTACCACTGGAACTTGGATCAGGCTATTTCTAACGCTACTGTCAAGGTCTGCATTGGGAGAAACAGACCCTCACTGGGACCTGCCCGTGGCTTCAGTTTGCTCGATGTCAATTAGCCAGTGATTGAGCAAATTAACTTTAAGGACATGGAGGCTCTGACCAGCAAACAGAGCTTCCTCTGATTAATGTAGTGACAATGAGCTGATGGGAGCATATGATCAGTGGATATCCTTGTTTTTAATTCAATCACTGATGGAGATCACAAGTGATGATATAGAGGCTCTATCTCTCATTTCAGCCAATCGTGTGTTCAAGAAGATTTGACTCAAACACTGAATCTGCTTCAATGTGCCCTGCTCGTCTCTGTGCAGTGAAATATATATGAGAGGAGACATTCTGAGGACACCAGTGCCTGAGGCTGACATTTCCTACTTAATGTGTTTTTTTTAAAGAAATTGTTTGACATTTACAAGTTCACTTTCTCATCAAAAGTTTGGTGAGAAGGTAGATACCACTGTCACATTTTTACATAAATATATCACTGGAGCTAGTTTAGCTTATCTTGGCTTAACATAAAGATCCAGGGGAAACATTTATTAGAAACATCAGGTATTAAAAATGTGATTGAGCAGCATAGATTTAAATGTCTTACTAGTGCGCGCTTTAAAAGGTGCATGGAGGCAGATTCCCTTACCCTTTGAAAAAGTAAGGCTAATTCCTCATATTCCGATGCTCTGATTGGTTGTGGGTCTATCGAATTGTATGCACACACTTTTTAGAACCCTTGATTAGGCCCCTTGAAAATCAACAAACAACTGAGAAGATCCAGATCACACACATTTGAGAATTGGTCTGGCTATATACCAAGCTATGATCCCATATGGGCAGATGCTGGAGCGGAGCCTCAATATATATAACAAGTGATCCTGGGTGTTGTCTTCTTTACTGCGGACTGAACTGATCTGTTTGAAACAGCAGAGAACTGGGAATCTACATGAGTTGATACATGACCTCCCTCATGTCCTGCAGCAGAATAATCCAACTGGATTCATGTAGCTGGAGCTGCTACTGAAGCTTATATGTAAACTATAAAAAGTCTCACTTATCGTGTAACGTACAGAAACTAACCATTAAAGTCTATGCAACCTGCTCGGTGCTCATTATCACTGAGTGTAACAGCAGTGGAGATGATGTTCTTACTTTATCAGCTCACACAGAGAGTGAATAAACATAACACAACAAAAACATCTCGTCACTGTGATGCTGATGGTGTCATCTACCTATTGGTCAAGCTCATCATCTTACCATGACCCTAGGGTTCATAGTGCAAGAGCCACAGTAGAGTTCAAACGAAACGAAGACCTACTCAATCAAAAACCAATGCAACACACGTGAATGTTAAATCCTGTTGATGTCGTCTGACCACAGAATACAGATAAGTTCTCAAAGACAGAGCCTTGTTCCCTGGTCTGAAAAACAACTCAAAAGTATCTTTTAACATCGTCAATCATCACAATGCTCCTTCATTCGCTGGAGGATATTTCGGATAGATTGTCCCTCTGTTCTATTTCCTCTCATGTGAGCATTAGCACGTCTGCTGAGCTACTGATGTATAATATTCTGTAATACTGTTCAATGTCTGAAACCACTCCAATCAAATACAATGCTGAGAGAAGATTAACAGATTACCATGTTATCCATATGGACATGTATGTCATATCTAGGTCAGAATGGGGTTCTGATCTGAAGTAAAACAGATTTAAATAAATCTGAGTTGATGGACAAAAATAAATTGTATAAAATAACTCTGTGTACATTTTTGTGAATAGAATGTAAACAACCTGGTGATTTTGTCTGTTTGTCATAGAAAACAAGGCAGCATTAGACATCAACGTTGGTTCTGGGGAAATTATAACAAGGAACAAAGAATGTTAACCTGTAATTTAACTATTATCTTAAAAAAAAGTGATAGAGAGCGTAGATAAACATAGGGATAAGAGATGATTAGGTTTTATTATTATTATTATTATTGTTATTAGAAGTAGTAATTGTTGTAAAACTAGTGAAGTAATAATAATAATGTTGCAGCTGATTGTGGTTAGAGTAATTTGGACTAATTCAAATATAATGTAATCACTAAGCCAGAAAATCTAATTCTATAAAGATCCGCAATAAAGATATAATCTGTAAAGTACCTGGTATCAGTAGCTGTCAAAAAAATGTTGTGGAGTACCTTTAAATAGTTTCCTCTGCACTTTAATCCACTACAGGTGTTAAGCAACATAGTATTTCAAAAATAAACATTAAACTTGTACGTAAGTAGGGTTCCTTATGTTTACTCTCCAGCACTGATTACTGTACTGGACGCATCACATATTATTTAAATGACGAACATGAGGAGGTTCAGTCATGTGGTTTGGTTGTGACTCTCGAATTCCTCTCAAACAATTTCAACGTGGACACTTACACACATACATGTCAAATTCAGCTCACTCACACAGCACTGACACCAGCCGGTTTCATGGCCCACCCCCCCACCCTCTCAACACACAAACAACGTCTTCACTTACACTCCCCCCCCTCCCTATCTCTCTCTCTGTCTCTCTATCTACCTGCCTCTCTCTCTGTCACTCACCGGCCTTCCCGTCCTCCTTCTCCGACCTCATGGCCTCCTCGGCACAGGCTCCACTCGGCTCCACTGTCAACTGTGGTGTTGGTTCTCATAGCAGGTGAAAACAAAAAACGAAAAAGAAGGCACGCACACACTCTCTCTCATGTACAGACCAGAGCACACACCATTCAAACCAACACACACAAGGCACCGCCACAGACAGCCGCTCCCAGCCCTTCTTGCCGAGGCTCCACCCCCAGACAGGTTACCAGGAAGTTGTTTCCCCCAGGAGCCACTCAGCTACATGTCCTCCTCTTTTTCTTTCTTGTTATCAGTTTCTTGCCGACTCGCTGTATACCTGTTTAGTGACACGCCCAGGCGCAGCTAGGTCAACTTTCAGCCGACGCCCACCCCTTGCTTGTCATCTTTCCTCCCCCATAATAGAGCACAAACAACGAGGAGGGGGAAGGGAAAACAAGCTGCACCTTGGGCCTCAGGTGGAGCAGCAGGTGAGCCACTGGAGCTGTGACTCCACCTGATGGCCGAGAGCGAGCAGAAGCCAGCGTGTGTTATTACACTCAGACTAAACACAGAACAATCCTCCCCTCTGTGCGAGAGCGACGCGTTCCCTCCGAGCTCTCGGTGCCTTTGTGGCCCGCGACAGTTTACATTACTCACTTCCTGAATGTGGATGTGTGTTTTGGCCGGAGGAGCAATAGGAAAATAAACTCTGAATGAAAATGCCTGATAAAGGAAACATGACAAACTGGATTATTAACACGAGTTCTGCCATGTTTCTCTTTTCCAGGGTCCGGTCCATGACAGAACAGCCTGTCATGTTCGACGGAAACTTGGACACGTGTGAATATGGTCAGTAGAGTGCATACATCTGTCCAGGCCCAACTGTAATTTCATTTGCACATAGTTCTTAAACGATCCAAGACATTTAAAGGGGTGTCCTATATCTTATACTGGAACTGTATGGATCCTGCTCAGCTTTTCCCGGACAGTGGAGAAAAAAATCCCTACCCTCTATAAAACCCCATTTAAATCTGCTAAATCCAGATTTTTTTATTTGAATCTGCACCAAAAAGCACACCCTCATAAACCGTTTTTCAGAAATTAACTCCACAAATCTGGGCCTGTGCATTTCCCAGAGTTTGCCTTTCACCCTATGAAGAATGCAGGAGAAGATGGTCCGTGTCACGAGAACAAGAAAATCTCTTCAGGTTCATTTCTCATCCGTCCACCCAGTTTCATGGAAATCTGTTATGTCGTTTTTGCTTAATGCTGCTGACAATCAAACAGTCATGCAGTAAATAAATAGACGGGGGCAGAAACCTGACCTGAAAGGTAATACATTTAGGGCTCGCCCAGTTTGCCGCTGAGGGTCCTTGGGCCTTGAACCCAGAGGGACTTACAATCAGGTGGCTCGAGGAAAAAGACAAACTGAATTAATTAAGCCTGTAGAGCTCGACTGGATATGAACTTATTATGAACTTAGTTTATGAACACCTGAGTAGCACAAGTAGCATCTTAAATCACGAGTGTACACATCATGTGTGTTTGTGTGGAGGAGAGGTTTGACTTCAACCTTTTGCATTTAAGAGCCGTGACAGCAGTTCAGAGCGGTCGAGCCATTTGTCCTGCTTGTCGGAGGCTGACGTCCAGCGTTTTGGCTGCGTTCAAAGATCAGATGTGCTCTAACCAGACACTTGTCACATGAGGCAATGGATCTGTCAGTCACACGCTGACACCTCAAGGACTACGGGCAGCCTCATCCTGCCGGAGATCAGAGCCGAGACAAGAGATCGCAACGATGACTCCTCTATAGTGGACAGAATTAACATCTAATCATGAAAGTGCAGTGCGAGTGCACGTCCTTCTCAGAGGGACTTTGGCATCTCATATCCGCTTTGATTAAATTGAACCCGTCTGAATACAGCTGCTTTCATGTGAATATGAGTTTTTGAGCATAATTCCAAGGTCACGCTGCAGCCTGCTTCACAGTATTGCTTTCATCCCGACAATTCTTCAGTCTGAAGTGATCTGCTCCTCAGTGTCCGCACTCTTCAGATGAACTCCCCTGTGTCAGGGTGTCATTCATTTGCTTTGCTCACATTACAGCCAGGAGGAATCTTAAAAGCTTCACTCCTTCCTACCCTCTGCTCTCCTCCGCTGTATCTCTCTCCTCTCTCAGCTGCACACGGTTGACCCGTCAGTCTGCATTATCAGAGCTGGGGGAGCGTTGATAGAGGGTCGGGACGGAGCGGCATTATAATATTGGCTAGCCTTGACAGGGAAGAAGAGAGGAGGTGGAAAAAAAGCAGGAGGAGGAGGAGGAGGAAGAGGAGGAGGAGGAGGAGGTGGGATACTGAAAGCGGCGATGGACACTGAGGGAGAGATGAAGAATGAGTGACTGAGGTCACCACTGTCCCTGCTCATTGTTGATGATAATAACACAAGGCTTGTCTAATAGCCTCCCAACGTGCTCTGCCAGATTGGCATTTCTATTGCTCTACACACTCTTTGCAATGGAGAATAACACCCATCTTTATTATGAGAAGAAGAAACGGACATGGGGCTTATAGATTAAGCAACAATACACATGCGATCAATAGACTTTATGATCAATACCTCTTCTGGTGCGTATTATTACCGGCTGGCAGGTTTGATAACCACACATGAGGGACTGAGCGAGACTATTATCCTGAACCCCGCAGCCGCCTCTATAAAACATTTTATGTCTCAGACTCATGACAGTGAAGGAGCCTTGCTGCAGTATAATAAACTTTAATAAAACTCTGTTCAGATTAAAGCTAATTGCAAAGTGAAACGTTTTTCTCTGGCAGGAAGTCAGGGGCCCTAAGCAGGATTAGTTTGGGGTACCTGCGTCACAGTGGATAGACCAGCTTTTGTAAACATTCTACTAATACGGTCTATTGGTTTAAGTCACTGTTTCGCATTGCATACATACTAATGTCCCTTTTGTAACTTTAGGTTCCAGAAAACGTGATAACCTTCACTCGTGGCCCTGATGTCTTAGAGTCTCAGTTGCAAGCCATAAATGATCAACCCTAATTCAACGAAAGACGTATGACTCTGGGGGCCCCCTGGTGGCTGCTCAGTTGGCTTGTTCTTTGCATCCAGTTACAAAAACGTGTTATTCAGCCGCGATGAATCAAAGCCTGCAGTGAAATAACTAAGGCCCTCAGGATCAGGTACCCAGAACTGATGGTCCTCGGCCTGTGCAGGGTCCCTTTTCCCCAGAGTTCAGTCAAGGCGACAGCTTTGTGTCTTTTAACTGCCGGGATCAATCAGTCCACACACGTCCCGCTGTCACCAAGACAACACCTTGTAGTTTCCAGTGACACGTACCTTTGCCCAGCGAGCAGTCTGCCGTGCCGAAGTCCATCAGGCTGGATATCTCTGTCGGGTAGCACATGTCTGTCACCACCGTCTTCTGTCTGTGATGCACTGATGGATCTGCTGGGGGGGACAGCAATTATAAATGAATGCAATGTCACAGTCATTTAAAAATTGTTACACAGACTGTCATCACAACGTTTGATTTCACATTCACACATTTGCCAAATATCGAGGCAAAGATGTGATAACAAAGAGGAGGAGTGGAGTCTGGTGTGTACAGCTGTGGAGCTGCTGTGTAAAATCAGGTGATTCACTCTGACATGATGTCAATTCGACACACACCCCTGAGCTTTCACACAAATATGAACCTCTCCGACAAATCACTGCAGCTGTGTTCGGCATTTCAAACCAATAAGAACCCACACACACTGAAACAGTAATGATGCATTACTACATTTTTTCATTTCCTGGCTAACTTTTTACTTATTTCTAAGGGAATCAATTCAATCTCACGCCCATTTTCTTCATCTTGCCTTTCCACAAACATAATCCCTCCTTTTATGTTTTACATTTCTTTAGTGCTGCTCTGGATCATTTTTCCGCTCCATACATTCAGCTAATGACACCGATCCTGAGGTTTGTCTGCTCGTCCTTTTCTCTCCTTTCACAAATTTTTTTCTTGAAATAGACTCTATTTTCATCTTCAATGTAATTCATAGTAATATTTTTGGGGACCTTATATTGAATTGTTTCAATACTGTAATGGGAATTCTGAGAAATACACAAGTAGACGAACAAACTGTATTATGTCTTCAACGGGTTTGAGGAGAAAATATGTCACCACAACGTTGTTTGTGTCGCAGACTTCATAGCATTACAACGGAACAGATTATATCTTGAAGAAAACTCCCGATCCTGCTATTGATCTGAAATCTCTACACGGAAAAGTTATTCTGCAGATGGCATTCAGCCCTCTGAAGCTGTAAATGTCAGATTTCATGTCAGATTAGCCACGACAGCACCTCCAACAAAACCAAATTAAACTCAAATTAAACATGTCTTCTAGTTAAACCACGATCCTCATCTATGAAGACAGCAATAAGCAGCTCCCATCAGACGACTTCAGCTGCACCATCTGCACGGCTCCTCTTCCACAGCAAGGATCCCTCTCTCTTCCCTTCCAATCTGCATATTTTAACAGCTTCATTGTCATGGCTGAATGGTGTTTACCTAAACCGACGACCTTCCCCTCCCTAATCCCCTCCTCCGTCCTCCTGACCTGTCGATAACCGTTAAGGTGTGGCTCAGCTGACCTTTTCCTCCGTCTTTAATATGGAGATTGGACAGCAGGCGGGCTCGAGCTCAGCCGCTCTGCCTTACTTAACACCAGCGGTAATGAGAGCGAGAGGATAAAGCTGCGGGAAGTGAGACTAATTCAAAGACCATTACGACATTTAGCTGAAGGTGTTGGCTCTTATTAAACTCAAAAATAAAGTTGTCAGAGTCATTAACGGAGCTGGTATTTAAAGCGTAGACGAACAGGAAGCTGTGTGTCGATTATCACATTCTCCATGTGTGTTTCATGTAATTACAATATTTGATCTTGGTACATCAACATGTTCTGATTGTCTGAGCTCTTCATTGGTCTATGTCACTTCCCATTCCCGAGGGCCGTTTCGATCAAGTCACAGTCCATTGTATTTCAATGGGAAAACACCCCGTCATTGTGTCTATGTGAGTGCTGCATTGCATTTGAATATGCATGAGGCAGATTAGGAATATCCCTGAGGAGGGAGCAGTTTATCTGCCACCTATATTCTGCCTGTTAGAAACCACAGACTGTTTATAAGGACAGATGACAGGGCTCCTCTTCCTGATATCTCTGATCCAAAAACTGCTCTATTGCTCGTGTGGAGCCTCAGTTTGTGCCAGAGCGATCAAGGGATGGAGCATCAAGGTCCTGATGATACACATACTCGACAAATCATGAGTCAGTCTCAGCTGTCAATTATGATGTTTCACCCTGTTTCATCAAATTAACTTACAGAGCATATTCAATAATCAAAAGAAAAAAGTCTTGAACACACGGTGTGGTAAAAACCCAAAAATTTGATAATATTCTTTGATATTTGAGTTTTCGGTTTGCTTCATGTCCAACCTCTAACATGGAGGAGGCAGATTAATGATCTTTACTGCAGCCTGCCACCAGGTGGTGATCTAGAGACGCGTAGGCTTCACTTTTGCGGAGCTGTCTTGTTGTTCCGATTTTTACACAGTCTATGGTTGAAACCTACAGGTTATCGAAATGATGAGGCAGAGCTGTGCTGGTCTATATCTGTCACCCAGCTGACCAACACAAACAGCACAACCACACACAATTACTACGACCGAGGAATTACACAAGGTCACAAAACCTCACAAACTAACATTAAAAATTACTTTTTGACATTACATTACATTACATTTCATTTAGCTGACGCTTTTATCCAAAGCGACTTACAATAAGTGCATTCAAACCCGAGGGTACATACCAAGGACGACAAGAATCAAGAAAATACAATTTCTTCAAATAAAGCAAAACTACAAAGTGCTATAAGTAAGTGCCATTTAAGTGCTACTAAAGTGTTAGTTTCAAAAAGTTGTTAGTTTTTTTTTTTTTTATTCAAGGTAAAGTCGGAAGAGGTATGTTTTTAGTTTTCGGCGGAAGATGTGTAGACTTTCTGATGTCCGGATGTCAATGGGGAGCTCATTCCACCATTTAGGAGCCAGGACGGAAAACAGTCGTGTTTTTGATGAGTGTTTAGCAGTGAGGGAGCAACGAGCTGATTGGCCGAAGCAGAGCGGAGTGAACGGGGTGGGGTGTAACGTTTGACCATGTCCTGGATGTAGACTGGACCGGATCCGTTCACAGCATGGTACGCAAGTACTAGTGTTTTGAACAGGATGAGAGCAGCCACTGGTAACCAGTGAAGGGAGCGGAGGAGAGGAGTAGTGTGAGTGAATTTAGGTTGGTTAAAAACCAGTCGAGCTGCTGCATTCTGGATGAGCTGCAAAGGTCGGAGGGCAGTAGCAGGTAGACCTGCCAGGAGCGAGTTACAGTAATCTAGACGTGAGATGACCAGAGCCTGGACCAGAACCTGCACCGCCTTCTGAGTGAGAAGGGGGCGTGTCCTCCTGATGTTGTACAGCATGAATCTACAGGACCGTGTTGTTGCAGAAATGTTGGCAGTGAGGGAGAATTGGCTATCGAGTGTTACGCCCAGCTTCCTAGCCGTCTGAGTGGGGGTTAACACAGAGTTGTCAAAGTTAATAGTCAGGTCGTGGATGGGAGAGTCTTTCCCTGGAAGGAAAAGAAGTTCAGTTAATCTTCAGGTGGTGTTGAGACATCCACTGAGAGATGTCGGTCAGACAGGCAGTGATTCGTGCTGCTACCTGTGTTTCTGATCGGGGAAATAACAGCATTAGTTGGGTGTCATCGGCATAGCTACGGTAGGAAAAGCCGTGCGAGTGAATGACAGAGGCGAGGGAGTTGGTGTACAAAGAGAAGAGGAGAGGACCTAGGACAGAACCTTGAGGGACCCCAGTAGTGAGGGGACAAGGTTCAGACACAGACCCTCTCCAAGATGACCCATAATAGTGTGTGACCACATGACTTAGCTCTACTCAGGTGTCGCAGTGATTCTTGACATGAAGAGACATCAACAATACTAGGACCCTGAAACTGGAGCAGCTCAATGGAATTCAGCCGTTCATTTTATTATTAACATGTGACTTTTCTATTGTGACATGTTAAAATGTAGATGATCTTTTAAAAACACGTTCCTCGTGGCTGTATCTTGACAGCAGCCAGTGTCTCAGTTAGAGCTGACGAATGACGAATGAAAGTATACTGTGCAAAATATGCATTTTCAGTTCATATCAATTTGAAAGTGTTAATATTTCCTTGCAAATGACAAGGGAGAAAACAAGAGAAAAACACAGCCCTGACAATCAGAGGGGGGGGGGGGGGGGACACACCCACTAATGAGAATATGCTGAGACTGTGGGTTGCTGCAGAAACATGTTTTATTCTAATGCAAACCTGTGTAGGCATCACTGATGATGGCTGGAAACCCACTATAATTACCAGGCCATCCACTGTGTGTGAATGAGAGAGGGTCAGCTGTAAGTGCTGATTGGCTGAGAGCAGCTCTCTTAGAACAAAAGGTCACTTTATTGTTTCCATGTATTATTCTCCACCACTTAAAGGTTTCTAGTCTTTGTTAGAGGAGGAGAGCTCCAGTGTTGATCAGGGGTTTTGTGGTGCCGATTAAAAATTCAAAGCCTCAGCAATGCATAATGAGAGGATTTCCTTTTTTGTTAATTGCTTATTTTATGTATAAGAATGAAAGATGATTAAGTATTAGAACAAAAACAATGAAATGATAAATAACACTGGGGCAAAAAGGGAGATGAGATGTTTTATGTTCAAAATGACTCAGTTATAATCCTAAAATATAAAACCCTGCAGACTTCTACCATTTTTTGTGGTACACAATAGCAATGATCCCCCCCCCCCCATTGGCATGCAAATAACCATGGTGTTTAATGTTCTATTATTTCCTCTCATGCATTTAAATTGACACAACATAATGTGAGAAGAATTTGAAACACTCTCTAAATGAAATTTCACAGCAGTGCCGACAATGAATAAATTAAGAGAGCTAAATGATGTGAACCCTTTTGGGTTTCTAACCCTTGGCAGAACACCGAGCCAGAAAAATCTGGCCTGGTTACATGAAACACACGGATTGGGTTTGGTTGAGATATTCAGTATCTGAGTTTTTCCGCGAGGGACACTGATCATCCCGGACCCCGGCGCTCACAGGTTCCCTCTGTTACTGTCAGGCAACGACACATGGAGCTTGTCCAAATCCCAGGCACTGCCACATCACTACAGAATCTCCACTGATAGCTATTCTTAAAAGCATTAAACATCGAGAACCAGTTATTGATTTATTAAAAATCTTTATCTATGACCTTTGTGATGGAGGGACAGAAATCAGGAAATGGCTGTGTAAACAGGGGTGGGGCCAGGGGGCACCGATCTGATTGGCCCCCGAAGTGCCCTGTCATCAGTCTTTAAAATAATAACTATAATAAAATATAATAAAGACAATAACTGAGACATTTTTTGAAGAATAATTATTTTCTGTACTTTTTTTGAGAACACTAATTTACATGAGGAATGAACATTAAAGAAAATATATCAATGTTGTGTGGATTTGCTCAAAGTTATAGAGCAAACAGTAAACAAGGAGTAACTTAAGTGCTCATCTTACTGAATCAGGACTTGTGTATGGACCTTTGAAATAAAATTGGCCCCTCTGTGTAAAAATTGTGGCCCACTCATGTCCCCGGATTTAGAATTTCTTTTTCAAAATCTGCCACTGTGTGTCAAACCAGAAAATGACAAATTGCAGCCTCTGTAAATACGAGCTGTAAACATGTCATATAATAATTATTTAACAACTGCAGTGAAATACTTTGGGGCACAGTTGACTTAGTATTCAACGCGCTCTGTACACCAAGAGAAAAGCAACAGATAGATTTCTCCTCAGGGACAGATTGAGAGTGGAACTAAAAGCTATATATCGAAGGTCGAGCTGTCACATCTCTATTAAACTACCCAGACATGCAGACTCGACAACGATGTAATTCTTCTAATATTTTTACTTTGCCCGGAGCTAAAGGAAAATAATCCACTGTCTATTAATTTGTGTTTATAATCATACGAGACACAGTAAGTTAATTCTCCCAGTGCTCACACAACATTAGGCCTGGCTCCAAGGCTGCTGCTGTGCTCCAGAGCCTCTGGATTCTAAGGCTAAGATCACAGCAGCCGTCTGCCCCGAGGAAACGTGCCCAGAAACACCCCTCAGGGACGCTTCTATAACGTCGATGAGGAGGGATTGCTTGAGTTACTTGAGTAACCAGGGTTACTGCTGGTGTTGCTCAGCTGAGCAGTCTGCAGTTTTATTACACTTCTTTGGTTTTTATTATGTTTAGGTGAAAAGACAAAGATGAAGGAAGGATGCACAAAATGAACAAAACCGCTCAGCGCAGTTCACGGCTGTAAAACTAGAAAGTTCAATCACACGAGGATATATACCATGAGATTTCCCAAACTGCTGGACAACCAAAATGTATTCAGTTCATCTCCGAGTCCAAATGAATGTCTCAACCATATTCAAAGACATTCCCTCAAGCTCATAAAAGGAATTCCTCAAGGCGGCCCCGGGATATCACCTGCACAAGGCCCAAATGTGCTTTGTGAGGCCACCATGGCCATCACCTTTGACCCCCCCCCCCCAAATCTATTCAGTTCATCCTTGAGTCCAAATGAGTGTTTTAACCAAATTTAAAGAAATTCCCCTACAGCCTATTTCAGAGTTTGTGTTAAAAAAAATAGGATGGACAGACGGACGGCTGGACAACACAAAAACATGATGCCTCCAGGCACTGTCTGATCGCTGGTACAGAGGCTCAACAAGGTGATGCTAGGATGTCTGACCTTGGAGTCAATACGGGAGGATGTTGATATGCATCATCCTTCAGTGACTGGTACGATCATGTGAGTTGAGCTGGTGAGTAATCACAGTGGGGCTGACCTGCCAAACTGCAAAGGCTGCAGCTTAGAGCAATGTGATGGAAAAAATATATATCACCTCATCCCTCATGCTGGCTACCTTATAGAAATATAAACATAGGACAGATGTAGGGCAGCCCATCGAGCATTTGTAATCATTGTGGCTCAGCCAGAGAAAAAATGTGGAGTCCATTATGGACCAGAAAATAAATGTTTCTGTAACCCCAGAGGATTACTGTCATCTGTACACATCCAACACGGCTTCCACAAAGAGCAGCACAGTCAGCTCAAGGGGTGTGAGCCAGTGTGTAACACACTCATAATTTGGAGTTTTCTCATTAACTCTATCAAGGAAGTTATAATTGTGTTTGTTAGCAGCATGATCCAAAAAACTTGGTAGAAGTGTGTGCTATGAGCCAGGGAGAAATGTCGGTGCAGATTGAGATCAGGGGGCGGGGTTACAGTATGTTACATTTTTTTATATTTTCACCAATTTCTCAGAATTCATGGAACTTGGTGGGAAAAAGGGCACATTTAAGGGTCTAATATCGATGAGTGGCATTTGGTGGAGCTTTATTCAATTTAAGGAGACTGTTGGACCTTGGTGGAGGTATGTGCTCTACTGAGTGCCATCCTAGCTTATGCAGTTTGGTCTTTCCCCCAGAGAAACAGTACTACAGGGACACTAGAATACAAGACTGTCACAGCAAATCCCTGATATTTGTGTCAAAACTTTTGCACAACTTTGAAAACACAGAATTAAAGATCACAGCACTCTAGAGTTGCCATAGCAAAGTCAGATTAGGATTAAAATAATAAAGGAAACAATCTTAGAGAGAAGATGTTATTATGTTATTATTATCTTTAAAAGTCCTAAATGCAGCCGGATGACAAGACAAACTGGCAGTAAGCATATCATTATATGCAGACTACAATACACAGGAAATAAACACACACACAATCCCTCTGCTCATACACACATGCGCTTGTACACAAACACAGACTTTATGGCTCATCTGGTCGACTCTGTGGGTCTCAGCTGGTCATTGCAGGGCATCATCTGCCCTGCAATGACCCAAAGGCTTTGTGGGACCAGGAAAGCTAGATGAGGGTGGATTTAAAGTGAAGATTAAGCAGGAAAATCTGCCTGGAAAAAATCCAGCGCTAACACAACTAAAATAAAAACTCCTCCAGCTCACCTTGTGCCAAGGCCTTTGCTTTTACAGCCTTTGGTAAAAAGCTGAAGTGATGGCAGCTGCAGGCCGAGTGTGGGGACATTTGGAAAATGTGACATGTCTCTCTGACCTCTGTCCCCTTTAGGCCTGGGAATTGATTGGCAATATTTTCACACGTAGGCGTGGCAGCTCTGCCTCACCCATCCCAACCACAGCTGCAGGCTCCACGAGGGACCCTCTTCTCCCTGTAGCAGGTCTCGGAGAGGGGATGAACTGTCCGTCATATGAGGTGCTCATGAACAAATGCGGTTCTAGCTTGTATGGCACCATTGGCGAATGTCAAATGTCAAAAATCAATTTTGAGGAATTAAAAGAATTCCAGTATATAAACGTAACAATAAAATAAAGAATCAAACTATCACAAATTATAACAAATTGCTAGTACAAAAAAAACTTCAAGTAAATAAGATGAAAACAAATAGAACAAAATAAGTTTATAGAAGAAAACCTAGTTATTGAACAATTGTAATTTCAAACAAGAAACACACAAACTAAATTGCGCAATAGCTGCCATCTAAATCCTGACCTGTCTTGCTTTCCTCGATGCAAAGTCATCAATTACATCATAATACCTAATATGAAATATTCCCAGCAAATTGCACTGATCACAGTCCGACTGATTTTTTTTTTTGAATCACAAGGCTACTTTACAAAAATTAGATGCACTCCATACCTGCGCTCCCCCTCAGGCTTCCATGGGAGAGACCAGAGGGCAACCAGAGCCCCCCCCCCCCCAAGTTCCTTTCAGACATGCACTAAACTCTAGATAATCTCCCAGACAATCTTTGGATGAGCTGAATGTTGAAACGCAAACGTCATAGAGAGTTTCTTTAGCCTGCCCCCCCGGTGAGAACTCCAGATTATGTCCGGCTGGGCCGCTGAACACGCAACAGATGCAAAAATGCTGAGAACCCAATTGTGCAGACATCCTCTGGAGTTAATGTCTGCAAACAGCTTTCGAGATCTTCCCAGTAGGTGGAAGACTGTCGTGCCAACAAACTACAAATAAGGAGCCCACTATAACAAGTTTAATTGATCCACACATTTACCAAATATCACTGACTGTGATAATGGTTGATAGAAAACTGTAAAGAAAAATTTAACTTTTCTTTTTCGCTGCATGCTTGCTTTGCCCACCTCCGGCAATATGCTACCCTGGGCGGCTGCCTATCTAAATCCATCACGGCACTAAATGCTGTACCCGGGGGAGTCTTGGCTGCAAATGGACCTGACTGGCCCACAAGCAACATGGTGAATTGACGGTGAAGATTGTTTGCGAGTTAAAGAATTTGCAAGTAAAGGGGAATAACATCTCCAAAAAACAGCACCATAATGAGAAATGTAAGGGCCCCAGTGGGAGAGCAGAGTCCTTCCTCCAGGGGAAACCATCACCACTCATCAAGCGGAATAATACAGCAGAGTGAAGCAGCGCTGGGAGTCAGCGGTGAGTGTAACACACAGCAGCAGAGCTTCTTCTGTTGCTGCTGCCACACTGTAAGAGCTGACATAGTGTGTGAGCCACAGTTTCAAGTGCTGACCGTGAGTGATGCCGGGTGAAGGTGTGAATAATAGAACAGAGACTACACCTTGTTAAGCCGGCTCCAGACGAGCCAGCGGCTGGTGGAGGGATGTGAATCACCCACGCAGGAACCTGCACTGTCAGCTGCATGGGCCAACACACTGTCTCACTGAAAATCACCTGAACTGTACAAACAACTCAACACAACAAGGCCTAACTCAAACCTGAAAACTGAATATCTGACAGGGCGAACAACAACAACATTCAAATCAGATGCCAACATGTTTTTTGACATGTATTAGTTATGTTTTGACTATCTTGTTTTTAAGGAGTTGCCACTTAAGTCAGTTCCAGTCATTAAATGCAGGAGCGACGCAGCGAGAATACAAAGCCGTGCTGTGTTCCTGGCATCAAACACAATATGATAAAAAGACAAGGGCTGCTCTGCTATCTTCCAACCGACGACCGTCTAAAGAGCCATTAGTCAAAATGTGTCCCCCTGCTTTAATGATACTCAAACTGACAGCAGACACAATGATTCTGCATTGTGTGGGAAAAGAAAATGCTGTTTACAAAAAAAATACATTTACTGAAAGATCGGTGACATTTTCAGAGGTAATGAATCCACAACTGACTGCTTCATGCGCTCTCTACTAGATCTTCCCTGACGTGCCATGCTGTGGGCTTTATTGCACACTACAAGATTTCTAGCTATAAAAAAAAAGTATGTATAAATAAATATATATATGTATATATTAGTAGAGGCCATACCGAAGCAAATGCCCAAAAGTCCCCTTAAATGTTCTTCAAGCTGCAACACATTTCACAAACTCAAAGATGTCAGTTCACTCGTTAGTGATTTTTTTTCATCGAGGTTCCTGAATTATTCTCAGCAACGAAAAAGAAACGCCTATCTCACAAAAGTTAAAGCAAGTACATTTAGTTGTGTTGATCTGGACTGTGGGCCGAGGCACCTTTCACACCTGTAAACTGAGAAGTCACACAAGGTCCTTGTGAAACGGCCTTAAACGCAGGCAAGGAACTAAAAAGGGTTCAAATCACTGCTTCACCTAACGAAGACGTCCAGGGTAATCGAAGGGGAAAATGGATAACTACTGCATATTAGTGCGTTGTGTTGGTTTTGGAATGGGGAACTTGTTCAAAAGACTCTTCTCTCAGTTAATTTAGCACTTCAATGAGATGGACCTGGTCCGAGGAGGAGGAGGCTTAAGAAACGCAGAGATTACTGCCGGAATCCTTCACATGCCGAGCAATCCCACCGCTCATTACTCATCTTACTGCACATGAATTACATAATAAGCTTTGATAGAGGGGGGATGTACGAGAGAGAATTAGAGATACTAGAGCCATTCTGTTATTCTTGGGAGGAGAAAATACAGTATATCAAAAAGAATTACATCCCTGTGATGAATTACCCGTTATAGTGGCAGGTTTTACATTAATGGTGAAAAATTCCGTAAAATGAAAAATGACCCGGGGAGCCGTCCGGGCCACGACTTCTCCTCGCAGCCAGTGTTGCAGCAGAGGCTGAAGTCTCCGAGGTCGCCGGCTTCCTCTTGCAGTACATACAGTTCTGTAAGAGCCTGAATCAAGATCTCACTCAGCGGTACGCAGCGCTCGGAATGACTAATGCGTGCGGGCCACAGTCTCTAGGAGGGAGTTGACCACTTACTCCTCGCCTGCCGCATCAGAGTGCAGAAAAGTGATTAGCTCTTGTGAAGCAGAGCGACCGCACTGAAAATCTAACAATCCCCTCCGCCAGTGCTGCTGCCTACGTGAAAGTGTACTCAGTGGGGCTGCGGAGGAGAAGCTCATTAGAATCTCTGCAAAGTTTCACAGGCCGAGCCGCAGTTCACTTCAAGAGTCAAACACACACACACTCACACACACAGACCGACGCACACAGACACACACAGACCGACACAGACACACAGGGTCTCTCTTCTTCCTGTAGTACAATTTGCACATCTACCAATTAGTAGAGATTTCCTTACCTGGAAATTCCTGGTAATTACAATGATGATATCAACTACAGGTCGCACAATTTGTAGGATTCGTTGGAGTTATTTTCAAATCCAGACTTTGTGATGCTGTGGACCTGTTACACATTTTTTGAATGATAAAAGACGTCTTACTGAGAATGGAGGAATCTCTGTCTTTCCGTATGTATTTATTTAGATTTTCTCAACGACCACCCATCAAATCGACTGCTGAGGAAACAGAGTGGTTCACAGACAGGGGTCCTTGGCACACTGCAAACGTGTCTCTTGTGTTGTTCTACAAAACAGTAGAAGCGTAAATAACAGGCAAAAAAGGAAAAAATATTTCAAGGGATATAAATAAGGTACGTGCGGGGGGATCCTTGACCAATAAAGATCATCCATCTCCTATCTCTACCCCTTTTCCTTCGAGGACTGCTGGGGAAGCTGGAGCCAATCCCAGCTGACATAGACGAGAGGCGGGGGTACATCCTGGACAGGTGTATCGCTGGGTCAGTATATAGAGACCACTCACTCATTTGCCAATACAGTTAATCATGATTTTCCATTCAAACTAAACCTTATCTGAATGTTTTAGGACTGTGTGAACATGCAAACTTGACACAGAATAACTCTGAACAAGGAACCTTCTTGCTGGGAGTTGACGGTGGCTACCCACTGCACCTCCGACCAAATGTCTTCACCACCCTGTGCTCAGAAATGTGCGTGTTTACTTGTATCACATCAGACTGTGAGTTTAAATCTACAAGGGGAGCATCGGTTTCACAGACTGGTCTTTTCATCCCGATGCTTTCTGTTTCCTTGCACTTCTCCTGCAGGCTGCAAAGGTAATTACTGATAAGAAGTGGAGTCGCTCCTCCACCTGCACCTGAAGCCGACCTTTCCTGTGATACTGTACATGAGAGGGTACAGACAACAGCCCACTTGCTCAGTGGTCCACTGTGATTGATGTCTTCTCATTAGCTATGGGAGTTGAAACAGCGGAGAGCGATGCAGGCACTCTTTCTCCATCAGGTTGCACCCTTCTTCTCCGCCATGGCTTTTCGCGTGTCGCCACCATCGCTGCATTAGTGCGGCGAGTGTGACCGCCTCTCCTCTCCCTCACTGCCCTCACTTCCTGCATCAATCAAGCTCCTCTCCGAGTCTTAAAATCCCTAAATCCCTTACCTCATCTGCTTCTTTCTCTCTAAGGATTTTTTTCCTCATGATTATTAAGATTCCTCTCCTCTCTTCTGTGCAGTAACTCCTGCGGTGATAGATATTCTTTCTCCCCCGTCTGTTACTGTTTCTCCCCTCCGCCTTTAATGCTCCTCCGCCGCCGCCGCCTCCCCCCTGTCGGTTCTGCGTCACTGATCACCGTTCGTTCAATCTGCCGAGGCTTCTCCCCTGGAGAGTAACTGCAGTAATAAGAGCAGAGAGGCTTCTGGGATGCATACTGCTGGCGCCCTGCAGGGCAGCCTGTATCAGACAGCCATAAACTTGGGAACTATTAAACATAGTAAAACTAGAGCAGCAGAAAGAAAACAAGGACAATGCTAGAAAGAAAAGATATTAAATGTTCATTTCTTTCCACAAATCATCATGAATTGCTCAATGAGATTTCTGCAGAGCCTCAGCGTCATCGTTCCCAGTAAGAAACATTGAAAGAACAGGGCTTTTAGTTCCTGTGTCTCCCTGAGGCAGTGTTCTCTCCAAGGACGCTGCCGGATTGACTGGAGACACTCAGCGGCTCCTTGTTCCTCCACAGCGTCGCCGGCTTAATTAATAAAGCGTCGCCTCGGATTCTTCAGGCACCATTTTGTTTCCTATTTACACCGTATACTTCTGTAGGCAGAGACCACCCGAGACACTTCTGAGCATCTGGCCAAGCGCTCACAATAACCGTGTTTTCACTTTGAAGCTCCGAAAGAAAGCTGCCATTTCAACACCGAAGATCAATTTACCATAAAAAGTTACTGTTCGAGGTTTGTTTGGGGGAAAGTGGGCTCACTCTTGTGTGGAGCAGGAGATTGCTTTAAAATTCACAGACAGGAAAATGTGCCTGAAGGAAATAATGTCACTTATATCTCACTGAAAAACATGAAATTTAATTTTATGGGTCAGTGCTGCTTTCCCCCCCCTCATCTGTAACAGCATAATTCAAGTTCTCTTACAATGTGGGTTATATTTCGGGGTATTAATCATATCGGTTATGGGGATATTACACCCACCGACTTTATGAGTATTCCCACGTTCAGGTTCAATTGAGATTTTATTTAAAGCAGAACAAAACAATGAAAAGCAAGAGCCCTCTTTTACGAGTATGCCAAGTTTCAAACGCAGCAAAATGCCCCGTCATGCACAGAGAGCGAGAGAGAGAGAAAAATAAATGTTGACAAGTTAAGTGCTTCAAAGAGCCAAGTATTTGATAAAAAAAAAATCTATCACAAAGCTCATCACTAAAACATTTGCAACTATAAGATTAATAACATCCTGAGCTTCTCCAAAAAAACACCCGGAGACAAAGTATCAGGATTCAGAATCTGTTCCAAACTGGGTCACAGCCAAAGATTTTATTAAATACTGAGTTTATGACTTCAAAAGATTCCAAGATTTGTTTCTGCCACCATCATAAATGTTAATATAACTTTCAAAATATTAAACTTATTCATTCAAGTAACGGTTAATTTATATTCTCTCAAAATCAAATTTCTCCACAAGCTGATGTAAGCCCTGTTTCAACATGCTTTTTGTTTCATATTATCAACAAACATCAAATAACTTCATTACATTTTAAAATACAGATTCTTTAAAACCATTAGAAACTCTAAAACAAGCACAATGACATTTTAAAAAGGGGGGAGGTGCATCTGAAACTCTCAAAATGCCACGAAGAATGTTTTAAACTGATCAGCAGTGTAAAAATATATCACTGAATCCACAGAGACAGAAAACTAAGCAAATAATCACATTTAAGAAGCGGGTATTTGATCAAACAACTTGAATTGATCCAATTATTGATTCAGTCCGAGTATGCATTAAGACCTACAATGGGTTATCAAAGGTGTTTAATTATTCAGATGTGATTACATTAGATGTTGATTTACTGTTACAGTTTAGGCTGTGATGTGCAAGGTATTAGTATCAAGAGGTGCAAAGTACCTATTTACATTTACTCAAATACCGCACTGAAGTGAAAACTAGAGAACATGCAACTACAGAAGATGTGACTAGAGAACATGCGACTAGAGAAACATGCAACTAGAGAACATGCAACTAGAGAACATGCAACTACAGAAGATGTGACTAGAGAACATGCGACTAGAGAAACATGCAACTAGAGAACATGCAACTAGAGAACATGCAACTAGAGAACATGCAACTAGAGAACATGCAACTAGAGAACATGTGACTAGAGAACATGCGACTAGAGAACATGCGACAAGAGAACATGCATCTAGAGAACATGCAACTAGAGAACATCCAACTAGAGAACATGCAACAACAGAAGATGTGACTAGAGAACATGCGACTAGAGAAACATGCAACTAGAGAACATGCAACTACAGAAGATGTGACTAGAGAACATGCGACTAGAGAACATGCGACTAGAGAAACATGCAACTAGAGAACATGCGACTAGAGAAACATGCAACTAGAGAACATGCAACTAGAGAACATGCAACTAGAGAACATGCAACTAGAGAACATGCAACTAGCGAACATGCAACTAGAGAACATGCAACTAGAGAACATGCAACTAGAGAACATGCGACTAGAGAACATGCGACTAGAGAACATGTGACTAGAGAACATGCAACTAGAGAACATGCAACTAGAGAACATGCAACTAGAGAACATGCAACCAGAGAACATGCGACTAGAGAACATGCGACTAGAGAACATGCGACTAGAGAACATGCGACTAGAGAAAATGCGACTAGAGAACATGCATCTAGTGAGAACCTAACAACGTCCATTGTTGCTCCTTGGCATTCCATCCTCGTGGGGTTCCTAGGTTACAGTTGCTGTCGGCAGCCTTGGGCTTAAACTTTAATCCTCTCTCAAAACAAAACGTTGAGGAACGTCAGAGATATCAGAGCCGGTGCATGATGCAGCATGACTGATGAGAGCAGGGCGGAAGGGAAGCCACCCAATGACTGGTGTGAGGTATTAAAAGTCAAGTGTTCAGAAACCTCAACACAAACAACTCTTGGAACAAGCTCTCGTCTCACAAGCGACAAACCGAGATCGTCCTTTCAACTTAGACACCGAGGGTTAAGAAATCAGGTAGACACTGTCTTACAAGGACATTTTCATAGTGCCACATTTAATCTGTTTACTGAACTAATTATGCATCTGAATATCAACTCTTTTTTAATGTTATTTCTGCTTTTTTAAAAGCTGAGTACGTCCTTACTGTGCAGAACATATAACAGAACACACACACAGGTTTGCACAGCTACTGTACATTATGGGCAGCTTAACCTAAACCTTTTTCCGAACCTTAACTGTGACCGATGAATTGATGACACTAACTTTCACCTGACCACCACTCACATCTTAACCAATCTTTGGTCCCCATGAGGGCAACTGGTCTTGAAAAGCTCTGCATATATATTGAAAAAGTTCGTAAAGAGGGGTCAGCAAAAATGAGTACACCCACATGCATGCACTCACACACTCTCACGTACGCACACACACACACGCACACGCACACGCATACACACAAACACACACACACATAGACTTAGTGTGTTTTAGTGGAGGCATATATCTATATGTTCTATATCTATATGTTCTTAATAAAAGGGGGCCTTCAGGGGAAAAAGGAAAACACCATTTCACACATGCCAAACAATGTGTGTAAACTGATCGTGAGACAAGATGTGTGTGGATAGACGTGGCTCTCTATGTCAGCTTAGTATTTTCCCTCTGGGATATCTTGAGCAATGTGCCTTGAAAAAGAAGTTAACAGTCTTGACACAGCTGTTGATACAGATGTGAATCATAATGTAAACTGGAGGTAGGAGTAAAAAAAGAAATACTAGATTCCCTGTGTCAATGTAATGTCATTATTCAGTGAAAGTGATGAGGCCTCTCGGGTGAGGCATGTGCTCTGCTTTGTACAACCTATCTGCTTCGGTTTTACAACAGAATAACAGAACTAAAGGGAAATAGATATGATATATACACATCTCTATATCTACATATATTGGTACAGTTCCTTTTTAGAAGATGAAGCTGGCTGTGCTAAAGCTCCTGAAGCCAGTCTCTCCAAAAGGCAGGTGCTGTGAAATAACAAAGTCAGTGGGTGGTTGGCCTTTCTTAAATTAACCATCATTCATCTCCATACCTGATCCTGGCCTAGAAATGTCAGAGCAGCTGGCTGCTGTTGGGTCTGCAGGACTCAAGCTGAACAGGCTAATTTGGTGCTTAAGAATATCAGGAAATGGCAAAGCCACTTGATGCATAAGAAAACTAGACCTTAAACTGTTTTAACAAAGTCATGATCACATTACGAGAGGTCATCAGAGCTGAGAGAATCACATTTGATGGTGTAGATTTAGCTAATAGCTAAACTGCACCATAAATCCAGAAAAACAAGAGGTACAGAAAACAGGACAGGCTCAGGGCCTCTTCTCATTTATTGTGTCAGTCCACTGAGCAGCAACACATAATGATTCACACTCTTCCTGTTCCATCATGCATCTGCGCCCCCTCTGTGACACAGCCCTAATTAATTTGCAATGTATCATCCTAATATGTCCATGCGCCTGCACAAATACACACAGGCATTGTCCCTCGGCATGAGAAAGAGGCCTTTGGTGTCAGATGTCCTCATATTGCTGATCACGCGGTTAAATTACAGCACGGTATGTGCATATCTCATTCTAAGGCTGCAGAAACACAGCCTCATAAATCAAAAGTTACTGCACTGCAGCTGCACGACCCTTGTAGAGGTCAGAGGTGGACAGCAGCTGGTGCATGTGGAGCATCGTGACCCTGGCATGAAAATGAATGCATCGCTACTATACCTCTGCTCATCTCTGCTCCATGCAGCTCCCATGGAATACAGCTGGGCCGCAGCATCTTCTCAGCCCTCAGCATGAAGGAGAAATCCATGTCTGTCCTTCCTTTCTCCTTTTCCCTTTCACTCTCAACCCTCTCGCCGTTAGCGTGGCATCAGCTTACAGCTCCCTGGATCCCAGATGAGGGACGGGACGCAGATTACCAGGAGGATCAGTCCACGCCCTACCATCCTCTCTACCCCCCCACAGACAATCCTTATTATAAACTATGGTAAAGCTTACCCTGTACAGCCATGCGATGGTCTTGCCCACCTCCTGCTGGTCCCCTACCCCACCCCACAACCCAGATGGTACAATTCTGTAAATGCCAAAGACAGAGATATACCGCTGGATTACACTCATTCCTAAATACAGCTGTGTAATCAGAAAGCTAAAGTAGAGCGTGCCACAGAGCTTATACCTGACAGTGACACTGAGACATATGTAAGGCCTGAGACAATCTTGGTGTAATCCTGCGCTATCTGCAGTATTAAAGGGCTGCATCCGCCCCACCTTATAGGGAGGCAGCGCCACGCGGGCAACAATGTCCCCTCTTATAGTATAATAGCAGGAGCATATGTGACCGTTACAACGAGACACTCCTCTAGTCGCAGTCTGCATCTTAACAGCCACTTCAGTACCTCACACCCCTGTTGGTGAGATCACATGACGTCAATATGCTGTCTCCCCTGAGAGTGCTTAGCACTGGAGCGGCTGCGGAAATCAGATAAATCAACATAATGTGCTGAAATAAACACAGTGAAATATACTGTTAAGACTGTTTACAGAACAGCCAGGCTGCGCATTTCATTTTTATTAAATGATAAAAAATTACGTCAAAATAATTGCTTTATCTTTGTCAGCATATATATATATTTATTATTATTATTATGGACATTTTCCATGGAACTTTCCTGTAATTTATAAAAACAACTATTCAACTGACTTCCCCATTCCCACGTCAACATTTAACATTTTAATCTCTTACTTTTTATCAACAGGTCATCTCTGGAAACATCACTGGAGGTGAGTTCTGATTCTAAGCACCACAAAAGCAGGAATATAGATCTGAACAATGATGCCTCGGGTTTGTGTCAGCAACATGTGAAAAAAGACATGTGTTGTGTCTGGAGCAGAGACCTGATTAGTTCTCTTTGTGTGGCTTGCCACCTGACAGTCTCCTCATCCTCATCCTGATGGAAGAGCCTCTCCAGCCGGCTCTTTCAAACCAATTAAGGTCTGGAGGTGCATTACCACACACTCAGTACCTGTCCGTCACTGTGCTCTGCTCTTCACATTACAGCTCTTTGGTCGGTTGAGAGTTTTTCCCTCTCACATCATCCTCTGTCTGTTTCTCTCTTCCTGGTTTTCTTAGTTGTGCCCCTTACTGCATCAATCTCGCATCAATCGTCTCTCTCTCTCTCTCTCTCTCTCTCTCATTCTCTCTCTGTCTCTCAGTTAAAGGAGGAAGTGAAGATAGCAGCCTAAAAATATTCACCTCTCAGCCGGGCCACAGTGGGAAGCATCTGGTGCATGTGAATGATTATGAATCAGTGTGAACATGTGTCACAGCTGAAGTTACAGACAGCACAAAGACGAGAGAGAATCAAGGAGGAGCTTGTGAACTCGTGAGATTTAGAGAAATGGAAATGCCCCACGGCGTCAAATCAAAACAATGCAGAGACATCTAAACATCCCCAAACGCAGAGACACCGACAGAGAGGCTCGTATCTCCACATTTCCCCTCCCGGTCAGACAGTGAAACAAAACGCTCTGAGGTTTGGGGGCACAAAGGGCTGAGCTTGTGCGCACGTTCTTGCTTAAGATGTCCAAACAGTTTGTCCAAGTGACTCGGATGAAATGTTTGGAACAATCCCCCTCCCCTTTACAAAGCACGCTACCAACCATGTAACCATAAACCTCTGAGAAATTAGCCTGTCATTTTACAGGGCTACATTTTGACTCAGCACTGACATGGTTGGAATTCCCCCCATGACTGTTGTGATGCTGGGAAAAACATAGACAGAGATTATTCCAGTACAACCGCTTGAGGGTAAGAAAAAAAAAAAGGACGACTTCCATTTCAGAGGAAGAGTCATAGTCAGCATTACATACTGCTGTAGGACTATTAAAGTGGAACCAGTCTTAATAATTACTGCACAGCTCTCCTGCACCAGGTAGTAGCATATCTTTTACTCATTTATTCATAAAGGCAGCGCAGTGTGAGCAGGACCCATTAAAATCCCTACCGGGCTTGTGTTAACTGTTGAAAGGTCAACGCACAACTAATAAGGAAAAGTTGCATCAATAAACAGGAATTAAAAGTAAGTTGAGTTCAATAGCAGCAGCTGTAATTGAGTCCAGATGGAGCAGCACTGAGTCCATGCAGCAGAACAGGGAGGCTGCAGAGGGACCTTCTGATCCTGATGGTGAGGTTGTTTAGATGTCCTACTTTATTTGAACCTGTTCTAATAATCTCACTCAGTGAATAACATCGTTCTGTAGTCATGAGCTGTGAGGCAGTGACGACAGTGGCCGAGAAGTGAAAATGTTTAAATCACAAAATTCAACAGCAAATCAGAAGAAACAAATGCATTAAGTTCTAAAGGAAACAATAGGCACCTGCTGTTGTAAAAGCTCATCACTGATTGGACAGGAAGTTATGACAAAATGCGATTTCCTGTTGTGTTTTGGGATTGGCACTTCAGGGCCACTGGAAGAGACGGACTCCCCCCAGTCTGTTTGCTTCTCGTGGACGGGTTTGAACTGTGAAGGTGTGATTCTCACAACTGTCTTTCACAGTTCACACCTAATGAGTGGAAATTCAATTTACTTTAAGTGCTGTGCTTTAGTATGTGTTCTTTACTTGACCTGTTTCATTTTTGCAACTTAATATTTCTATTATATCTTAGATCACTCAAGTCATTTCAAAGCTATAATAACTAGTTACTTTTAAATTGTATAAACAAAAGGTGAATAGTACGTTATGGCTTGGTTGGACATTTTCTGCAATTTTCTGTAGAGCCTGGGCATTATGAATTTGAGGTGGCTGACAATGATATTATGAAGGAATACATATGATGCTAACATATATAGTAAAATACATAAAGGCCATGATTCCTAAGATATCAACTGCATGAAACTTTATTATAAATATCTATTGATTAAAACCAACTAAATTCAAACAAACAGAACTTGAATGGTGATATAAACATTGTTGCAATATTTATGTAAAATGTAAACATACATGCAGATCCTCTCTGCCTTGTTTATTCTGTCAATTCAGACAAGTCACTAATCTTCTGTCCCTGTATTGATCAGCCGTACAGAAAATCTACATAAATTTTATGCTTGAAAAAGATCTCAGTAAGGGGAATGTTACAGTATTTTTACTTTTATCACTGGTTCACAAAACTTCTGTTATTTATTGTAATTTTGAATTTGCAGTAATGTTACTTTGATTTAAGTGAATTATTTGAACACTTTTCCTCCCACTGCTGCTGGAAAAGATGCCCTCTTCAGAACGTTGATTTGAGTTTTGTTTGCTTCTCTGATTGCAGCTCATGTGACGGCTATAAAGTGCAGAAAATGTTAATTGAGACTCGCACTGTTCAAGTACCTGTGCTAATTGGCTAACAGCGTGGTGACAGAGGTGGTCCGAGCACTGCCTCAGCTGTTTTCTCTCTCTCCAGATGAGTAGTCTGGTTTAACGCACCTGTGAATTACTCCCACAGCCAGCCTCCCCCTTCTTTGCCAGCCCTCCCCCACAGCCCTAATAACACCATAATGATGCCACTGTTAGTACAGTGCTGGGGCAGTGTGCTTTATGGACTGACCTCAAAATCAATTCAGCATCACACAAGACCTATTAATGGAGCTATAGGTCTGAACATCCTCCCCTCCCCTCCTCTCCTCCCCTCCCCTCCCCTCCCCTCCTCTCCTCTCCCCTCCTCTCCTCTCCTCTCCTCTCCTCTCCTCTCCTCTCCTCTCCTCTCCTCTCCTCCCCCCTCCTCTCCTCTCCTCCTCCTGCATGGGGCTAACGTTAGCCAGATCAAAGTGGAGTAATTGATCCTGTCACAACGATCATGGACGATATGTGTCGTTGTACCACTGCTCCTCTTCGTCTACACCCACAGGTTAAAAACACGATCTGTCAACAACACAAGTTTGGATAGTAGCGACCATCCCTCCTCAGGAGATAAGTCTATTTCTGCAACTGTAATACTGTAAAATAAAATTCTTAGTTGTTTTCTCATTAGTGTGTCTGGTGCGCATAATTTGGAAATAAGGAGGTTTCGTGTCGGTGGATGGAACAGAGAAGTACTTGGCGGTTTTGGAGCAGCATTCCTGGACGGAGAGACTAGTAGCTGAGTCGCTCGCGGTGGTTAATTAGGGGGGAGTCTGTGGGAAACCCCTGAATCTGAAACCCTCCTCCAAAAAACCTCACACCACTTCAAGTAATGGCAGCCATGTTGAAAGGGACTCATTGTTCGGCGGCCAGAGTAAAAGATTCCATCGCTTATGTCCAGTGGTCGGAACCGTGGTGCACACTTTGAGGAGACCAATAGAGCGGCTGCAGTTATACTACCAGAAAACAGAGGGGCGAAGAATTAAAGGGGTGATAGACATTTAAGGGAGGATCCCCTCGTTTTAAAGGTCAAAGTGAGTTTAGTTGTCACAAGAACTACAACTCAGCTACTGTAAAAGTTGTTGCACAATGTGCTCACTGCCTGTGAGAGAACTACATTAATTGTTACATTAGTTTGGGTTTGGAGATTAGAAATCTTTAACCAACAGACTGCACTACAGACGAGGAGTGTAATATGTCTAACATTTCCAGATATTGGTCTTGATGTGAATATCTTGAGAACTTTTGTGCAGTAGCGGTGTCGCAGCTTCTTGTTTCTGTGGAGTGATCCAGCAGCCGGTCACAGCTCAGCCACTGCAGGTCACTTTTACAGTTTCAGAAAGGAAAGCTGCAACCAGCATCACAACAGACCAGACAAACAGCCCATTCCAAACAGGGCTAGAACCGGCACTGCACTAGTTTATATTTAAAAGCATCAAGTGGGGTCCACCTCTCAATATAATTTGATGCAAAAACTGCAACCGTCCAAACGACCATACAGTTTCATCAGATATTAATTTGATATCTTTCATAAAGGTAAGATTTATAGAAGGACAGTGGTTCTAGACTGACTTTATTTTGTCTTGAGCTTTTCATCTCTTTATCTAAAAGTGGAATAAGGAGAGGATTGCCTTTATGTTTGGCAAATAAGATCACAATCCGTCCTCACACACCTGTACTTTCATATGGTCGACCAAAACGCCTTTTAAAGCCAGGTGTAAATATGATAAGGAGCCTATTCATATTAAGTTACACATAGCCTTGGCATGCTTGGATAATTAGAAATCATATCTAACTTACGCAAGATGAGCAGGATGGTGAAGATGCTTTTTGTGTTGAAATAAAGATGTATCAAATATTACTTTATTTAATGAGTGCATTTTGGAGAAAATATCAGTTTCGAATACAAACATTTTAGAAACAGATAGCAGTCTCCCTGACATTGATCTGACAGCTGCGAATAACTTTGAGAGGCGCTGATACTTCTTTTAAAAATAGGAATGTACACACATGCATCTCACAATGCACACGGCCTTGTCTCCTGGGATACTGGTGGAGGACATCTGGTCTAAGGTAAAGTTTTAGCCAGACAGTTATTTTGAACAATAAACACATTTACAGGAATGTATATACACAGCCTTCTCAACAGAGGCGCCGCGTGTTTGTGTGTGTGTACATACGCCTGAGCACACTGTGTACAGTAATTGGTGACCTGCTAAATATTTGTGTAGAAGCCCCTCAGCAGGAGAAAACAGAGTGGCATGATTTCAGCTCTAATGCCTTCAGGCTGCAGACCAAAAATAATTCAGGGATGGAGCCCACTTTAACGCTCAATGTCCACAAATCAGGGGGAGCTGGGGAGCTGATGATGATGCATCGACTGACTGAGATCTATTTTCGCCTCAAATGATTCACGTTTAGTTCCGCTCGAAACAAATGAAATTAAAAGAATGTTAAGTTCCTGTTTTGGTTAAATATTGGCTCATTAGCTTCACTCCAGAGAGAACCAGATAAGTGAGACACTTTCCGACTTTAATGTCGAGCTTGTTTTTAGGACGTTACCTTATTTCTGAAACCCACGTTTTGCCTGCTGATGAATTCAAAGACTGATTTAATTCATTTTGGCGTGATTGGAAACAACCTGAGTAGAGGTGCTCGATGGAATACCACTAAAAAGAAACGTGCTGCAGTGTGAGCCATCTGTTACAGTCTGGAGGAGCAGGGTGGAGAGACAACATGGAAAATTAACCATGAATACTATCTGCAAGCATAACGGTTTACACTGACATATGGTGCCAACAGATTCTTTAATTACATTATTGGTTAGTCTTGTTTTTGTTTCTGCAGCAATTTCCCAAAACCTTAATTTGCTTTTGTCCAACCAACAGTCCAAAGCCACAAGATATTTTTATTTAAATCATATAATTTAACAAAGAAGAAAATATGTTTGTCCTTGAAAGCTAGAAATGGTTAAGTTGTCCTTAAAAATCTAACCAGTCACACTATTTGTTTCAGGTGATTAATTGACTAAGTAACAGCTTCCTGAAAGTAACATGAAAGCATTTCAATCACCCCCTGGTGGCTGCTTGCAGTATTGATCACAAATCCCGCCTTCTCCATGTTAGTTGATAGGACACATTAAATATATTTTTCTGAAAAGTTGATTCTGTACTCATCACAATTACGTTTTTTCAAGTGTTTTTATAACTGGAGAATTAGTTATTTGATGCTATACAAGCGGGCTGGGACGCCTTGATTGACATGTGAGATTGATGCCCGATTGGTCAAGCGTGTGTATGGACGGAACCTCAATACACCAGCTCCATCTTCCGATCACTACAATGCAGATCTGGGCTCTCAGTCACGCTTTGGGGAGAAAGATGGCAGCTTCTACATAGGGGATATTTTGGCTAAATTTCTGGATTGTGGGACAAGGCGGAGCATATTTTTCACAGTCTATGGATGACCTAAAGGCTGCAGTGTACGTGGTGAGCATAGAAGAGGACACAGCAGGGACATGAGACACTATACGTGAATGTACTGAAGCTCAGCAACACAGGACTTAAGTCAAGGTTTGACCTTCCTCTGACCGTCCTCTAAGTCTAACTGCTGCAGGATGTTTCTACTTTGCCATTAATGAATTGTGTGGATGTATAAAAGCGCACAGCATCGCCCCGATGTTCTGCCTTCAGCCCATCAATCTTGTGCAAGGCCTGCGCGAACCAGATGAAGTGTTCTGCTTATCCTCTGCTCTGCTGGAATGTCACGCTTTACGTACCCTGGATACAGAGAGGGAGGTGGTGGTGGTGGTGGTGGTGGTGGGGGGGGGGGGGGGGGGGGCTGTACTTCCTTAGTACAAATTTCCCCTCATGTCTGGTCCATTCTCATCTGCCAAGGCAACAGTCTGTACCAGCAGTAAGAAAGCTAAATCTCCACTGCTAGAGCAATGAGGCGTTTAAATAGGATGAGCTGAGACTGTTGTGAAGGCAACCAGGCTTCGTCCTCCTCGCCGTCTGTCTCCTCGTCTCGCTCGCTCTCTCTGAGAGTTGCACTTGTTTGAAGTTTAGACTCAACGGGGATTTGGATGATTTAAGGTGAGAACAGAGGATTAGATGTATAGAGCGGCGGAATGGGGGGAGACCAGGGAGTTTAGGTGCTTAGAGTCAAATTGTTTTCTGCACCTCCTGTTGCGCGGCGGGCACCACAACACGCAGGCGGTGGCCTTGAAACATCACACATGAGAGAATCACAGCTCATTTCAAGTATCGGGCCACACGTACCATGTACAGTGAAGCTTTTTCTCTCATTTTTCCACTGAGTGTCATCAATGGAGACGATGAGAGTACAGCGGGAGAACAGAAGATGCTTCTGCAGGTGTCTGGCTTCACCGAATAAACTCTATAAAGATGGATGACGTGACAGATCCCCTTGAATGAAGCCAAATCAGCCTGACGACCCCCTGGTGACGGGCTGCGGTAAAGGTCATAAATCCTCTTCTCAAGATGGTCTCTGTCATTTTGGGGGTTCTTATCAGACTGATGTATGTTCAAGTGTTTCATGAAGCTATTTGATGCTATAAAAACAGGGTGAAATGTCATGATTGACTTGCGATTGGAGGATTGATGGGACCTCAATCCCGCGGCTCCATCCATGATCGACTTTGTAAGTGTAATCGGCAGAATATGGCGGAATTCGTGTCCAGTGTATTTTGGCATTTATCGGGGTGAAATATAATGAATGACAGCTAAGACTGACTGGTGATTGGTCGACCATGTAAATCAGTGCAACTTCGATGCTGTGACTCCAAACCACGATCACTACTGTGCAGACTTCAAATTACATTAAAGTGCAGGATGGCAGCACCTGTGTCCAGGATATTTAACCTTTGATTTAGTACAACAAAGGAAGTGAAGACATGTCATCCATCTTTATATAGAGTATTCACCCAGAACTTCAGTACCAGTGAGGAACGACAGGTTTCCCCATCTGGACCAACAGAGTCCAGGATCCTCTCTCGAAGCACACGATGCAAATTAAATATGCAGCAGGTCCATAAAACACAAGTCGGAAAGAGTACTCACTCAGTCCACAACATCAAACTTCCACTCTGACATATGGTGGTGATAAATAATTTTTCTGTCAGTGGCTTCAGTCCATTTACTCCTCTGATGAAAAAACTATAGAATACTTGCTGCATGCAAAGTTATGATGATGGGCCGTGAGAGGGAAATGGGGGAGAAAGGAATCATAGGAGACGAGATAACGGGGAGAAATATCCTCATTAATCTTCTCCTCTCCCTCCACTCCCCAGCCAATAACCGCCAGCCTCATAATGTGCTCTTAACCCGAGTCGTGACCTACACACAGGAAATCCATATTAAATGTCGTCTTCATCAAAAATCCAACTGGGAAACAAAGACTGTCGCGAGCCGGTGGGAAGGAAATAGTTAAGTGAGCACTTTGGCTTTCATGAATCTCATTAGCATACGGAGACATATCAGTCACACTGATAGGAATAATATCATCTCAGAGACAGTGTGTCATACCGGAGAGTAATTCACTGCTTAGTGTCACGGTTAAAGCGCTCCCCGGTTCTCCTTGAATTGGCGTTCACTGACTCACTCTGTGAAGTTTCTTTCAGATGAAGTCGGCCTCGCAGATTTAATTGCAGAGGAATGTCTGTTGGAGGTGTAACCTGTCCTAGAGCTGGCATCCTTCTTGCAACTCCCTTTTCTGGTTCTGCTTCACTGCGTGTTTTCGTTTTCCGCCGCACCGGGTCTCTCTAAGGTGGCGGTTCACATCAGGTGTCGCATGGAGAGGGCACCGCGGCCATCTGCCAACCAAACCCAGGGAAAGGAACGCTCTCACCAGCTGGTGTGCAGGGCAGCACTTCTGTCTCGCCCAACAGAGCTAAAGGAAGAGGTTAGCTGTCACCTGTCCCCTCTGCCCCTGTATGCTGCAACATGAAATCACAATGCCCTCCCGGTGAACCACAAACTCGGGAGAATTTCCAAGCTTTTGAAACAATACGGCTTCCTCTGCCCCTGTATGGTCATGGAAGTGAATATGTGCCGTCCGACTGTTTCTCCCTGCAGCAAAGTCCAGGAGTGGAAACTCAGAGTCCACAGGGTCTCTGCTCTCTCTGACAGCCAGTGCAGCTCTGACAGTTCATTACTGGGGCTTGCATTCCATTAAAAAGCAAAACAAATAACCACAGAGTCATTATTTATTTAAGGTCATTACCAACCACTGTAGAGCAAAAGCTGACAATGTGCCAGTAAGTCTTCTAAGCCCTCGGCTATTAAGTGCAGATACACAAAAACATAATAACACTTAATGAAAAAGAAGCTTAACCATGAGGTAAGTAAATTACAAATGCTCAAATAAAGATGCACTGAATTATATTATATTATTTCCTATACTGTATAGATCTGTATCCTTGATACAATGCTCTTTTTTCAAACTATCCTCTATATATATTAATGTAATTATATGTTCCATGATATAAATGATACAAATACCATACATGAATGGGAATACTGTACATCATTAGTTTATTCTCATTGAAGGGGACTGAGCTCTTTAGATCTAACTATCCGGTCTGAGAGAAGTAAAACCTCCCGCCCACCTACACCAGTGTCTTCACATGGTATGGGAGGCCCCGGGAGTCCTGGCTGTGCCATGATTAGTTGTTCTAATGGAGGAAGTGGGTGAGGAAGAGGAAGAGAGAGGAGAGAAGAGAGAGAGAAATGTTGGAGGGGTAAGGGGCTCCCTCTCTCTTAGCTATTGTTTGGACACAGTTCCTCTCATGCTGCATTGACCACAGACAGGGCGTGGCTGAGGGAGGCCAGGCAGGGAATATTGGGAGGGGAGGGGGTGAGGTATTTGGACAGTGGTGGATACAGGGGGAAGGTTAGAGCGCGCCGCATACTTTCCCTGCATGTGAAGAGCGGACGGGAACGCGGGTGGTCTCTGGAGAGTGTTACAGAGAGAGAGAGAGAAAGAGAAAGAGAAAGAGCTGAAGTGGGTGGGATTTTGCCCCTGTACTTTGGCGCTCTGTTCCCAGCCCCGATCATGTGCACGATGAAGTAATGAGAGACTCGGGGCCTCCGACAAACTCAGGCCAGATGGGGAGATGATTCTTCCCTACAATTACTCTAAAGTACAGAGCATTAGAGGCAGTGCAGCTATTGGGAGATAAGATAATCACTGAGAATACTTAATCAACACTGTTTTACAGCAAGCCGAACAGTTTGGAGAATGTCCTTAAAGGTTTCAGAGGCTTTATCTTCCTCTATCCCTGACTGCGGGTATTCTAGCGTATACTGCCGAGAGCAGATGTAATGGAATAGTTTAGTTGGAGGCGCTGCTGGTTCTGGAAGGGTTTTTTCCTTTTCAACTTCACATTTGAATGTTGACTTTCATGATATAATCAGTCTGTACACACAATTAAAAGGATCCCAAAAAAGAGCAGCTGTGCATAAGAAAAATGTAAATGTGTCTTCTTAAATATGGAGGACCATACATGACATAAGTAAAAATAAATAAATAAATAAATGTATAAATAAATACAGAAATAAATAAATAAATGAATAAATAAAAATGGAAATAAATAAATAAATACAGAAATAAATAAATAAATATGTTAATACCAAAAGAAATGTCAAAAGAAATGTCTTAAATATATTTTAACATTTATTTTTTCCCTGATACATTTCCTTTGCATTTGCAGTGTCCTTATGCTAATGAGAAAGGCGGGCCTAACCGCAGTCTCATGCAGGATTGGTCACAGGAGTGTAATGATCCAGCCCTACTACTTCTGCCTTTCAATGCTGGTGTCCAGTAGCTGTTTTCAGCGTTGAGCCAGTTCACACTTAAAATGAACTAGTTCAAGTTCAGAGGGTTAGTTAAGGTTATTTTTTATTGGGATGATTTAGCTGTCAGTAGTCCTGACTGTGAGCGACACGTCTCGTGTTGTACTGAGCACAATGAGCGAGCCGAGAGGAGGAGGAAACAGAAACTCCAGCTCGGTACAAACCACCTGCCGCCTCTGCTCTGAACATGAAGCCGCTGATCTCTGAGCAGATGTGACCAGAGAAGCTCTGTGTTTCCACTGTTTCCACTGTTCCACAGAGTCACTAACTGGCTCAAGTGCTCAAGTCTCAGTCACTGCCCGTGTCTCTGAGCGAGTGTGTGGCGGAGCGCAGGGGCTGTGTGTGTGTAGCTCAGTTGACCAATCCTGCTCGAGACTGAGGTTAGGCCCGCCTTTCTCATTAGCATAAGGACACTGAAATGTGGAAATAAATAAATGTGGAAATAAATAAAAGTTGCAATAAAAGTGGAAATAAATAAATAAATGTGGAAATAAGTTTAAGACATTGATTTATTTAATTCTGCATTTATTTCCATATTTATTTATTTATTTCCACATTTATTCCAACTTTTATTTTTCGATTTCAGTGTCCTTATGCTAATGAGAAAGGCGGGCCTAACCTCAGTCTCGAGCAGGATTGGTCAACTGAGCTACACACACACAGCCCCTGCGCTCCGTCACACACTCGCTCAGAGACACGGGCAGTGACTGAGATTGAGCTCTTCACCGTGTAACAGCCAGTTCGTGACTCTGTGGAACAGTGGAAACAGTGAAAACACAGAGCTTCTCTGGTCACATCTGCTCAGAGATCAGCGGCTTCATGTTCAGAGCAGAGGCGGCAGGTGGTTTGTACCGAGCTGGAGTTTCTGTTTCCTCCTCCTCTCGGCTCGCTCCTTGTGCTCATTACAACACGAGACGTGACGCTCACAGTCAGGACTACTGACACCTAAATCATCCCAATATAAAATAACCTTAACTAACCCTCTGAACTTGAACTAGTTCATTTTAAGTGTGAACTGGCTCAACGTCCCAAACAGCTACTGGACACCAGCATTGAAAGGCAGAAGTAGTAGGGCTGGATCATTACACTCCTGTGACCAATCCTGCATGAGACTGCGGTTAGGCCCGCCTTTCTCATTAGCATAAGGACACTGCAAATGCAAAGGAAATGTATCAGGGAAAAAATAAATGTTAAAATATATTTAAGACATTTCTTTTGACATTTCTTTTGGTATTAACATATTTATTTATTTATTTCTGTATTTATTTATTTATTTCCATTTTTATTTATTCATTTATTTATTTATTTCTGTATTTATTTATACATTTATTTATTTATTTATTTTTACTTATGTCATGTATGGTCCTCCATACTTAAAAAGCCGAACAAACATGGTTCTCCTTTGATTCATAGTCCATGAGTATAACAAACATGACAGAAAACTCCAAGGCACTTTGAGTTCTGAGTGGTTTAAAAGCTTTTAATTGTTCATGGGTCAGACTCACTTTGATACCGCATAATGACTCCAAGATCAGTTCTGAGCAGTAGAACCAGAGTATGGGTGTTTGAGATTTTTTTCCAAAGCAATCACATATTTTCTGTGCATTGGTGGATGGTTGTTAATACTTGACCAACAAGAAGAAGCAGAAAGAATCATTATGCAGAACAGCCAAGGTTAACCCTCAACCTACCTCTCCATTTATGAATTTCATATTATGCATTATTGCTGTGATCTATTGGTATTTATTATTAATTGTCATCTTAACAAGCCTCTTCTTTTTTTAATTTAACAGCCGAGAGAGAGGACATGGAGTTCACAGAGAATTTTTACAAGAACTAAAGCCCCCACTTGCATGAGTCTGTGACCTTTAACCTTCTCAAATTATTTATTAACTCATTTATTCATTGTGTCTATGGTTGGATTTTAACCAATAATGGTTTTAATGAGGGAGTTTTTAATTGTTTTGTTCAACATTCACAGTGTGCTTGTGCCTCTCGTTCAGAGTGATGCATTTTAAACCCAATCAAACCATTTGGTTGCCAAATTTATCCGAACTGCAGAATGTTTTGTCATGTTCGAGCAAAGCATAACCTTTAGCTTTCACCCACTGATAAACGCATTCAAAAATACTTTTGAGTTCTGCTCAGCTCAGATTTTTCTCACTTGAGAGTTGTAGGTCACCCCTCACTAAGTTTTGTCTATGGTTTTCTGTTGATGAATCAGTTATTTTCAAATTATACTTTTGTTCTACTTACTCAATGCTAAGCACTGTCTGTACCAAACCTGGACAATCTCGACTCATCTTCCTTTAAGTTGATATAGGTCTAACCTTAAACACGTTATTTTGGCAATAGATATCGACTGTGGCTGATCATGATGCTCATGGACAGTTGAGAAATAATAAATGTCATAAATATACATCACGGCTTTCACACATTGTGTCGACTACATCAATTTCCTTGTTTAAAGCCGGCAGGAGTCATCCATACTCCCCATGCTGCATGAGTCACTAACAGCTGACTTATGGTTGTGTCTTAGAAAGGTTTATGAATTAGTATTGGCAGAATCCCTTGAGTCCGTGATGAGCACTTTCTCTCCAGCCGACAGCAGGGCACTGATCTACCCAGAGCATAAATAATGAAAACTCGAGATCCGCTCCCATTGATTATGGACGACAACATATTTTTCCTGAAGCTTCTGTTTCTTCAGACGAATTGAACATAGCTTGATATGTTTCCCTTCTCATAATTCAGATTGTCGTTAAGTCTGTCGAGAGCCAACAATAGAGGGATGTCATCACCCTGGCAATGAATGCATTACTGTCAATGGCCTGACTAAAAGGAGGCAGGGTTGTAACTGTGAGCCACAGAGCTTTCCATTGATTCAACCATAAAGTGAATATGAAACATAGAAAATAAATCTTTGTGTCATAGGGCTAATTGCTTGGAAGAAAGAAAAAAAACACTCAAAAGTAAAAAAAAAAAGGCAAAATGTGAAGAGTCAAGTTAATCCTGGTGCAGTGTGCAGAGTCTAAAAGTTGCGTGATTTAATCTCTAGTTCCTTGTGATTAGTTTAGCAACAAGAACAGACCCTGAGGCCGACAGCAGCTTCTGGTGCCATGTTTGCAGTCTTATTGGACATCTGTCAGAGAGGTTATTGAAGCTCTACAGGGAGGTGAAACAGCAGAATGTTTGTGACATTTTGGCACGAAATAATATACAGTATTTACCGGGAGGCAGGTCCTGAATGTTTGAAAAAAAAAAGAAAAAAGAAAAGGCTTGTCTGTGCAGCAGCTTTGATTCTGCACAGGGCAGAGCCAACAAATTGACTAACAAACAGCGAGGCCTGGAGAGGGATACACACCTAAAGAACATTTAATCTCCCTAAGCCACTGGACGCTGACGCTGGCTTGTCGCAGACTAAACTGCCTCACACCAGAGATCTTCCCAAACGAATCATCCTAAACTTTGAAATCTGGAGGAAACATCCTTACAGCTAAGCAGTTCTCTAGCTCATCCCTCTTTATGCAGGAGAGGTGAAGGCTCAACCGCGTTAAGTTTGTCGGGTTTGAAGCAAAATGAGGGAGGTGGGGGACGGTGTGTGAAGCTGCATTTGGCTTTAACCGTCACCTGACTGCTGGCCTGGCCTCTGAGAACAGGAAGTATGACATCACTGCCCTGACATTCAGGAATGTGGGAATGTCAGGCTGCCTGTTAACGCTGCAGGAGCGAAACAGAGACAGAGAGTGAGCAGGGTGGACACAGCGGAGATGTTATAAGCTATTCCAACTGTGAGGACTTAAAGCCATGTTCGGACTGACTCAAACCCTCTTTGTAAAAAAGGCTACTTGGCCGTTCTGTTGACAAAACTTATCCAGCAGATAACTTAAACCAGGCTTAGCTCTCGAATGATCAGCATCGAAGCAGCAAAAGCTCGGATATCCTGACCTTTATTATCTAGTATGCTTCAGGCTCAAAACATTACTAAAATTCCCAGGATGCAACTTCACTTTTTATGAAACCCTGCCTGCCTAATAAACTCCCACGTCTTTCTGATTCCTCAGCACCTCGGAGATTGTCAAGCAGTATCACTGATTCAAAATGTATAATCTGAAAGCTGAGTTAACACTGATCGCACTGCTGTGACGCCATGTGTTGCCCTTTAACCGCATGTTGTGAAAGCTGATGCATAACTTACATTACGAAATAATGCAGGATGAACACAGTCTCCATGGTGCATACATAAGGCATAGTTTAACGTAAATATGTAACTTCGGTCTCTAGCGCTGTGTCTCAATTCGAGGGCTGAATCCTTCGGAGGCTGCATTTGTAAACCACTGTACCAATTCAAAGGCTCCTCCAAAATTTTTCGTCTGTAGCTCTTTTGTTAGCTGATGACAGTAAAGGCGGGACAAGCTAGAGATGAAATACAAAGACAAGACCACCTCATACCGGACTGACCGACCCGGTCTACTCGGCCATAGGAGGATGCATCTGGAGTCGACTGCATAGACCGGGTCCTTGGAAGGATGCGACCACTGAACTAAGACGAAGCTTAGGGGTCTCTCGATCAAAACAGGCCTTTGATGACGCCGTGAAGCAGCGTGGGATCATGGGAGTTTGTTTTCACCATACTCAGGATGTGTTCACAGGTGAGTTCATGTCTTAAAGTTTCACTCACATCACGCAGCAATGATCAATGAGCAATTGTGATGCATTACGAGTGATCAACACAGACGTTGGAAGGCTAACTAGCTAACTGGCTAGCAACTAGCTAAAGTGGCTAGCGGATTTCGTATACGTACAGGGTAACAAAACATATAACATCGGCATTTTTAAGACATTCTAATGAAGATCTGCTACTCATATCTTTGAAAACAATTACATCATCACTCTTAAGCCCCATTTCACACAGATCCGTCCTCAGCTTCGAGCACCAGCAACGGGCAAGAGGAATCCCAAGCCACTGAACTCCATATGCCCGACACAGGGAGCCATTTAATATACACTGACAGTGAACTGCTTGGCATGGCATGATCTCGATAACCCCCCGGCTTCTAAATTTATCCAAGGCAAGGGCAGAACACAGACACCTCCAGGCGAAAAATACCTGCACCATCAGGGTTTGTTCTTTCTGTGGCATGTTCACGATTTCAGCGAGTCAAGCATTCTGTAACAGTTGAATCTGTCAGGTCATCCTGTATTTGTCGAAAGCTTTAAATTTGTCATCACTAATGAGTTGCTCAGGAAATTGATGTGAGCACAAGCCGGGATTTTTTATGTTCAGTTTACATGTCAGGGCAACGGCAGGGCAATTAAAAAGATGTGTCATCCCACACAAACATGAAATAAAGATAACAAAAGAGCCAAAAAACATCATTAGACATGCAGCAACTATTAAGGAGTACTTTTTCATGTTCTTACTGAAAGCAACAAGTGAGATATTAGAAAGCGCGGCGCGAAGCCAAAACAAATCATTCTGAGCCAACAAGGCCACAGCAAGCAGTACCCTGCAAACTCCCACTTAAATCATTCACAGGTTAAAAGCATCACATCTTTTTTCAACCACTACATAACGGTGCCATGGTGTCGCCAGCCCAGGTCAGGGATGTTGGCACGCAGTTCTGGACCTGAAGCACTGTTTAAGACTCCTTGCCAGCAGATTCAGGGGAGCGAGCTGAGAAGGAGCCAGAGTTGGAGGGATTGCAGCCCCAGAGGAGCCCAGCTGCTGCCTGGGAAACAAAACCCGGACAGGCTCTGGCCCACGCTCTCTAACCCCAACCCCTCCCATCTAATAAGAGAACTCAGTTCTTTTTTCCCTCTCGATCCACTGTCCCTCTGCTCTGGAGTTTAGGGGAAAATAAGTCAGCGGACTAAAGGAGGAATGATCTTAGCCACCCGGCTGCACATTCCTCCAATGTTTCCCCCACTGTTGTTCTCAAGCCAGTCGCACATGTTCATGTTCTCACTCTCACACACATTCATGTCCACGTGCACATGTGTGACACTCACCACGGTAATGGAGGCTGTCATCGTGGTGGTTGTACTGGTGGTGGTTCTCCAGAGCAGGGGGGCTGCTGGCACCCAGCTCTGCCAGTCTGCGGCTGGTGGCCGAGAGCTCGGAGCGGAGGTTGGTCACTTCCTGACTGGCGGACTGGATGGCCCCATCAATCCTCTGTGCCAGATGTTTGTTGTCTTCCATCATTTTAAGGATTTTCCCCTGAGGACCAAATCCACACAGAGCAGCATGGTGTCAAGTGGAGCATTAGACGGGGTGAAGCCGAGACCCCTCTCTCCTCCAGTTATCTCCCTCTCCTGTCGTCCTCCTCTTCCTCCTCCACCTGTGCTTCCTCTCTCACAGTTTACTTGGCACATATACTGAGAAGAATAAGCCAAGACGTTGGTCCCTCTCCTGTCCTCCGCTGAGCAGCACAAAGATGATGTCTACCTGTTACTGTCTAAAGAACATCTGTGTGGCCAAGCACCACACACTCAGTGGAAGCATGTGCTAGTGTGTGTGCAGGGCAAGGAAGAGAAAAAGGAGAAAAGAGGAAGAGCAAATTCAAAGAGAGCAGAGAGAGAGAGAGAGAGACAGAGAGAGAAAACAGGACAGAGGAGGAAAGAAGATGCAGCCCAGCAGGCGGAGGGGAAAGTGAGTGCTCCCGCCGAGGAGAATGTGCTGTGAGCAGCTGCTCTCAGAGAGGACCCAGCACACACTGAGATGACATGCAGCCTTTTAAATGGACTGTACCATGTGCTGGAGGACCAGGGGAGAGGTGGAGGGGGGGGACGCAGTTGGACTGAGCTGCTCTCCAGCAACTCTCTGAGTACAGCTGTGTATCCCACACACCATAGAGTCTGTAATGAGTTAGGAACCGGGTCTGTAATAGGAGGAAAAGTACAGATTGTTTCTTTTTACTTCTTCTTTCCCCGGTGTCCCTGCGCTCAGAGCTCGGCAACAGTGTTAAACCCTCTGACAAGCACTTGTCAAACCCTCTGTATCTTTTCACTCCCGCTCCCACTCTCCCTTCCTCCCTCTCACTCTCACACCCGCTGTCTTTTTGTCTCTCGCGACCCCCCCCCCCCACCCAACCTTCTTTTTTTTTTCCATTCCATTATATATATTCATCTCTTTGTCCTGGGAAAGCTCACCCCCACATCAGTGGAAGGGGGGCTGGCTCAAGGCGCCCAAGGGGAAAACATTTCAACTCCGAGAGCAAACTTAGCAGAGCACAGAGGCGCAGAGCTCTAATAGGTTAAACACAAAGAGGAGAGGCCCGGAGAATTACAATTGAGCGGTGGCGAGAACACAGAGCTCCACACCAGTTGGACGAGGGGCCACGCAAACAATAACACTGCCGTTAATTCTTATCTGCGCAGCTGTAAAATGCCATTTCACACACAAAAGGTTAGAGACTGGGGAGACTGGCCTTCTTCCATTCATCCCATCTTAAAATGATAGTGCTGAGCCATCACAACATTGAATCTGCATTTGACATTTAATTTCCCAAGTAAGAAAACACATCCTGTCTCTGGCAAGAAGCTGAGGTACGTGAGTGATACATCACTCAGTTTCTGTCATCCGCTGCCTGGGTGATAACAGCTCCACGCTCATTGGCATTCACACAATGGCAGATAGAGACAAACAAAGATGGCAAAGCAAGCTCACAAGACTGACGAGCGAATGAAACACACAATTTGGTGGTTGTACCGGTAGTTAGCTCACTGCATCTTGTCTTTGTGGCAGCTACAGATCATGTGTGAAGATCAGAGTGATCCATGAGTGTGGCCTCAACTTCAGATTCTCCACTCTGTACGGTCAGGGTTTAAAAAATATGACAATATATATAATATTTACGGCAACTTTAATATAAGTTATTTTATGCTTTGATTTGTATCTTGAAGTGTCAGGAAGGACCTTAAAACACACTGTGAGTTGGCAATTATAAATGCTTTCTCAAATTTCATCAGAATCTGAATAGTTTTTGTTGACAGAGCTACAAAAAACAACATATACTGTACACAGCAAAGATACATAGTTTTGTTAAACATTCAGTGTGTAAGATTTAGGTGAAAGGGATCTATTGGCAGAATAATAGTGATGTTTTTACTAGTCAGTTTCATCTAAATTGTAGGAAGTGTTGTTTTCTTTACTCTAGAATTGGCTTTTTTAATATTTAAATGATTTATACTTACATTATAAGGGGATCCTCTCTTCGTAGTCCAAAACTTAAAAACTTAACACCTTTTGAGGCAGTGGACTAGTGGCAGAAACTTGGACTATGGGCAGAGAAGGTCTCTGGTTCGTCTCTGGTTCGACTCACGGAGAAACAACAAAAAGACAAACCTGGATTGATCTGTCCAAAAATCCAAGAGGATTCTCCCTACCCTGTCTAGTGCCCCTGAGCAAGGCACCTTACTCCCCCAAAATCTGCTCCCTGTGCGCCGTACATAGCTGCTCACTGCTCTGTGTGTCCTTCACCAGATGGGTTAAAAGCAGAGGTTAAATTTCCCTACCTGCATGAGTGTGCCTGTGCATGTCTGTGCATGTGTTTGGGACTAATAAATGTATCTTAATCTTAATCTAGGACAACTGGAAGGGGAGGGTGAGGTGAGGGGTGTTCAGCTGCAACATGGCACAACCACTAGATGCCACTAAATTCTACACATTCAACCTTTAAAGGAGACATGTTTGCTTTTTCAGTTATTCTTTCCTCTAGAATAATATATAGGTTTTTTTTTTGTGAATGTAAAAGTTCTACGAAGTTCTTGGTAACAGGAGCCCTGTGAGCTAGGACTGTTTGAGAGAGATGACAGGTTTTATGGGGAAAGCAAAACAAAATCTAACCATGAAATGAAGAAATAATGCTCTCAAAATGAAAGACTGCTGTTTTGAATGAAGACAGGAAAAAAACTCTGCAAAGAACAAAACAACGGTTAATTTGAAGATGTCACATTGTCTCCTGGGAAACAAGTGATGGCAATTTTTCACATCACTGACATTTGCAGTTGTTAATTTGCTCACAGTGGTGATGCCAACTTGCTGGTGTTTAGCAGGTATAATGTTTACCATGCTCTGCAAACTTACTTCAGCAGGTAAAATTTGCGAATGAGCACTAAACATAAAAGTGGAGGTGAAATTGATGTGAACGTGGCTGGTTTGGCATTTTCCCGAAAATCTAAATATTTGACAAATTAAATGAATTTAAAGCTAAAACTAAAGGTTAATGGGATCTTGATTTGATGATGACACTACATTATATATTATGCTGGACTCGCACATATGCATTGTATCAATGCTTGACTATGACAACAATGACAGTTTCATGCATAGGACACACACCAGGTCCACTTTCATGCTAATGTGCCATATCCATCAATGCAATGTTACCAGGACATAAAATCAACAACTAGATCAGTGCACACCTGTTTAGCAGATGCCTCGGCCTCCTCATTAAAATGTTAGCGACTTGATTGGATTGTGCCTCTGTTGCCGCCTTAAATGTCATCGTCTGCTGTACATAACACAAGTAATGTGACTCAACACAACCACAGTGCAGTTCAGCAACGCTCCATCTCGCCCCATTCAAAGTGAATAAGCAGTGCTTCAGTTCAAGCCTCCAATGTGTACACACGTTGGGGGATGACCAAATTCAATCTGCTTCGTTCTCTGAGAACATGAACAAATCAATCCAGCCAAAAAGTGTTTAGACCAAGTGGGTGGACTGACGTATGACGTTGACATTAGCTTCTTCCCATTGCGCTTCACCAACACACATGAAGTCCTTCGCTCGTTGCTTATCTCTGATTCCTGCTCTCTGTCTCTTTCTATAACCGGACTTATCTCATTCAATCATAATGTCAACGCCTCTGCTGTCCACCTCACTACCCACCATCCACAAACAGGACAATTATTAGGCTACAGTTACTCGAGAATATGAAAACAAGCATTGGCCGGTTTGATCACATGACATGTTGGCAGATCATTATCTTTGTCTAGACAGTCACATCACTGTTCCCGATTAGTGCACTGGCCCTGATTTGTAGCTGATGAGCAAAGCACAAATGTGGCACATAGCCTGTGACACAGGGAAGAGATAAAGGTTGTCTCCTCTTCTTACTCTGCACAAAGAAGGCTCCTAAATTCCTCTGCAAATGTTGTTTTAGTTCTTTTTTTAAACCATGCAAAGTCTTTCTTCATATGAAACCACAACCACAGTCTGTTTTGTGTTATAGGAGTCAGGCTTCCATACGTTCAACTATGGAATGTGAGGAAATTAATGATTTTAGGGTCAGGGGTCAGGACGTGTCCCAGATACACATCAATAGGTCGGACAAATACTCTGAGGATGCGTAATTATGGCGTTACCCAAACACACAAAGTCCTCCTCTGTCTCCACAACTGGAATGAAAGCATGTACGGCCGAGGAAGAGACCTCAAGGCTCACACAGGGATTTCAGTACTTATCTTTAGCAAAGGTTGATTCCCTTAAATAAGCATTTGTCCCTCCAGCACTTCTATGGATTTGACTCCCTTCTCCAAACTTAGCATGTTTCTGTTGTCAGTTTGCTCACTTGTTTGATGCCATTAATGAGAAGTTTAATCAAGTGTGCCGAGGGTGTGCAGTTAAAAAGAGGTATTGATAAACAGTCACCATGACTGTCTGCCTGGGTTAATTGAATATCGACTAATCCTGCGCACACTGGAACGGTTTCCATTTCCCCCAATAGTACAGTGATATAAAGCCCTGCTCAACTATTTATACAGGTCTTATCAGGGTCGTTGGGAAAATATCCACACTCGACTAACTAATGTCCATCAATTACTATGAGACAAAGATATAGTGGCTGTCATGGAAGGAAATGGGGAAAGTGTCAAATTAAGGAGTATAACTCAACGGATGAAAAAAACGAGGGCATGCTCTGAGGAATGTTATTTAAGCTGAATTATGTGATTATTACTCCATGACTGGTTTACACATAAATGAGCTGTGAAGAATTCCGTAACCATATTTCATTGTAATTTTAATTTAGGTTATGATGTGAGAACAGGAGGATCCATCAGGGGCGAGCGTACGCTTGACTCTCAGACCTCCGCACTGGTCAAGGACTCTTCCCACGTTGCGCCCTTGGGTCACACAGTGCATGATTCAATCTTTCAAAGGCAACGGAGGTCATCTGGTGCATTGTTGAAATCAAGACATGCTGTGCAAGCAGGCTGCAGCAAATCCCAGGAATGAGCAAACACTGCAGGGGGGCTGATCATCTTAAGTTGGGCCTGACACTAAGGAAATGAAGCAAAGGTGCAGGAGGACCTCAACTTTGTCCCATGCTACTGATATCACAATGTCAAAAATAAACACGTGATGACGTGTTTGTAAATTTAATTTGATTCATTTAATTGAACTCGTTAAATAAATTAAGTTACTTCAATTAATTTAATTTCCTAAAGTAACATCAACTACTTAACTTTATTTGATTTCCGTAAATTGAAATAATAAATTAGATTGAATTTAATTAATGAATGCAATCTAATTTAAAAAAAAGTCCTAACTAAATAAATTACATTTACATTTGAAGCTATTTTCTTCCCTGTGATTAAAATATCACGGAATTTCACTCATATCACCAAGTCATATATCTTAGTGATATTGCAGTTATTATCTGTTCAGCTTTTACTTCAGACATGTAACTTATGTCACCTCCTCCCCATCCTCTGAATATAAAATCAGGAACGATGAGAACATTTAAATGTTTGGGGTTCATTGCATGGCTAGGAAATAACAGACCTCATTGCTTAACTGACATTAGAGTGACAAGACTTCCTCACTTCGAGAAACCCCTTCAAAAGAAAAAGGGCTTTATTAAAGAATGCTGCTAGCATGGTTTTTGTTTATATAATTCAGGCAAGCACTTTAGAAAGCTTCCCTCTCCCTCCATACAGACCTGCTCTGAATAGAAACATTCACAGACTGTAGCTCTGGATTTCTAAATATCGGTGTGTCAAAATGTTTCCACTGGAAGAAAACAGCAGGTTTCAGGCCATTTTATTCTCAAAGAAATGGCAATTTTCACAAACAGCCCGCTGTCCGCCAACATCAGAACACAAGAGTTTCGTTTTTTTCATGTGCACAGGTTTGTTGGCGTCATAATTGGATTTTACTTTTGTCGACTGATGGTCAGTGTATCGTGTGTGACACAGAGGGATGACAGTTGAAAAAAGCACTTGAAAAGGATCGAGAAGAGTTTGAGTAAGACTGTCCTTTCTGAAGTTACCAATAAAACACGTTTTTGTTGTGCACCTACTTCTTGCTTTCTTATGCCATCATTTGTGACAAACTAGACAAATGGTCTTTGTAAGTCAACATAAAATAAAACACAGTGGGTTCCCACAGCAATGAGGCAGCACTTACACCTGAATAAGCTGAGATTGTGTAACCCTTTATATATCAAAAGAAAGAATATGTGTTGGGTTGCAACATTTGTATTGTTTAAAATGAATGTAAGATCAAAATCGTCAGGCATTCACTGTTCCACTGCAAGAGAACGGAAAAAGGGTGTGGAGAACTACACAAAGCGCAGTTTCCATGGCACAGTTCACAGCGCAGAATGCACATTTACAAAAATGCAAATGTCACAGTCGGAACAGAAAATTGGGTATTTACGTCTGCGCGGGTGATGGAGAGAGAAAGCCTTTGGCCCCCGAATGGTGACACACAGAGGGAGAGGGGCACTGATGGGGTGAATGGCAGAGAGCGGAAATTCAACTCTTTGTAATTGTAATATTTTCTCTCTTTCTGTCCCTGTCTATCGCTCTCTTTCTTTTTACAGTTCTCTTGCTCTGGATAGTTTGCACCTTAATGTGAAAACTGTCCTCGGTTTAACCACACGGCATAAATTAGAGCAGCTGTAATCTGTATCTTTATGTGAGCTACGGATCACATGATTACGTGTAATACCAAATGTGTTGCATGTAGTGACAAACCCATGGAGATTTAACATCCGACTCTGTAGCTGCCTGCAGCTCTAAATGAGCGTCTTTAGCTTATTATTATCGGTTCACTGCCCACGACGCGTAGGTTCACTCGCATTTCTTTCATCTGTGTTATTTTCAGCCCCAGCAGGCAGATGAGAACACCCTGATAAGCATGTTGTACTACCTGCTCGGCGACAAATGGTGAAAGATAAAGCAAGCAACGACAGCAGCCGGTGATTGCAGCCACCATTCAGACACCAGGACTAAAAGGGGGAGGGATTTTGATGTGACATTCAGTTACAGTAGATGTTTATGCATCTGCAACTGTTGCCACAAAGTTCTTTATCATAACTTTATAATGTCAGGTTTTGTCAGTGTTGTTAACTTCCTGATTCTATCAAATACAACTGCCAAGGATTTTCTTGATAACCATATACTGTATGTACAATCTCTGCACCTTAGAACCGCACATAACTCTACTTACTGTATATATTGTTGTTCGATATTGTTGTTGTTTTTTTTATATTGTTGTTTGTACAGTGCACCAACCACACCAAGGCAATTTCCTGTATGTGCAAATATACATGGCAATAAAAAGGATTCTGATTCTGATGACATGACTGCTCACACTGCGCAAACATTTTTTTCTCGAAAGGTTTCTGTCATTTCAGGTAGTCCTTCTCATACTGATGTTTGTTCATTTATTAATCTTTCCACCATAGGTTTGGTTTTAAGTAGTTATTTGATTATATTAAACGAGGTGAGACTCACGATTGGTCGAACACAAGTATCGATGGGATCCTGCTCCATTCCCACGATGGCTACTGCACGGACTCTGGATGCACGATGGCAGGGTTCTTAGCCAGGATATTTTATATTCATTTTGTTTTAGTCTACCTGCTCAGGGTATAAAAGTTCTGAGGAATGACATACAATCACAAAAGCTATTTTCACATTGTAATAATTTTCTCTAGTTTTATAAAAATTCCATCGAAATTTGTGTTAAATCTCAGAAATTTGATCACACACAAGCAGCCTGTATACAGTCCAACCAGTTGTCTTCAGCCCCTGAACACTCAATGAAACCTTCAGCAGGGTGCTATCAACAGGTTATTGAGTAAAAAGCAGCATCTCCTCTGTGGCTTAAACTTTGGCACAGAGATAAAAGTGTGATCCCTGGAGCTGGCCTACAGACGCAGAGATAAGACCCGGAGAGAGGCACTTATTATCTGCCGTCAAACTCTCCACATGTGTCACACCAAAGTCCTTCCCAGGTTCCACCCCGGCACCTTGCAGCCATGTCCTTCTCCCACCTCTCATGGTCTGATAATAATAAACAGTTTGACAGCCACTCCACTTGGAGATAACGGTTCGACAGGGTTACGGATGAAATGCGGTGCCGCGGGCTGTGATGAGTATCAAGATAAAGGCTTGTCTGCGGGTCTCTGGGGGAATCAAAGGGAGGGAGCATGCAAGGACGAGGCAGGGGGGTGTTGGGCTGTGATGCACTTCAAGACCACTGGGGGGGGGGGGGGCGTCTGAAGATGGAGAATGAAACCCAGAAATATTACATTCCTACACTGTTTCTCATTCCTACTCTCGAATAAGACCCTCTTTTCCCCTCTTGCCTCTTTTCCACATGATCTATCTTCTGCTCCCTGCTGGACGTTTTCGGTCATTGCGCGTTGTGCCACTGATCCTCGCAGTCATTCCTTTGCCGAGCTGAATGTGGCAGTAATCTCCGATGACATGCATGACATGCAGATCATGGTGAGATGACAAACATTTGAAATAGAACGAATAGTGTGTTTTACTCCCCGCCGCTTTGCTGCTGTCTAATTGAGTTGCTCGCCCCTGGCATTGTTCTGCACTCTCTTCTGAAGCAGCCACAATTAACCTGTCCTGTTGAATGACTTGGAGACATACCTATAGCTTGCAGGGGAGATGAGACAGATATCTGACAGTGATTAAAGTGATTAAAGCGTGTGGGCAGCTTTATCACAGTCGGGATCCTGAGCATGAGAGCTACAGGTTATAATTATTGATCAGATGTTTAATTGAGCGGAGGAGTTGTATTGCGGTGATGCTGCGAGGGGATAGGTCCCGAGGTAAAACATTTTCTCCAACACACAGAGAGCATCATTCATTGCCAACTTTTCCTCCATCCATCCATCTCTCGCTCTCACACAGTTTTTCAGCTCAGAGCGGGGAATGGTTTTCGGGGGGGAAACTGCCGCTGAAGTCACCCTGACAGAGCTCTCCTTGTTGATTTATGATATATGTTTGGTTATTTATTGGCTAATCATGGCGGCCTGCTGAGAGCAGCTTAGAGAACACCTGCAGAAGACAACTGGGCAAGCCTTGGATAGAGAGATGAAGTTGCACGGCGGCTGTCTGGCTTTTTCATGTGAACAGCAGAGAGATGCTTGTTTTCAAGGCCACGGAATGAATGGAGGGAAGGAATAGATTGACTCTTTTTTTTCAGGAAACACACTTATTTTCTTCCTGATGGAGAGATAGATGAGAGGATTGAAAGCACTCATAAATATGAAGCTACGGCCAGCAGCCTGTTAGTGTAGCTCTGCAGAGACTAGAAATACTATGGGGAAATGGCCAGCTTGTCTAAAGTACTGCAATCCACTCCCTTCAAAGTCAACTATGAGGTGCACGTTTTCATACATTAACTGAGAGTGATTTCGATCTTCTTATCAAACTTTCGTCAAGTGTTTTTACCAAAATGTCCTTTTAGTGACCGGAGCATGTGACCAGCATAAAGTGAGTGAAGCTGCTGCAGTGTGCGGTGGAAACACAGCCAGGATTACTGTAGCACCGAGGAGGAATAACCGACACACAGGTTTAGCAAAGAAAAAAAAAAGGGTTTGCAGCACCGGAGGACAGATTAATCCATATCTGAGGGAGAGCTGCTTCACTAGTGTATTGATAAGGAGCTTATCCCCCTTGTTGGTGTGTGTAAAGGCACATCTGCAGAGCCTATTGATTAAGAGACTCATCTCACTATCATGTGTTCCCACTCCAGAGGAATGCTCCAAAGAATAGCAGCACCACAGACAATGATCACTCCATCACCGCTTTATCGCCGTCCTTATGCAGCTACTTTGTATGCACGTCAATACACTGTACACTGTTTCCAATTTCTCCACGTCTTCCTCATCTGCTTATCCAAAATGCATTACTGCAAGCAGTAAAAAACTATTCATGTCCAATTACTGCCCCGGTAATGTCTGTAAGTGCTATTTTGTTTGCATAAGATGACAAATACAACAAAAATATTTTAAAGAATTATAACATCATAGAGAAAAAAATTCATCGGAAACATAACATTAATGAGGCGTCAAGAGAATTCAAAGTGGATGAGGAACTGCAAGTCCAAATGCACTCAGAAATGCTTTCTTTATTTACTGAAGCTACAACTACAAGATATGAAATGTGTTGGAACAAAATGAGCAGCAAGCAGCAAGCGCAGAAAAAAGATAAATAAGGCAGAGAAACGGAAGGGCACGGAGAGACGGTGCGAGGGAGACGAGGTTTCCAGCCCAAACACGTGGAGTTGCGAAGTCATTTATTATATTTCAGCTTTTATCTCTGCGAGCGAGAGCCGAGTTATCAGAACGGCTAAATTGAAAGACATTCAAGCGTGCAGCGGAGTCGGTAAAGGGAACACTGACGTCCAGAGACTCTCTCGGTATTCTCGACTTAGCATACTGTTCTGCATGGAGAGCCACTTTCCAGCACACACACACTCCCACACCAGTACTCCCATGCATATGCACACACTGAAGTATCTTAAACATTAAAATGCAAAAGCAATTAAACGCAAGCCACAACAGTGCTGAAGAAGTGCCAACCTGACAGCAGGAGTTTGATTATTTTAATTGGAGCAATATGGCTGACTCATCCATGAATTCATCTGAAGGAAAAGGAGGCTTCACTTTCCTGACTTGGGTCCTGATTTAGACCATGGCTGCAGTTGTTGGGCTGCAACTAAACGCTGAAGTGCAAAAAGGGGCGAAGCACTTATGTTAATGTCTTTCAGGAGACAAACTGCCCTGATGAGCTATTTTTATAGTTTGCCGTCCATTTAATGGCTCACACTTATTCTAATTGTAAATATATGTGATTTAAATGTATTTACTATGCCGACTCCTGCAGGGGCTCGGAATTGCATTAATCTGCATAGTAATTGAGTTTGTCTGAATCTAACACTTGTCTGGCTCAGGGAGTTTGGCTCTTGAAAGGGATTATAACAGGGTATTAATACTGAGATCCAGTGAAAGCAAACAACGCAAAGTGCATTTCTGTTTCTTAAAATGTTGCATGTGGGCAAACTAATTACCACCGAATCATGGTCATGATGAATAAAGAATGACAATATGTTCCCCGTAGATGTATCTTTCTTGCAGACATGTCCCTGTGTGATTGTCGTCCTTTGTGACTACAGCGTTTCCAGTTGTAATGTTTTGTGTTTGAGTGCTTTGTGTGTGTACACGTCCCGTGTTAAGCATATTGCTGCCGTCTTGTTGATTGAATGTGTGAATCTATCGGAGACACAGTCAGAGGGAGTGGAGCCAGGAAGGGAGAGGACAAAAATGAGTATTTGTCGATCACCACAGCTTAGAGCTACAGTCTAAGGCAGTTGGTTTAAAAACGATAACAATCACGTTGGGCCTGAAAACCATCCGTTGCTTAAACATAAACCAGAGGTGAAGTAGAGCGGCTGCACGGCTGGTACATTCTGTTTGCGGTCGCATACAAAACTCTCTCCACTCCTTACCCCTGCAGAAACACGTCTTCTCACTCTAATGCCATTTATAATTGAAATAATGGATGGATGGAACATGTGGTAAAGTGTGTTATACTGCAAAATGTCACCTATTACACCTGTGTAATATTCATAGGATTGCACGGTGGTTGAGGTTCAGTCATCTGAATGTTGTTTCCTGTTATTTCCACAAAGGTCAACCCAGTTTCTGCCTCAAGTTAATATGCTGTACTTTACATGATCCCTTCCTCCTTTATCTGAGTGTATAATGTTTTGTCATATATGTTTAAAAAACACGCTGTAGGATTTGTATCCACCAGCAACTTATATTTCATGTGCAACAAATGTGAATACTTAATCTTCAGCTCTCTTTTAGATGGAAGGATCTGGCTCTTATGCTCCTACCTGATCCAATAAGTTCATCAGCTTCTCAGAACTGCAAAGGTTTGATCATATTTAGTGACAGGACGGGAATAAGGAACCACCAGAAGGACCCTGCCTCTCGGATCTCAAGCAGAAATCAGGTTCATTAGGAGAGACAAAGAAACAGCTTGTTATCTGTCTCAGTTGGTTAAATCAGGACTGCATGACTTTGAGCATCTAAGAACAATTTGAGTCAAAAATAATACTCTATCTAGTATTATTTGCAGCCCTCTTTTTGGACATTATCAGATAAGCTCTGGTGGCCCTGAGAGTTTGACAGCAAATGTATTTTGTTGAAGTGTTTTGAAGTGGAATCTAAGAAGTGATTAGTTGAGGTTGGCTGTCCCTCAGTGTTGTTGGAAACCCGAGACATGTCCTCAGATATTTTTTGCAGATAAATGCTGTTACACAAAATTTTACAAAATACATGAATTGAGAGAGAGCTCTCAGGGCCACCTTAGTACACAGACTATATGAGAGATTCTTAAAGTTGCTAGTGCTGGGGAAACAGGAGGAAATTATTACTACCTCTGATTTGGAATCTTTCAGCTGCAGATATTTCTGGACATCCAGAACATTTTGGCAAAGCAGGACATAGTAAAATGATACATCTGTGGTACCGGGCTTGATTGGCCCATAATTGGGTGTCATCTGTCTAGCAATAAGAACGACTGTATAATGGCTACGCGGTTACTTACTTTAATATACCCAGGATTAACATGTAGTAAATACGAGAGGAGTCAAAGTAGACACGTGAGTATAGCGACACACAAGAGAGAGACATGTTGGACAGATAAGAAAAGAACAAAACCAGTGTCACATCACTGATTGCAGAACAGTTATTCAAATTGTCTATTAAAGTATTTGATGGCCAGGGGTCAGTATCAGCAACCACAGTTTGATTGTCCAAGGGTGAGCGATTGTCTGTAGGAAGCAGTGGGTTGGAGGGATTTTTCTAATGGGGATTATATCAAGAAAAATGTTCAAAAAAATGTATAATCTCTGACATTTCAAAGTAAAATCTGTAAGGAAAAACTCAATGTCGCGGTTGCATCAACCTCCAATAGCCCAAATACAGTGTTCATCCATTTAAAGTGTCACCACACAAACAGTGTTCTATTTCAAAACTGTTTATGATCTAAATCAAATTCTTTCCATAGTAAACAAGCTAGAACCTGTTTACTACCTGTTTAACATGAGAGGAAATATTGTAATAAATATGTGACGTCCAATTAAAAAGAACATAAGACTGAAACAAACAACAGGATGTGATGTAAAATAGGGTAGTGCTGATTTACATGGAACATTAAATAGCACCCTGGAGCTCAAAGCTCATTTGCATACAGTTTTTATGACTGTCATCGTGTGCTGCCACACAGACACTGAAACATGGCTCACACTGAACATCCTAATGTTGTTGGTGACATTTGTATTTGTCTTTAAGTGATAAAATCAAGTGAATTTAAACCTCCAATGTGACTCCCTGAGTAATTTACATGTCATGTTGATCCACTTCTCGCCACCAAAGACTAACAATTATAACTATTTGCTAAAGGCACCTGTCTGGCACTTTATTCCAGGGTGACAAGAGGACGAGCTTCACATCAAACTATCTTCTGTGGAGTTCATTAAAATGCCATCTGCTCACCAAAAATAAAACACCAAGATTCATGACAGAGCAGAATGGCTCTCCGGGGAATTGTAGAAAAAACAAAATTTAGATTCAGTAATCTGGCGACGGCGGTATTAGCGGATGCATGATTATGCATGGGGATAGGTTTTCAGCCAAGATCCCTGGAAACACGTTCTCACTGAAGCAGACAAAATGCAATAAGTGGAGCATTGAGGCAGAGCGGAGCAGCGCATCCAGCACCACGCTGACACGTCCATACACCAAGAACGGCAGGAGAGCGTAAGAGGATTCAGAGTTTAGGGGAGCAGTCGTAATCATAATTATTAAAATTAACAAGACTGGGAAAGAACAAAATAGAGCATTAGGAACATCATTCATTACACAAGATGTACGCAGCAACGACAGCCTCTATTTTAATAACAGGCTTGTAGAGACATACAGAAATCAGATTTTCGTAATGAGGATTTTATTCTCCGAATTTATCCTTTGATTTGTTTTCTCTATTAGACTTTTCCGCTTAAATGTTGTGGTCTTTTAATGAATCCATCTGCCGCTGCTCCTGTGTCCCCCGGAAGAGATGAGTGTTAATATATGAGCAATATGGTAAAATGAGTGAGAAGTTTGTGGATTAAACTGAGCTAAGCCTGATATATACGGCGACGTCCATCCAGAGCAAAAAGTAAACACATTCAAATGAGCTGAATGTGAGACCCGAGGAGAATATGCAGAGATGGAAGCTTTACAGTCTGCACTCGTACTTCAGGGTTTCACCGTAGGGTTTCTAAGCGAAGGAAATCACAGGAGATTGTGTGGAGGCTTTACCTGCTGTCTGCTGTAGTACTGTAATTACTGTGACAGAAGAAACCTAAATATGTACAACACTCACTCACATGTTACTTAATGGCACACAGTTATCATTCTCTGCAACAAGAAAATACAATTTTTAACCAAAATGTATCTGTACATTCATTATTTTGAAGGAGATTATATATTGCTTGCTTTCTCTCAACCTGTTTAATACTAAACATGTTACTCTATTTAAACAAGTCAAAACTGCCATCAAGGGGATTATTTCTTATTCATTTCTCATTGCTAACGTGTTTTTATTGATCGATCTTATTTCATGTCTTTATTTTAAGGCAAAGCACCATGAGCATGAAAGGTGCTGTATAAATCAAATGTATTATTATTGTGTCTATTTTATTTGCTTCTAAACAAAATCAACATTTTGTGAGAATATACTATAGAATCAAACCCAATTTTCATAATTCCAAGAGAGCAATCTGTCTTGTTTCACAGTTCTCCTATTACCATAGCAATTCAAGACAAATGTCTTATGTAGATGATGTTTTGTTATTCTTCACAATGACAGAAAACACTGACAGGACTCTAACAAACAAGCAAACCAGTCACAGTATTCACTGTTCTCACTGTGAGCTGCTTACAACATGAATGTGTTCGACAGATGAGCACATGCACATCAGTGTTAACACGTAGTGAACATGCTGGTGTAAACATGAATGGGGAGAATCGGGGGTCTTGCTACAGTATGGAAGAGGTGGTTTGGTTTGTTGGCCTTTTCAGGTTTTCTCATGATCCATCCATTGATGAGTGTGTGTGTGTGTTCTTATGAGTCAGATTCATTGTGCCAGTTCATTAGCTAAAGAAACAGTAAATAATTGTTCAACAGTAAAAAATAAAAATTATTATATTTTTGGATTATCCAGATCCTATCATATTAAAAAACAACTACAAATAATATTTAGTTTCAATGCCATTCAATATCAACTAAAATCCAATTAGAATCTGGCTTTGCTTTATGTGCCACTTCAACACAACAAATCAACAAGAACTATTTTGAAAAATATTCTCACTTGAATACTACCGGGATCAATAAAAAAGTACTGCTTCCAGAATTTAAAGGAAATAAGTTCAAGACATAACATAGAAAACACAACATCTAATCTGATTTGTTGGAATTCAGCCGTTTGACTTCATCTTGATTTGTGTGTTTGTGTCATCCCCACCTGGTGGTGTTCTCCTCACAAGGCAACATAACAGTAAACGACTGTGACAGGCCTCGGGTGTAGTAATGTGTTAAAGAGAGTGATCCTGAGCCCCAGTGAGCTGAGGCCCCCGGGGGTCTCTGACCCCGAACATCTCCTGAGCCTGACCTATGCTGTGGATCAAAGCCACAGAGCCTCTCGGTTTAATTGTATTATTCCAGATTACATTGACAGATTATGAGTTGGCAGAGCACTAACACTATGATTTACATTACTGTGATCAGAGGGAAATAGATTTAAGACAGTCATTTCTGTGCATGATGTGTTTTACACGTTGAATTCATGTAATTGTGTTATTTTGTCATCGTGGCCATAACATACAGCAAAATTCAATTTGAGTAAATTATTTAACTCTGTCATATAAACTCATTGTTGATGTAAAATTTGTAATCAACTCTAGTTACAGTAATTATAGAATATTAATATGAATATAATTATTAATTGTGCATCACTGCTGTACACAACCTCTATTAGAGTTGATCCCCCTATATTATATCTTAAAATAAATGTATGCTCAAAATGTTAACACTATGAGCAAACTTTAACTTATTGATTGATTCAAATAGAATTATGAGCTGAGACAGACTGAAACATTTCAAAACAAAAGTGTCCTGTTCTGCAAGTTGTCACAAAAATATACTTCAGCCCAATAGTCAGTGGTCAAAGTGAAGGTGCAGCGGTCAAATCAAATCAAAACACTTTGAAGTGTGTGTTGGTTTTAAAAAGGAGAGAGAGGGGTGTGAAGCAGCTCTGGGCCAGATGCACGCCTGGCCCCGACTCCTCAGGGCGATTGCTTCTGGCAGGGAATCAGATAGAGAGGAGAGTCATTTATATTTCCTGCACCACCGCACAAGCTGTGGAGTCAGGGAGCATTTAAATCTCATCTGAGGTCAACAGGGAACTCAGTGGCTTTGATAACAGCCATCCCATCTTTGATTCCACAGTTTTCGTCGCTCCTGCAAGAAATTCTGCTTCTGATGAAGAGTTGATGTGAGAAAACTTGAGGTAAACGAGGCAAAGGGGACATCAGCAAATAAGTGTGATTAGGAGGCGGAGCTGATATTTGGAAGAAGTTGAGATAAGGGAAACAAAAAGGCATCCAAATGTCGCTCTGTGGAACATCAATGTCCCCACTCATGTCAGCTGCGTGCACACAGACTGGTGTTTTTTCATGAATTATTCAGGTTTTAGTCCTGTGGAGGCAAATCTTAATATAGAAATAATGAATTGGTTGTGGGTGGCACAGAGCACTGGTTAGCACTGTTGCCTTAGATCCACAACAACCCACTCTGGGTTAGAAATTAACACATGTTCTGTCCATGTGGGTTTCATGGTGCCAGCTTCTTCTTAATCCCCTTTCCACTGGTCCAAAAACTCCACTAACCATCACTAACATCTGTTTTTTGTCCGCATTGGGAACGGATACATCTGCATTCACTACTGTGTCAAACGAATCTGCAGAAGACACAAGGTTTTATCATCTCCAATCGGCACTGATGGAAATGTAACACTCGGGTGAACTTGCTAATTTGGCAAGACAGCAAAGTGAGAGAATTGTCGGTGCGCTTGTGACGCTGAACGTGACGCACCAGGGAAAAGAACAAACTGGTAATGGGAAATTAGTCTATCACCTCTTTTTACCCTTTTTACCTGCGTTAAAAAGCTGTGTGTATTAGGGTGTAAAAGAGGTTTCAGGTAGGTATCAGTCCAGACTTGTTGGTTATGTGAATTGGAGACTCAAAAACTGCCCACAGGTGTGAAGCTGAGTAGTTGATTGTCTATATGTCAACCCTGTGTTAACTAGCAGAAATAGGCACTACATTGAAGTAAGGATATGTCTGAGTTCCCTTTTTATTTTATTTTGAATGAGTCAAAACTTAAAGGTGGCCTCACATATATTTACTGTGAGCATCTCCCCAGTAGCTCAGAGGTTTCTGTGGTTGGCAGAGAAAGTCACAGGAGGACGCAGAGCTTCTCACGCTCCTGCACAGGCAAAGCAATCCCAGACACTTAGCCACATCGGCCAGACACAAACAACCCCAAGAAAAGAGGGCTGCAAAGAGTACAAACACCGTCTGTCACTCAAGAAGAGATCGGGGGGAAGTCTCTCTGAAATTGAGGTGAACACCTTTGATCTGCAGAACGATGCGCAGAGTGATCCAGATCAGCTTTCTGACAGGGCTCGGCGTTTCCATAGAGACACGCACACACACACAAACACACCAGATTTAAACATCCTGAAGCGCATCGACAGATGGCTCCTGGAGAGGATGAGGGATGTTGCAGTCGCACAATTTGCCATGCATCATTTCATCTGACGGAGGCCATATTGTTGTCTTAAAATATCCACGGTGAAAGTTTGATCCACTGAGCGATAGCGCCTTCATGGACAAAAATAGCATCCATTTGATTGGATGAGCGATAACAGAGTGTGTGGGCGTGTGTGTGTGTGTGTGTGTGTGTGTGAGACAGGATTGGCAAACAATACGAAAAATGGATGTGTTTGCTTTGGGGCATTTGAAAAACAATCTAATCCGTCATGCCATATCAGGAAGTATAAATCTACGCTGTCATTTTATCCCTGCACTCAGGTTTGCCTAATCATCAGCTGTGACAGATGTGCTTTAAAATTGTCTCTGCCGTCTCCTCCACTACAGTTTTATGTGCACTCATTAATCTCTCTCGTTCCCCCGGTGTTTCTGTGAGGGGGTAGAAATGTGGAAACTGGTGAAAGACAAATACCGGGAGAAACGGCGATTGTAAAAAAAAAAAAAGAGCAAGCCCAGCTCTTTGAAGTCCGGCCCTCTTCAGCTCGCAGCGTAACACAAAGGACATGACGCTGAAATGGATGCGATGGATTCGGGAGAGGACTGATTTCCATACAGTTGGGTCAGAGGAAACCATCTCACAGTCTTGAAATGAGGCGTGAGATGAAAGCTGCGGTTGTCTTGCGACAGATCCGGGCGGTAAGAGTTTCTTTATGTTCAGACAAGCTAAGATACTTACAGAACAAAGGCGGCCTCACATAAAGAGGATCTCATACATGATAAGCCACTTTTCCTGCAGGCAGTTAGACTCAAAAAGGCTGAACAGAAATAACAGAAAAATCCTGGATCAATTTCAGGGATGGAGCCACCCTTTTGCAGCAAGCCCTGGAATCCTTTGTCCTGTTTTTCATCGACTATATCTCTTCATCCCTTTTTCTGCGTGTCAAAAAGTTTATTAGTTCATTATGTACCAGATTTGGGCAGAATCCATTTTCTCACTAACAATTGCAGGACAACCCAAACCTCCCTGCATCATTAATCTGGCATTGCAATCTATTTTACTTTGGGCTCCGGGTCCTATCGCTCCTTCAATTCTTCTCTAGTCAATAATGAATTAAGGTGGATCTGCCAACGTGGTAATTGAAATGACTGAACTGGCAGCTTACTGGTCTGCCAAAATCAGATTTCTGGCTCATACGAAACTTTTTCAGTTTCAATTCTCCTCGAAGGCTGCTAAGCTTTGGAAATCAAGGACTCTATAGAGAAGATAAAAACTTGAGTATGGATTATAAATGTTTGTGTAAATAAACAGGGTAGGTCTTCACTTGACTAGAAATAGAAAGAGTTGATAATAGGATGGCACTCAGCAAAGTACATACCGCTGTCAAGGCTTAGAGATCCTTCTCATTATGGTCATTCTTATAGTAGAAATATTAAAGAAATAAGGAAATAGTCTGATAATGTCGATGATTTATTTATCATAACCAGCTATATGTGTTGTTTCACCACAAATACCACACTCTACCCATGAATCTAGTCAATAATACAACATTGCACAGTAGTAGTACTTCTTTTTGGGCTTTTGTTCCATCCTTCCATCGAGTATCGTGGAAATCCAATCGGTAGTCTTTGTGTAATCGTGCTGAAAAACGGACTCACTTACCAACAAACAGACGAACAGGGGTGACAACATAACCCCCTTAGGGGAGGTGATAAATACTTCCTGTTGTCTGATCTAAGTAATTTCATGCTCAAAACTGACAAATCAGTTATTGTCTAATGAGACGGTGTAAATCTCTGATGTGCCTCTGAGGTGCTGCTCTGTGTGGTGACTGAGTATTTCCTCTGAACTGATCCTCTCTCTCGGGGTGAAAAGACTCACACTTTAAATTGAATTGACAGGTTTTTTAATGCATTTCTTAAGATTTATGGCGAGCGGTGTGTCCTCTGTCACGACATCATCAGACCGCTATTGTAGCCCTGCTGACTCCTCGACCAAAGTACCTAATGCAGTGCAACGTTCCACTACATTAATTCACAGCTTCCACACCCACTGAAAAGCATTTGATTAGTCACCACAGCACAGCAACAGGAACATAAATAATTCATCTGTGCAAATGACAAATGAGGCAATCAAGCCCAGGACAGCATTCAAAGAGAAACTATTCAAATCCCCTCTAAATTAATTTTCTGCCTTTTTTTGTTGCAGTGGACTTCAAATTGTAATGCTGACGTCATTGGGTGGTGGTGGTGATGCTGCTTCTCCCCCGACTTGAATATTTGAATTCAACTGGCAGAAAAAGTTCTTTACTTTTCTAACTCAGCAGTAAAAGTCTCGTCGTCTGAAAAGCCAAAGAATAGCACTTTGAAACAAGAGACCACAGAAGAAAAGAGTGATTGTGGGCTGGACTCATTTCATATTCCATTTGACAGCAGAAACTCTACTATCCATCAAACCCCTCTAGATTAGCCGAGCTCTTCTACGTGGGATGAGCTTGCACTTGACTTTGACCTCCGAGACTCAAAGGACAGAGAAATCTGAAAAATGATATGGCAACAATTATTTTATCTTTCTATCTTTGCCTGTGTGGTGGTAGAGATCCCGAAAGTTCAATCCAGCTGATCAGATGAGTTGAATTAATCAGAGACCAGGGTTGGAGTATATCCAACGAGTCAAATGTAAAATTTGCTAATTGATCCCCAATGCCTTTAAAACTTCTTTCTGTGGGTAATTATATGTAGCCTTCATGATCTGAAAGAAAACTTTATATAAAAATTTATAAAACTCAAAGAAACAAAGACAAAAACAAATCATACATGTGAAACAATACGTGTCATTCATCTTATGTCCCTGAAAGCAGGACAGCAACATTTTCCTGTGTCTGACATCCCATCACATCTGTTTTTTATAACGTCTGTGTTGCAGTTTTGTCTAGCCATCACTGACTTATCATTAATTAGATGCTTGTAGCGTGAATGAGCTAAAGTACTGAATCCTGCCTGCCTGCAGAATACGGTGAAATCTTTGTGGTTGTTTTAACGGCCACCATAGCTTGTCACTAATCCATGTCTGCATCCAGTATAGGCCCGACTATAGTCCCCGTTATTTAAATCAACAGGAAACATTACAATACATGAACCAGATTGTCACATGTCAGATGGGAAACAAACAGTGACTTTGAAATGTCAATGATGATTACAATATGTTTTTCAGTTGGGAGCAACTCATTCATTTCGCTTTGTGTGTTGCACTGTGGATAACAGTGTCCTTTGACAGCACACTCAAACATTAGACAGATTAAGCATGTGTATTGTCTGGTTCGAGTACACTTAATATGGATTTGGGGCAATGCTACCAGTTTGAATACAAAGAGTTTCATTTGGATTCGGTTGCAGCCTCGACGAATAACGAACGTATCGCTCTAGCAACTGTCAGTCACATGTCAGCCTCCCCCGGTGATCGGTTTTGTCCCCTGACAGTTCATGACAACAAGCCCCCAGCTGACACTCCTTCGATGGAGAGAAAGCAAACAATGTGTAAAGGTGGTAGGTGTAGCGTCTGACACCAACAAGGCCAACAGGCGTAGAAATCTGTCATGCTGACTGGTGTCTGAGTGCATCACTTAACAATGAACTGCCGGCAAACTTTTTTTTTACCCAGTACAACTACTTGAGGAGATAATCGGCGCTCCATCCGACGCTGAGGATCCAACTCATCCATCACCTACCAATGTTATATTCTTGATGTAACAAAAAAAAGCAGACTGCAGGCTAACAATCTTTCACTCCACCTTGCATATCATGGAGCTGAGGTGAAAGAAATGGCCTTATGCTGAATTACCTTCCCATTTAATCAATGACACCACACAGGAAAAAATATCTCCAGGAGAATGGCGGGCTGAGTCTCTATCCATCATACAGGTCTGCAATGGGGCTAATGGATGACCCAAATGCATCACTTTGTCAGGACTCATCCAACATTCAACTAAATGTTGAGAGAATATAAATAAATTAAAAAAACACTATAAGAATGAATTAATGTCTTTTCTGAAGCAAGGCAGAGAGAAGTGATTTTATTTTGATAAGGTTGTAAACACATATTTACCCTTTAAGTAGAAAAAGAGCCTCTTTGAAGAATCATGAGAATTAGAAGGAGGTTTCTTTCAAGTTCAATCATCAGTTGTATTAACAGTCTGGTTTGTTTATATGTTATCTGTTGTCTTACACGTCGTTCTCATGCTCAGGTTGGCAGCTGCTCTGCTTATTAATGATTCCAAGACAACCTCACCAGGCCTTATGCTAATATCTTGTTGTCTTGCTATTTGCTATCTGTTCCTTCTGTGTATTTTAACAGCTGTTGCTCTTACTTTTATGAAAGACAGGCCCTGTTTATGTCTGTTGTTTCACTGATTTTATTGTTAACGTCTGTGCGTCTATTGCCTGCCCAGGGACTACGGATGAAAATTGGCCTCTGAGGCTAACTCTGGCCTATTTTGATAAATCAAATAAACTCATAAAATAAATTATATTCTGCTGTAGGCAGAAGAGCAAAGGTTCCATTTCAGTCCCAAAAAGGTCACACTGTCAAGGAAAAAAGAGGCAACTGTTGTTGTTGCCCTAGTTTGATGCAAAAGTAAGAATATAGACTAGTTGATAATTACAAACTACAGTGTTCATGTCACAAGGACAAACATGGTTCAAGCTAATATGTTCTTGATACAGTCATGGCCCCAGCCAGGATTCTAGAAACACTGAGGTCTTGATGGGCCCCCTCACCCTATACAATATAAAATAGGTATTTGAACTGTCATTATTTCTATTTCTACACACTACCAGTAAGGAATAATGGGGAGAAACAAAAAATATATATTACTTGTTGGAAATAAATGATGGTTAAACATTTTATACATCACACACACACAAACACACACACACACACACACACACACATAAATATATATATATATCGGTTAATTAATTAATTGCATGTATTGTAGTATAAAAAGGCAAACAATTAAAGTTAAACAATGATGAGAAAAATACAAGAATCTCAATATAATATTAAAAAAACACCATGGTGGTAGCAGTATGCCTCCATATCCCAGCAGCTAGAAGGCTGACCAGGGAACTAAGGGGACTTGTTTAGATAATGAACAGTGTTTGTCATTTCTTTCTAGAGATAAGCATTTAGCATTTAACAACCGTGTTGAGAGGGTGGAGATTGTACCTGAGCATCCATGAGCAGGTGTCTCATCAGAGTCATGGACTTCCTCAGGGTGTCCCTCTCGCCCAGTATGAAGGCCACATCCGCGTCCGCCAGGCTGCAGGGTCTGGTCACCATGAACTGAGCAATCTGGTCGTTCAGGCTGTTCAGAGACTGCACCGCTGGAAAAAGGAAATCAAGAGAGAGGTGGGTCAGCGAAAAAGTCAAAGCACATGAAAACGCACAAACAAGCGTTGGTGACTGTGGGCTTTTTTCATTTCTATTCCCCTCATGAAGGCGGAGGAGCTCCCAGGCTTGTTGCTGGTGTTTTGTTTCCTCTCACACCATGTGGGATTTTCTGGATCAGACTTGTGCAATGGGAGACATTTCCTCTATCCACAGCTGGACTGCCTCCACTGCTCTGCCCTCAGAATAATCCCTCTTTTGGACAAGAGGGGCATCATTAGTCTAAATCCATTACCAAGACACATTCATGACATTACAGTGTATAATCCATTTTTTTTCCACGCAGAGAGTTCTACTAATATTTTCCATTTGTGTTTTTGTTTTTCAGCGCAAGTCTAGATCAACACAATAACACAATAAGGTGTTCAGAAATGTCTCAGAGTTTGCTAAGAGCTTTCCATTAAGCTCTTTGGTCAGGGCCTGTGGGTGGTAATGTAGAGAAGTCTGATCAATGCTGACCAAAATATACTCAGTGCAACAAAAAGTCATAGAGATGTGTTTTGTCAGAGCAGCCAATCCAACAGGAAAATACACATAGTAATAATAAACAAGCAGCAACCATCAAGAGGGCTGTTAATTATCCAAATGAAGTAATGAAGCAGAACATCATCCAAAAGCACCGGCCTTTACCTTGGGAGTGATTGATTCATTGAAAACTAGAAAATAGAGAGAAGGCCCCCTTTCCAAAAGTGTCCTGATAACAGGGAAATATGAACAGGTGTGAGATGAGTAGTACTTGCATAAAGTTATATTAAAAAAAAAGCTCAAAATAAAACTAAACTACAAAATTGCTAGAATATTCGACTAAATAGAATGACGACAAAAGTATCAATGTAAATATTTACCTTCATCTTTACTATTAAACTACAAATTTCTACAATAGATCCAAACATAAAATACGTCTGAATTCTATATATAAAATGATACACGGTTGTCTCTGTTGTCTTGAAGAAAATGGATTTGCAGCCAGGGTCAAAGACAACAAGACAACATCAGCTACGACAAACAACACTACATTAAAAAAAAGGAAATAAAAGGAAGTCAAAAAACATTGAGCTGGTACAGGGAATGGAAGTTCACGCCAAGCACTAAAGGTGTAGCTGCACTAAGTATATATGTGCAAAGTACTAGGAATGGAAATGGAAAGTGCAATGTGCCCAAGTGCAGACTTGAAAATGTACAAGGTTTCACAAGGAAAGAATCTGAGGGGCCATTAGACATTTCAAAAGCCCTCGGGATAAAAGAGACGTCGACCTGAGGGCAAGACGGACAATCTAGGTTCTAAATATCGAGGGGCTGCCTCAAACAGATGTCTTGTGTTTGAATATGTCTCTCATCATCATTTAAGAAGCAGATCAAAGACTATTAGACTTATTTTTCCAACTTAAAATGTGTTTAGGAGAAAATGGGGGGAAATTCTTTTTTAGTTGCTTAATCAAAAAGATTTAAAACCGGTTTTGTTTTAAAGCAGATTTTCACATTTGAGAATGAGGAAGCAACAAACATGAACTGCTGTTTAATGTTGAAATTAAATAATTAAATGAATTAATCCACTATGATTTACAGCGCCGGTCAGAGGCAGAGAGTATTTTAAAGGATGTAAGGACACTGGCTCTAAGCCAATCAGCACTTTCTCTCTCATGTACACCAGCGAGCGGCTCAGAGGTCAATTTGGGCAAAAGTGACAGAGCGAGCGAAGCGACGTATGACTCGCCAAGGTCGGCTTCTCAGCACAATGATCGAAGATTTACGGGCACGCGTTCCTGCCTTCTCTTGAACCGCAGGAGCGAGGCAGAAAGAGGCATGTTTACGAGCCGACAGCAGCCCAGCAGTCAGCGTGGCGTATATCAAATCAGTAGATAGGGAAGAGGGGGTGGGGGGGGGGGGGGGTAAATGTTTACAACAGAGGTTGACGATTGGATTCTAATTTCACATCCAGCGTTTACAAGGTGTACCTCTGTGCCCCCGGGGATGGGCCAAGACGTCGGGCAATGACATGCTGCTGCTGCTGCTGCTGCAAATGACATGCTGTCAAACGCAGAGCCCAGACACACCCTCTCCTCCACTTTGGATTTTTTATTCAATGCATCCTGTCACACTCTGTGATGCTGGATGGGGAACACAGGTGGCTCTCTGTGAGAGCAGCGTTACTTTGACTGCTCTGAATGCATCCGCATCATAATCAGGCTGCCACAGCTCCAGGCCGAAGGCGACAAGCGCCAAACACTTGTAATGGAAACACGATGTTGAGTTGGAAGGCGTTGAACCTTTTGTAGTAACCGATTGATTGTCAGTCGTGAAATTACAACAGGTTCTGAAGTTGTTCAAATTGCTGCTGACATCCCTGATCAACCTCTGACAGCAGATCAGCTCTGGAGGTGTGAATCTAAAGTCTTCGCCGCCCCCTGACACATTAACGTCCTTCTGCTGGGAGCGAACCAGAGGAGGGAACAACAGCATGGACACGATCGTACAGAGAAGACACCGGGACAGGAATCTCAATGAGGACAAGACAGCTTCCTGTGTTAAGCGCCTAGAGGCCAGGCTCATTTGGGTTCTTTTGTGTGACAGCCAATGAAATGTTGTCTTTATGAGCACACCTTTTTTATGGAAGTGCAAATCGTTGCGACATTAACTTCTAATGGAAAAGGTGTCAACAAGGCTCGTTGCTGATTGGACGGATGCACTGTTAAACATGTTTAGTGATCTGTCGTTGTGTTTTGCACTTCAGGGCCACCGTACCTTTTAAACTGTCTTTACATCAATGGTGTCCGTATTTACAAACACAGACAAACAAAAATGTAAGAAATAAAAAAATAACATAGTATTTTAATGTTGAGTGATTATCACCCGTCATGTTTTTGTGCCTTTTTCATTGAAACTCTACAAAACACCTGTAAATACACATACACCTTAAGTTTCCTTTTACTTTTGAATAAATATTTTATGGGCTACAGAAAGAGATTCTGTGTGAAAGTCCTATATCCAGACTTTCATCTTTACTAAATGTATGTTGTTGATGATGTGCATTTGGTCTACTCACAGAAACATGTTGCACTTCAATGCATTCATTTAGAGCCGTTCTTTCATCACTTCCTCACAGCCTTCTAGGGTTACATCCTTTATTCTGGGGTATTTTTCAAAACTGCGACTATGCAGGATCTCCCATCGTACTTACTGATACGATATGAACGATCATTTGAATCAGGGGAACATTGTAGTCCTTTGTGAAACACACTCCCACTCACAGGTGGCCTGGTGCTTCTGGTGGCTGAGATGTGGACAGCTCATTACAATCTTTGTAACCACCCACAGGAGCAAAACAACATCAACAATGAACTCTAATGAGGCGTGTTGGTGTCTTGTCATAAAAACAAACCATGGCTCCTCCATAAAAACAATTCACCCCTTTGCGGAAAAAATATCTATTCCCGTTTCTATATATAGGATTGTTGTTAATTTGTGAAATCGTACAAAATATGATTAAGGGAGTTATTTATTTGTGTTTTTTTTTCTGAACACATGTGGAATTCAGCAAAATATATTCAAATGAGTTCATTAAACTGTCCAACCGGGAAGTTTGATGAGAGAAATATCTAAATGACTCACTTTAGGGAGTTACATTTAAGGTCTGATAATCACTGCAGCCATTCAGCTTCTTCCGAGGCAATTTGACGAACTTCACATTCCGAGCCCGAAAGGGCCGGGATCGAATGAGAGAGCAACTGTGAGAATCCATGGCAGTCCCTGAGAAAAAAGGCTCGGCCACAGTTCAATTACACCAATGCCAGATAAATACACAACACAGTCTCGCTGAGGGACAAAAGCCTGCAACTGAGGGAGAACAACACAATCTCCTGCTCTCAGAACGAGAGTTAGCGACTGCTCATTGGAGGATTTGGAAAACAAGCCGCTGTAAAGCTAACTACAAGTTAGTTCCAACGTGGGGATTTGGACAGATCCATTGCAAATGCAAACTTTGCTTCACATTGGAATGACTGAGTCCCTGCGTATCTGACAGCGTCAACACAAGCCTGTCATTCTGCTGTTTGCCTCATTGTTCTCAGTATCTGCAGGAAGGTCACTTGCACTGTTTTACATAAAGGAATAAAACAAATCTATATAAGGAGACAGTAGAGAGAATTAGAACATTTATTCTAAAATAATTAGCTAAAAGCATCCGGTGAACTGAAAACATCACAAACACATATGATTGGCAGCTTCATACTTGATATTACACTCCAGTGTCACGCTCCCTCAACGTCTCCTCCGCTCCCTCTGGCCGGTGTCCACTCATTGCTGATGCACAGCAGATGGAGGCTCTTGTGTGTGCAGAGCTCTGTCTGCCTTTACGGTCAAAGCCGGTATTATAATGTGAACATGAAGTGCATCATTTTGACAGTCGGTTTAGGAGATTGACCTCCCTGGATAACACACCGCGTGAGTCGTACATTTCTTTGGGCTGCCGTGTTCCCTCGTGACTTAAGCAACGAGAAATCCCAGAATCTGCCCAGAATCGTGCAGGGAGGCTGATGCTGAGGCGTCTATCAGGAGGACCCCCCCCCCCCCCCCCCCCACACACACACACACACACACACACACACACACACACTCTGTATTTCATTCTTATGTCTCACAATGCAACTGGCAGGTTGTGGCTAGTTTTAGATAATAAACGGTATCTGATCTGATCAGACCCACATCGAGACATTTCACTTCAACTCCATTCTGCCAGTTCGAAAAAGGAACATCACAAAACTCTGCATACTTTGAATCCTGCTTTAATACCTGTAAATAAACTGGAGGCCAATGATCAGTTTCTTTATGAGGGAAAGGAATATTGATCAACTTAGTGTTAGCTTATTATTGGATCAATACGTCTGTCAAGAGAGTCCTTGAATTGGCTGAGTGACTTGGTCAGTTGTCTCCAATTGAAGAGTCAAATTTGTCATTTTAAAAGTTAAACTGGAACGTAATGAAATAACTATACAACTTTGTGAGGCTGCACATTGAACACACACATCTGTATGGTCAGAGTCAATGCCACAGTGCTGATGGGCAGCAGATTCCGTGTTTACTGACGTGAGAATCTTATTTTAATGTGCTGACTTTTTTGTAATTACCACTAAACACAAAGTGCAGTTGAGGCTGAAGGTATTTTTTTGTCACAAACTAAAATACATTGATGTTTGTGCCGAAATTCATGGCAATCCATCCAGTAATATTGGATAAATTCAGAAATAAAGTGATTGACCAATTGACACTCACACCGGCATTCTACCTTTTCAGTCTCACCAATTTTTCACTGAGTAAAATATTAAAATATGAAGTGTAAAACCGTCCCTCTGCAAACTCATTTTTATAATAATTTTCTCATTCATACTAAAACTGTTTTGTCAAGGATTCAATCAAACATCTGAAGTAAAACACTTCAATTAAAATGTAGCCACTTATAAATAACAACGCAAACAGATAATACAGAAATTGACTGTGGAACCTGGCTGCAGGAACCCAGCAATAAGACCTGAATGATCTCAGTGGATCCCACAGGTGCTGGATGGGATTGAGGTCAGTCGAGTTCATCCAGAGCAAAGCTCATAAAACCGTTTCTGTTCAACATACATTCAACTGTTAAAAAGAAGCTTCAATTATTTAGTTTTTCACTTCCATAAGGGACAGACCTAAGAGACTATCGTAATAACTAGAGCATTAAGAGACTGAGATGACCTGCTGATATTTCCCATAATGCAACACAACAGCATATTTCATTTGACCCTCTCTGCTCTGCAAACGCCCAAATCTGTCTTAACCACCACACCATCGAGTTATTGTTGATGACGTCTCTTCCACAATAAAGATAACTTTGATCTGAAAAGTAATGTGTGAAAGACTGCCCCCTGCACTGACCCTCTGCAGCTGCAGGCAGCGTTAGTTCTGGCAGCTGCAGAGTCATTTGCATCCGGCTCTTTTGGACTTTTGATGGAAAAATAGGTTGTTTAAATCTTTATCGTCATCTCTATCAGAAGCGAAGGTTCTTAGCTAGATGACAAACACAGCTTTGACATAATGTATAAAATCGTGCAGACGCTCACACTTTTTGTGTTGAAATCACAAACTACCTCTTATATCAATCCGGAATTGTGGGGTAGTGTTGAAATGTGTTATCCCCATATCTGAAAAAACAATAAATCCTAAATGTGTCGCTCAAAAAAAAAAACAATCTTTTAATTTCCCAAAACAACATCTCAGCAGATCTTAATATATTCATGTGATGTCCATAGTTTCCCTTCGACCTTTTCAATAAAGATAGTAAACAATCAGCTGAGGTAAAACCCTTTCAGACCCTTCTCTGCATCTCCTCCTGATATCTGCCTCTGCATTACAACATCCAGCACCAGTGTGAGGACTGGGACTGCAGGAGGAATTTCATTTTGCCCACAGCAACATTGCCACCACCTGGCAGCTTCGATACATGCTGCGTCCACATGAAGCGAACACGCACCTTCTCTCACTGCGTCGCTGAGAGCGGCCGGAGCAGCTGCGTTTTTCTAAGAGGGGAAGTGGCGACCGGCCCATGACATCATCGCTCACTGCTCCACACTACAAGACCTCGGCGTCATCTCGAGACAACCAATCCAAAAACATCAAACACCTTAAAGGCAAACTGTGTTAAATAAACGATTCTGTAATTTTCCTAATAACCTTTCATCAACTCTTCAAAAACTTCAAACGTGAAAAACACAATTATCTCCAACTAAAACGTAAAGCGTCTGATCTCGTCTTGCTACTGATGTATAATTAAATAAGATATTTAACAGTCCAGAAAAACGCCAGGTTAAAGTGCCCGTCAGTGATTTTCCACTACTTTGATCAGGGGCCACTAGTGAGAAGAACAACAGACCAATGCAGAGGGATTTTGTTCTCTCTTCTGCCTTTGAATCAAAAACTTTCAAAAAATAAATCCTGGGGAGCGTGGCGGAGATAAAAGCCTCAGCAAGACCTTTGATAATCTGCCTCCTCTCCGGCACCTGATGAAACCAGTCGGACGTCGGTGAATCTCGCTGAACATCCTCCACTGGGCCACGACAAAGCTTCACACGCAGCTAATTCATTCTCAGATAAGGAGCAGCTCTGGTTGATATCAGATGCAACAGTGTGGGTGTAATGGGGGAAGAAAAAAGGCCACGCAACTGCCGGCTCGTACAAACGCTCAGGGGTCAGGAGAATAATTTAAATGGATTTTCAGGGTTAAAGGTTAATTGAGGTTAGTTTAGATGATGACTGTTTCATAACAGCTTCATCAGTCGCAGAGCAGGAGCAGGTTAAAGCAGCACATAAAGGGCTTATATCCTCCAGCCAGCGTGCATGAGTTGAAGTCGAAAAATCCTCCCTCTTATCCTATTACTCAACAACCCTGTGTTGACGCTGAGTGCACTCAAGATGTGTGTTTTAATTAGCGTACAAATTACTCTGCAACCTGCCTCGTCCGTCCGTATCCGTTAGAGACGTCCATTGTTTGCCAAAGATGAATCACTTTGATAAGAACATGTCACGTTGAGCTGCGGAGGAGGAGGAGGAGGAGGAGGAGGAGGAAGAGGGGGAGGAGAAAAAACAGCATCAGTGACACCAGCTGCAGAGGAGGACAAAGCTCAACACGTCAGCGCCATCATGTTCTTTAAGACTTTTGTTGGAGAAACTTTTTCTCCTTCTATTGTACTTTTGCCCACCTCAACTTCACCTCTAATGTTTTTGATGCTGCAAATATCTCAACACATTGTCACCGTTTGTTGAGATATCCACAGGAATGACAAAATTCTCAGCACAAAATGGACCTGGGAGTGAATGGTGTGTCGCCACTGGTTGTTTTCAGCTACAAAACATCGAAATCAGCTGAGGGAGAAACTTTGCTAACACGCTACGATTGGCAGACAGAGAGGAGGAAACTTCTCTGCTCAGATAAGGAGCGACTCTGTTGTTTTTCCCAGAGTCAGGCTAACCCTCCCTTGTTAGAGCAGACCTGTGTGAGCTCATACATGACATCTCAGAATCCAGGCGCTCCACGGCAGGGTGGCTTGTTCGAGAGCCGAGCGTACCGGCGACACCCGTGACAAAGCCACAGCCAATTAGGACAGTTTGCGAGCGAGTGTCTGTACCTGTCTTTCATGGAAAGAGAAAGTGGGTCAGAGCCGGAGTGCATCTTTTTACCGCAGCACAATGGCACATAGCACACAACTCACAAAGCTTGAAAAGGGGATTAAACGGATGAAGTTCATATTCGCTCAAATATAAGTTGACGGCTTCCTCACCCACTTTGATTCTCAGAATTCAGTTTAAAAGCAGGTTTCCGGGTGCACATGAGCCACTCTGAGTTCAAGCTGCGGGTATTAGCCTCCGCTATCACTCATTAACACGTTGCTGTGTAGGTAAACAACTCTGGGAGTTCAAAGACACGTTTCTTTCCGGAGACAACTCCGGGCAGTTTTGTTTTGTTTTGTGGGGCTGTAGTCATTCAGACGCTGTTCATATCATCGTCATCATCATCATATCATCGTCATCATATCAAGTTTGACCTTTACACCATTCTTTGATTCGACTTTTCCACTTGTCAAACAAAATCATTTACACCAGGAGAACGTAACTGAAAGATGCAATAGATCAGCTAATCAGTTGCAACTAACCAAGATATTTTTCATGTTCAAATTTCAGAGCAGATTTCAACCAAATTAATTGATTTATTTGGAAAATAATCGTCTCTTGCAGGTTTAATGTATTAATTTAATACGGTTTGAACATAGAAGAAAAAAAGTTTACACCAATGCAATGCAAGTTGAAAAGAGAAAAGAGATCAAAGTATTACAGGAGCCTGGTGATTGGTTCTCAGATGTCAAAATTTGATTGGTTGAATTGAAAAGTGGGAAAAAGGCTAATCCCTATTGACTGTATGCATTTTTCAGATTGAACCCGGGCACAGTTTATTTTTTGGACTAACGATCCAAACATTTGGGAAGCCATGAAGCTTAGTTATTTATCTCACATTGACTTTAAACTCAAAACCCAAAACAGTACACTAAGTGGCGGACTAAATCCTAATTACACAAACATCAGGTCTTTTCAATGAAATAATTGCTTTATTTCTTCTTCTCAATATATCCTGCATGACTCCAGGGGTAACAAGTCCAATTAGATCGCCTTAAGGCTTCACTGTAGCTCACATTCTCGCTAATGAGAAGGTTGTTTGTTTATGGGATGTAGCCCCAAAGACTATTTAATTCATACACCGGTAAATTAATGACGCTTTGTCCCGGGATTATTATTCTGCTTGTTGCCAAGGTGGAAGGCTGTGGAGCTCGACAGGTGCCGGGACGCACATGGACCGATGAGCGCAGACATTCATGTCACTCCGGTGGCTCCTGAATGTTTTACCTCAGCTTGTCCTCGTCAGCGTGAGATGGAAGTGAGGACAAGGAGCTATTCAACAAGTAGAGCGGCAGCAGAACCACCTGAGGCGTCCGACAGAGCAGCAGAGTGTTCGATGTGAGACGTCACTGAGGCGTCGGCTCTGGTGAGTTGGTATCTGTGACCAATCTTTACACACAAGCTGCAGCTATTGTAACATGATATGGGAAATTAGTAGCTCAATACTCACATTAAGGCCTATTGCCATGGGATATATAGCAGCCATTGAGCTCATCCCTGTGGTGGTTGGCTGTTTGGTTCACACTTGGCCATAAACACACTCATCTGCAAACACACACTCCTCACAATCTCCTCTTAAACGCAGGGGGTTTCACAATGAGCCTTTTCTTATTAACACTTCCTTATCATGAGCTCCGGTCGATTCAATGCTCGTGTGATCTCCTGACGTGAATCAAAGCCGACTCCTCTCTTGTAGCTGCACCTAAGAAACTCTGGATTAAATATACCCTTCATCCTTTGTTGGGTAAACTGCTGGCAAAGCACAGTAGCAGTCAACTGCTTCAGCTTCTGAGCATATCTGATTCAAAGTGCGGAGGCTCAAAAGTAGCTCTGCTCATTAGCTTTTCACGCTGTCAAAACATCACTGAGCTTCACACGCTTCAGCAAAAAGGGAAAGGGCGATAAGGCGATAAGATCCACAACTATGAAGCACCTAACGCTGAGGTTTTAGGAGACAGGAGGTTCTTTCCTGACCCACGGCGTATCCTTCCACCGAGTTCACGGGAAATCCGTCTTGAAATCGATGCGTAACCTTAAACCAACAACCCAACAGACAGGGGTGAGAATATAACCAAAAGATTCCTCCTCCAGGTTGTTAACATTTTCTGGTCATATACGCAGGGAGTCAAAAAACGAATCTCTCACCCTTTCATTGTAACACTGACACACACGGTCTGCGCTGTTGCTTCTATCAAGACCTGACAAGCCCTGCATGTTAAAGAGAAGCACCCCGGAGAATAGGTTATATTTCATCACCACAGGAGCGGCTGCAATAACTAGTGATGCAAATTTATAAAGACGGAGAGCATGCCAGATTCTCCTCAGGAATGCTGTCTGAATCGAAGTGCTGCCGTGCACCGAGTGATAAGAAGTGGGATGTCTGATGGAGCGGGATAATATTTACAGTCACGCTGAGCTCTATAATAAGGCTTAAACCTTTTTCAGCTATGTTTGCTGCGGTGAGGTTTTGACGTTTAGACTGTGACATCTTTTTGGTGTGATTTTATGTTCTCATTAAGTTTTCAGTTTTGTGCACTTGGCTGTAAGTGTTGACTGTTTTCTTGTCCTTCCTTCTCCTCCACTCTCCATTTACTGCATCTGCTCTATTCTGTGTTGTGAGATGAGCAAAAGGGTTTTGGAAAGAAGCTCAGCATGTGTCTGCAGAGCAGCGCTGAGCAGTAAGGGGTTTATGGCAGGCAGGGAGGGAAAAGGAGGCCAGCAGCACTGGGCAGGGTGAGGAAGATGTGCAGAGTCAGCAGATAGGCAGGCACTGGAAGCTGCTCTCTAAGTTTTTCAATCTATTAAGAACATGTGTCGTCAGAGGGTGGTGCAGCGGTTAGTAGCAGGTGCCTCACAGCTAGAAGATCGTTGGTTTGAATCCGGTCTCCCTGTGTGGAGTTTGAAAGTGTTTGAGAAACAAAATGCTAATGTTGATGTGGTGTTGGTGCTATATAATATATAACTGATGAATATATGATTTAAATATAAAACTTGATGAAATTACTTTAGTTTGTGTAGCAGTACTATGTTCCACATGTGTATCACTACCAACATAATGCATAACGATAACTGGGATCACTTTGGTCAATAATGCCATTATACAAACAATTTCCACAATTTCATATTTAATATCACACTTTCACCTAACCACACAAAACACACACGCACACACACACACACACACACGTCAATATGAGCAGGATTAGCCTTCCTGTGGAACCTGCTGTTGTTCACACACTCTCCTGTCAGCTCAGTTCAGATCGAGCAGTGACAAATTTAGCTGCTTTTAAAGTGGTGGAGATGAGTGACTGTTAAATCCGGGAGATGTGTTCGCTGAGCGCACAGTGTTCAGCTTATATGCATCTATTTAAATTTTGTTGTATTATGCAAAAACCTCACTTTTCTACGACTCTGGGTGGGTGTGTGTATGTGTGTGTGTGTGTGTGTGTCGGTGAGGGAGAGATAAAGATGGAGAGGGAAGAAGATTAAGAAAAAGTGAGTGAGAGGAGGCACCACAGTTCAAAGTGCAAGAAACTCCTGCAATCCTTTCAAACAATGCAGCAATGTATGAAAGGTCGAAGAGAGAGCAAAGCTCTTCAGCTGTAATAAATCCAGCACACACAATAAAACACGCTGAATTTGCTGCTGAGCTGCTGAAGCAACAGAGTCGTCTTTTGTGCGGGACAGAGGACGACACAGCAGCTGATGCTTTGTCCCTGGATCAGAAAAACAGGTCATTAAAAGTGTCTGCTGATCGGTTTGACACTTGTGTCCCCACTGAGATAACATGTTAAACATGTTTGACATGTGAAAGTGATGTTCATGGTTCCAAGAAAATGAATCCTTATGATTTTGATGATCACTTGACACTTTCCTCTTAGATCTCGTGTGTAACCGAAACCTACTGGATGGTTGGTATTGAAATGTAGGGACACACATCTGTGTCCCTCTTTAGATGAATCATAGTAACTTTGGTCATTCTCCAACTCTTTGCTCTTTTGCCATCAGTTGTTTCTGTGGAATAACGTAGTCAGCAGTTGTCAGGTTCCCCCTCTCAGCTCGGTGTTGCAACGCCCCTGACTTTGCCCATAAGTTTGGTTTATAACCAGAAAACTTATGACACTAGTCTCAGTTGTACTTTGGGTCTAATGCTTGTTAGCACTTTTGCATCTCATCACGTCAAACTAACATGGTGAACATGGTAAACTTCGTATCTACAGCATGAGCATGTTAGCATTCTGACATTAGCCTCAGAGCTGTAAATGTAACTTTAGCCTCTTTCTTAATATTGGATCAGTATAAGCCAATGGTGTTGATCTGCGGCATCTCTTACTTCTTATTATAAGCTTCGTGTGACTTTCTTTTTTATTGATAGTTTAATCACTAAGCAGCTTTAAGACCTATTCTGTCAAAACGGTTTCATATCTGTTTTTATCTGTTTGTTTGAGCAAAGAAACTAAAATGTTCTTGTATTTTTCACACAAAAGAAACCAACAAAAAAGTAAAAAGGGACAAAATAAAATAAAATATCAATCAGAAAGGACGGAGTTGCTTATGAGTTTTAACCTACTTCAATTTTTCATGCTATAAAACTCTGTTCTGTCTGGAGCTCCAACAAGCAGCACATGTTGCATCATATTATTCTAGCATCTGTCTCTCTGTGCTGCGAGTGACTGGTCAGGAGTTCATGAAGCTGTTCATCCTCTAAACAGCGGATTTCCAGTCAGCTGGGAGACTCCTGTCAGTCAAGGAGAGAAGTTGATCTCCTGTCAAAGAGCAGACGTGTCGGTGCTGAGAGCAAAACGCTGAACTAATACACTCAGTGAACTCCTATCGGCTTATTGATCAACCCGAGGGAAAGTGTGCTAATGAGGATACGTGTGATCCCCTGCCTTGAAGACCGAAGCAGCATATGCAACTAAATACACAACAATGATTAAGCACTGTTTGTAGAAATTAATACTTGAGCTTAAACTTGAAACAAACAATTATGCAACTTATAGAGAAATGAAACTCAGGAGAGTTCATACCTACACCAGAACCCACACGCTCATAGAAATCAGGTCCCTCAATCTGCCTGACTTTAATGCTTCAGTGTCGGAAACAGGCAGTGGCCGGAGGCATTACATCTTCGGGTTGTCTCTCCATACGTCCATCCCACAATATCTCAAGATCAGCAAGAGAACATTTCTTTGAATTTGCAGCAGACTAACTGATTAGATTTGTATGGTCAACTCAAGGGTCAAAGTGGCCTCTGCCTTGACAGACCAGTTGTCACTTGGACTCAAAGTTTAACTGATTAGATTTCAGTGATAAAAGGTCAAAAGTCACTGTGACCTCATGAGTCTGAAAAGAAAACTATGTAGAAATAATCTTCACTGGTTGGCCAATACATTCGACCGCAGTGGGAGTTATATAGTTAGAGTCATTCCCCAGAGAATTGGTAAAACTGTCCAAAAAAAAACTGCAATATTGAGGACAGCCCCTTTGTCCAGATTCACACCAAAAATCATTATTTTTGCATAATCCTGCTGCCAAACAAACAAACAAACCACCAAGCAATCAACTAACAAAAACAGAAGAAACACAACCTCCTTTGGTGAAAGTCATCGTGTAACTGCTCTGATTGGCCAGAAGATGGCGCTGTGATTGGGGAGCACTGACTGACTGACTGACTGACACGTGTCCACCACTCTCGGTTCTTAAATCCAATATAGGGATTAGAGGAGGGAGCATGATCTAAACGAGGCCCGTATTGACTGTGACTGAGTGATTCTCAGTGCTGCTGAAGAAGCCCAGGGACCAGGATCAATAACGTAACTAAGATAATAGAAACTCGGGTGAGGGGCATATTAGATCAATCCAACCGTGGCTGTAGATTCTATTTCCATGTTTAATGTTTATGATTGAACATTCGCCAAGAGACGAGCAATCTTTTCAGTTTGCTCTTATGAGATTAGTCTCCGTACACCTACTGCATTGAAAATGACTCAATTAAAAAAGCACGTAAAAGAGATACGCTCTCTTCTGGAATTACATCACTGTGCAGGCTGATGTCCAACAGCCCGGGAGTCTAATAGGGATGAGAACACTGGCAACAGGCCAGAGGCTTGACCTCCCGGAGCACAGACACGAGAGTGACACTACGACACCAGATGGAGGATGAAGGTTTTCAGACATTACAGACCTCTGTAGACCCACACACTGCGTCTGTCCTCACGTCACTGGTCCACTGGAGCAGAAAGGTGACTGAAACGGCTGCAGTGTCAGGGCAACCCCCCTCCTCCTTCTTTAGAAGAAGTAGTAAAGGCTGAGTTTGCAAGAATTTGTGAAAAATGCAGTAACTGTGAAAACAAGTCTTTTTTTCTTCTTCTAGAAGCTGTGTCCTCCTGAACTTTCCGTTGCTGCAAGCAGCTTGAGGTGGAAATGTAGGACAAATTGTTGGTATAAATAAAAGGTAAGATAGAGGAGAGAATTCAACTAGCGATGAGGAGACAACACAAAGAAAGTCAAGATGTAGTGAGTAATGCGTGGGGTTCGGAGAAACAGAGGGTTCACTTGGCATTTGCTTTGGGGAAAAATTATAATCGTAGCTTAACTGCACCAATGAAAAATGCTGTTCGGACAAGAGGACAGTCTTTTTAAAGTTTTGCTTATGTTGTGTAAGTATGAGCAATTCACACTGCACACAGGAAGAAGGAGGTATAATCTCAGAATATTGGAACCCATTTACTAACAGCTCCTGTTCTTCTCCTCCTAGTTTCCTTTTCTCAAAACCTGTTTATTCCTGTCATAAAATGATTCACAGTAACTTCGCATGAAAACCAATTTCGGCTCAATACATCAAAACCCAGCAGCAGACTAACTGGAACTGTGATTAGCATATCTGTTACATTTGCGCCTTTAGCTCGTGCAAACACACTGACAACTAATCTGTTCATCAAACAGAATTTGCATGAGAGAGAGCGTGTATGCACACTGCACACAAAAGACTTTCGGTGAACACAGATACGGCATTATTCATTTATTTATTTTTTAATATTAAATATAGCTGTTTAAAAATGTGCTTCTACAATTGTAAACACTGCACAGCTGTGGGGCCTTAATCAGGAGGTCACAAGATAAATATAAGGGGATCGTGAGATGATGAACAAGAGACCAAAAAAGAAGATTAAAAACATGTTTCTGCAAATAAAATGATGTTTCATTCTTATTTCCTCTTATCTTCACTTCTTGTTCTGTGAAGTTATGGTAGATGTTCCTCTTTAGGCCTGTACCAAGCCTGGGATGGGAACATGACTTTGCTTGTCCTGCTCTAAATTTAGTAAACACACTGTGCAACATGTGATTGTGGGTCACAAGAAAACAATCTGTTGCATTGAGGGTCATTCAACAAAAACGGTTGAGAACTAGATCTGTATTAGTTTACAGCTGTCCCTCATTCGTCTAAATTCTTACTACCCTGCTAAAAATAGTTTGGTTTCCTTTTGGGTTTTGTAAACCTGTAACGCTTTTATTTTGAAGGCTCGACTGACTCAGCCTTCAGCCATGATGCAACGTGATAGGACACTTCAGCACTGCCGCACCCTCATCATGTTTTACCTTTTCTTTATACTGTGATACCCTCCAGATGAACTGACCGAGTCACACACACACACACACACAGTGCAGCATGTCAACGCAATCACAACAGGTCCAGTCAACGTGAAACGTTCGACCAACATCTCAGCACTCAGATTGTGTTGTTCAGTGCTTGTGTTTTTGTGGACACGTTGTTTGCACATAAAACCAGAGAGAGTCGCCCTCTCTGCTCGCCAAAGAAAAGACATAAAACCAGGAAAAACAAAGCAAAACGCAGACTCTTGAAGTGTTCTGCCTGCATGTCTGAAACAGAATATAAATCAGAGCCCTGCAACCCCTCAACAGTAACATGCTCTTATCATCAGAGTGTTAAGCCCACGGATACATCCACACAAAGTGCATTATTTATAACGGGGTGCTCTTGTGCATAGAGGGAGCGCATACGGCAAGACAAGTGAAAACAAGCTGCAGCGGCCCAAAACATTTCCATTAGGAGAAACGAGCTGCAGATACAGAGAGGATGTCAAGTGAAAAAAACATATTAAAGTGAAAAACAACAACGAAGCAAAGGAAAAAACAGTGCTGCAGGAAACAAAACCAATAAACACGTTGCAAATGCAAAACCAAAAAGCAATATCCCCCTAGAGGCCTGGAGAATTCGATTACAGCAGGTTTGTCCTTGTTGGCCACCGTAGGCGATTATAGAGAGAATATCAGAGACGACAACCCAAACCCACTGCACCAAGTGACTGCAGCAGGTGGAACACATCCCAACAAATGAAATCTGCCAACCAAGATTCGCAAGAGTGTGTCAAGGGCCGTGGACTGTAAATCAAGAAGGACGCCCACTATCCAGAAATGTAGCCATAATAACCAGGATACGAAAGCTGCCATCTTGTGCCGATGATGTCATTTGGAGCCGTAAACTGTGGCAAAGAGATTGGGGAGTTTGTAGCCGCGGTATCAAGTTCCTGCCAATATACAAGCTCGACCAATCGTGAGTCAGTCGTTGCCAACCCTGACATTTTCGCCATGTTTTTAAAAACAAATAGCTTATTAAAACCCATTTACTGAAACAAGTTTTGGTTTGATAAGAGCAAACTAAAATGATAGAAACATCTGCGAGATCATCAAATTTGACCTTTTGGTTTGGTCCATGTCCCATCCGCTAACATGGAGGAGGCGGGGTTCCGCAACTAAACTGCAGCCAGCCAGCAGGGGGCGATCAATAGGCTTTTGCTTCCGTTTTGGAGAGCCTTCATGTCATCCATCTTTCTATACAGTCTATTATCTGGGAACATGAATTTTCCAGCTCAGGAAAATAACTGATGCGTTTCATCATTAGCTACAAAACGAGCTGTCTCAGCACAATTTGTTGCTAATGACTCTTGTATTGAAACTGCACTCAGACACGTCTCTCTCCAGGTGGTAATGAAGCCAACAGCTGATGTGCCAAAGTCAAAGTGTAAGCTATGAAGAGATGTTTTATTTGGACGTCTGCCCTGGACTCTCCTCATTATTTATCATAGCACCGTACGAAGAATCACTTTGCATTCATGGCGGAGTGCAGGGATCAAAAGACGTCGACTAAGTTCTCGCAGCGCGACTTCAAGAGCAGAGATAAGCAGGCCAGATGAGGGAGGATGCAGCTGACACTGTCATTCTGGAAGGGAGTCAATCTGCGCTCTCACATTCCTGAGAGAAGTGTGGACCCTGATCTGCTGCATCACATATTAAGATATCACTGGAGTAGGCAGCGCTCCAAGGTTGTGTTCGATGGTTCTGAGCCTCGAAAGATCGAGATTAATTCAGTTTTCAATAATTCAGTCCGAGCTCTGAGAGCATCACTGATAGTGTCTCACCCTGTCAGACTTAACTCATTAATACTGTACTCCTGCATTATGAATATATTTCAGAGAGAATCTGTTAGTACACCTGACAGTCAAAATTCAAAACAAATTAATAAAACATGCAGAAATGTTCTTAATTGATATTTCTCTATAACTGCTCTGTTATCATAACAACAAATCCTCACAGCAGCCTGTTTCTCTATTGTGTCAGACTTCCACTTTTTCCAAAATGCGAGCCCCAAAACAGCTGAGCCACAGCCCCAGCCTCCACCCCCGCTCGGAGCCTGCATGTTTTCCTAAAAATACAAAACTACTCAAGTTGATGCGTCTGACCTGATCCCCAGAAACTTGCTGCAGCGACAGAAACCTCAACTGCAATCACAATCACAATAGTACTATGGAGGACGAAAAACAAAAACCTTGATACAGTCATTTCTTCTTGCACATCACTGAGATTCTTCACTCACGGAACAAAAATAACGGTTTCCCTCCAAAAACAACGATTTTTTTAAAGCAGCAGCCGATGATTTTGACTCTGACATTGTTGCACCTTAGGAAAAGGTTTGTTGTACCACTCAGCATTCAAATGACAAAAAGATTGAGGATGGGAAGGTGGAGAAACGCTGAGGGTGGAGATGAGTTACGCTGACATGTGGCCGTGTAGAGGTTTGTCAGGGGGCAGGAGGGCTGTGATTGAGGCTACTCACTGGCTTGCATGAGCTGCCCCTGGCGTCCAAACACCTGGGAGAAGGTGGCGTGGCTGCAGGTGATGGTGTCCTCCATGGCTGTCCCACTGGCACACACTGAGGAGAAAGAAAGAAGGGAGGGGGGGGGGGTGGATGAGGGAAGGTCAGCACCAAACACTGCGTCACATCAAGATGGGGAAAAAGAAGAAGAGAAGGGAAAAGGGTAAGGAAAAGAGGGAGAAGAGGAAGGCTTACCCTCCGCTCTGGAGGATGGTGTGTGATCTCTGGTGATGACTGCTCTCCTCTGGACTCGTCCTGCTGCTGCTGCTGCTGTTAGTGATGCTGCTGCTGCTGCTGCTGAGGAGCAGAACACAGCCCCCGTGCTGCTCTCACCAATACGAGCAGATCTGCCCTCCGCACAGATAATGGGAGGGGGGTGTGCCTTCCTGCCCGCCTGCTTGCTCGCTTGTCAGCGTGCGAGTGTGCACACGAGATAGAAAGTTCCCTCAGTGTGCGGCTGAGAGAGCATTTCTGGTGTGCACGTGTGAGGGAGAGTAATAGAAGGGCGGCCGAGCAAGTTGCAGAGCTGGAGGCACAATTTGCTGTGCCAGCTTTCTGATCTCGGTGCTTCGTCTGTGCTGTGTTGTGACAGTCCCCTCATGCGGCTCCGCAAGGCTGGGTTGAATGGGAGAGCAGAGAATGGGGGGGTGAGTGTGGCGTCTCTGGCAGGTAGAAGTCAATCTCCCCTCCCTTCCTCCTTCACTCTCAGTGCGAGTAGACAGCAGCATCTGTCCTGTGTGGGCACAGAGCAGGACTGTTGTTTTCTGATCTGTGTGAATATGCCCCCCTTTTTCTCTCCTCCCTCCCCCTCCTCCCCTCTCCTCAGCGCTCATTTGCTGTGCCTTAGCAGTAACATCTCTATCCCTCTCTCTTTCTCTCTCTCTCTCTCTCCCCAACCCCATGCAAATCCACCTCGATCCATCTTAAGCCCGGACCACTGCTGGGGGGGAACAGATTCGAGCTAACTCAAGTGCTTCATCTTCGGCCCAGCGCGAGAGTGGAGGGCTTGTAGAAAAGGGGGAAAGTAGGGCTGCTGCTGCTTTCCAGAGGCATCCTCTTGAGAAGGACATTGAAGAAAACAGCAGTATACTTCCACTGCCTCTGCGTGTTCATGCATTGATGGAGGAGTGAAGAAATGAGATTTACACCTTCCTCACACTGCAGCAAACATGTACATGACGCCGAGGTACTGACAAAAAATGTACAGTGGCACGATGAAAGATCTTAAAACAGCCTCTCCGGGCTCCAAGTGTGTCTCGAGATGCATTGTGCCCACTCTGCAGCAGTTGGCATGGAGACCTCCACCATATATAAGACACACTCTAGCCCCTGTGCAGCCCCTGCTCTAACCAGCCGGTTTCCTCCACAGCAAAGAGGGAAACAGTATTTGCCAGGAAGCCCATTGTCACAGAGCCATCTCTCACGCGGCTGCTATGCGAGGCGAGCACGCCAGAGACCCCGACCACAGCGCTCACATCCTCCCAACACATCCTCCTGTTTTGAAAGGAAGCAGCAGGATGCTCGATGGGCCTCAGTGGGAGCGGGAAGGGAAGGCAGGTGGCTCGACGGGTTCAACAGAGACATGAAAACCGCGTCCGACTCTTTAAAGCATCAAAGTTAGAGGCTGCACACAAGCGTTTGTTTACAAAGGAGCAGTCGGAGGCAGCGTGCGGTCGCGTCCGAGCGCCTCGAAGAAACTGTGAAGAGCTTCGGTCAGGCTGAAAACAAGGATTTCACAAACTATGAGGAGACTCGAGATGCCACTTCACTTTCATGTCTGACAGACTAATGCCCGGCAGAATAACTCTCCTCTCCATCTTCTTCTACTTTAATGTCATTCTCTTTGAACAGGGAAGTCGGGGCAGAGTGAGCCTTTTTCAGGAGGCTGCTTATTGTCCCCCCCTGTGTCTCCTGTCACTGGCGGCCATGTTTCTCTAGAGGAGAGGGTAAATAACAACATAATTTAACACTTATTTGAATTTTTATTTATAAAGCTTTAATGTTTTATTGTTATGTTTTATCATGTCCTGTCTCTAAGATGTCTGTCAAACGGAAGCTTCTTTCTCAGACTGCGTGCCGACCAAATCTACCATCTGATGCGAATAAAGAGACCTGAACCTGAACTTCTGTTCACGTTTTAAAGCTGGAACGATACAGATTGCCCTTAAAACAATAAGGTTTGATTAATGAATAAATCAACGGAGCCAAAAAGAAAACTAGTCTCTTGTTTCTTTGAATCTTGGACCATCGCTCTGCTTTGTGATTTTGTTAGCGCATTAAAGTTGAGTCTGTTTTTTTTTCACAGATGGATTATTTGTATTAAACCCTGTGTTTTTTGGTTATTGAGAATGTATTCCCTGTGGCAGCCTCGGTGCTCTCTCACATCTTAAATCTGTCTCTCTGGTGGGCCGTAGTATATTTTGTCAAGTCAGGCACAGAGCTGCATGGAATTGCATTTTTATGAATAGGGCTGAAGCAGCGTACACAGCAATCAAGGGAGAGTGCAGTGATATGTCACCCGGACAGCACGAGCACAGTGCACGCACACAGTCCCCTCCATGCACACACACACACAAAAAGCCAAACGACCCATAAAATACACGCAGCCATAAACTGTACCATCGTGGCACTGGGACAAATAAACACACAGCCCCCCCATCCCAGTGTAGAATACCGCAGCCCGTGGATCAAACATAACACACAAACTGAGTTAAATCCATGACCTCATCCATCAACATGATGACCACATGTCATGGGAGGATCCAGTCAATGAGACATCAGTTATTTCAGTTTACCTCTGACGCTTGAAGCATGCTCTACACCAGCAGGGTTGATAGATTATTAATGCACGGACGTGTGACGGCTCAGGTCGTGGCACACGACCCAGAGGAGATACTCATGGTGACACATGACGATCAATGGTAGAGAGATGTTCACTCTTCTGTCCAGGTTAATATTATGCCACTTTTTTCTCTGTTGTGTGACGTTCCTGAAATAAAAAGTTATACCATAAACCTAATTATGTTTGGCAGGGACAAGGGTTTATATAAAAAAAATGCTTCTTTGAGTATTTCTCCATCTCAAACATGACTTTTTGCTTTGATCTATACTGCAAACATGAATTATAATAGAACATGATGGAAACAGAGGGAGGTTTACCGCAGATGAGTTCGTGGAAAGTGTGAAATTAATTATTGAAACATTTGCTTCTAATGCTTCCACTTTGGAAATTCAAATTAGGCTTCAGTATAGATTCTTTGCGAATATACTGATGTTTTAAGGTCGTTTCATAAACATAATGTGTGTTTTTACTCGTTTGGGTTATTCTTTGTCTGGTTTTATTTGTGTGTTTTTTTTTTATTAATTTTGTTTTGTGGTTGACGATTTTAGATAAATGCAATAGAGTATAACTGAAGTGTAGCCCTGTGAATAATGTGTGCACAATACTGAGCAAGTTATTTTTTTCAATGCCTTTGTGATATCAATCCCAGTGATTTATGACTGTGATATATAAGTGAGACTTTATGCACAGTAGTGGCCATAAAAAGACAAAGTATAAAGCAGTAAGCCACATTGGCTGTAAATAAACCCAATGAATATAAAGATGGGAGACAGCCAGGTTTATATGGCTATAGCTACAGACCTTTACATTTTACGTGTAACTTGTTTCAAAGCTAATTAATTAACCAAAGAACTCATTACTAACTGTCCTTTCTAACATAAAGCAATTTAAACATCAAGAATCTTTGAAAAATCAACATCTCTTGCACAGTTTGCTCCCTTCGTGTGGAGCTACACAGCAGAGGAAAGACGTTAAGGTGCTGCATGACTCACAAATCAACCTCTGTCAAGTGCTCTGCTCCCAGAATAGATACAGATCTTGCAGCAACTTGCGAGCTGACGATGGCCATGGCTGCCCGGCAGCAGCTTCGTGACCTGCGGAGTGAAAGCATCAACTCATAACTTGATTTATGTCAAGTACTGTAGCTTCTATTAAACTCAATGTAACAGGGAAACTGCATTCTTCTTTTCCTTATCTGCCAGGTCCCTGACTTGGTGTTAAGTACAGAAAGCAATCAGCGAATGTAATGTGAAAAACTTTATTACGATTGTAATGGCAGGGTGATCTATTACGTTACAACCGAAAAGGTGTCAGGGAGTAGAAACTAAACGGTCTGCGAGAAGTCAGACCCACTTGTGAGTGCAGTCACTCACATTCTTTCTCTGCTTCTTAAAAGTACCAAGTGTTTTTTTTTTTAACATAACAGATAAATTATAATGATGCAGAAATACTCACCACTTTAAAATGAAATGAACTACAAAAATCCATAAGGAGAAAAAACAAGAGTATATTTGAAAAACATGTGCTTGAAGAAGGAATTTTCAAAATGTAATATGATGTGAGGATTTGTGCAAAGCTTTAGAGCCAACAGCCAAAAGGAAGGGGTTAAAAGTGCACATTACTGAATCAGGAACTGAGCTCAGATATTGGACGTATAATTGGCCCCTCTGTGTGAATTGCGGCCTTGATTGAAAAGAAAATCCTAGATCCGCCAACTAGATAAATCTACTTGGAGAAGATGTGTGCAGACTTTAAGAAAGATCAATATTAAAAAGGTCCATTTCTAAATATTTTCTGAAGACCAAAAGCTATTAGATATACTGGCAAAATATACAAAAATAAATTAAAAAATGTTTAGTTATATATTTTCCCATAGAACCATCTTATTTTATATTATTGAGAGAAGTTCCTCTGTTTGCCAAGAATATGATCATAATCTCCTGGCTTAGGCCTCAGTTACAAAGTGGAGGGAGGTTCATTAAACGGACATATTAACTGCAAGGTTTCTCTTTGGGCTCACAGACAAAACTCATTTTTCAACTCTTGCTATTGGAACTATGTTTGGCCATTTAGCAGAAGCTGAAACCCACAGACTCTCGAGACAGGAAATAAAGAGAAGTTAGAAGACCGTTTCCAGTCCACATTAAATGCGTTTACACTGGGTATAGTTGGGAATCCTATGACCGACCGAAAATAATAATAAAAGCATAACAACAATTGAAAAACTTTTTTTTTTATTATGTCAATTACAGCAATGTCTTATTTGAGGTCATTTGGGATTTTATTCTTTGTTCATCCTTAAATACATAATATTGATGCTGAAAGGCAAAAACATGAAGATTTCTCATGGAAAAATAAATTAGCTTCAAATCATATTGTTCAATTTACTTTGCCATAACATGCTACAAGTGTTTTTAAGCACTGCCTGTGTGTCCATCTCTATGGTACAATGAATATGGTAAAGAGTGAACAAGTGGGGGAGAGCACTATGACATGAAAATAAGATGCTTTTCATTAACGGGGACATTTTCATCATGTACAGTTTTAACATAATAAATCAAGACACTGAAATAAAGATGACTTTATCCTCAGAATAAAATAAACTAAATCATTTAGCTACACAACTGTTGCATGGCTCTTGTAGGAAAATCAACACATGAAGCAACTTCTACTTAATCCACAGAATACTGCAGCAACTCTTCGATACTGTTATCATCTCTCATTTTGGCAGACAAAAGTTGGTTCATGTGTCAGTTTCATTTCTCAAATTGCTTAACGGAGATTCGAAAGGAAGGCTGCAAAAGTACTATTTGAGACCAGATGAACCATTCATTCACACCAATTTGGTGTAAATAACCAGTGTCTGCAAAGTGACCAGAATACATTCCATTATTCACCGATGAATAAAGCCAATCTTCACTTATTCAGCTGGAAATTTTGGCAGTTTTATTTTAAAGTGCTGTAAGAACACTGGGCCGGCTGAGTGACGTCTAAAATCAAGACGGGCAATATTTGAGATGACATATAATTCCCCCTTATTTTACGAGTTGAATTACCTGCTAATTTCAGATAAACAGAAAAAAAAAAGTGTAAAAAACATGAGACGTACTTGAGATTTCGACCGTAGGAATAGCTGTCGCATCCAACCATCACCATTCACAAACTTACCACACACATAAACAGTGTTCCTGAGGACCAATTGTTGCAGTAAACAACTGCCATTTTCATTTTTGTTTCCCAAACAAAAATACACCAACAAGATATATTCTACAATATAATGACTACAGAACTTTAAATCAAACATACATACTTTGCAAATCATGTATAAACTGAAGTAGGTGCCCATTGTGAGAGACTTGTAAATTGGCTTAATCTAGTTTATACTCTATTCAGCACATGCATTAAGAGAACATCCATAAATCTAAACAACCGAAGAGGGAAAACAAGGAACAAAAGAATTAACAGGTTTCCCGAACTAACTGATACATGATTGCCGTTTGCAATATATCAGCTTTCCCAAATAACGGAGCCCTAATGTTACTGTTTTGGGTCAAGTAATGACACATGTATATATTAACTCATTGTCATTTACAGTTTCTTTTTCCTCTTTTTTTGCAAGGCTGGCTAAAATCGAGGCTCAGTTGATTAGATGGAATATAAAGAGAGTTCCCTCCTTAAATCCAGCAAAGGCAGTTGAGATAAGCAAACTTCACTTGTTCGTGAGTGAGTGAGTGAGCCCACCACGAGAGGTCAACCTCAGTGCCGTCAGTATCTTGGTAAATCCAGAGCTTTGCCTGAGTGGTGAGAACCATCATCCCAGGACGAGCTCAACAATGTCCACATGGCTCACTTAGTCAGCACCTCCTGTAACACATGAAGATGGAAAGATGAGCAACACAACAGGAATAATTTGTTGATCAATCAACATTCTGACTGAGAAATCATGAATCAATCGTTTAAGTTGGACAATTATAAAACGAAAAATCTATAAACTCAATGGTTCTAGGAGGTCAAATCTGATCAATTTCCTACAAAGTCTTGGATGAACAAGATATTTGAAGGCGTCAGTCAATTGTGGTTTACATTTTACAAGGTTTTCTGGATTTATTATCAAAAAATATCAATAGAAAATGAAAATCCCTTTACATAAAACCTCAAATTAAAGAAGCAGGCCCAAATAGCATGTAAACAATTCTTTTGAAAAGTCATTAGTCTGTTAAAACTTCGTACCTATAAAATGTGAATGTGTCCTGATCTAAGTGAAAGAGGTATGAAGTTTAGAGGCAAGAACTTTTTAAATATATGAATAGGTTAAACGGTTTATTTGTATTAAGTTATTAAAGAAATAGTATTTTTAATTGCACCAAGAATAGGTTCCTAAAATGCAGTTGTTACGTTTGTGACCATGTTTTCTACACGTTGAAAATGTGCCTGTTGATGTTACAAGAAACAGCCTGATGTGGGTAATGGATTCTGTGTGGGTGACATCACCAGTGAGGCTATTTTGTAACAATGCCACTCACTGAGAGACATATTTTGAAAAGGACAAATTCACAGTTACCAGAGCCAATAAAGAGAAGCACACATAAACACAGGTTCACATCTCATCTCACCTGAGTCTCTTTTGGCTCTTGAACCGGTGGCTCCTCAGTCTGAACCTCAGCAGGAGGAGCTGTGCTCTGTAAGCTCCTGGTGACTGGACCGCCAACTCTCTCCCGTGTTCGCAAGGAGAACCGCTCCTCCTTCTTCAGCTGTTGTTGTGATGGTGGTAGAGATTTGGCCTCTGCCAATTTCTTGGGTGCTGCCTCTTTACCCATACGCTGCATTCTCATGGCCGGCCGCTGTTGTGCAGTGTCACTGGGAGTGTCAGGGGCTGGGATGGGGGTGGGAGGTAGAGACTGAACTTGGCCCTTCTTAGCTTTTTTACTCACAGAAACGGGGGCTGGGAAAGATGCAGGCCTCTTTAGTCTGCCTAGAGCAGCTGCAGTTTTTCCTTTGCTTGTCTGGGAGGGTTCAGGGTTTGCTGCACTAGAGCTGCGAGCTCTGGTCTTTCCCAGCAGTTTACGCTCTGGCTCTGTGTCCATTTCAAAGTCTACTGCCTTTTTCCTAAGACTCATGCTTTTGTCTACCACTGACCCTGTCTCTCTTTTCACCTCTGCTAGACCTTTTTTGCCCTTTTTCACAACAGGCTTCATGGGACAGCTGACCGCCATATGTTTATGGAGACTTGCAGGATAAGTGAACTCCCGGCTGCAGTGGTGGCAGACGTTAGAGGGCTGCTCTTCTTCAGTTTTAACAGAAGCCTTCTTTGCAATGGTCGCAGCTTTGTTTTTCTGAGATATCGCCTTCTGGACAAGCTGGTTCCTCTTCTTACTGAGGGAACTCATTTTTGTTTTACCAGTATCTTGATTAAAGTTTAGTCTCTTTGGCTGACCCATTCTACGGAAAGCACTCGCGGCTGCAGCGGCTGCTGTGGGCGACACAACTCCGTTCGGGCTCTTCACTATTTGCTTGAGGGGGATGGGGTTTTTCTTGGGAGTGTAGCGCTTCTTATCACTAGCGGTGGCACAAGCTAGTATGTGCTTGTGCAGTTCGGGCATGTTGTCGAAGCTGTTGCCACACTTGGTGCAGCGAATGGCAGTGCTGAAAGTCTGTGGGATGTTGTGGGTGGTGAAGTTGGTAGCCGAAGCCACAGAGCCAGCATGGGAGCGGCTATGATAAGGAAATGGGGGTGGTTTATAACTTGGGTAGTGTTGATTAAGGCCAAGGCGAACGTCTGGGCCTTTCGGTTTCCCTCCCTCAGAAGCCATGATCTTGATTGTAGTGTATAGCTCCTCATTGGGGTCCTCTGCTCCATCGTCTGCATGATTACCATTAACATCAGGTTCATCTTTATCTAAATCTGACTCACTCTGTGGAACAGGTTCATTAATCATCTGTGGTACAGGTGTTGAGGGACTGCTTTCCTCTTTGGCTCTGGATGGATCTGTGTAGTTCTGTGGCCTGAGTTTGCCGCTCTCTATGGTCGTATTCGAACACGTCTCATTCGGATGCTGATCCTTCTGGTGCTGCTGGAGGTTGGAGAGAAAGGCAAACTCTTTGGAACAAACAGAGCAAACAAAGATCCTGCCCACTCCATGCAGTGCTGTCCGGTGAGCCAGCAGGGCGGGCCCGTCACCAAACAGCTGCACGCAGAATTCACACTTGAAGGGCCAGTCGGCAGCATGAACTGTGATATGTCCACTGAGCTCTTTGATGGAGTTGAAAGGCTCCTCGCAGACATTACACACAAAAGTCTTGCAGTATGCTGAGTCGACTTCTATTGGCTCAGATGTTTTATCAGGTTTATCAGGAGCAGCAGGTTTGGATGAAGTGTCAACACCATCCTGAGGAAAATGTTTCGTAACTGACAAATCGTCAGAGCAGTGTTGAGGTTCCTCTTTTATCTTTATCTGGAGGATGGATTGTGGAACAAGCGATGGGGATTGATCATGTGATGTAGGAGAAGGAGATGGCGATGGAGATGAGGATTCTGGTTGAGGTGAGACAGTGACAAAGTCAGATTTGAAAGTTTTCTCTGTTACAGAGTCAAGTTCTTGCTTCAACTTGCCATTTAGCAGAGTGTTGCTAGTCACAGAAACATCTTCTGTAGCAGGGAGATCTACTGACGTAGACTCAAGAGGACTCAGTTTTGAACGGTTAAGGGGATCGATAATTGGAGTTTCCAGGGTGTCCAGGGGCTCCGGGACATTGTCCTCTTCCTCATATTCGTCTTCTTCAGCTGACAAAATCTTCTCTGAATCTGACAGGGACATGGGCTCGACTGATCTCGGAGACATTTTTGGCGAGAGGACAGGAAGAGGTCTCAGAGCAGAGGAGTCTGTAAGCTGAGATAGAGGAGAACTAGGCATAGCTGGTGGAGACGGTATGGTAGGTAGTACAGGGGGAGGCGGTGTTGGGGATGTCACGCTACAAGAACTTGGGGAGGATGGGTTCAATGTGACAGGGGTCAAAGAGGGAGGGGATGGGTTGGCAGACTCTGATTCAACATTTGGAGACCGAGAATGGAAACAACTCAGGTTTGCTAAGGCCGAAGGGCCCTCCTCTCCTGGCAAACTCAGACCTACATACTCATTCATCAGCACCTTTTCAAGCATGCTGGTGTTAGGCTTTCTCTTTTTTGTTAAAGGCTGTGGCGCTGGGCTTCCCTTTGCTTCAGGCTCAGCTGAGCTCTTACGATTCAAGCTCAAATCAAGAGCTGAATCTCCCATCACCTTGTTCAAGCTCTCACTTTTCCGACTGACAGAGTTGGACAGATCCAAGGGCTGTTGATTACAGGAGTTTCCTCCGCTACCAGCAGATGTTTGACTGTGCACATTATTTTCAGAGGGGCTCAGGGTGTCCCCATCATCTTTGTCCAGTAGGCTCCCAGGAAGTGACACACTGTGGCGTTCCAGCTTTGGCACCTTCAGGGTGTATGAGCTTGCCACCTCGGATTTACAGCTCTCAGTTTTACACACAGGACTAAGCTGTGGAGACGAAGGGGGAGACGCTGTTCTCCTTTTAAACCTGCCTGAAGCCCCTGGCAGGGGCGTGACTGACAGCGGGGAGGCCAATCGATGGCTTTCTGTTATAAGGGCAATGGTGGATTTCTGAACATCTTGCGTCTGAAGGAGCTGTTTGAGCTTCGGTGACAGATAAACTGTTTTCTCTCTCAGAAATGCTGATGAATCTGGGGCCTGTTGACACAGCAGGTTAGAAGAGGAAGACGTAGAGGATGATGAAGATGATGAACAGGCTGTGAAAGGTGTTGATTCTGTCTCGACTTTGAGGCTGGGAATAAATGGAGGTGTAGATGTTCTCCGCTTCCCTGCTGACTGGCCGACATTGGACACTTGATTTGCAGCCCCCATTCTCCCCTCCATCATTAGCGCCTGTCCGATCTGATTAGGGCTGATTATAACCGTGTCCAGACCAAACAGCGCTGCAGACCTGGAGTCCACTTCTATAACCTCACAGGTGCTCACTGAACTGCTGGACACAATCTTGCCGTCAATGTAGAAGCTCAAATTCTCCGAGATGTTTTTGGATATATCAATTGCGTAATCATCCCTGTCTACCTCGTCTTCTGTGTCTGCACTGGGCACATAGACAGGTGGAGGGCTGGTGCTGGGGGACTGGTCTGGCTGCGGCTGTTGCTGCACTGATGCTTCCTGCAGCAGCATTCCTTTCCTGCGAACACCCTTCGGTAACAAGTGGCGTTCGTGTATTCTGCGTTGGTGTCGCCGCATGTTAGTGTGTGTGCCAAATGCTTTACTGCAATACTTGCAGGGATGGAGCTCCTTTGACTCTCCGCGGTCATCCAGTAAAAAGGGACGGTCACCATGGGGCCCAAACTCTTTTCTCTGCAAGTCAGAGGCGTGCAGAGGCCCTGCAGTTAACTGAGAGCCTATGGCTATGTACTGACTAGTTAGGCTGGTGCAGTCGGGACTTGAGCCATCAGTCTGCACCACAGGACTGAGGAGAGTTGCAGTTCCAGCCAGAGAGCCAGGTCTTTTCTTGGGTCCACTCTCATGCCTTCTCTCATGCCGGCGCCGACCCACCTGTGAGCCAAAGGATTTACTGCAGTATCTGCACTTAAACAGTTGTGTTTGCTGGTTCGTGATAGCATGAATGTGTATGTGACGCTCCAGACCCTGTCTGGTGGAGAAGTGACGTTCACAGTGCTGACAGGGATATGAATCTCCATGTAGATCTATTTCAAGATCACCATCGGGGTCATAGTCAAGATCAGGGTCGACCTCGGGTTCTTGCCCTCTAATTGAGGAAGACTCTGACTTTAGCTCTGAACTATTGTGGCTTTCTTTACCAGAAGTCAGTGACATGCTAGACTGCTTATTTTGCATTGAATCAGCTGCAGCTAAATGCTGATCCGTTTGCTGTTGTTCCATCAAATCATCAGCATCCTCTTCCTCCTCATCTTCTTCCTCCTCCTCCTCTACCTCCTCTCCATTTCCCTTGTCCATTAATCCTGCTGACATATCCTGCACATCTTTACAGTCAGTGCTCGCCATGGGATGGGTTTCCTGCGAGGTTCCCAAGGCCAATGGCCTCTCATCCTCCTCCTTCTGACCTGTAAAAGAATTTTAATGAATAGAAAATGACTTACAAGAAAGTGTCCTTAGAAATAAATCAATTTACACTGATTATCAAAGAGGTAAAGTCAACTTACTTTCCTCCCCATCCCACATCTCCTTGACAGTAGGTCTGGTTCTACTTGTTTTTTTGAATCCACCCAAACCAGCCGGCCTGGCTCCCTCCAGAAGCTTCCTTCGTGCTGTAAGTGCAAACAAACATCAAATATCACTTTGAATCACGCTTAATGAAAACTAAAAAATACCAATACAGGAAACGGACATAAGAATGTCATGAAATCATTTGCCATTGATATCATTTCTCATATATAATTAATATTGATTTACACAACAACAAACTCCAAAAATCTAAAAGAGTGGAGATATATGTACATTTCTGGCCCATTAACAGAGTTTGGTTGATCATCAAAGGCTCATAATTGTGCCTTAAGTCAGGTCACAGTGCTAAATTGCTGGAGATAAAGAAAAACAAATTGTGCATCATAAAAAATGGTCAACAGATTAGTAGGCTCATTGTAAATGACACCTTTAAATCGATTTTTGATTTCCCACTCATGTGCGCATTTTAACTACATCCTTGTTTTTGTTCTTCAGAAACGTGAATATATTGAGTTTCAGGATAGTCCAAGGCAGCCACACATTGAGGAGGCAATCATGGGCTTCTATGGATCAGTGCTTTAAATAAGACTATTGATAAGCTCCCAGGTGATGCTAACACGACACCAGCTTCCCTGGGTGAGTCCTCATAATAGGAGTGTGTCAACAAGGTCACCTGACCTAGCCCTCAAAGCCTAATTCAAACCAGAGAAACAAATGCTCCATTTCAGTCATCTGACCAGCAGGGTAAGAGGCATTCATCTTGAGCAGCAACACATACATACTACCAATACATTTTCACAATCTAAAACTAAGAGCATTTCATAGTCCTAGCATTTCCCATTATTAATGTCTTACTCGTTAATATATCCTGCTCTCACAGAGCCAACACCTTCACAAATTCTCACCCCAGATGGGTTAGGTAACACATGCAGGATGTTTGATATTGAAATAAAGAACAGGACAGGCAGGCTAACTTCATCAAGGTTGACTTTTGTGATGCAGTAATTACGCGTCAGCCAGGAGCAACAACTACTACTGCGGCGGAGACAGAGAGGGAAGATGTCCTAGAAGCTTTGCGTCAGTCGGGTTAGACGGAAGATTACACCTAAATAATACAAAACACATTTATCAATATGCCTCTGAAATATAAAGTACATAAACTCCTCAGGATCTCAAATGTTGTTTTCCACCTCATCTCAGGCATTTCAAGGACAGCAATGCCTCTATATGTCGCCTTTAGTTATACATTGATTTAATTATACGTTAATACAAAGTCTCTAAATGCCATTTGCACGCATCTGATAACATATCCAAGTGCACTGTGTTGTTCTACCCTCTGTAGCATTATGCTATATATACACATTCCAGCAGGATTTCTTTACCAACCACTACACAAAGTCTGTTATTCCTTGTGTCAAAAACAAGTCAATATCTAATATATAGTGTATATGAATACATGAGAATAAACTACACAATATAATACTTCGTAAGGAAACATTGTGTCCAAATGTCCTGCTAACACATGTGATTGACTTCCAGCAGCTGGGTTGATGGTTTCTTGCTAAAAGAAGATATTCACATCACTTTAACAGCAGCATGTTGGATATTATTGGATTGATCCTCTTGTTTTTGTTTGAATGACGTTTCAGTGTCAGAATAGTTTGATGTTATAACTAAATGCAAATGCTACATAACAAAGCTACAACACCTGGGCGACCCATTTAAATGTGCAGCACCGTGCTTACGGTGGTTATACACCCACTCTTATTATTAATAGTAATTATAAGTCATATTTCACTTGCCAACTGCTCCTGTGCACTGAGATGTCCGTGTCTTCAGACCTAGCCGTGTAGCATCATGCTAACATGCAGGCTTGAGAAGTCGATGAACTGGTTATTGTGCAGCCATGTCGATGTCACCGGCCCGTGTAAAAACACTCCACATGCGATATTACACATTAACTACGTGTTGTTGACCCGTAACCCGCGAACTAACCAGCCAGCCCCGCTGCTGGGTGAGGCAGCCAGCTAGTTAGCTCCCCTGCTAGGCCCAGCATCAAGTAGACAGGCTTGCCGATGGATGGCTTTCATGCTTTGGGAACTCAAGGGAAGGTCACATCCTCGACACCGCCAGGAGCCCGAGGAGACGCAGAAGCAGGTAAAAAGTTTCTCACGGCCTCGGCTGAAGCTCTACCGGGGCCGTCCGCGAGCCAAGAACCGGCTCTGTGCTCGTTATTCGGGGCTAAATCCACAGTTTCGGGTCGGGTATGAGTGGAGAGAAGCCCCGCACACACACACATTCACCACAGTCGTTAACGTTAGCTTCCCCCCCCCGGTAGCCTTCATTCGTAGCTAGCTGCTCACAACTTCGACTGGGAGGAAGAACGCCTCCCAGTCGCCTCTCCGCTCGGCCCGAGCCGCGCGACACACAAAGAACACGGGCAGGGAAAGGACCGACATGACGGAGGGTAAAGGGTGAGGCCTCACCTCGCTTCGCCCGGGCTGAGTTTTTCCTGCTCCGGGTGCTGGCTCTTTCTTCCTCCAGTGCAGCTGTTATCTCGGGGTTGTCTTCCACAGTGAACCACACCAGCAGCTCCTCTCCAGGCCGGATAGGCTGCAACAATGAGAGATGAGCTCGACCGCCAATCACAGCCCGGCTTGCTGGGAGGCAGCCGTGGGGATATGTGGGCCACGGTGCATCTACACGGAGTCTTGAGGGGGTTGCACGGAATTTGACAGTGTGTGTTTTGTCACGTCCCGGAGACCCGCAACGCTCACACAGCTTCATGCAACACACACAGTTTGTGATGTGGCTGTAAACGACATTCAGTGATTCCTCCCTTCATGAAGTGTGCACTGCTGTTTTACAGAGGTCACTCTTGTCCTTTTTTTGTGTGCTGTACATTTTGTCTTTTCTTATATGTGTCTCATATGTTTATGGTTCAAAGAATATCTATCTTAAAATCGATCTCTCAAGATGCTATAATAATTATTTATTTATTTGTAAAGAACACAACAAAGTTCAAAAAGTCCTTAAAAAAACAAAACAGACACAAATAAAAAACAACCATTAAGAATAAAAACACTAAGCGTAACCTAATTAGAATTAGGTGAAATTTGTACGATAAAAGTAAGTTGTAAAGTTTGATTTGAAAAGAAAGCTGCTGATTCAGCCTCAGTATTATATAACACTATTTAACTCATTAATATTAAATGTGATGGAAAGTAAAGCATGTATTTACCTCTAAAATAACAAATACTTTATTGATACAAAATTATATTACAAGCCTAACAGAGGTTTTGTAGTATTGTTGTATTTACTGATGACAGATGATGGTCCTGCTCGGTGACAGCAAGTCACTTTGTTTACATAAGATTACAACAGTTTTTAGCCATTCAGTCTTCATTGGGTGGGAGTGTTGTGTTAGGGTACTTCCACCCAAGAGGTTGTTTTTTGCTCTATTTTTTTTGTTTTTTGGGTGTTTGTGAGCTGGATTACGCAAAAACTGAAGAATGAAAACTTGGAGGAAGGATGGGTCGTGGACAACGAGAGAACCGGTTACATGTTGACGTCACACTGGACAAAGAGGCAAATTTAGGCTTTAAAAAACAAATTGGGATACTTTCTGGGGATGGTTGACTTGGTGTAGCTCCACACTCTACTCAGACAATTCTAGTTAAATTGTTTATTAATTTATGCTATTTTGGTCAAATCTAAATATTATAAAATCATTTCAAATATAATGCAGCTCATTACAACACCACAAACTGGGATTTCAGTAATAAACATTTAGTTCACCTAGTCAGTGAGGTAGTCTGACACTGCTTTTTCTTTTTAGGTGCAGTTATAAATGTACTTTAAAAGTGGCTTCTTTGTGAATATATTTTAAGTACAACTGAATAATTTACTTAAATCGATGTGAATATCTTCATTAACTGTTAATGACATTAATTTATTATTTTTCTAATACATTTTTTATGATGATACATTATATTTTTAACTGAGTGATACTGCACACTGTATATTAGTATTTTCTGCTTTAGCTGGTTAAAGTAGAGCTAGTTTTAGCTACTTTGTACAGCATTAGGTTTTTCATAAGATCATAACATCAAAACCATAAAATTCAAAGAAGTGACTGTAAACTGCTTTGAGGAAAAAATTTAAAGATTAGTGTGATATCTAATGAGTAACTTCTAGTAGGAACAAAAAGTTCTGTGTATCATCATAACACATAACAATAAGTGACAAAGAAATGTACTCCAGTAAATTAACTGACAAGTACAGTGTGTTGTAATTTTATTTACTCTCCTCATGTGTTAGAGAATTAGTTTCAGATTGATGTAGCCAATATATGAATACAAATGTGTGTTTTTACATTCCAGTATGACCACCCTCCACAAATACTTTCAACTACTAGAAATACTGATATATGATCTAAATAATTGTGAATCTTGGACTGATCCTGCATCCAAACCATAAGATCCTTCATTTCATTCTCTAAATTATATCATATGTGCGTTTACCCCTGGGTGCAGGACCCATTAAGCTTCATAAATGTGTCTTTAACTTACCCTTAAAACCTTGTAGTAAATTGCTCTGTTGATCTCCAGAGGAAAAAGATTCTGCTCGTCACTGGAGCACGCCCAGTTCACATATCGCAGCCAGTTCCCCTTCATGGGGTCTGTGGCGTCAACACACATCCAGCCCCGCGCTGGGAAATAAACCTACAGGTGAAAGATGCAAAGATGATATCTTTTGTTGAAACAACTTATGGGGCATTGGGAAATATTGTATGTCTTTTTTATTTGTCCAAAATTATTTTTGGCTCAGTATTTTTTCAGGTTTTTTCCCGTAAAATAAGTCTATGAGTGAATAATTTAAAGAATTTCCAAGAAAGAGGGGTAAATGTTGAAGTGGAAGCTGTAACATTTGTCAGTTATACAATAACGACACCTGTTGCGTCAGGATGATTGTGTTAACTTGTCAACAGTTGACTTCATAGCTACAGTATACGCACTCCTCTGATCTGTAGCTGGATGGCCAATGTAGTTGGGCTTGTTTAACGCTATGTGGTTGCTAACAATAGGTGGCTGGGAGTGTTTTGGCGAGAGAAGCCAACAGAGCATCAGCCTGGGACACGAGCTGTTTTCAGACGTGACAAGTTGCCTTTCATACATGAACAACGCAGCGGGAGATTCTCCGCTCAGACGTGTCTGCAACAACAAAGACATCTCTAGAGAATTCAGCAAAGGGGGGGAGGAGGGGGGGACGGTAGGCAGAGGCAGGATGTAATAGATTAATTCAGCTGGAGGATTTGCATGTTTTTGTTTACATCACATCGACACTGCAACACCAATAGCTTCTTCATCATTGTTTTCTACGTGTGTTGCTCCACTTTTTCATCCAGTGATATCTGAATTCTTTTTGCCCCCCCACACACACACACACAGCTGTGGTGAATCCTGTGGAGGATCCCTTGCTACGTTCTCACATCGGCTCTCTGGACTTTCTGAGGACCTTATACCAAGGGACCAGCTGGAGAAACTCTGGACACTCTCATAATTTTATTTTTATTCACTCGCACAAACACACACACACACACCTCCTCCAGAGAAACTACGGAGGATCTCTGGAGTTCAGTGTATGTCCGAAAGCAGCTGTACATACCTCCCACATGTAAACATTACTGGTCACCTGGGACCTTTTCTTCTTCTCTCCAACAAATGGACCAAACCTTTTGCCTTTAGGAATGACCCGAGTGGCCCAGACACCTGAAAAGTCAGAATCAGGACATCTCAAACCATGTGTTCAAATGTGTAGAGCGTTCAAAAAGAATTAGTATGCTGGCAGATAAGTTAACCTTAAATCTGCCAGTATACCCTCACCAGACCCCCCCCCCCCCAGGACAGACAGTCCAAAACTCACAACCGCAGTTGGGTGAACCAGTTGTTCTCTGTCTGCTCTGGCTGATTGAAGCATTTCTGCCACTTTTCATGTGAATAGCTGGGTTCAACACTCAACTGTCGTCCAGTGAGACGCTCATATTTAACATAATCATGTTATGTTGTCATTTGTTTGTTTGTTGGTCTGTTGTTTCGCAGGATCAGGCGATCAGCAAGGATTACCTTGAGACTTGGTGAAAGGATACTGCACAGGCCAGAGAAGGACCCAATACATTTGGTGCAGATCCAGATCAGGGGAGGACAGGACCTTTTCAAACATTTCCCTTGATTTCTCAGGAAATTATTCCTTTTGATGCTGGTCAAAATGTAATGGTGGAGTTTTAGCAGATCCAGAAAACTTTCATTGACATGGTCAGATGGGGCGTACACCTCAGGGCGCCCTAGGAGTATCATAAATTAAACGATAAGTAGTCTAAGCCCTGTTAAATTTGACTTCTTTCTACTTTTGAGCAGTTACTAAATATTGAGTGTTTATTTGTATACTTCAATTTCTTAAAATGTTATTATTTACTGGCCCCATTATTTTATATTTTACATTTTAATTACTACGTTTTCAGAAAGGTACATCAAGTGAATTGTGCAGCTGTTTAAAGTTTAACATCTATTTATTTACTCACCGATGCGGGTTTGATTTGTAGCAGAAGGTCTGAGACTCAAACAGTCGGGCAAACCTTTCCACACGTGAGCAGGAATTTCATCCAGAGCTTCCACCGTTCCTCCAGTTATGGCCATGACCTGCAACCACAGATTACATTCGTCCCCAATAAGTCTCCAAACAATGATAAAGTTGAATCTATTATCATCATCATCATCGGCATGTTATAAAAACTAAATATCTTTCAATTTATTTTCAGTTTCAAAGATGGAGATTTCCCATGTTCAGGTGAGTTTCAACAAGATAAATAGATTAGAAGCAGAAGCACACGTGGATGAATGTTCTCAAACTTAAAGAATCATACAGAGATAAACTGCATCTCAGAGTGTTCTTTATTAAATTATTGAGTTTTGCATGACACTAAAAAAGGCCTCCCACTCAAAATGCACTATAGATTATTTCTGCAGTGGCCACGACTTGCCTCAGTTCCTGAAAGAAGACTTCTGTTCCTCTTCCTCATCACGGATGTAACACTGTATCATGCAAATTCATCCACATGTAAAGAACACGTTGAATATATTTACTAGAACTGGACCAGCTCATTGGTTGATATGAGCCTTTCACAGACATATCAGTGTTGGTAGTAATGTTTGCCCATATGAAAACAAACAGACTAAACAAATTGCAAAAGATGTGCATTTATTTTATATAACAACATTGCATTCCTAAATTCTAATATATTTGATTGTATTAGTTTTGTCTGTAGTTGTTTTAAATACAGTTTATGGCTGAGCTGTTAAATATCGAGCTTCAATTACAGTTCTTTGCTGTCATAGGAATCATGGTCAATTCAAAAATAAGCCTCCCCCCAATCAGATGGGCTGCAATATTTAACTCTCTCTTGTCAGAGCCATGATAAGAACCAGTTTAAAACCACTTTAATGAAGTATAGACTCTAAACTTATTGATTTTTTGGCTCATGGGATTAAAAATGCTCATTACATCTCCCCTAAGCTCAAAGGTTCGACCTACAAACCCAAAGATGTTCATTGAGCAGAGAGATAATAATCTTGAGAGTTAAACATGTTTCCATTGCAGACATTTGCGTTTCAGTAAGTTTGCTGCAGCTGCCAGAGAAGCCAGATGTAAGTGGCACATTGAGCTGTTGACCTATGAGGTAATAAGCCCACACACACACACACGCACACGATTCATTCAAATGAACCCTTCATGATAATGTGACCTGACAGACTTAATGATGCTCCTATGATCTCTAAGGCAGATCAGACAAATGTGTAGATTTGTGCAGATGAAGGTTATCCCCTCATCTCCTGAGAAAAAAAGGTAATGAGCATTTACTTTTTCTCGTCTGGATGAATGGATCCGTTTTTTCCTGTGCTGGAAGTGTTATCAGACATTTTCTAAACCCCCCCGAGCTGAAGTTCAAGCACCAAACGCCGCCGGATGTTGCATGAAGCGGATTTAAAGCCACTGTGACTCTGTCATTGAAAGAAAAGTTGACCATGAGAGAGAGAGCAGGGAGATCCGTGTGAAACCGAACCGGTGCAGCAGCTACAGGATGCACTTTATTGTTCCCCTTGTTCTACAAACCCTGCTCTATCTCTCTCTCTCTCCCTCCCTCTCTCTCTCTCCCGCTCCAAGCTGGAGTCAAGGTGCATGGACGCTTTTCTCTCTCTCCTCCCTCATCTTTGTCTGTCTGTTTGGTTCCACGCGCACTTACCTGCTGTATGTGACCGGGGACCTGAGCTTTTTTTGTGCTCTAGCAGCTTTTCAATCTGCTGAAAATGGCGGATGGAGGCTCGGGAGGAACCCGGGTGGTGCTGCTGGTGTGGCTGAGAGAGGCAGCCTGTCAGAGCCGAGCGCGCACATGCAGCGATGGGCCGGTCATCATGTTGGAGTCAGGAGGGTTTTAAAGAGGAGCAGGCACGTGCACAGATAGACCCCTAGTGGTGCTCAAGCACTGGCCCTTTTGCCCTGGATTTGAAAAGTGCCCTTCTGCTGGAGCCAAATTTTTTCTTCATTCATCAATATTTAAGAATAAAAATTACTCTCTCTGTCATCAATTGATGATTGCTGGTTGTACATCAAATTCTCCTTGAAGGATATTAAAGATTTTCTTTTATGGACAACTTTGGTTAATCACAAGCTGCACAAACCAAGCTAGAGCAGCAGAGGAACCCAGCAGCCAGCAGGGGGCAGCCTCAGGACATCACAGCAGACTGTGATTCTTGTAAGGCGTCCAAAGACAAGGTTGGAAAAGTACTGGGTTATTCTCTAACAACAGGTTTTTAAAGTATGTTAAATCATCCAGTATATAAAAGCCAAAAATATAAAAGTAACTTTTAAGTAAGGCTGTCAAATATATGTAGTTTTAGTGATAATTTGTCAATTGTATTATTCTGCTTAATTCCCAGTGGCTATCATCAGGCTGTGTGGCCTAGTCGGGAAGGCATCCGCCAATAAACAAGAGAGACTTGGGTATGAATCCCTCTCTTTCCTATCCTCAAGCTGTCTAAATACTAAGCTTTTAAAATTGGCAGGATTTATTCTATTCGTTGCTAAATATCTTACACTATGTAAATGATATCAGGAAACAGTTATTATATAAAAACAGGAAATAATTTAATAAAAAGAAAAAAAAACTGCGCGCCCAATTCCTAGGCAGTAGGCTTCTGCGCAGGATGTGCGCGCAGTTTTTATTTTTTTATTTTATTTTATTTAATTGAAAAATATATATATATTTAATTTTATATATATTTTTTTTATATTTCATTTTTGATCATCATCATTATTTCTCCGCGCTGGTTCAGGGGTAAATGATGCTGGTCTTCACAGGTGACTGACCTACGCAAGCCCGTAGCCGCCAACCCCCCACAGGAGATTATGTGCTTGTGTGTGTGTGTGGCCGCGGCGCTTCCTGGTTCTTCCCGGCACTACGCTGCCAGTGTGAACCATGGTGTGCACAGCCCAAGTAGTTAACATGGGCGAGGAAAGGAGGCGGACCGCTTTTCTGTGTAGGCGATGAGACCTGCAGGCTGCTGCTGTCTCTGCATCCAGGAAATAACTTAATTTGTAAAACACATTTTATTTTTGATGATTTGTCCATGCAGGTGATTATTGCCATTTTGTTGTGGTGTATCGTCTGTTCCACGATCAGTCCTCAGCACAGTTATTATTAGACCCACAGCAGCTGATAGGCCTACAGTGGAAACTCAAGATCTAAAGTGAGTAATTTATGTTTTAACTGAAACAATGTTGCCTGAAGATATGGTGTGATTGTAATTTAATGACTTTTGTTTAAATTACCGATCTGTTTTCCCCAATAAACCCAATTTGAATTGTGTGTGTGTGTTAAGGCCAACACATAATTCTCATGTTCTCATGAGGTCAGTCAGTCACTATATAAAGTCTCAGAGTTAGTTCTTTTCAAATACTGTAGCCTAACTATCCCTTTCAAAATAAAAGTGAAAGATACATGATTAGATGACAACTTATCTATTATTATGTATTGGTTATTTTTGTATGTTTGTTATTATTATTAACATTATTATTAGTAGTAGTAGTAGTAGTGCTTAGTGTGTGCTTTTACTCTCCACAATCTAATGAGGCATCAGAGTTTAGTAAAAGTAGATTATTTTCTTTATAGGTATCATATAAACAAGCCTCTCAAGAAGTGGGTGATATTGATCAAATCCTTAAACACATCAAAATAAACACTATAATGCAAAATCAATATGTACCATGATATCACACATTCTATGGAAAATGTGGGAAACGGTCAGGGGGTATAAAATCAAGTGCAGGTTTTGGTTGCAGTTAAAACCCTTTATCATAAAGGTTTAATAATTAACTAATAGGTTAACATTCATGATAAAGCTGCCATCAGTGCGATGAATATTAAAATGAAACTACGACTTAAAAACAGTCCTGTAAATTATGAACAATGGGCTCAGATGCTAAAGGGATCAAACAATAATCAGTTCTCAGTGTGATCCTGCCACACTGTTCATCCGTCTGCAGCCACTAGAGGCCGCTGTGCTACAACAAACACGTTGTGTTATGGTCAGGTGACCAGTGAACTGTGGTGGATCAGGACACACAAAGTTATCATCCAGGTTATTTAAATGTATGCCACTTGTGTATTACCATCAGAATAACACAACGTCAGATAACTAAGTGTTGACTGTGCACATGGGAGGAAGCCCACTACAAAGTGTGTATCTATTTCAGTTCTACATGAAACCACAGAGGAATAAAAGAGAGAGTTTACAAGAGGTGACGGTAATAATTATGAGATTATCAGTGTCACCGCACCTTCGGGCGTGTCATCGTGCAGCAACAGGATGCAAAGTCATTAATATGTGTCATTTAATTAATTCTAACTAATTCCCTTCAGTTGAGGTTTCTATGTTACCTGCAGCTGCTGTTCTGAGTTTTCTGTTTGTATTGAGTCAGGAACCTAAATCTCTGAGATGCTGTTACACAGGAGGAATCACACTCCGTGGATCATTCATGCACTCGCCGCTCCTGCCTCTCTGAACTCTGGGTTTTAAGTGTCCCACGATCAGGTGTGTTGATCCCTGTCAGCCCTTTTCACAAGCTCCCACCTCCGACGTCAAACTCCTGACCTCTCCACATCCATCAGGTCGACAGCTGCCACAGGCCCCTCTGCTTTTTTAGAAATGACAGTTGTAACTCCTCTTCGTCCATGAGAGGATGTCCATCAACCTTCAGTGTTTTCATGCCCATGATATAATAACAACAGGAATATTCACATCTGACAGAAGAGGAGTGGAAACGCCTTCACCCGGTCAACACTGTGAGAGGATAACGTTCATTATGAAGAGTCAATGTGAATATGATATATGAAATCCTGTATTCCTCACATACTGTCAATAAGAAACATTTAAACAAACAATGTGTGTTTTACAAACATCAACAATCTGAATGGCCATGTGTCTTTTATAAGATGATGGACCATAAAAAGACCCTTGTAAAAACCCTAGACTTACCCCCTGGTGGCTGGCTGTAGTATAGGTCATAAACCCTGCCTCCTCCAGGTTAGTGGCTTGGACATGGATCATCTAAAAAAATTGGTTTCTGTCTTTTGAGCTCGTTCTCATCGCACAGATTTTTGTTTAACTGTTCTTGTTTTCTGGTAAGTTTGATTTTAATTAGTTATTTAATGCTATAAAACAGAGTGAGACGTTATGGTTGACAGCTGAGACTGACTTGCGATTGGTCGAGGTCATGTATCATGGCCCCCCTGATACAGTTGCTCCATCCCCAGATTGGTACAGAGCAAACTCCGGATTCACAAAATGCCGACGCTCATATCCAGGATATTTTGGCTTCATTTCTGGATAGTCCGAGAAAGTGGAGACAATTTTTATATTAAAACATATTTACTTACTTTTCAATGCAAATATATACTTCTGTTAGAGAGCAGCAGTTACAAGATGTTTAAAAGCCAATACTTATGTTGTTATCTCACAGTTTACAAAGTCTCATAACGATTGGCAGATAGTAGTTTTTGTGTGAGTATGGTGCAAACTATGCAGGAAATGAAACCTTAAAAATCATCTTGTGGTCTGTCCGTCTCATGCTGGCTGGCAGAACAGAAAACAGTCTAACGGCTGTGAGCCTTTGAATGCTTGTGTTGGACTCGGTGATCAGGATTTAAACACGATGCACTGACATGTGGATCCAAGGTTCCCTGTTGAGATATTGACCATGTTGATGAAGATAAATGTAAATGTAAAACCAAACAAATATTTTTTTTAGAACGACAGCACAAGGACGTTTTGTTTCAGAATGCCGACTGTTAACATAACTTTTGTCAAAAGAAAATTCCACAATCTAACTGTAATCGACCCAGATATGTAACACAGTCCGTAGTTAAAAGTACAACTGTCAAAACTAGGAAAACTACATATGGATGCATCTGGGATCATTATGACGTGGACACATATTTGTACTTTTGATAGTTAAAGTACATTTTCCATTTATCTTTTTATTTCCACTTACTGCTTCTGCAACAAAACACGAATACAATACACAATATTTCAGAGGTGAAACATTAAAAAGAAACACTTTTTAAATGCTGCGAGACAAAAACAAATCATCACATCAATACCAACCTCCCTGATATTAATCATGGAGTTAAACCAATCAGATTTGATGACGCGTCTTCACCGCAGCTCCCAGTCGTCGGAACACATCCTTTAGTGATAAAAGACATGCGAGTGAAGAATGCTGCTCCGAGCCACTGCCCCAGAGAGAAACTCGAACTGTCGTTAGTCAAGTCAACACTCGTAATCGTCAGCTCTTCTCACTGGGAGCTCTTACGCTGCCGCAGACATGTTATAACACTGCATGTGCCCCAGGAATTAATTAGGCCTTTTTCCCCACATAACTTTTCTTGTATGGAACGTCTTTTTGATTAATGATGATTATGACCTGGAATGTTTGAATATAACTACAAAGAGAACGTCAGCTTTTCAGGTCAGTAGACCCGTGATGGAAGACCATGTATAAAATGTACAGCAGAGGAACAAATCATCATTGTGGCCAAATGTAAAGTAGGACACTGTGGATGATATTAAAACACATCAGTGTTCGATTCTTAGCCAGAGGTTCATCTTGCGTCGGTGTGATTGTGCATCGTCTCTGTGCATGATCCCTGGCACGTTCAACTCAGGCTTCAGTTTAAAGTCTCTGCTGCAGGAACTGTAACTTCCACAAATTGTTTCAGAATCCCCTCAGCGGTGTTGAACTTGTTCCTGGATTGAGTCTCAGTGGGAACAACCAGGCGTCCCCGACGTCCTGATTCCTCAGACCTGGACCAGCTCGGTTTCTTTTACAGTAACTGAAGAAAATAAACGCTGAATCTTGGAGTCCAGCCAAAACTCAAAGTAACCAGCTCCCTCTCAAAAGAGCTATGCAGGAAAATGGCTGAACATTTTGATCAAGACCAACAATAGGTTTTCATCATTTATCGTGAGAATCAACACATTGAATGATTTCTTCTAAGTTTAAAGACTGATTTTAGCTCCTGAGGGAAGGTTGTGGTTTTAAACTCTTTATAAACAGCGAATGACACAATTAACAACACACGTTACATTTTAACTCTTCAAATGTGATGTGTTATATCTCCTGTGTTTGCACAATGTATGAGAATGATATTGGTATATACATTGACCTTTAGTCATATTGCTACTAATGAAAATTATACTACAATAAATAATGATATTGCTTTATCTCCTGTCCCTATGTTTATCATTATTTTTCTTATAGGTCATATAAAGCTTTTTTTGTTTCCTTTTATTTATTGACTTTATTATATTTCATGTTGTTGAGGGAACCTCTTGAAAATGAGATGGTACATTACAACATGTTATATTTATTGTTTTTTACAAATTAAATTCTCCTTTCTTGTCATGTGAAGCACAACTTTTATTTATTTAATTTTTTACTGAATTTTTTAATGTAGAGAGTGGCCATGGCTGAAGTCTTTCTGTTGTATGGATGTGTACTGAGAGGGCCAGTGGTTCAGTACTGCTTCTGCACAATAAGAAGATTCTGGGATTCGAACTTGTGGGCCGACTGCGGCTGTTTGTAGTTCGGATGTTCTCCCATATTTGGCTACTGTTACTTGGTGACTCTGTGGGTGTGGATGTGAGAATGACTCGCAAAGCTGATACTGGCTCCCGCCTCCCACAGCCTTCCAAAAAATAAGCGGTGTGGCTGATGAATGACATTTTAATTCAAAATACATTCCTCAAATTCTCAAAAAGTAGTGAAACGTCTTCTCTTGACGAAAGCGGTCCAATGTCAAGTCTGAATGAAAAAATTACTTTACTTTGGCTGTGGAGTTTGAAAGATGTTGGTGCTAAAAAAAAGCATGGAGGACCAAACCAAAAACCCTGATATGAGCTGTTGGAAAAGGTGGATCTGCACTTTGACATTTGATACGTCAAGTTTTCCCTTTTGAGTCTTGATAATTCTCTTTGTGTTTTGGGGAAATCGCTGCGTCTGCTGGTTCTGTTGTTCGAGACAAGTTCTCAGGTGAAAGAAGCTCAAGCAGCACATTATTCCACAGTGAAGTTACCATATTTTATTTCTTTTAAGTGCCATTCATGCATATTGGGGAAGGGGGTGGGGTGGGCGGTGGTATAGACAATTCTAATAACACTTGAGTTATTTTACAGCACTAAACGAATACAAAGAGTAGCTGTGTCACCTCATCGGACAACAAAAGTAATAAACCGTGCAATAAACAAAAAGGACAAATAGGAGGGAAAAAAATACAAGAAATGACAAAGACAAAATCAAAAAAAAAAAAAAAACACAAACCAAATATATATTATCAACACTGAAACACTGAATGTAGAACCATAGTACAGGTAAAAGGTAGTGTCACACAAAAAGCCAACGCATTTTCATCACATATATACAATATAGATATATACATACTGTCACCCTCTGATTGGACGATAACAAAATACTCTATTCTTTTCCCTCCTCTCTTTTGTGAAGAAGATCCACCCCCTGTCTCCATACCCCACCCCCAAGAGGAAAAAAGGGATGATTGAAAAGACATATATATACAAGCACGACACACCAGCACTGAATAAAATAGGCCCCGATCAGCAGTACTTGTTGGCAGTTCTTTCCCATATTGTAACAAGGCTTTTTTTTTTTTTCATCTTTTCATCTTTTTTTTCCGCAATAATAATAATCTCTCTGGCAGGTACATGTCCAGCGGTATTTAAAACCTAAATCATCTTTTAGAAAAAAAGAAATTCAACTCACACAAGCAAACACACACAAACACACACATACAGACAAAATGTAAAATTGTGATTGTGATCCAGTCATTGTCTTCACCTTTCCCCCCCGTTTTTTTAATAAACGTTTTTTTTTTTTTTCGTCCCTCGGGCTGATGTGCTCAAATGGCAGCTCGCTCGTTCACTTGTCTTCACCTGGAAGAGCCCAACCTCTCGTCATCTTCCGCAAACCCAGGGACTCACAGGATGTTCACGGTTTATTTCAGCTCCGCAGAGTCCAAAAGAATACACACCGCTGCTCTTTTCCCCCCACTGCTGTCTTCGGTTGCAGTCCTTTGAATCCACACATACCTTAAATGTCCGAACACTAGGTAGGAAATTCTGGCAGTAGAACAAAACTTTTTAAAAACTCGTAGTTGAGATCCACAGGCGAGGATTGACCACGAGAGGTGGAGGAAGCAGGAGTGAATGATTGGTAAGAAAAACGACAACAACAGAAAAGAATATTAGCTGGAAATATAAAAATGAACGGCAGTATCAATTGAAAGAAGAGAATATGACTTCATGGTTCAAAAGAGAGATCAACAGTGTCAAACCGGGCTGGTTCCGTGTTGAAACGTATGGTTCTGTAATATCCAATAAAACAGAGACTTGAAAAGTGCCTGTTCTCACAATAACAAAAGACATTATGCAATATCATTTAAAAAAAATCCATGATTGTCTTCCAGATATTAAAACAATAGTCCCTATGAGAGTTCTGGTAGATGAATTGTCTCAAGGTCAAAGTTTTTGGGAAATAATCTCATTTGCCTTCTTTGTTACTGATAAAACACTCATGTCTGTACTGCAAATATGAAGCTACAGACTGATGAGGGATAGCTTAGCTTAGCCTAGCATTCCTATCCCAGACTTTGTGCTGAGCTTAGTGAATTTGTTGCCTTTACACCTTGACTGTGAAACTTAAACTTCCCTCTATATGTACGTCAAATTGTACATATCCACCGTTCATATTACACATATTTTATACTGTTCCCTTGGGTTCGATTTTTGCTTATGCACATACAAACTTCAGCAATTTCAATGTATGTGCAAACCTACTTGCCAATAAACCCTGATTCAGACATTTTAATACCTTTAATATCGTGTAGGACTTTTACTATGTCTGACCAAAACCCTGCTTTACAGACAGCTGACCTGAGAGGTGTGAAGGCCTCTGCAGGAATACTTTAGATTCAATGATTGAGGTTTTGTGTTGGGCATTATATAACTCGTACACAATATTAAAAAGGTATAAAAAGGTGTTAACATTACAAATTCATTGACACTAACCTTCTCCTTTCTGTTGCTTCATATTAACATGTGAGTGGTGAAAGCATTTAATTACTTCTTCAAACAGGGACACACAGTGTTACAGATGCAAAGCACCACACACACAGCTCAGCAGTTTCTCATCATCAAGTGTAGACAATGCCCCCTATTTGTCACTAGGGGTCAGATAGTCTCACTGTGGGAGTGAATTGCTTCTAGAACCAGGAGCTGCTTTGCATCTTTGAAAACGGTTAAGGTCAACAAAAAGAAAGAGTGTGCAAAGGGCTTTTTTTTCCTAACATTGTGTCTCTGACATTCAGCTCCGGGCTGATTGACGAGTCACTTGTTACAGGACACAGAGGAAAAGTTTCCACAACCACTGATCTCCCTGTTCTGTGCTTGAGAAACCCTTTCTCATTCAAACACAAAATCTCTAATCTAGTCTTTAAATCACTGTGTGCATCTGCTTTTGTGCTCATAGATAGTACAGAGATGATTGCATCATAGCCCTAACTTTACAATAAAACCAAAACGCTCTCACACACACACACACACAAATACACACACTGCATGTACTGTATGAATCACATTTCTCATTCTGTTATGATTGTATAATAGCAAACTCAAATGAGTTTTAAAAAAAGGACTCAAATCCATAACTCAAATGTCAAAAGTGACAAATAACACTGAAGGTTTTCCACAAGAGCTTAAGTGAGCTTTTTGTTTATTGTCTCTTAATTGTTTCAAGTCAGTGAAGGTTAAAACAATTACTCTAAACTAAAAATTGCCAACCTGATCTTATTCTGTTATCATAATTTAGTATAATTGGATTCCGATACAAATGGATATTTTAAACTTTTTGGGGGAAATATGATTAATGGCTTTTATTGGAAAATTAAGATGAGAAGAGTCAGTGTATACAGAGCTACAGGCAGAGGATGGGCAGCTTAACATGGTTTATCAAAATCCACCAATCAATCTAGTCCGTCTTTCATTCAAGAATTATGGTCATATTTGCTGAGTAGATAATGACATATTTGGTATTTTTGTGCCAAGTGTAATTTTATTCTCACTTATTGGCTGACATATATGCCGATACTGATCGATCTGCGAGAAACTGAGACCGGATGTAAGTTGTCGGTCGGACTCATTTGAATGGTTATGGACTGATGCTGGCTTATTTGATGATCAATTGGCTTCTCGAGTAAAACTGAACATTTTAACCATTAAAACTGTAATGTTATGACAGCTTCTGATTGGTGGAGCAAATATAAGCGTGCACGATGCACACAGAGAAACTTAACATCCGCTTCCTTTGAGTTTAATGAAGTTTAAAAAAAAGACAAAATGTCTGACTTCCCTGGCATCACAATCGACTCACACTCGACATGTTCACTCATCTTGAGACACAGAAAACTTAGAAAATGTAATCCCATTACCTGTCTGCTGCAATGAGCCTGATCACATTGGTTGGTTGTGAAAACAGATCACAACGCGCTCTATGATCTCTCTTTCTGTCACTATCTCTCTCCCTTGGTTTGTTTAATATCAAGCCTTAAAATTTAACACCCTATACAAAACCTCAGTTATTGTAAACCTGACTTTCACCACCGATTCAGCCACAGTGGGGCTTTCTCTTTCTCCCAAAAAGTGACCAACAAGCACTTTTACATTACTCAGACGGCCTGTGTTTCCTCAAAACAAAAAAAAACAAAAAAACAAAGCAAAACAAAAAGAAAATCTAAAAAAGAGAGATAAACTCATCCAAGAGACAGCTGAGGCCAATGTCAACACGAGAAGAATTACAAGCTGAACACGTCGCTCAAATCACATAACAGTTACGGAGCAGGGGGTCAGTCGGGGGGGAGGGGTTCAGACTTTGGAAGGCTGCTGGCTGGGGACGGGGAGAGGGCTGGCTGAGGAGCTGAGGAGCATGTGGTTTAGACGTGAATGTGTTCTACTTGCCTCTAGACAAGTATGTATGCAATCACATTGACATGTCCGACTATATATGATTGTCTTCAAAGTTTAACATTTTCTATGTTTGTTTTGCTTTTGTAAAAATGTCAGGACTCTGAAGTCTGTCTTTCTCCAGAGCGTATCAAATGTTCTGCATCCCACCCACAACGGCCTCTTTCTCCTCCTCCTCCTGTTGCAGCCGTTCAGCTCAGCCTGGCTTCTTCCTCCAGCCTCCTCCTCCTCTCCTTGCTCCCCATTCTTTGCAAAAAAAAGGAGGTCTAGGGGCTAGACAATGGAGTCCCAATCAAAGTCGTCCTGGATGTCGTCAGCTGGCATACGATGCATCTGGAAGTTTCTGGTAGGTATCATGTGCTGCTGGTTCATCTGTGCGTGGTGTCCTGGAGAAAACAAAGGGGGAAGGAAGAGTTAGGTCCACCCAGCTGCTTTCTTAGTCAATGGAACTCAATGTGGTGCTTTTGTATATAAACTGATCACATAGGGAAACACAATGGCTGTAAGTGATCATGTGTTTCCACAGATAGATGGCACTTTATGTCACCTGTCATCGTGGGTCCTGCGCTGTTCATGGGGGGCAAGTGGGGGTATCCTGGAGGACCCATCATGGACATGCTCTGTCTGGAGTCCATGTAGAGATTTCCTGAGGAGGGAATCAGAACACAACTTAATTTAAAACCAAACTAATAAGAGAACCCGCGGATACAATTCATAGGATGCATTGGAAAAATAAAGTTTTTTTTGCAGGGGGACTGGGTCTACATTTGAATAACCAGTGGCTTGATAGCTTTGCAGCTTTAAAATGTGAGAGTGGGTGAAACAAAATGTGAGTTGATTTGTGTGACATTACATTTAGTTTGTAGTCTGGTTAAACTACAACTGAGGAAAATCTGTCATCTGGTAAATCTTTTTTCATTTTGTATTCAGAAATCAGTAAAAGAAAAACTTAAAAAGATAAATGAGTTTCAGCTTACAGGCAAAAAGACAAAGGGATACTGAAATAGACATATAGGTAAACATTTATACTATTTTTATTGTACAATTACATGATTCTTCCCCCCCACCCCCGAGGGGAAAACACCGCCACAATAAGAGTGAATAAATGCTTCAATATATATTATATAAATAATTTTTATCCTTGCAGAGGTAAAGATCAAGCTAATGTGTGTATTTGTCTATCCATAATTACAAATAACTTCACAAACAATCTTAGTGGATATCATCTAGTCATTTCAGAACCAAAACCAGCCTTGTTTAATCAATGTTTAAATTGATTCATTCATTATCTGCCTTAGAGTCACAGGATCAACGGCTGACAAACCTGTGTTGAGGTGCTGGCTGGGTTTGTTGGGGTGCATGGAGCCGAGGCAAACTGAGGGCTGCACTGCCCCCTGTGGCTGGATTACACCGGTGCGGGCAAAAAACTGATTGATGGACGAGCAGAGGTCTGCGATCTGGGTGGGCTCCAGGGACCAGTTGTTCAACTCAGCTTGTCTCATACTGTCTCTTAAACCTGAGGAGCACAAACATAACAACTTACATTAAAAAATACAACTAGCCGACTTATTATAGTCAGAGCTAGTGACAGCATCAGTCTGCACCTAAATACCTTTTTGACAGTTAAACATATGTAACAGCAGCTGCTGACTGTCTAAGTAATATAAATTTAGCAAATGAGAAATTAATTTTCTAACAACAAGCAACTATGTATATTCATTATATCAGTAACCTTCAGTGGGCGATACTTAAAAAACATCCTACCTTGCAATCCTAGACTGTAATTGGATAAACTGACCTGCTGAGCTCTGTGTTTTGGTAATTAAACTTGAAGGCAGTGTTATTTAATTGAAGAGCTCAGTTTAATTAAACTCATAATCAACTCCACAGTGTCAACACTTGAGGACTCAATCAAAAGCTTGGGCAGCGCTGTTCTATCTGCTCCTGGCTCCAAATGTTTGTTCTCTGATCATGCGAGAACACAGGAGAAACACCTGACCGAAAAAATCCAATAGCACCATCTCAAAATGATGTTTATTTCATTAGTATTTGTTTAGTATTTGTAAAAGCAGTGAGATCTGTGCATAGCATCCAAATCGCACCTTGGAAAGGTGAAAGGTCGACATCAGCCCAGTTGTAGCTGCTAGCAATACGGCAGCTTTCTTTCAGTGCATCCAGATTTGGATACCAGTCAGACAGTAAACCTGTAAAACACACACACACTCAAACTGTTACTCTGTTTATCATTACAAGATAGAAGATGTGAAGCACACAAGTGATTTTTGTTCCAACATCAACTTCACTTGTGGGACAAATACAGATTTTGTCCTAATTACATTATTATTGAAAACTACACAATGATGGATTCTGCAATTGTTATTACCTTTGGGTTAGGTGATGCATGCAGGTGATGGATTTTCACTGTAGTCACATTGTCAAAGCCATGCAGGCAATCTTTTAGCGCCAAATCAGTACGAAGGTAATGCCTAATACAACAGTTATTCAGGCTTTTAAACAGAGCAGTACTGCGCTAAGGCCACTAGGAGGAGTCAGTCGACTCTGTATCAGCACTAAAGTCTCTGGATGCAACGTTGCTTTGTTCTCACAAAAGCAAAGATAATCAATCAGAAGATGATTAACTGTTATGTACCTAAAACAATTTTCTCAAAGCTTTACGGTTAAAGATAAGGTTCCGACACTCGTGGACATATCGTCTTTGATTAAAAAAAGGGGGAGTCAACTAAACAATGACGGTGGTTCAAAGGCAACACGATGGCGGACAGAGGGTCTTACCTGTGTTGCAGGCCATCTGTTGCTGGGTAGGATGGGGCTGGTGGGAGAGGCTCTGATGCTGTTGCCCGTGTTGAGGAGGGTGCTGGCTGTGCTGCGTGTGTTGCGAGGGGTGCGGCGTGTGCTGCTGCGGGTGCTGGCCGTGGGACGGATGTTGCGATGGGTGCTGCCCGTGCTGGGAATGAGCAGCGTGCTGGGGGTGCTGGGGGTGCTGTTGGTGCTGACTGTGTTGGCTGTGCTGAGCGTGTTGGCTGTGTTGGTTGTGGGGGCCGCCGTGCTGCGGGAGGTGCGGCGCATGGGGCGAGCCGTGGCCAGGGTGGGCTTGAGCAGGATGGGACAGGGGCACCTGGCCACTGTTGGCGGGGTGACTGTTGGGGTGGTTGTTGGGTTGGTTGTTTGACAGGTTGTTCTGTGTACTTATGGTGCCACTGGGGGAGTGTTGATAGGAGCAGGAGGTGTGGGTCTGCTGGGATGAATCTGACGGTAGTCCCATGAGACCTGGGAAACAAAAGCACACAAACACAAAGCTGAAGGAGAGCTGAAACAAATTGTCGATCACAAAAAATTATTAATCCACCGCTGCAACTCATGATTATTATCATATGGATTAAAGAGCCTAAGGTGACGTCTTGAAACATCTTGTTATGCGTAACCAAGAAACCCCAAAATAATTATCAATTTTTTATGTTTACAGAGCTGTAAAACAGAGAAAGCCAGCCATAGAAGCCAGAACAAACAGCTTGAAAAATCGTTTAAACAACTGATCAATCATCAAAATTGTTGCTTAATTTTCTTTTGACTCAACGTTTATCCAGCACAAATGTCAACACGTTCTCAGGTGGAAGGATTTTCTTCTTTTCTCTGATTCCTTTTGTTGTAAATTGAATGTATGTGTGAAACGGATTTTACAGAAAAAGCAATTTGCAGACGTCACCTTGAGCTCTGAAAATCACTGAATAAAACAATTGACAAATTAATTACAGATGAAACGTTTAGTTGAAGCCCGGGTTCCTGAAAAGACTTTAAGTCCAATACAAATACCAGTGTCATGGTTTCAGATTTAGGTGAATTAGGATAATGCACTTTCAACACAAACACAAAGAGAGCAGGGATCTTCAAATGTTAAAACACTTACTTAAGGTCATGTATCTTAACATCTTACAATGATGGAATGTGGTCCTCCTGTGTTTAAGTACTTCTACACTTGAGACAGACCAGCTGCCATTTTGTTGTATCGGGGAATGACTCAGCACCAGTTGTGACTCTGAGGTCCACGAGCCCGAGCTGCCGTCTCGCACAGCTCCGGATCGTCTTTGACAAATCCATAGTGCTGCTGCGTTGCTCTTTAACAGACATGACTGGAGCATGAACATCTGCACACCCCACTGCAATCATCTGAGTGGTGGGGAGTGGTCTTAAGAGGCTCTGTCCTTCACAGCTTTGGCACAGTAAACCTATTTCACTGGAGTGCTTTTAGAGCTGACTCCAGTCCTGCACCTCCACAATCGGCACGTAACACTCACTGCAGGGGTGACAAAGGTGCATCTCTTATCGGCACAGAAAGCCCATTGTCCAACCAGGGAAATACAGAAAGCAATTAACGCAACACCAGAATAATAATGCGAGCTCATTACCTATTATCAAAGCCAGTGAATTAGCTCACTGTCTACAGCGGCAGAGTGTGAAATCCTCTAGCTCGATTATTTACGCTTTTTAATTGCTAGAGCTTGTCTGACTAAGAGATTTCCCTTTTATGCACATAAAAAAAGGTAAAAACTTTCAACTAATGAAACATAGATGATAGATTAGAGGACAGGAACTCTTTGAAAACATAAGCATGAAATGCATTTGGTTTGTGAAAGTAGGTTATACACAGAAAGCTCAGTCTACTACTTTGCTCATAACCCGCTTGTCAAGGGCTCTTTGTTTATCAGTCAATCAGATTACAAGAAAAAAGATGCATTTGGTTCTACAGGGATTCACAGGCTTTTGGAAAGCTGGGCTCTATCCACCACTACGCAGTATCTCATACAGGATCCCTATCATTATGAGAAATTGAGCTCAAAGCCAACCGATTTGCTCAGGACCTGTTCTGCTTGTAACCCCCTTCACCTCTCGAGTGAAACAACAGCCTGCATGTGAAAACATTTCACACAAAACAACATACAGAAGCGGTTCAAGTAGTTTGAGGATATAAAGCAACACAGGTGGCATATTAATATTTAATAAACGATAAAACTCGATCCTTGTTCATAACTGGCAATATCATGTGTCTTGGGTGCATTTTGTAAGTGAATGTTGCCCAGTCCACAATAAAGAACCACCTTCTCAACTGACATCCTCACCCGTTCTCTTTGTCCATGACGTCTGTAAGTTTCGAAAAAGCCAATAAAAATATGGTATATTTCAAGTGCATCAAACTGTTGGGCAACGTTTTCAACAAATTTGGTCTTTGCAAACTGAAATGATGTGTTTTTTTTCCCGCTAATAGATCAGGGACGTGAGATCCTATCATAAGTGGTCCATCTACACCAGTGGTGGGTAACATCCAGCCTTGAGGAATGCAAGACCGACGAGAAGATTAATAGATAAAAAATCTCATGACAGTTATCAAGTTTTCCAAATCTTGTTTGGGTGCCCAACAAGGATCTTTGATAGAGACAATGTTATCATGCAAGTTTGGCTGTGAGCTTATAGTCAAGAAGCTGAAACCTCACTCTGAATGAAAATTTGTGAAGGAGACATGGAAAAGATATGGAAAAAACAGTGAAGGACACCGCAAGACATTTGATCCTTTTCTCTCTGGCTTGTGATGAAACAACATCCATGACAAAGAGCGGCCAATTAGTCGTTTTTAAACATGGGCTGACTGCAGAGTTTGATTCGTGTAAGGAATTACTATTTGTGCAAGCCATGCATGGAACAGCGAAAGGTGAGGATGTGTTTGACAACGTTTTTTGGGCTAAAACCAACTGAGCGAGACAAAGAGAAGCATGCGCAGCCATCCCAACTGATGGCGATCAATGCGAAATAAATGAAATGTATTTCTATAGCACCCTTCACAGATGGGTAGAGTTAGATCAAATAGTACACTAACGAAGCAGAATAAGAAAACGTGCACAAAATATGAGTTGTAAAAAGTTTAATTTGGGTCTTGATAGGAAAAGGTTCCCCAGCCCTGATTTAGACACGTGTGGAGACGCACTCTGGCGCTAAATGACGTACTAAGACGTACAGGACCTCCACATCCTTTTCCATGCTGCACTGGCAAAACACCATGAATATATTCAGTGTAACGTTGCTCTATAGGCTCGTTAGCATGTTGAAAATCTGTTCACTTCTCACTGTAGGTAATTAGCGGTTAAAGACTCTCAATAGCCCCAGCTGTTAAGAACAAACCCTCATTGGGAAAATTGTTCTGAGAATCATCCTGTTCTTGATAAGTGAAGCTTGGCCTCTCCATTAGGTTTCCACTTGATGCTCCTGTGAAGCCACTAACCTTGTTGGCTGAAGGACTGCTCAAAAACAGACTTGTAAAGGCTGCGGAAGGAGGCACTGAGATCTTCAAATTCAGAGAACAGGAGCTGCTTGTCCCTGTCTGGCATGTTGTACTGTGGGGGTTGCTGGAGGCTCAGAGCCTGGGACACGGGCTCTGGGTGAGTGGTCACCTGGAGAGATGATAAAGAAATAAAGAAAGCTTCAATTAAAAAAAAGGGGGAACAATACTGCAAGAAAAATAAGTTTATTGTTAAATTTGTATAGGATTGTGTGAAAAAAAAGAAAGAAAAAACTGGCTACATCTGCGCAAAAGACTATAGGGTCTGTTGTGCTACTAGGAACACTGAGAGGCTCAGACGTAGACATTAATAATATACATACTTTTCAAAGATACTCGCTGTGCTTATCTGGTCATGGAACAGCAGGAACAGAAAACAGAAAACCTCAAGAATTTTTAATGAAAGTGGTTTATGTGAACACGTGTACATTTCACACACACGCGCACACACACACACGCACACAGACACACATACAAATATGAGGATGGTCCAGTTCTTTTGAGGAGCTCCTACAACAATGTTTGTTTCTGCCTGAAGCGGTGTCAGTCACTCAATATGTAAAGAACAATTACACAACGGCAACAATCTAGGTCTGTGCTTACCACCTCGGCTCAGACAACACTAAGAGAGCAACTGGAATGGACACAAAGCCAATACACAAGTGGCCGAGCAAAATGTATATAAATCAAAATCAATAGCAATACCTTGTACAAATAAGCAGCCATTTTATCCATGTATTTGTGTGGGCAGTCAATGTTATGCACTGCCACTGGGTGTGAGACAGCAAGCGGCGCTCTCGCCAGAAATAAGTTTGTCTACAAGATTCATCACAGCAAGGGCAGTGATGCAAAACAAAGCAAGCCCTGACCCGTGTCCACTGTGGGCTTGAGTTACGAGAGAGGTCAGGGCCAATTTTTGATCATAACTTCTTCCTCTTTCAGGATTTGGGCAAGCCGCTGAAGTGCACGGCTCGCAGTCTGGTTTGGGCAAGAGCGAAGAGGTGATAATAAAGCCGGAGTGTTTACTGTGAGCTGCTGCTTCGGCTGTGAGAGAGGGAGAGACAGAGAGAGCACATCTATCAGGCTGAGTCGATCGATGCCCAGTGCCTGGAGCAGGGAGCACTCTAGGATGCAGGAGGACCACACCAAAGAGGGGGCATCTCTGGTGGGAGGACATCAGAGGAAGCGCTTCTCTTTGTCTCGCTTCCAGGAACGTGCACATTTTCCTCTGTATCCCTTAACTCCCTTCCTGATGTTGTACTCAAGTGCATGTCCACCCTGAACCTCGGTCTATTGCTGTCTACCACTGGCTCCTCTGAAGAGAGCCTCCTGAGGCTTTCTGATCGGATGATATATGTGATACAGTACACTTTATAAGTCTGGCAGTCATTCTCATTCAATTAGTGACCATGGCTCCCCCACAGCTTGAAAAAAGTGAATACAAAGATAATTTATCATTCGGCCTTCACACTTTGTGCTAAAAAAACAACAGTTATAAAACAATTATATAAATATCCTGTTATAGATATATTCCTCCGAAACAAAGTTATGAGCTGCAACATCTACATTAATCTGAATGTCACAATCCTACTCGATTCTCCCTACGAGGAACAGCAGGGGCCCCATGTATTTGGCATCTAAGATACTGCACAGGAATCTTTGTAGCAGTGCATAACTGGGATTGGTTCTCTTGATACCTGTTTGACAGGACTTTCTCTGTGACACTGAGTCTCTGTTTTGTGGTGTTCCCGAAGGTTCTGTCTTTTCTGGCAGATAATAGGTATCACTTCTCTTGTTATGCAGATTACATTAAATTATATATGTCTTTCAAGCCGCAAAATGTTTCAACCTGGTCTGTTGTATTGAAATCTGTGAACGATTGGATGACAGATAATTGCTAAGTGAAAGTTAATTGCAAAACTGAAGTTCTTTTTTCTGCCTTGGCTCTCTGACCTCTTCTGTTAAAGCCATTCTCCGCCATCTACGCGTCCTTTTTGGTCAGGCTTTGAATCTTTACCAGCATGTAAATTGTTCATTTCGCTCTTGTTTCTACCGACTGATAAACACGGCTAAACTCAGGTCTGCTGTGTCTGTGATTTTTATAGTGGTGATAATACTGCGTTCACTGCATCCAGTCTTTATTACTGTAATTCCCATTTCACCTGCTTGAGGGAGACCATTTTGAACTGCTTACAACTGATCAACAATGACCTGGTCAACAAGTCTAATCCTGATTTTACACTGGATTTCCATCAAATTCAGAATCCAGTTTAGTTCTTATAATATCATTAGAGCCTTGCATGGGCAGTACCTTTATATATATAACTCTGATAACTACAGTCTTATTATAGCATTAGAAAATGCAGGTCCTTGAGGCCCTTTTGCATTAGGTTACACTTCTTTAATATCAATTTGTGCATGTCGAATTAAAAAAAAATGTTGAACAACTGCAGATTGTCCATGTGTAGAAATGTCCTTGGTCTTACCGGTGTATAACTGTGAACACTGCCCACACTGTTGAGATTGACAGAGGCCAGACTCTGATCAGACAGGCTGTTGTTAAGGCTGCTTCTTGGACTGTCGCTCCCCTCCTGGTCTGTGTTGTACAATGCCACCTGAAACACATGCATGCACTTTAGCTTTTTCACTCATAGAAACACAAACAAAACGCGCACATTAACGTTCCCAGTGCTATCTCCAGTCCTGCTGACTGTAGAGTCAACATTCCTCAGAGAGAACGGGTATGAAACTTATGTTGGCCTATAGCTGTAATTTATAATAAGATGTAACTTAGTATGGAAATTTAGGCTTGAGCATTTGTGTATTTTTCTGTGTGTTTGTTTGTGTGTGTGTGTGTGTGTGTGTGTGTGTGTGTGTGTGTGTGTGTGTGCGTGTGTGTGTGCGCTACTGTCAAATCATGATAACAGAGCACTTTTCCCACACTTTTTTTATCAATTTGACTGGGAGACAGAGGATGCTCTTGAACACCCACCACAGTCACTAAGGGGTTCCAGCTGAACGTGTGAAGGGGTCTGGAGACAGCTGAGACATTCCCATCACTAAAGGTCACACTACTGGCGATGTCAGCCACATCTGCTCACCAAGCGCAAATCCGTTTGGGACAGCTAACAAAGGATTTCAGTGCAGCCGAGACGCTGACCTTTCAATATAGCAGCGGAACTAGCCGAAGCACTTCAGGACGACAATCTTAATTATTGTCTCACAAGGTTTAGCCCTCCCACCCTTTCCAAATAAAGTGTGCCATCACACAATTAAGACGATATTAAGAAGAACAATACTGATGAGTATAATGAAACCCAGAGAGAATAGCCCATGTGTTGAGTTTTTTATTGTGAGAAAGGAATGGCTGTAATGCACTGATGGAGTTGCAGTGAAAGAGGGCCTGGCAATGCGAGACCGGTGTGTCTGTGTGAGTGTTTGCATGTGTGACTGAGTGCAGCATGGTGGCATTTGCTCATCACTGGGAGCAAAACAGAGTGGGCTCTGTGCTCAGCACAATGAGACAGAGGTGGCAGCAGCCTCCAGGCAGGCAGAGTGCACCGACCCTGCCCAGCACGCTGCCTCTCAGCGGCAGCAGCAGCATCGGACTGAAGCCTCTTGTCCTTCTGTCGAGCAGCAGTGAGCTACTAGGGGCCACAAGGAGGCGAGGAAACCCAGGCAGCCCCTCTTTGACTGATTGGCCTGCTGACTAACATGCTGGTTTGAATCCAGGGTGAACACAAGCAGAAAGAGAGCGTCCGATCATATTAAGCTTTTAATATGGAGCTTGGCTCCTGCACTGGGAGAATAAGAAAGAAAACCCAGATTTACGAAAAGAAACTGAGAGTGCAAACGCTGACTCCAGCCAACGCTGTTCAAGGAAGAGTGGAGGATAGGGAGGTAGTAAGAGAAGCTCATTAGGCAACTCTAGCCTTCCTCCACTCTGTGTATGCTTGGCTCCAGTGTTCATTAGCGTGAAGGGGAACTCAATGAGCAGCTAAGACTGAAGGCTTAGGCACGTCTACAAAATCAGCCTTACAATGCTAATCAAAAACAGCATGCCATAGAAATACAAATCTTATGTGTAATGAAATCATAAAACAGCCTTTTAGCCATAAGTTGCTCACCACATTCTATTTTTACTCTACTCACCAATAAAGTGTGATGAACCTCAATGCTCTGTGGGTTAAGCAGACCCCACAGTCCCCTGCGTTAAGACGCCCACTCAAGCTTGCACCGTCACAGACGAACAACCGGTCACATCTCACCCACATATGTAAAAGCATGCACGAACATATGACACACAAATACAGTTCTAAACACATGGACCAAAGCAAGCATGTTCATACAGGCTGGAGCGACTCCACAGTTAATACTATATGTACAGAGTTAACTAACAGGCGAGCGAGTCAGAGATCTATTCTTAGTAAAAAAAGCCAGAGGTGTCTTTTACATGGGGGCCTAATCTGGAGCATGAGACATGGATTATGAAATCAAAGCAGGATTGGCCCAGGTGTCTCCAACAATGCCATCCAGCATTGAGCACAATTCCCTCATGCAGGACCAAACCGAGGGATATGACCCAGCGAGGAAGAGGAGAAAAAGTCCTGACTATTCATCAGCAAACGCACTTCCAACAATCCCCTCTTTCCCTTCAGCATCACACTTCAGTGCCAAAGTTTCATCACATCCACACCGATGTTAAGGGGCCGCCTCAGAACACAACCTTTAGGGGGGGAAGTGAAAAGTCTGAGTCTATGTGAGAAAGGCGCATAGGGCAATCTTGCGAGGAATGTCCAACAGAAGAGAGACAGAGAGAAGATTCTTGCTGGTTCAGTAGTCGTCCCCACCAGCGTCTCCCATTGGTCTATATGAGAAGGCGGGAATGAGGGAGAGAGACTGGAATAGAAAGCGAGCGAGAGAAAAACAGAGAGAGGGAATTCCTGTGGCTTGGCACACTGCACCGAAAGAGGCGTGGCCAGCCGTGTGTTTACAGTGTAAGACAGTGAGAAACAAGCTCCGTCCGAGGAGATCTGTTGCTATTCTACTTTGTATCCTGTTCACTTTAAGACAGATTTCATTGCAATCAAGAGAACAAAAAAATGTCCTGTCATCTGTAATCAAACAGTAATCGTTTTTTTAAGCCGTTTAATGTTTGCCTGATTTTGCTGATATGAGTTCTTTGACTGGAAGTATTTACATTAGCCCTTTACATTATGCCTGGAGTGGGTGATGTCCTGGCAAGTGCCTGTTTGGAGCAATCAAAGAGAAAGGTAATTTTCCTCTGCACTCGGGCCCATGAATCCGTTTGCTACAGAAACATGAAAAAGTGTACGTTCCCCGTAGTAACAGCCTCTAGCTGTCAGTGAAACTCTCATCAAAACAAGCTGGGAGTCTCTTTAACATTCTCCACATACATGTACACACAAGTTTTAACACACAACTAAATACGCTGAGACTTTTGAGGCCCTGTCTCTCTCGCATGTACACACACCAGCTCCTCTTTCCTATGAACACCCCTGTTCACTTTAAACCATTTTTTGTAATGCTTGCAGCAAATGAATAAGTGACTCTTGTAGGCTTTTTAAAAGTACTCCTGAGAGATGCCCCCACCGGGCCCAGAGGATGAGAGCTTAAGGTTAAAAAGCCTATTTAAATTTCAGAGTGAGAGGCACACTCGAAGCTAACAGCTAGCAGTCCCTGTAGCTTTGCTCTGTGTTGTGCAAGCTTTTACACATATTAGAAAAAAAGAAAAAACCACTGAGAGCAGACAGAGGCAGCAGCAGGGGTGGTCACCTGTAGAGCGGGAGCGTAATGTGGTCACAGAAAGAGAAACACGACTCTGGGCGTCAACCTCCACTATAGGTGCCAAAACACAGACATCCCATGCAGAATGCGGAGTATCCCATTACATGTGTAGACAGGGTTGTATAAGGTCTACCGGGTTGCATAGGGCCAAGTATCAGTATGAGCATCATATTTCCGTGCTGAAGATAACAAGAGCCTGCTCCCTGTTGTTGTGGAGGAAAAAAGGTGCTGCAGTGCAGAGAGTTGTGTATTTTGGTGTGGGTTGCATTGCGGAGAAGCTTTAGGAATAGGAGCGTGTGCTTGTGCGTGCATGAATATCCCCTCCACTAGAGTGCTCCTCTCTCTGTGGGGAATAGTGCTGTAGGTGGTTAGAGAAGTGGGTGGGGTCAGGGTGCAGCCGTGTAGCCAGGTGTGTGTTGAAGCTGGAGGCTGGATGGCTGGTTCTAGTACCTTGTTAGTCACAGTGTTGATTGCCAACGTTGGAGAGGCACTTCCAGAGATCATACACTCCATCCCCAAAGACTCAGACTCCAGGCTGTACGGCGTGGAAGCCTGTGGGGGTTGGGGGTGTAGAGGTAGACAGAAAAAAAGAAAAAAAGATTTAACATTATCCAATTATCAAACACACAAGATCCCACAGCAGGTTGTACGGTTAAGATGAGTATTATGTTTGTGACAAATTTTCTGCTTAGACGAGACACACAAAACTAAACCAGAACTGTTTTCATATGACAGAGCATAACCTTTATTTAGGTCACATTTGAGCTGTGCTTTCTGAGAAGATGGAGGCAGACTCCATCCCCACCCTCACCTTGTACAACACACACACACGCACTCACGCACTCACGCACGCACGCATGCACGCATGCACGCACGCACGCACGCACGCGCGCACACCCTTGTCTGTATAGGCTCACTGTTGGGTGAGATAAGTCTGCCATGCCTGTCTCCCAATACTGCTTACTGTAAGAGGATTGGCTGCCAACAATACCATTTTTTAATTCATGATAAACATAAATGAGATTTCACAAACTCTCAATTTCAGTGTGAGACTCTTAATGGAATGCCTTGTAGGCAGACAGTGTCTGGAGGGGGAAGGGTGAGCACAGCGCATGTGTCATAAAGAAAACACACTCTTCACTCTGTGTGTTCTTTTCTGTCATGCTCATATGAACACAACTGCATCAGGAGAGCTTTGCTTAAATCTGCTGGCAGAGTCGCATATTGCCCTGTATGTACCCCTATATTCTTTGTATATACGCAATCTCACACCAACAAACAGATGCTTTTCAGTGAATGAAAGTGATATTATTCTGATGATGTAGGGTGACACCATGGACATTTACTGTTGTCACTTCTGTGCTCGTATGTGTGTGTGTGGTAAGATGCTTTAAGTCATGCACTGAAATCAAGACATTTTCCTGACATTTTTCCAGAGGGGCTGTATGTGAAAAATTTCAATGTGAGTCAGTTGTTCTGGAACTTTTACTATCAGCCCCCAAATAAAGTATCCACAAAATGTCAGAGGGACAATAAAAGTTGAGAAGATTCAGTGAGCAAGTGGGTGTGCTAAAAAAAATCTCACAATGGAAAAAGAGGTGCCAGACACAGAAGACACCAACAATAATGTCAAGTTTGTAAGATAATGAGATTCAATAGCTTTTGGCGATGCAGGCCAACGAGTTCATGTGCTGAAAAGGAAAACATGTGATATCCGCAACGGAATGAATACGTCATGTCCTGCCTCCTGCATGCTCTGCCCCTCAGCTACAGGTTCCAGAAATGTTCCGGTTGGTGAGAAGGCATCTAAGGCGGATATTCTCCTGCCGCGACATTCATATGAGAAAGGCAAACAAATAAGTCATGAGGTTTATGTCGAAAAACTGCTTAGAGAAAAATGTTGTGTGTTAGCATGTGTGCACGAGTCTGCCTCTCATAGCCTCAGGTCAGCCACATTGTAAGCCCAAATGTGAGGGAAGACGAGACAAGAGTCCTTTAAGTCGGGAAGCCCCAGGGCCAGGTCAATTCGAGCCGCTGCCTAAAAACATGTACAGCTACGCCTAACGCTGGACGAAACTCATCCATAATTTAGACAAAAGCAACCGCTCAGAGTAGCCGGTGCACACAACTCTGCATTAATTGATGTTTGTTAAAAAAGAAGTGAGTGAAGAATGTAATGTATGTAATGGGTGCCTGGGGCGTAGTTTATTAATAAGGAGCCCACTTCATGACAGGATACGGAGCAGCTGGGAGAGGCAGTTAAAAAAACCTCTGGATAAGAACTCCTTCTAAATGAGTGTGTGTGCGTATGCATGTGTGTGACTGCATGTGGTAGATGAAGAGCGGGAGAAAGTAGGAGAGAAAGGAGGGCAATAGGAAAAGAGAACCAAGGCAGAAGTAGAGGGCAAGAGTCACAGAAAGAAACAGAACCAAGCAGCAGAAGAGCACTTAATATTTGTTCTCATCAGACTCACTCGCTCTCCAGAACGCGGCCTCTTCTTTGGCCGTGTAGGCAAGGCATCCTCCTTTGGGTTGGTGTCGATGGCCCAATAAGAGCCCTGTGGACAGAGGAAAGACCTGTGAGCTGATAAGATACAACAGATTGCTTTCTCATGTGACATTCATTGGACGTACTTAAACATTTCCTCCCTGGAATGACAGCGACTGCTATTCTTACTGTGCAATATTATTGAAAACTAGTAGGCCTCATCTGCTCTGATAAAGTCAGTCATCCAAGACTTTTATTTAAGTTGATAGCTGAGTTTTTGCGTGGTGTGTGGGTTTGCTTTTGTTAGTAAGTGAAGCTTCGCTTCTTCTCCTCTGTGGCTGCTTCTCAATGAGAGGCTGGTGAGGGCAGCTGGTGGTGGTGAAATGCTAAGCCTTTCCTGAAGCTGTACTTCCTCAGCCTCAGGTACTGAGTCAGAGCACAGTTGCCAAGGATGAACACAGTCTCAGCCGAGGAATCAAGGCAGCGCAAGCCCTGCCGCGTAGCTCTCTACTGGGGTCTGAGCAAGGATAATCAACGAAAGAACCGTCAGGGCTGGCTCTGGGGCTGCGGCTAGCAATTCCACAACCAGGTTGCATTATTTATCTTTGCATTCGGCCCCATTTAATTTATTTTTCAATGGTGTTCCTTCTCCAAGCCAACAGCAATGCAGCTTACAGTTGTTAAAAATTTGATTTGTACCCCAAGGCCCTGCAAGTTCTGAATTTATTTTTAATATTTCATATGACCCCCGATAGAATCTCAATTGTCAAGAGAAAGTGAGATCAGGACCTTTAAAATTACTTACTTTGCAGAGAGAATAATTGATATTTCCATAAGAAATTCACTGAACAACAACATGGGCCATAGAAGACCTATATCTTGAGTATCTACACAATAACTGCTGCATACACAATGCCCTGGTCTTGTTAAAGCCGGCAAATCCGTTTTTTCCCCCCGCTCACATACACCACTGCTGCAGCTGTTAAAATTAAAAGCCAGAGTTGGCCTATATTTGTCAGGGGGTTAAAATTATAAGTTTTAATATGTGCGTAGCTTTGGGGTCAATTAATATTTTCCTCAGAGGGAAGAATAATTCACAGCACAATCAACCATAGATGAAGAAACAGCACATATTGATGTAGGCTACAGCAGAAAACTAATTACACTTCCCATGTTCTGTTCAAAGGGCTTCAACTTAACAACGATGTGCAAAGGTGAAACGCATCCGTACATGTGGTCCGTCTCTTTGTTAAGATTCTAGGGTTAAAAGGCTCGCAGGAGCAGATGTTTCAAAATTAGAAGTTGCAGAGATAAAGCCAGGCTGCATGGTGTTTTTTTATAATTAGTGGGGGAAGCACACTTTAAGTTAAATCTCATGGGGGGGGAGTTTCTGCATTTCCCTTTCACCCACCCCCAGAGAGCACGCCGGGGAAAAAAGAAAAACATATAAAGAGTCATTAAATTATTCACAAATACACTGCAATATACTGTAGCTATGCTAAAGCAAGTGTCCGTGGAGTCTGGGGCAACAACAGACCAAAGCCACAATATGCTCTGCGGCCATAAAATACAGACCGCTGTAAAAAAAAAAGAAGAAAAAAAGATCCTGATAACAGATACACTCTACCTGCTCTCTTCCCGTAAATGACGCAGCCGCAGCTCATTTGCATACATCAATGTAAAATTATGTCATCTAGTTCCTCTTTTGTGTGTAAATATAACAAGGACAACCACAAACAGGTATGGAGATCATCCTGGCAAATTTAGGTCAAGACATACGACCAATTAAAGTTAGGATTATAGACGGTAGCCTTCACAAGCGGCGTATTTACCTCCGAGGTAGAGAGGAATTTGGTACAATACCAACTGCCATCTCTTACACCATCTCAGAGTGAGAGACAGACAGGGAGCGACAAGACTCTCCTATCTCATCCAACCAGCAGTTCTCATATTCCTGCCACATTACAATATTGATGCAACATATCAAGAGCGGCTAGCGCTTCTTTGAAGTTGTCTTCGGGGGGGAAGGGAGTGAGGAAAATTCCAAATTAAACATTAAGGATGCGAGCATGTTCGCCATGCATTTGGAATGGGATCCATACAGCAATAGATTATTTTGTATTTAGTGGAGCAGGTCCCAGGAGTGTCAATATCAGAGGATTACAGCAAAACATGAAATTAGCATTCAGTCCCCATCCTCTACACAGCTAGGCGTAGCTCTTCATGCATGTGTCGGTGTGTGTGTCAGTGTGTGGGTGTGGGTGTGTGTGTGTGTGTCAGTGTGTGTCAGTGTGTGTGTGTGTGTCAGTGTGTGGGTGTGGGTGTGTGTGTGTGTGTCAGTGTGTGTCAGTGTGTGTGTGTGTGTGTGTGTGTGTATGTAATTATTTGTGCGGTTCCCTAAGCATATGTAGCGTATGCTCCGACAGTGCTCGGATGAAATCTGGGTTAGGCTGCATATGGTTAGACCTAAGCACATCATAATACTAAATATAGGTCCATAGGCTCCTCTTCATGAACTACCCAGTTGCTCAGGGGACGCTGCTTCTCAGGTTGATGTCGCAAGAGATTGCAAAATAAATAAATGTAGGTGCTCCCACTGAGATTCAAATGTCAAATTAACATGTTGACTGTATATTCTCTGTCCGAATAGAAAAATGGGAGATAGAGAGCCGAGCAGAGAGCAAATGAGGCCGGCTTTTTTTAACCAAGTTGGTTTAGCACCTTAAGTAAATACTTCACAGATGCCAGATACTGGAAATGGCCCTGACTTTTACCCTGTTACAGCCCAATCTTCAAGCAGTTTTTGAATACTCTCTCCTCACCCACATCTGCTGTCTGTGCCAATCCCCAAAAAAATTGTCTATCCTTACATTTGAAATGCAATTCTGTGGGGGTGGGAGGTTCATAATAGATTACAAGCATGCCATGCATTTCCAGACTGTCAGAGTCCTGGCAGCCATTCAAAGGTTAACATTTTTTCTACCGGAGATAGCATGATGCACACCAAAAAATAACCAGATGTTGTAATAGTGAATTCTGTCAGCAATGGTTGCAAAGTCAACTCGAATTTAGTTTAGAATTACATGCATTCTTCTTTGTTCACAGTTAAATTAATGTTAGAAAGTCTCACCTTTCCAGGGTCATCTTTGGAGCGAGGCACTTTGAGAAAACACTTGTTCAAAGACAGATTGTGCCGTATTGAGTTCTGTGGGGAAAACACACACACAGAGGTGCAAGGTGAGTGGACACATATCAAAAATCAGCTGACCCAAACACGTCTGTAGTACATGAGTGTGGAGAGATGCAATGAGAGCACATAACTTGGTGGCATGTTTCATTTAAGTTTAATCACAGCTCCTGTGATCTGATGCGGCTTGTTTCAGCGGCGTCAGATCGGGCCTACAACTGTGACCAGTTCAGATTTCTCTCTACACAAATATACAGTAGCTCAATCTGTGCACAAAGACATCAGGAGGGAATATCTTCCATCAATGTCCAACAAACTGCATTCTGGTTGCACACATTGAATTCCATAGGCTCCAAAAAGAGGAGCCAGAAGGAATCCCACACTGGGATGGTTGCAGATACCAGGGCCTGATATTAATTAATGCTTCTGTGGCCTCCTGTGGGGGCAGGAAATAAATTATGTAGATCACTCTGAAAGTTAACTCATTACAGTGTTACGAGGTACTCTACAGCAGTGAAGAGGGAGGTACCTCCAGCTGCCTGATTGGGGGTGCGAAGGTGGGCTGGAGAGCGATGCTCCAGGCCTGGGCTAACCAGCCACAGCAAAGCCCTCAGAACCAGCTGGAGACAGGCCAGCCGAGGGCTTACAAGAGCCAATGTATGCACACATTTCTCCACTCCACTTTATAGAGTGGTATTGACAGATGGCAACACAAAAAAACTGTAGGATTCTCTCATGAGTTTAACGGATGCAGGAGATAAGTAGAGACAGGCAAAGAGAAGGAGGGAGAGAGGGAGGGAGAGAGATGGAGAGAGAGAGAGGGAAAGAGACTTCTTGTTCAGCACTATGTGCAATTATACCACAGGAGGGATGATAATGACAGCCTCATTGTAATGCTGTCAATCTCGCTGGTTAAATCACTCTGAAATGCCAGTGCAATCCTCTAACACTGCTCTCCAACAGATAATATTATAGAGGGTGAAACTGTGTCATAGTCAAAATAATCCTGTGCTTGTGCCAGAGAGGAATAATAAGTCAGTTTTAAGTTTGTCAAACTTAAAGTTTAAGTCAAACTTAAACCAATATCTATCTTTTTTCGGTGTTTAAGATGCACTGTGTCTTCACCTACTCCTGTTATGCAAAAATGAAATTGAAATATCTTAGTACTGGTGCCGGCATCTGTATCGAGGTCCTACCCATACACGTGCTTGTGCCAATCATGTTTCAGTCTCAGCCGTCAATTATGAAATTTCATCCTGTTATTTTTTAGCATTAATGATTAAAACCAAACTTATCAGAACGATGAAAACTTGAAAAAACATTGTTTGACTTATTTACTACAGTTTTTTCAATGTCTTATCTGCTAACATGGAGGAGGACTATGGTTAAACCAGCCATCAGGGCGATCAAAATCATCACGTTTTTACAATTGGGGAGCTGTTATGTGTCCATCTTGAGTTACAGGGTATAGTATCTAACGTGATTCCCTTTAGGTGTTAGATGATATATGGTTTGAGGTTTGCTCTTTCACACACAAATCATGTACCTACAAGTCTTCCATAATATATTTACAATATCACCCAAAGCACTGAGCTTTTCAAACTACAGTATGACATGTGATGGTAGCACTTGAGTCTCATTCTCAAAAGATTAAATATTTCCCAAAGAACTTCTACTGTAGCACTAAATATGCTTTTAGTAATTCGCTTTGGATGGTTGAACTTTTGTGACATCTCAATCTTTTCCTATCATGGCTGAATGTACTTATTGTAAGCTGCTTTGAAAGAAAAGCATCTGAAAAAAGGGCTGTAAGGTAAAAAAGGTTAACAGGCAGAATGTTTATTAAATTAAATATCTTGAGAGACATTATTTATAATCTACATAAACTCCTCTGCTGTACCAATGTATGTTCAATCCATGTTCAATTCAAATCATTGTTTCATCAAAATAAAACTGAAGAGATTAGCACAATATTTATTTTCTGACGCCTGGAAGACTGGACTGAAATATGCATTAATAGTGTTATTTTATAACTGAGCATGAGTTTGAATGAAACCAGAATGGACAGAGGAGAACTAGACCATAGTGCGGGATATTTTGACACTCTTTTTCTTGCCATGAACGTAATCCAATATAATTGACCCACATTCAAGCGAACCATAGCTGCTCTTCTTTGTGAAGGAGCAGATAAACGACATTCTAAACCACATGGCATTGTCTTTTAAATATAGATACAACTGATGTACAACTGTGAAGATATATGAAGTAACATCGTCCTACATTTCATATGATAAAATAATGTTCACTCAAAAGCTACAATATCAGATTGTTAGAAGAAAATTAAATTCATTATTGAGTCATTTGAATATTATGTTTTGAATAACTGATAAAACTTTATTATTATGGAAAAAATTCTGAGAGAATAAATTTGAGAAGCAGGAATCGACTAAAGTCGCTTTAATAAATATCTGGAAAGATTATGTTCGATTGCCGTTAACGTGCCATCAATCATTTATCAATTTATTTACCTATTGTTTTAATTTGAGCTTAAAGAATGTCAAGTATTAACACGAGTTACAAGTTTACAAAATGTTATGAACCGCTATGGTGTTACACACCAGGAAACATAAATGGAAAAAAAAAATTATAATTTAAAATTCAAAACCACTATTGGATCCTAAAAACAAGACATGGAAACAACCAAGCTTGTACTGCCATCAGTAAATCTATATGATTTCATGTAATCCAGCTGTATGCTACTCACTTTTCCTCAAAGCGAGAAAACTGCACTGTGATGATGCAGAAAAAGCATAACTATAAAATCAGACGAAGTCACATAGACTTGACACATACTGTAAGTGTGTCAACAGTGTGTGTCAGGCTAAGTAACAAGTTGGACTGACTGAGCACAACATTGAGGTCAGATCAACTTGATTTACACTCATCCCTGAATCCTCTGTTGAGGCTGCAGAGACAGCACCACGTACAGAGGCATTGTCCCTGGCCTCCTCACAGTTTAACATTAGTTCAGATGAATAAAACAGTGTGAACGCAGAGTGTGATCATACATAGTGGATGGTGACAAACAGATATGAGGCTCTCAATTTAGCTAGCCTATGGCACTTTAAAACTCCATGTCCAGCAGGGGAGTGTCTAAGTGGGAGAGTGTGTGATGCAATCTGTACGATGGGCATACACACTTAAGTACTTAAAACCAGTTTTCCTTCACAGCCTCTGTGTGTCGGAGTGCGTGTGTCAGTTGATACTAGGCGGACGGAAGCAACTGAAGTTGCAGAGAGAGGTGGCTCTATCCATTAAGGACCTTCTGCTGGGCCTAAATCATTGATACAGCAAAGCAGCCGATGCCTGCCGCTACATTAGAGGATTACTTTTTAATGAACTCTGCTCAGCCTGTTCCCTTCTCCTTCTGAAGGGACCTTTTCTTGCGATGTCCCATATTATGTCAGAAAGACTCTTTTCACTGCTTCAGAAACATGCGTGTGTGTGTGTGTGTGACACTATCAGACTTGGTCAACTGTAGGCAAAGACATATACCACAACTAAAAGAGGAGGTTAACATATTCCAGCAACAGCAGAGGAAGACAATTACGACCCTAACCCTAACCCTAACCCTGACACACATACAAGCACACACATATACATACATGTACATATATACATGCACACACATATACATATATACATGACCAAACAAACGCACAATATATATATACATATATACATGCACACACATATATCTGCAGCACAGAGGGAGGGGAAGTAGGTGGAGGAGGTCAGAGGGTGTGAGCAGTTGTACACAAAGTGAGTCAGACAGAGCTCACTGAAGGGGGTCCTACCCAAGTGCTGCCCAGCATCTACCTGCAACCCCCACAGAGCACTTCATATCCAAACTCAGCACAAGCCTGTGTGAGTGTGTGTGTCTGTGTATGTGGGATGCCTCCTACACACCTAAAATCACACACACCTAAAGCACATACACACACGAGCGTGTCTCTGAACAAATGGCGGTGATTTAACACACCAGGACAGCAGTGGAGGCGTAAGCAGCTCCGCCCTCGCTGCCCCCCCTGCTGAGGAGCGCTGCAGCTCAGCAGAAGGGCCGCCAGGGGAAAGTAGGTCAGGCTGACCTCTGCGCTTGGCGTGTCAAACGTTCAGAGTGAGCTAAAGGGACAGGCCATGTCAGAGCCCGGCTCCTCACAGCTGGGAAGGAGGAGGTACCCTGTACACTTGGTCAGGGACCCAAGGGAGCAAACCTGGCATGCTGGGACAGACCAACGTAAGCACACATACCAGTTATGACATAGGGACGAACACCAGTCACACTGTGGTTCAATATGAATACATCAGTGTCCTCATAGGCTGTTGGACCTCCCACTTTCACACCATCCCCTTGCAAGTTAAGGCATCTCGATAAAGCTTGAAAAACCCTAACCCTAACGAACAATCACTCACACACTCATGTATTAGTATTAGTCCAGTTGTGGTTTTACTTAACCTGAAGCATTCATGAGATCAGGTGAGAGTCTGAGATTAAACTCCAAATGGATGGAAACTGAGAAGAAGCTGGATATGCTGTCTTTGTGCTCAAACTGTTCTCCATCGCATTACAGTGTGTAGGGGGAGTTGTTTTCCTCTAAAAACAAGTCTTTTAAAATCATCGAAAAAAGTATGCACCGCACAGCCATGTGGAAATATTATACAGGTCTGTGTGACAACATCTAATGTTTCTCGTAAGGACTGTCTGAGACGTATTGTAGAGATTAGGGGAGAGTGACAAATTAAGACAACAAGATCTCAACAAATGAAAAGAAAATAATAATAGGAAGAAGGACATCTTAAAATTTGCAATTTTCTGCAGTATCAAAACATTGGAGTTAAATCTTTAATTACTTTATATAATTTTTATAAGTGATAAAATAATAGTAATTATTCAAAAGAGACATTTCCTGGTTCTAGATTATTCCCCCGAACATGTGATTTTTGTTGTAGGTAATTAAAGCATTTGTAATACCTTTACTTTCTGGGAACCATAATGGTTATTTTACATTACATTACATTTCATTTCATTTAGCTGACGCTTTTATCCAAAGTCTTCTTTAGACTACGGCAGAAAATGAGTAGACTTTCTGCTGTCCTAATTTCATTGGGGAGCTCGTTCCACCACTTAGGAGACAGGACAGCGAGCAATCGTGATTTTGTTGAGTTGTTAGCTCGCAGTGATGGAGTGAACGGGCTGGGGTGTAAAGTATCTATGACCGTTTTCAAAATGAATTAAATTCCTAAATTTTGAATTGAGAGCTGTGAAACGAAATTTCCCAAATTAGCAGCAGTTCCATTGACAGATTTAGAGATAGTCTAAAGCACACAATAAAGGAAATAGAAAATGAATACACACACACACACACACACACACACACACACACACACACACACACACACACACACACACACACACACACACACACACACACACACACACACACACACACACACACACACACACACACACACACACACACACACACACACACACACACACAGACACACAGACACACACACACACACACACACACACACACAGTATTTTTAGGCCTTTGTTATTTCATATGGACCCGGTGACATGCCCACCAACACAGAACAAACTCCTCAGCCTCGGGGATCTGCACCAAGGCCACGGAATGTAGCACCTTCTCTGTCTATTTGTAGTGGGTGTGGGAAGGCATGTGGGATGCCACAGTGTTCGTTCAGGAAGGCACAAAAAAAATTTCGACACACATACACACAGGTAGAGAAAGGTATGTTCGCGCAGGTGCAATCACCGGGTGATTTAATCCTGTTAGCTGTGAGAGGAGCTGCAACCTGAAGGCCAATGGAATGAGGCTGTGGAATGAGTAAAAACCTGAGGGGCGATGACAAAGGCATGTCAGATGCTGTGTGGTTCTCTTTCAGCATTTTAAAACCACTGTCACCTTGCTTTAATTGCTCAAAAGAGACTGTCAGGTAGATTTTCCGGGGCATCAGTGACACAAATAATTACATTGAGCACATATTAAAAGGAATATTTGATTCTATTTAGCACTTCTTAAGCATTTGTAACTACAGTGACACTTCCCCCACTGACACCATGCTGTCTGACTCAAGAAACCTGCCATATACACAACCTAACACCGCAAAGCTCTCATGCATCGAGCAAAACTACGAGAGACTAAAAGCCCACACTCAAATACCAATGAAGTCAACTGTAACGATTTTCGTCAGATTTTTGATCTGCCTCCCTTGGCATCAAGTAGTAATGTGTTGGCATGCTTGGTTTTAAAACCCTTAGTCTCTGATCTTCACCCACTTGTATGTTATTTTAATAAAACATGAACACTTTGCTTGCCTGCCGTGGAAAAATACATGCCAAGGTGAAATCTGTCATTCATGAAATAACCTGTTACTGTGTGCTCAGAGGACCCTGTGTCTGTGTCCGTAAAGCAACGAGAAAAGAAAATGGGAAAAACAGAAGATCAAAATGATCATTAACCTTTGGCATCTCGACCCAGGTCACCTCGAGTAGCACATTGAGGTATTATAGTAATTAAAACTCAAAAACTACTTCTGCAGAAGGAGATGGCACTATGGGGAAATTGTAGCCCCCCACAATCACCATCACCACCACACCCCACCCTAACAGTGGGCATTTGGCTAAATTAAACCCATTTTTCACAAGCAGGCTAATATAATGAGGGCGATGCATGCGAGAAAGAAATTAGCTTGATAAGCGATTACACGTGTGGACTCAAAAAGAGCAGTTAAAACCTTTCACAGCATTTGCATCAGTGAGATTTATATTGGACTTTATTATTAAGGTTTTTTAAAGAATAACAGGCTGTAATAAATGAAAATGAAAAAAAAAAAAAAAAAGAGTTAAAAAATCACAGCTGCCCACCGGCAACTACAGGGGATTAAAACAAATGTATGACAGCTAAGGTCACCTGCCTCCACAGGTGTATTGTTTCCAGAGGCCTGGTACATTCAAACTGCAGGAAAGGTGAAGAGAATGGACAGAGACAGAGGTGCTCGTACAGATGTGTAAAAGGAGAAACATTAAGTCTAAGTACAAGCGAGCTACAAAACTTTCTGAGGTAACATTTCTGATATGTTAAGCAAACCGTATTGAACCAAGTTGTCCACATATAAAAGCTAGATTTGATATTTTCGGGAAAGCTAGCAACACAACTCCAATCGACCCTCTCGTCAAAGCTACGTCCATATGAATGTGCACTGCACGACAAAGGCTGGAAGCTGACTCTTCAATGAATTGCTCGCCAGATTCTGACTATCGACTCCTCAGCAGGGTATGGCTCTCTGGCTTATGAAGACTACAATCATACACAGTGAGACAAATGGTCAGGGTGCAGGCAGGGAGGCACGTCAGTAGGTGTCACCGAGCCAAATGATTATTTTCCAGTTTACTTTCATTTATTGGCGGCTTTCGTGAAGTGAAAATTTGAAAAATAAGGTAAAAAAGAGTTTCAGAAACAATTTACCAACACTAACACTTTAACTGCTGTCACCTAAACTAAACAAGAAATTTGCAAATATATATAAAAATAAAACTTACTTACGTATCCTCCCCAACACCAAGCAAGCAAAGCAATCTAACTTTATCTCTAAGTAATTTTACTGAGGGATAGAGCGTACTATAGAGCTCAGACAATAGGCTGAGCCAATACAAAACACCCATAGTTCTCTCGTGGCATATAAGAAGTTTATGAATGCTGCACCAAGGATTTTCCCTTTTCAACAGAAGCATAGGGGTGAGAGACCAAAAGCTCCAATGTAAGTGTTTCTGAACTCAATCTCACTCAGGCACATGCACCCACATTCCCTTCGCTACCTGCTTTGTTGCTATAAGGCCAACCTTGGAATGGACCTGCAGAAATTCAACGGAAAAAAAACTTCTGCATTATTTTCTATGTGCCACTGAGGTCACAGCCCTGGCTTGAATGCTACATTTGAAATTCGAGCATTCCCCTCATAAATTGGAAGGCGGTCACTGCAGATCTGAAAAGCTATGCGGGAGGGGGGGAATTTCACTTAATGCAACACTGAATGGCAGGTCACACTGCAACAAAAGCCATGAGCCACTCGTATGAGACCTTTTTGATCACAGTCCTTCAGAGAGCTATCCATCTTTGTCTCTCTGTCTCTTTTGCCGATATTTGTGCCTCTCCCGCTCCGTCTCAGTCTCTCACTCAGAGCCAAACCACACACAGTCAAAGCTCTTTGTACAACCTCTGGTGTTGCAGCACGATTGAAAGGTGCAGAGTGTCTAAGTATGGCATGATTCCATTAAGTGGATTATTTCCGAGCTCATATGACCTTCAACATAGTTGTCAATTACAATGAACCAAGAGTAGCAACATTGAGAGGCATATATTTATACATTATTTATCAGTCAAGGTTAAAACATGGCAAGAGTAAAGTCAAGTTAAGAAAACAAGAGTATGGAAAATCTGCTGGAGGAAATCTGGAGTCGGCTCAGTCTTTGCATTACTATTGTCTGGGGAAGGGGTCAAAAAGGCCTGGTTGTACTTTTCCTAAGGGGTCACTGTTAATTATGGTAATGACTACTCAGTCACGTCTGATAATTAAAGCTTAAGATATCAGATATAATCTAAATTGATTCTGTTGAATGCTTAAGGCAAATTTACCTTCAACGTTAGATATGTATCCACAAATGGATAGAGCCTTCTCGTGTGAATTTCAAACAAGACAACCACAGGAATCAAGGAATGAATTTCAACACTGGTGGAACTTTGGAGCAAGCTAAAAAATATTTTACTTCATCTGGGCATGGGAACAAACAGTCGCTTTGCCTCTTTCTTAAGGAGTATATTATCACAACCTTGTCCATAGTCATGTTTGTCATTGAGAGAAACTCTCAACTGTACGCTGCCTGCTATGGGTCGTATTGATTAACAACCATGCCAAAGTAAAGGATGCAAGGAAGTTTGGGGTAACTGGTGGCAACATGGTTAGAAATGGAGGCATCTCTTATTGCAAAAAAAGGCAGCATAAAAGAGCCTTTACACTCCTCTTCAGATGCTTACGTTGACTGATAAATCTTATTTAGCAAAGCATGCCGACACCAATTTGAAAAAAAATTCAATAGGTAGCATACAGCAGTTTGTAGTTTCTATCGTAGCCTGCTATTTACATTGATCATGCCCTGGATTTAATGGGGGATGAATCAACAAAGGGAAATTGGAACGACAAGACTTTTCATGTCACTTTCACCACAACATACGCGGACTCACACCCTGTCATCTACTCTCATGCACTCCGATCCTGAAGTCATCGCAACTTATGTCAGCCCTGAGGAAACAAAAATAACTGACAGATTCTTAAATGGGAAAAAATACTTCACACATACTGTATGCCTGGTCACTTCCGACAAACTGAGAAACTGGTAAAGAACAGTGACAATATCCACAAAAAGTGCTGCCTTGAACAGTGCTGAAACTCAGGTCTTGTTCTCTGAGCCTCACAGGATCGCACTTTTCTCCTGTGCTACACAGGGTGCTTTATCTCTCCCTTCCTCCTCCACTGCAGAGGCAGCACAAGGCCATGAAAGATTGGAGGCAAAGCGACGTCCTCTGGTTTATCCTCCCTGAAAGCCTTCGCATGCTCTCAGTTCCACATGAGGGATCTGATGAAAGCCGTTTGTCAGTACGCCACTTAATTATCAGCCAGAAGAAGAGCCTCTGATGCTATCCTCTGACAATGGCTCACAGAAGCCTGCTGACTACAGTGCCCACTAACAATGAAGAACTGACTGTAGCTACTAATAGTGACAGGGTACTGCCAACTGTCCACTTATGAGCTAGACAAATTAAGTAACGGCAAAGAAAGCCTTCACTGTCCTTCTTCAATGTATATTCTTTTCTTCGTAGGCTTCAGCAGCAAGGGTCAAGATTCGCATTAAAATATCAAACCCGTAAAATGCAATGTTTTGAAGATAAATTGCAAAGTAGAACAAGTCCTACTGAAAACACATTATAATGAGTTGAGGAAAACTGAGATGTGTTGACCTTTTATTCTTCCTGCATGTCTACACAAACATTATAGAGCTAATGCTGTGGCTCAATATGCACGTTACCATCAGACCACAAATAAGTAAAAGTCACATGCACTCCTTAACCTTCTTTCTCTGTACAGTCATATTCTTTTAACTGTCAACGGCAGAGAAACAAATAGTGACTATAGCTGCGGCTGTGGCTGCTGAGCTAGAGCGGGTGGTCCTCTAATCAGGAGGTTGGTGGTTTGATCTCAGCTCCTCTAGTCTGAACATTGGACTGTCTTTAGGCAACATATTAAACCCCAAATTGCCCTTGATGGTTACATAGCATATAGTGTAAAAGTGCTTTAAGTGGTCGAATAGAATGGAAAAGCACCATATAAGTACAGTACATACAGAACTATTACTCATGTAGAGATCGACAATATGGCTCCAATAAGGCTAAACTATCCCTTAAGATTTATAATAGAATAAAACACAACATTTGAATTTTGTTGAGAGGAAGTTGCCTAGAGCTGACCAGAGCAGGACCCTGCGTTTTTTGCCTGGTACTGTTAAGAATCCACTTTCAAATATGCTACCAGGCTTATGTATATCCTTCAAAATGTGGGTGTCTAATAGCAAAAGGTGCTGCATTAAAAGCATTATATTTTTATGCAGTTGTGATTTCATAATACAAAATCACTCTTACATTTACTACAGTCATCCCAAGCTCTTGAAAACACTTGGCCTGCAGGCTACTACACAAGCAGAAAAATATTAAACAGTTTACCACCATCCCAATTAATCTGATCTGATACTCAGCTTTTCATTAGCAGTACATTACTGCACTTGTCTATGAGATACACATGCATACACAGGGTGATGACTCAGTGTAATCTTGGACATGGATGACTAAGTGTAACCTTGGAATTCCCACAGTAGCTCGTCAGCGGGGAGCAAATCCACAAAAGGAATTGGAAGAAGTGGTGTTTCGATTTAAATCAATGCTCTGCTCTCATTCAGATGCTCTGTAAAAAAAAAAAAAAAAGCCTAAGAATAGCATTTTTTTGTGATGTGTATGAGATTTGATTTCTTTCTGAAAGGGGATCACAGACCCACCCCACAGTCCATTAGCCAAGTTAATGCAGAGCTGCCAGACTTACTGACCCATTAATAATACATTGCAGTGGTCAAAAGAGGCCAGACACCTCGGTGCACCCCCTCATCCCTCTACACGGCCAAAATTAATGGACTAATTCAGATGCAATTAACTGGTGGGGAGAGGCTGTGGCCTTGCGGCTTGTGAAGCACAGGCAGAAGGGCTTAGAGCCAGGGCTTGGATATAATCACACACACACACACACACACACACACACACACACACACACACACACACACACACACACACACACACACACACACACACACACACACACACACACACACACACACACACACACACACACACACACACACACACACACACACACACACACACACACACACACACACACACACACACACACACACACACACACACACACACACACACACAATAAAATTGTTGAATATAATTTACACTTATCATCCTTATCCCTCAAAATATAATTTGTAAGCAGCCCAAGGCTGAGTAACTGTTTTAACCTATGTTTTATGAATTAATTTTGCTTGATGAATGGCTCAAGACTGAAATGTTCATTAAGTGATTGACAGTGTGATGTTTACCTTTTGTTGTGTAGGGAGGATTTTTAGAGACCGATCACTGCAAACTGATCGGTCTGCTAGTAAAATGTATGATTTATTTGGCTTCTTTGAGGCAGTGGTAACAAACTGTAGAACAGAGGCATTTATTTGGAGTTTTGTTTCTGTACGCTTGGTGAATGTATAGAGTAATGAAAAAATCCACTGTCCTTTTAGCCTTGTGTTCTCAACCTAAGGAAAAAAAACATTGTGCTGAGCCTGTTTCAAATCATAATACTCCACTCTGACCAGCTAATCACAAAAAAAAACTATTCGTCTGCTGTTTAGTGTGGGGGACAGTTTTTTGCTTTGGCTGAAAACCCCTCTGATATGAGCAATGACAGCAAACTTCTTTAACGTACAATATTCGGCCACTAGGGATCTCTCCATTAAACAATAACAAGATTTTGTCTTAAAGGAGCATGGGATCATTGGAGTTGTTGACTTCACCACCATTTGCCATGAAAATCTACCTGATTCAGGTTCAAATCATGTTCATGGATGATATAATGTATTTAAGTCGTTTTTTACATTACACAGCAAACGATAATGAATAATCGTGACTCATTAAGAATTACCATTACTAACAGTGGAAGGAAAAAAACAGCTAACTGGATAGCATTGTTGTTGTTGTTTTTTGTCATATTTAACTTGCATAGAGAGGTTATGGCAGGTAAGACACTGTTAAAAGGTGACTAAAAAGAAATGTCCCATGATCACCTTGAATGAAATTGGGGATTTCTCTGGGTTTGAACCATGTTGGAAACAGTCAGAAGAACATATCACATAGGTCCAGTAGTTTTAAGACATTTAAGTCTTAAAGGGATTCCGGAAAAGGCAATTAAGAAGTGCTTACAGAACACCTTTTGCAAATTTAATTTAAGTCTTTTTTTAATTTAATCAATTATAGCAAATATCATTCAATATTGGGGCTATGAGAACCTGCTCTCTGAGAATTTGACTTTGACAAATGAGCAATTACAGGAGCGATATTCACATGTCACATCTGTGGCCAGAGTGACCTACGATTAGCCCCGCTGATGCTAAATGCAAGATGAAGGAGCTGTGTCTCTCAATACAGGCGCCCGGCAAGAGAGCGGGGCCCATTCTGGCATGTCATCCATCACTGGTTCCACTCGGCTGCCACAGCTGTGTCACTGTCCCCCTTTCGCAGACCGCTGACCCAACTGAGGACGCACCAGCAGGATGATCAAATATCTCTCTGGGATAAGAGACAGGCATCCTACTTCACCGACAAGGCAGAGGACAGAAAAAAACAATCTTTTCCTACATCTCCACGCGACAGTGACATCTTTATCAGTAAGCAGCATTTAATGCCAGGAAGCAGAGTCGGCTGCTCAACTTTGATTCCAAAAAAAGCAGGGATTGTGAAGGGCAGAGTGAAGCCATTGGCTGCGGGAGATTGACACAGAAGATGACGGGGGTTAAATTGTTGCCAAAGAAGAGGTAGGGTGGATTTAAATAAAGGGGAAAAAACGGAACACTCGCCAGACATATTCCCACGATAATTACTTGCCATGAAGATTTTATCAACATGCCATTCATAAGGAACAGGCTACTACTTTTAATATTCCTATCAGATGTAAATGCCCTACAGTGATGATGTAGAGCAGCACGGCTGAGCTCCCAGTCACTCTAAGTGGATGTTCAGTGGAGGGTTTAAAGCAGTCAGGCTACAGACCTCTGACCATATCTGCAGTCTTAGGTTGCTGTAGACTGTTTTTAAGAGATCTTTCTTCAGCCCCTGCTAATTAATCCTGCTGCCTCTTTCCCTTTCATTTCCAAAAAGGAAACGCTGCCTGTACGCTACAGTACAGGCGGATAAATTAGCTGCAAGCTTCACAGGAGGCAACCGTTCTTCAGGGAGAGCAGGCTACCTTTATTATGAATATTATTAATTACATTTAAAAAAAGACCAACAGTAATGAAAAAAAAATAACAACAATCACTCTCAGACTAAATGACATTTGTAAAAATCAAACTACACCTTGTTTACTTGAAAAAGTTGCGAAATTAGATTTTATGACATAGATGGGGGCAGAGGCAGCACGAGCCACTCAAACACAGCTTCGATGAATTCAACAGGGCAGATTCTGTGTTAAAGGCAGATTCCAAGGGCTGTGCTCTATTTATAGCATGTAAAATTCATCAGCGCACTCTTCTCCTTTCTCCTCCTCCTTTTCAGGGTAAAAAACAATTGCACATACAAGAGGCTATGTTAAAAGGCACCATCTGCATTCGTAATGTAAATAATGGTAGCCTGATATCGATACCAAATGGCCATCATACTCCTCCTCCATTAATCAGTCTGACATTGCATTGATTCTTATTAGCTAAACCAAAGCATCCAGATGTTGTGACTGTGTTAGGTACTGTACGGTAACAATAGCTTAAGCAAAACACAGAAGTTGGCATTAAGAACACTAGTTGTATTATTGCATCATTGATATAAGTGTGCGCACATGATGAGGGAAGAAGAGAAAAACAATGCACAAGGTCGAAGTCCAATAATTCCAAAATCATAGCAAAGACTTTTCTCACCAGAACAGAGGGCTTCATTCTTTAGCTATAAAATTCATTAAATTACAGTTAAAAAAGAACTAGCCATTGTAGTGTCTTAATAGCCTCTATTTGTTGAACACGCCATTTCTATACATTTTATAAATTGTATTCCATGTAGTATGTCGTTAGCCTTAATTTCTGTATTTACTGCTTGTTTTTTTAATTGTGATATATCCTTTACCATCTTAACTTTTGTTATTGTCTTTTCTATTATTGATTGCCTTTGAAAGCATTAGTCTCTTAATGTGACTGTTTAACTTCAATTAATAATCAGTCAAACTCTATTTTACTAATCATGTCTAAAGGCCTTTGAATTGTATTTGATTTATCTGATGGGTGCGATGTAAATAAAGAAAATGATTTCATATGACCGGCTGAACAGGTCACCTTTACAATGGTGTTATAAGTAATATGCCTTATACCATAGTTCCTTAACATGCTCAATTACATTTTTATGATATTTATGATGGTGATGAAGGTTTTTATCAGTATGTATAATAAGTTAAATTTGATCTAAAGCTGAAATTCTTCTTTTCTCCAAAAAATATACCTGTTATTTTTCGTTCAGAAAACGGGCTAATTTTAATTCTTATCCAAAACATACTGCAAGAAGCGACAGTTTCAAAACAAATGAAAAAGCAACTGATTCATCTTCAAAGAATTCATTACGGGGCAGCAACATTAAATGTTAAATATGGCTGAGAATATATATAAATTATTTACATACATATATTGAACTATACTTTATGTACATATTGCAAAGTGAAGTCACACAAAGGTGACAGCAAACCAAGTAAAAAAGCTATAGAGGACAAATTGGCAATAGCAAAGTGCTATTTCGGTATTAAATCTTTCTATCCATGAAACAATGACTGAAGAGTTTCTGTGCAGCTCTCCGTGCCCCTTCATCTTCCCCTCTGAAGACTGTTTGAGCCAGTTAATGATTTTTCCAGTTATGAGCTGTTCGGAATAGTGCTTCAAATTCCTTGCAGTTTATAACTGTAACTGTGACAGAGGAGTTTGACTTTCTTGCCTGACTGCGCTGCAGATCTGTGACAAAGCACGGGCCGCAGCCAACTGGAGGTGATGATCTCAGTCACCGCATAAATTCACAGCTCTGGAAAAGACATAGTAATGCAGATCCTACCGTTTCCATCATTATTTTGGGTCTCACTAATGCCACTTGACTAACTTCAGTTAACTCTCTAGCTGTCATATCCAAACTCCATTTAACTGGTTAAAAGCCCAAGACTTAACTAACAGGTGGAAACTAGCTGCCCAACAATCCTGACTGCACGGACAGTGATCATACGTATTTGACTTCTCCAAAATTTCCAACTCAAGAGCCTCCTTAAATGTGATTTCAATGCAGTGACTGGGTATTTGCTGCCAATCATAGTCCAATTTTATCTGTTTTATAAATGATTCTTCGAAAGAAGAAAAAAAATACAATGACACAAGTGTTATAACCCAGTCTGTGAGTCAGATATTGACTTTAACAGATCTCATTATCGCAGAGGAGGAAGCTCACTGAATCAATTGATAACCATGGTCAAAAGCTTTTACAGCTGGCTGATGCATCACATTGAAGGGAAAAGAAGCAGTTGGGAGGGAGCTGTTAAGGGTTGATGACTGTTTAAATTGAACAGAAGACATATAGGGGATGAATTGAAAGGCCATTGCCATGCCTGGCAAATAGACAGCTACATTCTCAAGTAAAACTGAAGCCAACATCTCTACACAGGCCTGCGGGCCACAAGGGGAAGTGATAGAAGCCTCCAGCCTTTTATGTTCTGCACTGCAGTCAGCACTTCACTCAGTGTGGGGACAGCAGCTTCTGCCAAAATGTATCCGTGCCAAGGCCTGCCAGCCTGCTCTCCCCACCCACTCTAAGGGCCAGAGCGTGAGCGGTGGGGCGCCGGTAGGCGGGTGCAAGGTGAGGCTGGTGGGCGGGTGGCCAGGCTGGAGCTTCCTGACATGGGAACCCGCCTCACAGCAGGATCAAACTGGCTGCCGAGTGAATCACTGCCCCTCCCACCACCTGACAAAGTCAGCGCCAAGCAAGCACACTCTCTTTCGCTGTCTCTACAATTTATAAAAAATAAAGGATGAAAGAAAAGTTCAAAAAAATGCCACTTTATCACTTGATCGCTCGTCAAACCAAGGTTCATATGACACTAGACTGGAAAATAGTAATGTATGAACTTAGGATCATTTTAGAATTATGGAGTTAAATAGGTTAAAAGAGCAACAGCCAAACTCATGTGCTGTAGCTCCTGACATTTTTTTTATATCAGCAAACTGCCTGCTTTTGTAAATGCTTTCTTTACGGTGTAATGGTGGCACAGGTTAAGAGAGTAGATGAAGGTATCACAGAGTCCAGCACCAAAGCAATTTTACACTTTCAGATTTCAAGCCCTGCAACCGTAAGCTTGAGGTAGGAGATAGGGGGAAGAAGCATAAGTGCAAATGCTCATAGCTGACCGATATTATTTAAATAAGCAACAGGAGCAGGTTTTTTTCTGTGATGTGGCTAGTCACTAGTCAGAAGCAGGAACATTATCTCCAGAGTAAATAATGTCCTGGAGGACCAGTAGCTACCCAAAGTGCTTCTTAAAAAATAGGAAACTGCTTCAGGCTGCTATTATTAAGCTTCAGATCCAATTGGAAGTTGAACCTTTGATCTGTTTAGGGTTCTGTGTATTTGCATTTTATAATGAGATCAAAGGAAGGTCCAGGGCCCCTGCAGAAGGGAGCTCTGCGCCCCATCTCTGCACATTGGACGATTTACACACCAAAGCTACATTTTCCTGTTAACAAGATCATGTAAGAGCTATGGGCCTAAGTGAAGATGCAGTGGGAGATGTTTGTTTGGTAATCAACAGTAGCCTACATTTTCTCCCAGCTAATTTTCTTTTCCTGTTCTCAGGTGTGCAAGAGAAAAAAAATAAAAAAAATCGTGCCAGAAGCAACAATCTCCTCAACAGTTCAAGTTCAAGAGCAAACATTTCAAGCATTTTTAAACTGGTTGAGAATTGCTCCAGATTTTCTTTGGCATTCTTCACCTGGAAGAAATGCAGTGGGGAATTTACACACTTTGCCTGGAGTGAGCCTAAGAGGAGCTGGGAGAAAGTTTCAGAGGAGCATGGAGGTCAACATTTGTGTATGCGGAGTCTCTCTATTCAATACTGTTCCTTCCCTCAGGTGAAAATATTCCCCCAAAAAACAAAACACTGTCACTCCGTGTTTTGCCGAGCTGAAGTAAGCACTTACAAAGTCTATCATTTTCAGCGTGATCAGAGCTGAAGCATTGGGAGAATAACTGACAGTCAAACGATAAGACATCTTTGCAGATGAATTAACAAGGCCGTTTGCTTGAATTAGTTCATTCAGTATGGAGGTATTATTGCAGCAACACCTAAGAGATGAAATGCAATTTGAGGTATTATATTATATTTAAGGTAATATATTTGTTTTTATTTATTTAATGTTCCATTTACTTTTTACCATCAATTCCATAAACTGATAAATATAGTTTACCAAATTATTTCAATTTGTAGCACACACATACATTTTTAGTTTAAGTTATCAATTGTGTTCACATAACTAGTTTCCAGTAGCTGATCCACTCGTCCTCTCCCTCACTGCCCATCATGATGAACGCAGATAGAGTGCGACAAGGGGAATACCCTCTCCCCTGCAGCGGTTGGCTTATGTGCCTTGAAGCCTTTACATCTGCCAGTCATCTGTGCAACAATTGTAACACACAATGTTGACGCAGAGGTGAGAGATCGCTGATTTACATTTCATGACACGCAACAGGGCATCCGTGAAGAGTCAGAGCAGATTCGAGAAATTGTGGCAATAGATCTGAAAACGATGTTTAGCGGCCATTTCCATTCATTTACTTTAATTACTTTCTTTGAATTCATTAACAAAGCCTGCAAGACCAGATTCCAACATTTATGTAATGGATTCCTAAAACTGAATTTGACTCATAGTTAAAAGGCTGTAGAGAATGACTAGTCTCCTCTTACAGGGAGAAAAGCATTTCCTCATGACCTTGAAGTAAAAGGAGACTACTCCCATTTGCCTTTTACTCTCCAGGGAGTAAGATCGGCCAGCCTACGTCAACTATAATGGCTTTGAAATGGGAGAGACTGAGCAACAGGTATGAAATATGACAGATAGGACACAGCAACATCTGAAGCAGATACTGCATGACAGAAACCAACTGTCAGCAAAAGTCTATACATTTCTTGGAAATATGTTTTGGAATCCAAGTATGTGAAATATCCTAAAGCAATCTGGCAGATCTTCAAAAAGCCATGCTTGCTATGCACAGAACAGAAGGACTGGGAAGCTGCAGTATATGAGCTGAATCGTACACAAGACTGCTTAGACAAGCCCACAAAAAATGAATCAAAAGTACCTCAAAGAGCTGGAGAGGGCGTGAAGAAAAGCACCACCTAATTGCTTGCTCATAGATGCCAAGCACATATTCTGCACTCTCGAAGGCGGCATTCACATTTTTGACCTTGATGAATTATGTTTTCATTGACAGCACTTATTGATATTTCTTAAAAGCGCAGGCTAATGGAGTTCTATTGAGATGATTAAATGAGTTGCTGGCGCCCGGATTAGCTCAGTCTCATCTCGCCCGCACAGCTTGCATTATCATACAGAGCAGACGCATGCGTGCGTTGAGTCCCAAATTCCTGTGACTGATATCTCCAGGGGAACAGAGAAACGATGACTACATTCGACCTACATTCACCCCACCCAGGCATATTTGCTTCTAACTAATTACACAGAAACATGCATACTCGGTTGAATTTAAAGGTGGATACATATAAAAGTAATAGTCACAGTGCAGCAGGAACATTACTACTGCATGCATATTACAAAATTATAAAATTTCAATTAGACGATATCCTACCTATAACAACATATAATTGAGGGTTTTAAAGGCAATAAACCCTCACAACTGTACACGCTCCTGTTGACCTCCTCATGATCAGGAGAGAAACTTTTCCCAGGCTTTCACTCAGGCTTTCGCTCAGGCTCTAAAGAAGATATAATTTGTGTTTCAGTTTAGGAAAATTCTCCAATCACAAAAACATTAGGAACAAACTTAAGTGAACTGGGGCTCATTCAAATGCCTCTGAAAACGAAGCACTCTTGGATTTCATTAAAATGTCCCTCATGCAGTAAGAAGACTTTATATATTCACATACACACACACACACACACACACACTCTGTACACAATATTTCAGCAGTTTAGATTCTCAGAAAATTAAATGACAGGGAAAACCACCCATTAACAAGAAATGTGAAAAAAATTGTGACGCAGGCTCCAACCTATGAGCACATCTTTAAACAGTTTTTTTCTGCGTTTCCTGTGCATCCTGGCTAGAGTGATGTGGTTTCACTAGGTTTTGAATGCGAAGGGTATTTTCTAGAGTTGCTGCCACCAATTAGGCCATAATCTGTTCACTGTATCAGTGCAAGCAACTAAATTAGAAAGTACTTGAAGTGCGTCAGTCTCCACCAATGCTGACTAATTCCTTAACTTGCCCTTTTACCAGAGACACCATTCCAGTTAAGCAAAACTACATCAGCTACACTTGAGAATGAAAAGAAAGCCTCATCAATTCAAACTCATATTTCTTTTTAGTCTATCTCCGAGGTAAACTCAAATGATATTTTAAATGACATTTTATAAACTCTGTTATTGAATCTTCTGACTAATGAATGTCCACCAAAGTTTATAGCGTCAGAAACATTGAAAAACATAAGAGCCTTGCCAAAAGTAATTGATGATTAAACACAGTGCATTTTTTATTCATAAAACTTACTGGAAAGCAGCATTAACATTAATAATTGAATATGCTCATTACATAAAGTGAACAGAATTTAAAGCAAAGAGGAAACTTTGAATTATTATAATTAACACTTTATACCAGATCTTCAAACCCATGCTTATGTAATATTACATATGATGAAACCTTTGGAAATACTCTGACTGAAATTGCAAGCCTGCATTAAAATTTGGCTTTTTGCCTCAACTTGGGGAAAATTTTCAATAAACACAATCCCTCTTCCTTTATGGATGTAATGCTTTGAATTCAAAGAGAACATCTTTCCTGATTGCACACTGACTTCCAATATTGGAATTTGCTTTGGTCAGTTAAGGCCTAACACAACTGAAACCATTTGTTTGTTACACCCCTTCTAAACAAATGCGCCTGAAACCAACAAAATAGAAACTTCTCGGTCTTGCTAGTGTTGCATCTTGCATGATGCAAAGAAAAAGAGAGGACACTAACTTTCATGGCTATTTACGCACCGATGCCTAAAGTTCAATGCATGTCATAACCTTGAGTGGAAAAAGAGGCTGTGTCATTGTCTAGACTGCAAAAATAAAGAAGGAGGAATCAACGCATTCTTGTGTGTCAAGTTCCATCACTGCCGATCTGAACTAACCTTAATTAAAACCCATGCAGACTCTGCTGCAGAATGAATCCTGATACAAAGCGGCGCCTTATTTAAAAACAAGTCACACGCAACTGAAGAGCTACATTCACATTAACAGCCACTCATTAGCCAAGTTTTAGTGAGTTATTATATCATGTAGTTCTTTGTGCCGTGACCACAGTTCAACACGCACGCACGCACGCACGCACGCACGCACGCACGTTGCTTAAAAATTCACGTGACAATTTATACTCTAAGGACACGATATAGTAATTTCAAGCATCTCACATGATATAAGCCGCGATACGTAGGGTAGAGCAAAGTGTCAACCCTGCCAGCAGCAGCAGCCTGATCCCACTGAGGCTACCCACTCTGCAATGTATGAAAAGTGTAGCCCTATGAATTCAAGTATCAGCTGAACGTTGTGTCTTATCTGATGTGATTTCAAGAGGGTTAGTCAGCCACACCCTCGTATTTTTGAGCAATTAAGTCAGCGGATATGCGTAAGAGTTCATCAAGTCCACTTTAAAACACCTAAATAATGATTTACTCATAGCTCGTCTCTGGATACCAGGAACAGTTTATTAACATCTTAATATCGCTGTAAATTTGATGGTAGGCGGTGTACAAAATGTAGAGCTTAGTCAAAATGCAGGAGTACACAAAGACTAACAGCAAGTATGCTACTGTGTTGCCGATGAAGAAATGTTGAAGGTAAAAGGGTAAACAAAGGTGGCAAAATAACACAAATAATTTCCCTACAAAAGGCCTTCACACAAAAGCTAAAATCATTCCATTTATAATAACATGTGTTGTCTCTTTTCTCCCTCACCTACACACAAACACGCACGCGCACATAAACACACACCTCCACAGAGCCTGCACACATGCCAGATCTTGTCGCCCCAGGAAATGGACTTCATACATCTTGTCTGACTGCAATAAAGCAGTGGCTTAGATTCTATTTCCAATAAACGTCGACTGATTGGAAAACTCATTCTAATATCAATTTCCATCTGGGCCCTTTAAAAGGCAATCAGCATAGCTTCATCTCTGTATATCATGGGCTCCTTGAGATGATGACACAGCACTGGCTCTCTCCCTCTGCATAATGGCCTTCCCCTATCAAGGCATCTGCAATGAATAATACCACCCATGAATGGGCTATTTAGTCTGTGTTCGCACAGATAGGGGCCACTTCTCTGAATATTAATCCAGGGTTTTACACTTCATATGGTTCTCTCGGGGCTGCACCATTTTTCATTCGAAGGAGTGAGGCACTTTGTGTGATTTGCCGTACTCATAGTTTCTCTCTAAGCTTTCTCACAAGTGACAACGGTGATTACCAATGGCATCTCACTTTGTTTAAGATGCCCAGCAACCACAAAACAATCATTTAAGTCAAGGAATATCAATTTCAACTCTTCTGCAAATCCTGTCAACTGATCAGTACAAAGTGAAAAAAATCTCCACGAGTGAATAAAGTGGCAGAAGTCAAAAGGTCATTCTATTTTAACATTAAACAGCACTGACTTTTAAGCACTGGTACAATTTAATTATTATCATCATGAGGATGGCATCTTAATAAACCTTTGTATTTCCCTATGCAATTAATAAAGGGCAGATGCATTTCTTAAATGTCTCTCTTACCTTCCAGCCACTGCCTGCCTCCCTGTAGTAGGGAAAGTTATCACAGATCCACTGGTAGATCTCGCTCAGAGTCATCTTCTTCTTTGGCGAGCTGTTGATAGCAAACGTGATAAGACTGGCATAGCTATATGGCGGCTTGCCGTCCTTGTGCTGCTGCACCTCCTCCTGGTCCAACGTGGTGTTAGGATCCAGTAGGGCACTTTTCTTGCCCATGCCTGGCCCGTGGGCATTTTGAGCATCTGCCTTGCGGATGGCCGCCTGCATGGTCAGCTGAGGAAGCCAATCCATGGAGGTCAGGCTACTCTCCAGCTCCGACGTCATGGTGGTGGCAGGCTGGGCAGGAGGGGATGGGGAAAAGGTGGAGGTGGTGGTGGTTGGTGTTCGCTGAATGATGCAGAGTTGATCCCGTTTGGTGAAACAAACTGAGGCAAGAGACAGGTTGAGGATGAAGTCAGGGCGCCCTCAGCTCAGGACATCAGCATATTATCTTCTGTAGGTCAACTCTAGAGAAAGAGGGCACAGAAATATATTTATTAGTCAAATACTCTTTGTTACAGGCAGCAACTTAATATTGAAAATAAAAGATAAATATAAGATATACATGTCAGCAATACTGCAGTGAACGAAAAGAAATGCGGCTCAGAACAGTTTTTCCAAAATCAAAACCCTATGCCTCTGCATAATATGCTTATATTCTCTGTGCAGATCACAAGCCCACCACTTTCTCCATCACTTGCTGCTCGCAAAGCTGACTCATAGCTGGGACTCCATCTGCACAGAGAGAGTAAATGCCAGGCAATTGTTTTCACAACTGCCAGCCAAATGGGGGAATGGCTCAGGAGGAATTCCGACTCTCTTGAGGGTAGTAAACCCCCTCTCTTTTCTTCCCTGTCTGCCAGCTCTTTTGCCTCCTCCTCTTCCTCCCCCAAACGGAGCCTCTGCCGTAAACAAGCCAGGCAGTGTCGTCTTGCAAATAGTCCTCGGCCCTGTGCGTGTCGACCGTGCTGTGCAGAGTGCAGCCGGCAACAGCTCGTCTCTCTGTCCCTTGTGGCACACTACTCTCACTATCTTAAAATAGAGGGGCAGCGTAAAGCCTAAAGTTACAAATGTAGGTGAACCAGGGCATGTGTGAGGGATAAAAGAATCCTGAGCTGGATGACACTGCAGTCTGGCCGAGGGGAAAAAAACCCGAAGAGGCGGGAGACTGAGGAATCCTCACCAAGTTGTGGGATTTTTCTCTTGACTAAGCATGCTCACACATGTGTGCTTGTGTGTGCATGTGTGTGTCTGTGTGCGGTTGAGAGGGCTGGGAATACATACAGTCTTGACAGCAGTCAATAGGTCAAATACTATGTCTTTCAAAACCAGTAATTGTGTTCATTGCACAATTTAAACTAATGAGAGCATACTCAGTTTTTCCAAAACCTTAATTTCAATGGCTGAATATTGAAGTTTTAATTAAAGTAAGGTAATTAAAAATACTAAATCTATTAAAATATTAAATCTTAATTAAATAGACAGTTTACAAAGAGTTTTTAAGATCTGAAATTTGTTTTAAATCTACAAAAAGGAAGGAATAAAAAAAATGAAAGAGCCCCTGTTCTCCGTATGATGAGTTTCAGGAATAGTGAGAAATTCCTAAATTGGGCAGGCTGAATTGGTGGCAAATGGTCAAAAACAGTTTGTGGTTGTCCTTTTCAAAGATCTCTCACAGTGGGGGATAGCTAATACCCAGCAGCCAATTCAATATCTGCTATCACTGTAGATGGACAGAGCCAGATGATGATGGCATCTTTCAGACAGGCATCCAGACAGTATTCTGAGAAGGAGAAAACCAAATCCGACAGGGGGAGATCAATAATGGAGAGGAGACTTGGTCTAAAACATTCCTGTATAATCGGTGTTGGTTTTCATAGGATGCTGCAAAGTTATAAATCCAAGATCTTTTCAGGAAAACATATTTGCATTCAAATTTACTTAGTTCCTTTGAGTATCGAAGGCTTTTTCCTTAGTTTTTACAAAAACAAAGTTAACTCTCAGGTCTAATTGAGCTTCTCTTGAAGCAGGATCCACTCTTGCGCTGTTCATCTGTATGATCAGCATATTTCGAATTATCATACTTTCCACAAACTAAGGCCAAATATACTACTTTTTGGGAGATATTATAAATGTATATAAAAATGACTGATGTGTCTCAACTTCCTCCACTATCCAGAAAATAAGTCAAAATATCCTGGATATGAACTCTGCCAACTTGTTCATTTAACGTCAGATTGTAAATCCGTTTAAGCCGTCGATCGTGATATTCACCCCATTTTTATGACATAACTCATTAACTTTGTGGAGCACTTGAAAAACCATCAGGGCAAAATCTACCTCAAATGACTGAAACAATCTTTGACAATGTATTTAATTTACACTGACTTTTTAGCTTGGTCGCATCCACTTATATGAAGAAAGCACGATTTATATAAGGCATGACTTAATATAAAGTATACGGGAGGGACCAAGAAATTAAAGCAGTATATTTATACGAATGTAGTCAAGAAAAATTGTGAATGTTTTGGAAAAAAGTCACAATTATAAATAAGCATGAAGCTGGACAATACGGAAGCAGATCAGCTGCAGGGGTGGTTCACAAAGTTTTTAAGGATGTTTTTACAATACCACCATATACCCACTGTGAACTGTGTACTTACTGCCTAACTGACTAGAAACAACTACTCTAATTCAATGACAAGCACGCAAAACTGGTGTTCACCTTTTTGGCACAGTTTATTTAATCTAATTAAATCAATTAAATGAATGTCCAATTCAGGTAAGAGCTGCTTATTTACCTTCCTCTGTGCTTTTTCCATTCTTTCATTATTATTACTTGCACCATGTTTGTTCTCGTAGCTGGAGGCCTTGATGAAAACACTGAAGGCTTCAAAGAAAGTCTCCCAACCTCCGTAGCCATGAGCGAACTGAGAGATGAGCAGCCTCGCTGACTGTCGACAGGTGAGTCAGTCAAGTTTGAGAGGAGTTCTCATCCCCGTAAAGACAAAGCAGTCAAACAGAAGGTAACTCTTCTCCACCCTGTGACTGAGGTAAAGGTGACTCACATGCAGCAAATGGCAGTAATTTTCAATCTATATATATATTTGTATTGAAATAGATCAAATTGATTAAATATTTACCTACATAATTGCACTCAAATATCTACATTAAGGAATGAAATATTGTACCTATTATCTTATAGTAGTTCTGGTTTGATATTTTCTGAGCACAGTATAGGGAACTTTCTGTCCAAGATATTTGAACACATTGCTTGATGAGTTCTCAAATGGTAATGCAGACGTTAGCTGCAGCCATGGCATAAAATAATCTTTCATTAATTGTAATCAAGGTAACGTTTGAATTAATTGTGATATTGATTTGGAGTCATATTACCCAGCCCTGTTTACAGCCAACAAAATGAGTATGGATTTAAATCACTCTTTATCTGACGGTGTCGGTGTACTGGATTGCATTAGATGTAGCTTGTGTACCTAGTAAACAGACAGCTCAGTGTTGTGTAAGTTGGTGGATCTTGATGGAAATGTTTCCTCTGACACCAACATTCAGTATTAATGGGGCTAACATGGAGGAAGAAGCAGGCGGAGCCTTCCAGTGGCCTCTGGGGGGTGAGCTGACAGAGGCAAAGGTTGATGAAAGGCGCTCCGCCCGTTACACAGAGACACATGCCTTTTGACCTTCCATGCTAATGATCCAGCTGCTACATAATCTGCAGGGCCCAGTCAGTGTCTTAATTAGAGAACCTTGAGCTGCAGCAGGCATGATGAAGCACAACACAGCAGGGTGGTAAGGCGGCACTCCTGCTGCCTTCATTACCCTGCCAGGACTGTGGGACAGTCAGAGCAGAGACAAGCCCCATTCTGCTGCCGCGTCAAGAGGGACTGTCTGAGTATGTTCACCAACGGGTCTTGGGCAAGGCAGAGGAGTACTGAGAAGGCAGGGAAGATTAGAGGAAAAGCCAAGGGAGATGGAGCAGCAGGGGAGAGTGTGAAGGGCACAAGCATGCTGGCATCGGTCCCGGCAGAGAGCTGAAGTACCAACAGATTCTGCATCGAAGAGGTCTAAGAGTTCAGGCTCGGTGATTGCAAGGCCAATAGAAACAGACTGCGATCCCCCACACAGAGCAACTTTGATCTAGCTGTAGGAAAATGGGGTTCCGTCACTGTCACCGCCACAAAAAAGGGAGAAAAAAAACCATCGTCTTTCTCTCTCAACTTTAATTTAGTTTTTAGAATGGAGCGCAGAGAGTATTTAGGCAGGCTCAGAGGGAGAAATGGCTGGTCAAATTTATTCTCCGTTCAACACTCACATTTTTTTTGTCCTCCAGGGATAAAATGCAGATTTAACACTTAATGAGAAATTGTTTTTGAAACATCTCAATTAACAAGTTCTTGACGGGAGTTATCAACGTTCCCACAGCCAAAAGAGCACTGACAGCAAATCACTGAGTGTGTGCTGTGTCTCAGCTGCTAACTCTGAAGTGGTCCAATCAAGCTCCCAGAATTGGTTATTATACACGTGCCAAGCCCTCTTTTATTCAAGAATGCCCGATGAGGCAACAAGCTGAGTAACAACTAGGGATTACTCAAACACAACACAGCAGATTACATCAACTTCATCATGTTAGCCAAGTAAGTCACTAACTGCGTCATATAATCAGTCACGTTCCCAGAAGCCACTATTGCAAAATTGATGTCTGTAATAAATATTACAGACATCAATTTGTCTGTGTAGCCATTTTAGAATATATATTTTAAGTCTGTTATTGATATACAATGAACAGCATTAAGCTGACTTCAACAGTTCAATATAATGCCAACACATGTCAAAACTTTAGAAGAATTTGTTCTATATACAACAATTGAGTTTAGAATGTATCCTTTTTATTTATCCTAAGTAGGTGTGGTTGTGCTAGAAAGTCTAATCTGCTTCGACGTAATAACCTTATAACAATCAGCTACTGAATTTCAACTGAAATTGAGAAAGTATAGATGTTTTACTGTGACAAGAAAAAGAAAATGAATCTGACTAACCTTGTTTTCTTGATTAATTGTTCATAATATTTATCACAAGAGTAGACAACCACAATGCACTTAAGCTAAAAACAAGCTTCTATAATTCTTTGTGTTTTTATTGAATAAACCCATTACAAATCGTTAAACTCAGTGCTGATGGAAGTAGTCAGTGATTCCTTAGATTTAATAACTGGCTAAACCTGTCAGATCAGACCTGCACAACGTTCAGGAGGAATCTTGGAATAGTCTTTACAAAGAATTGCTTCAGCTCAGCTATTTTCTTTTTGAGAACGTGAACAACTCTCTTAGCATATTAGTTGTTATGTTACTGATAATCAAGGTAAAGATCTTATCTAAGCCAAGATAAGGAAAAACTCTTTGCAATGGGACTGGATTGTAATTTACTATCCTGTTATATAAATCATATAAATTCAATGGGCCTCATTCACCAATATGCTACGAAAACTCTAGGTCAGATTCATACTGCGTTCTTAAACTGCAGAATTGGTCTCATCTTTGTGCTTATAGTGATGAATGCGATGTCTTCGTAAATTGAAAGCGTGTTCCTGTTTTCATAATTACCATAGGTAAACACCTGCCAGTACCCATAGAAGGGCATGAGACTGCAGTGGCGTGTGCACACACAGAAATCACAAAAACTGAAAAAACATTTAAGAAACCCCGGAATGATTAAACGAAAATCTAAAGACGGTGTTGCACCAGCTCAAACCCTAAAAGAAGTTGTTATATTTGGAAGGTCTGAAGTGGACGGAAAATAACACAACAAGGGATTCATGGAATGCAGTGACATGGTCAGTGAAAGCTGTATCGTGCTAAAGCTGCATAATTTAATTAAAAAAATTGTTTAATCTCGAATTGAAGTCTAAATAAATATTGTTAAACAGAGAAGAGAGCGGGGGAAGGGAAAATAAAAGGAAGGTGTGCAGTTATCTGAACTAGAGCACCCTATCATTGGAAATATTTCACTGCAGGTGAATCCTCAGCTGAGCATCTGTGGATCCTCGCCCTGAGTCTGAAGGGATCCATCGGGGACTGGACATGCGAGGCCAGGCCAGGACCAGACAGATGTTTTATAATAAAACTTGGGTTCAAGTCATGTGCGGTGTGCACACAGGGAGCCCTGCACGCACAGACCTGGATGCAGTGTACACCATGTGATGTGGTTGCGTCTCTTGTAATTTGATAACAGGCATTATCTAAAGGTACTTTACATCGTAAGGTATCATTCTGATTTGTGAATATACAATGGAATGTAACATTGACAGGATGTTCTGTTCTGTGATTTGTTGGATAAGTCATTAGGTTAGTTGGCAAAAACAACAAACACCTACCATTTAAGGGTTGTGTTGTCACATTTCTCTATGTGATGTAGGATTAGTAACTGCTGCCAGTTAAATGCTCATAAAAGTAAGTATGAAACTGTCTGCTGATGACACAGTGAGTATTGTCCCAATTCCTATGGGAAGATCTTTTCAGCCATCTCCCTTGGGGCTCCGTTTGAAGGGGGACACTCCCAGTAAAGGGTACTTCCTATCGAAGGGGAGGGGCATTGGAGATGAATTAGGACACAGCCGTATTTATTCACATATCCAATTTAAACACTATTGTTAAGTATAGCATATTCTTTACTTTACCCTACGGTTAAGGATAGGAAAATACTGTTTTTTCAACTTGCTACAGCAAAAATATCCCTTAAGGTTATAATGCTGTTCCCACATCTTATTTAATTTATTGCAAATATTATTTTACATTGAATAATCTATTGTCAAGCAGCAACAAATGAAACTGTGGGAAAGTGCAGCGGCAGGGCTCTGCAGGCTTTCTGTCTTGTGGACTGAAGTATCGTTTTTCAGAAAGTAACCAAAGCAGAAAATGCTGATGTATTGTTGAGGGATGTGTTAAGTTACATTTGAATTCATTGGATCCCTTAAACTATCACAGTCTGATGTTTCACAGTAAGTGCAGTAAGTTAGTATAAGTAATTTATGTTACCATCAAAGAAGACAGTACTTAATATTTTTAGGAGTGTAGTGATTCTGAAACCGAGTACGACATAGATACAAATTTCTGCAATCTCCCATATCCCAGCGCAGAGCCACCACAGTAACCGTAGCCTGACTAGCTTTCATTACTTTACTAATGTATAAATACTTATTTAATAAAAAAAACTAAATTTACACTAAAACATATCACAAATTGTAATAAAGTTAAATCTAAATGAGCTCACGGTGGTTAAAAAGCAAGAGATTGCAAATATATTGCATAACATATTCAAGTCAGTAACATGGAAACATTTTGGTTATCCCTCTGATGCCTATTGAGGAATTACAACTTTGTAAAGCACACGCTCTGTTGATGTTTAGTGATCTGTGATGACACATTGCAGGACATTAAATCATTCGATCAACCTCAACCATTAGATCACTAGAAATCACAGAAACTATGATATCTTACAGTATCTGCCTTTAATATTGAATATCTTGTGTTGATAATTCTTCCAGCTACGAAGCCTTTCAAATAAAAAATGATGAATGACTGTGATTACGAAAGGACAAGCAACAGATGCAAGATAAACGTCTAAAAAAATGTACACTATGCTATCAAAGTTAATTTCACTCTGGTGAAATGCAACTCTAATGAATGACAGTGTCAGGCAAGATAAACTGCATACACAATGAACTACTGACTAAAGCAGAAGTACAGGAGGCGCACGAAAGGGAAGTAGGCCTAACAAAAAGGTGAATAAAATTGGTTATTGAATTACAGTCCACGTCATCTCAAACAATACAAAACCATGCAAACAGAAATCAGATTGTATATCCCCAGAAGGAAGCTGCTTTTAAAGATATGACAAAATAAACACACAAGAAATATTAGAAAATAATAAGTATAACTGAAACAGCACACACAGTTGACACTTTCAACTCCCATCCTGTTTAATAATGTAAGGACAATAAACTGAAAGTAATTTATTCTTTGTTTGATGAACCAAACAAACATCAGTTTACCTATACGCTGAGTGTGGCGCATACTGCAGCGTGAATGGGTAATTTGGGGGAACAAATCCATGTTTGTCAATGGTGTGTATGAGTCAACATGGCATTGGTCCATGACCCTGCTCATGACCATCATTTTACACAGGTCTGATACTGTGCTACAAATGGGCATTTGTGCCTAAGCTTGCCAAAGTAATCAGTAATGACAGTACAAAGATTTTTTCAAAACAGACAGTGCTGACTTGTCGTGAACTGAGATATAATTTACAATATTCACGAGAAGAGCGATGCACAAAGGTAACTTCAAGTGCAAGTTTCACCCCCTTCAAAGTCGACAGGGTTCAGAAATCCTGTAAAAGTAATGTAATAGTTCAACATTTTGGGAAATACCATCATTTGATTTAATTTCCAAGAGTTTCACAATATTGATACCAGTATCTCATATATTTAATTCAAACTCACATGCAAACATTTTCATTTATTTATTATATTTTGAAATTATTTCTGTCTATTCCTGAGTAAATCCCTGATTGTCCAAAGTCAGGGAAAACTGTGTAAAAGCAAGCAACACTTCCTTGGTTGCTAACCTTTTGTATAAATAACAAAAACGAAGTAGCTGGTTATATCAAACACCAATGATCAAATATGTGTTCCAAGTTACATTTGGGTATCATGGGAGATGATTATGATTGACCCAAATACAACCTCTAAGGCAGGTTTAAAAAAAAAATATAGAAATACAGAGAGCGTGATCATTCCCTAATTAACATCTCCCTTTCTAGTAACAACGCCTGCATGCACTGTTTGCTCAGCATGACTTTTCACTCAATGAAATGTATTTTAATGACTGTTCACAATAACATTAACTAAGCACGAGTTGGTGAAAGTTAGTGAACATTATTTCTGTCTCTCCATTCTTTCTAAACTGGTACAGATATTTCTAGAGAGACATCCTAATTTAGCAAAACTTAGAGTAGCTTTAATACAAAGAACACTTCATTTTTGGTACATTTCACATCAATTATCGATGTAATGACAAAAATATATATACTACACATATATAACATTCGCGCCACAACTAGCCCATGTTAATTTCTATCTTAAACACCTAGCTGCCTACTTAGAACAAATTCCTTTCAAATACCTTTGCATTTCTCTTATAATTTCCTCTGTGAGTAAAGAACCGGGTATTCAGCTCCCATTCTCACTCCCACTTGCAGACACAAGATTGTTAATAGGTACCAGACCAGTGCTCTCCTGCACTTATCTACAATTTCCGCAATTAATCCCCTTTTACTGCAGTCATGCATTTGTCATGGGTAACGCTCTGACAGCATGTGTCTGCTCAGCTACACAGATGCAACTAAGACCTGTTATGTCCAGAGTCTTTGTATGCTACTTCAGAGCTGTAGAAGTGATGAATGCCACATTAAAACAATGTCACAAGGATTCAAACAGACCACAATAAATATTTACACTGCTGATAGTTTTAAATGCTGCACAGACTTTGGTGTGTGAGGAGACGGAGAGAACAAGAGAAATAAACAGCATGAAAGAGAGAGAGAGAGAGAGAGAGAGAGAGAGAGAAATCATGAGAGAAGGAGACAGAGAGAAAGAGACAGAGATAGAGACAGTCGGGGAGAGCTTATTATGACAAGAATCTTCCTGTAGTATTATGGTAACTTGGCAAAAGGGAGGGGAAGAATCGCTAAGCGTGCACCCTCTGTTATGCACAGATTTGGCACGTGCACTCACAACAACAACAGTGATGTAACCTGGTAACAAGCAGTTGGCACCTTTACTCTCGACCGAAACCCAGGTCATACCTTCCATATCAACGGATTTATATTCAGCGTGGGAGAAGCCCTTGTTTTCCTAGAGGGATAAACAGGGAGAGGTGGGAACTCTGCTCACCTGCCCTTCAGTCAAAGACTGACGACTCCTCACTTTTTCCAGCCCTCCAGGCAAAGGACTTAAAGGGTTATTTTTAAAATCTCTCCAACTAAAATAGCACTACATCTGAGTATTGTGATTGCACACAAGCTCTGTAATCTTGCAGCAAACTTCCCAAAGCCTCATCTTCATTAAACAACAAGTAGGTAAGGGCAAAGCCAAGCAACAGCTCTAATGTCAGTCTTCCTTCTCAATTAAGGGCTTAATGGTTCCGCTGAAACCATCCCCTGGAAGAAAGCATTAATAACCCCGTCCTTACTTGCATTTTTAGAATGTGTCAATTATCACTTCCCCATTCATGTGACTGAGCACATTGTTTGGCTTATTGCAGCCTACAGCAGAGAACACCGCCAACTGGGGCCTCCTTGCTGGTAATAGAAAGTGCAACAGAGACTTATGGTGTGTTCACTATCCTTATGGTGCAATTTTTGGAACGTTCAGACTACGTACAAAGTCAAAGCCAGGACGAGTCTAAATGCAAATTTCACGTCAAATGGGATGGGAGATGCAAATTCGTGTCTAGAAGTGTCTTTGCATTTATTTTGTATGTAATGTCCTCACGTGAAAAATTTGTGCCGGTGTTCGGTGTGAACACATCATTAGAGTGCAATCTACCTGTCAGTGTCATTAGTGGGCTATTTTGTGCAAAAGTTGGCTTTAAAGATGCAGGAAAGCAGACCTCTCTGCTGTGCTTTTCAAAGAGAAAAATGGTATACATGCTCTCTCTCTGCTCCCCCAACTCCCTTAATCCCACTTCGCCTGTGGTTGAACAAATCAAGGCCATAATTATTCTGCCAATCAATTGGGAGCGCAACTGTGGCTGTGGGGCAGTTAAACATTGAATGGAGAGAGTTGTCAACAAAGCAAAGCAAACCCCTGAGTTCCTTTAAACCCACTGAACCTTAAAAAGGCACAAGGGGTACACCTTTGTCCTATTAGTCAGTGGAAAACAAAACATCCAGCTGTTGCAGACCTAAAGAAAGACTGAGGACCAGGCAGAGGGACAGAGGATCAGAGTAGTGGAAGATCTGAGAGTTGGCTGTGGATCAACTGAGTCCCATGAGGCTGTCTGGAGAGGCCACAATGCAAGCAGTAGCGTTTGTGACCCCTGGATGCAAATCGCTAAAACTTAACAGGACTCGATATTTAGGCTTGACCGGGACAAGTGGAAAATAAATTTCCTTACACCACCATCAGCTTTTCATTGACGGACGTATTTTCCATCCATCTTCTATCTGCACCCATTATCTGTTGAGGGTCACACTGCCAATTTAAAGTCTGAGCCAATTGACTGAGGTCAATTTTTTATTGTGTCTAAGATCTAAGTTGTTAAGTAATTTCCCCAACTAATATTCAGTAATATTTGTATATTTACATCATCACATTATTGATTATTGCCTTTAAACATTATTTCTTCTCTGTATGTGGGTAGGTGAGTGAAGTGAATGAGCTGGTCATTAATAAAAACAATCTTTAGTTATTTTTCTCATTGTGTCAAGAAACCAAACCATCACATCCATTTTACTGTTTGACTGCTTGTACTTCAATGTCCTTAATATCTTGACGTATCATCTGACGAATTTAAAATTGAACAGTGTCTGTCCATCATGATGCTGCCTAGTAAGGTTCACTTCAGTCAATTACCTAGCAAGCTACAGGGTCAGCATGAGTCATTCAAAATATGATATTAAAAAGGTCTAAAATCTCTTGTAGAATGGAAGTTAAAAATTATCTGGGGCACAATGAATGAGCGTATATTTTTGTTTAGTTTTTAGATTATACTTAGCGGCTTCTAACACCTATTGGTTTGTACGTTTAACAGGCAGTGTACACGCCTTGTGTGGCTGTAATCCCTCGATTTTACACTGGAAGAAAAATAGGCTAGTACAATATGGCAGAGATAAAGAACTAAAACACGAGCAAAAGTACTACTAAAGCGCTATGCTAGCACAGTCACTCTGATTTATGAGAGAAGGAGCCGTGTGTGTTTGTGAAACGTTATCTTAAATCTTGTGATGTGAGAAACATTGAGTGGGCAGCTTAAGAGCCAAGGCAGTGGCAAGTAAATGTCAGAGAACCCATTGGAAAAACTAGATTTTTTTTTATTAATTTGCCATAAATGTGATCTGCTCATCTAAGTTACACAAACAAACAATTTGCTAAATCTAATAACACACGAGAGCTATAATCTTTTGTGTCTTTATTGAACACACCCATTAATCATTCATAGTGCTGATGGAAAAAGTAGGTAAAGCCTTGAATCTAATAACTGGTTGATCTGGCAGCAATAACCTCAAACATGCTCTTCAGTATCTGTAGATCAGACCTGCACAATGTGCAGGAGGAATGTTAGACCTTCCTTCCCGAAGAACTGCTTCAGGTCAGTTGTACTAAGGATGTCTGGTGTGAAAGTATCTGAGGTCCTTCCACAATATCTCTATTGGGTTAAATTCTTAACTCTAACAGAGGAACTCCAACAGGTGGATTTTGTTGCTTCGTCACCCAACCTCTACTGAACGTCAGCTGGCAGACCGCTCCCTGACATTATCCTGTTAATATACCATGATAAACTTGGGAATTAATTTCACCCTTGATCCTGTCAAGCCTTCAAGACTCTTAGGAAGCAAAGTTACCCCAAAGCATGATGCCCCCTCCACTGTACCTCACTGTTAGGATGATGTTTTCATTGTCGGTATGCAGAGCCCTTTTTACGCCACATGTACAGCTGCATGTTCTTCAACAACAATTTAAACTCAGTTTTATTGACAGCCCAGAAGATCAACAAAATGTTTGTTGATTTGATTTTTGGAGTATAAATACTCCTTGGAACATTTCAGATGGTGTCTTATCATAAATGTATTGCTTAAATCAAATATAAATACCACAGTAGTGGTTTTGAAGCTTTTGTTTTCAAAATGTTGCTCTCTTGATTGCATTGATAGCCGATTAAGGGCTGTCACAATATCAGATTTTCATTTAACAATTATCGGGGCCAAAATAATTAATGATGATGATATTATCACTGAAAACAAAGTAAAAAAATAAATAAAGTTATCAGTCAATTTCCACTTTAAGTCTGTTTATTATATGTTTAATGTTATTCTTGACAAAAGAACTGCACTTAAAATATTACAAATACTTTTGATAGTAAGGTTGTGCAGAGATAACACTGTTATTATTTGGGGTAAAAGGGTTGAAATAATGACATTTCATTTTGTTCACATCTGTATCACCAATATAATGACAATCACACATACACACACACACACACACACTGTGACCATGCTGTTTGTGAGTAGGTCCCTTGCTGACATATAAACAAGTGGAAAGGTTCATTGACAGACAGAAAGCAGTATCCTATTGTTTTCTTGCTTTGGGTTGTAGTCCCAATTTCCCCCCTATCTACACGTATCTCCCCCACCCCCAGAGAGCGTTTTGATAAAAAATAAAAAAAAAACAGTATAATACCTAAAACCTACTGTATCACGATAGAAAGAAAAGGAAATTATTATTGAGGTGTTAGGTTAACGTGAGATATTGCGACACTCCAACCCTATATTTTACATAAAGGACAGAAAATAGAGAGAGATCACGGCAGATGAAAGAGCAAAGAAAATGCACACAAATACGAGGTCCTCAGCGCATAGTGCAATCTGCAGGTCAATACAAAAAAAACACATACAAGATTCCAGTAATTGAATAAGCCTTTCCAGTGAATCAGAGCAGTGATCGCAAGGGGTTTGTCTCTCTATCCCTAACAGCTTGCCTGGGAGGTGGCCTTTGTTTTGAAGGTGGCAGGGGTGCCCTGACACCAACCATGCGAACCCAATTACCCTGGTCCCACGGCCTGGGGGCCCGCATTAACACACACCCCCTGGGAAGTTGACTTCATGCCAGCCTGACAGCCAGCAAGATCCTACTGCTGAATCACAAATACACCACTTAAAGCACTGGCAGCACATGCATTTGGGTGGCAATCTTGAGGGCCTCTGTTCATCTGCATCTGCTACAGCCAGTTCAACGTCGATGTTAAATATTGAGCCAGTCTCTGAAGCAAGCAGTGAGCAAAGGGGAGGTTGAGTTCGTCTGCCAGCTATTAACTCCATTGCCCTTAGCAAACTCATAGAAAGAAGGGCCTTATTCTATGTTGGCTATTGAGCAGTTAAATAGACAAAAGAAGAGATAGCGTGGAAGGGAGCTGAAACTGTTAATAATTCTTTTGACAATCGATTCACTGTTTAAAAAAAAACATTGAGACAAAAAGCCAAACATTTATTGGTTTTCTTAAAGACTGTAAGATAAATATCTTTTTGTCTTAGACATCAAGCTAGCTGCTCTTAATTTGGGGTTGAGGAAATTGTGAAAGGTAGCTTTCAATGATGACTATTTAATTGAGAAAATATTTAGCAGATTAATGAATTCTAAAAATGGTGCCCTCTTCTGAACCCTAAATGACAGGCATGTTCAAATTCAAAGTGATGAAAATAATAACAGATTATTTAGTCTAATGAGCTCATATTTAATTCCGCATAAATTAAAGATTAAAGTTTTAGCAAAGGTATGTTTTTGGTTCTTTTTTGAAGTCATGACGTGGTATGGTGAGATGTGAATATGTCATCCCACTCAGAAACAACTGTGCGTAAGCCTCATTTTCAAGTGGAACAGAGACGGGTTAAAAAGAAACCATGGTAGAATTACTCAAGAGTGATTTAAAGGAATTACCTGGGTGGGCAATGCATGTTCTGGGAATGCTACACAGAGCAGGAATCAGGTCATGAATTTCTAATTTAGACAGTGGATCATTATTTGCAGTTCTGAAGCAGGAGTTGAGATAAGAAGCTGTAACACTGAGACTGAGCTTCACTGAGTACAAAGTAAGACCAAAATTCAAACTAATGCAAAGCCTAAAATAATCTTCATTTAGGGTGGCAGTGGAGCTGGAGCTATAATTAAAACCATTTAGCTTTTTAATCAATATTCAATCTCTCAGAAATAATTAACAGCATATTAAAGAGTTTACTGCCTGATGGAACTGGATGCCTCTACATCATTAAGCTGTTGAAGCGCTGCTCTTTGACTCCTAATGTCCCATCTCACTGGTTTACAGCGCCTCCGTATAGGCTCTTTAAAATGCTCCTGGAGTCTTACTGTACCTGCAGAGTGCAGACGATAACACAGCCCACTGAGAACATGCTGGGTTTATGCTCTCCCACTCTCACTGAGACAATGTTTTAATATTTAACACAAACACGTGGAGCTATATGAATGAACATGTACATAGCAAATGTATGACTTAAGCTAGAAATCTGAATGATGAGGCTTTGCAGGACATACAATCCACATATGATCAAGGTTTTGAGGGTAAATTGCTGCCATAAATCCCTGCCCTTTCCCCTGAGTGATAATGCAGCATGTGTTGGAAGTTACAAAACAAGACAGCATATGCTTTACTAAGACAGTGTAGCCACTTGTAGCTGAAAACACAGCACTCCTAGTGTCAGGTGTTTGACCTCAAGACTAATACAAGTCGCAAACATGTCAACAGCTTACATGTTCAGGGCTCCAGAGTGAAACCACTTTGGTTGCACTTGTGACCAAAAATCGATGAAGTGCGACAAAGACATTGCCTTGGCCAGCACCGGTGCGGCTAAAATTTAGCTGGTGAGTCTCTGGGTGTTTGATCAAGAGGTATTGGCTCTCTCTCCTCTAATCTGCAGAGTCTACACTCACACACACAGTTCCTTGGCCAGCCCCCCTGCCATTCACTCACGCACAGACAAACGGACAGTGAAGTAGAGATGAGAGTTCAATACGTGTACATGCGAACAATGGCGACAAAAATGGTTTAATACTGGGTTTCGAATACGGACCACTAACGCAAAATGATAAACACTGCTGCTTCAAAAACAGAGGTGAAGTCTCCTGTCTGAGTTTGATCCCTCCACAGTCCTGCTGACCCGCTCTCACTTACCATTTTAACAATAAACACCAACACTAATCAGAAGTTATTAGGACCTGAACAGTACTTAAAGTTTACTTTGTATTTGTTTGATTCGCTCCAGAGTTTATATTATGAGTGTTTGTTATGTAAACACATAAAGTCCAACATATAGTGTGTTGAGACGCGCACAGCAAAGAGTCTAGGAAATGCAGTATGTTTAAGTGAATAAACATGATTTTGTATTAAAAGAGACAGAGTCCATTTTATTTATTGTTTTAGTATGTTTTCTATATTTAGGGTATGTTATCATTTTAAATTGTAATTCATATGTCAGACGGAAAAATCTTTAGATTTAAAAGTTAATTGCTCTTAGAAAGGGTGCACTTGCATGATTATACCATAATTGTATCATTACATCGGTCGTATAAAATGATGACAATAATATCAATTATTACAATAAATTCTGGAACAAAATATTGTTCAACAAAATTTGCTGTCAGGACAGGACTACCTTAATATTTTGAGTAATGGGGAATAATAATTGGGAATTCAGTGGTGATACCCAGCCGAAGTTAGGGAATCACCAATGTATAAGCCTTTACAGAGCCAAGCTGAAGTTAGCACATCTTCATCTGCTTGATCAAAATACGTCAGATACTACACAAGATGTATGACAAACGTAAACTTCCAAAAAACGCTATGCAGTGTTGCAAAATACAGTATGAAAGCAATCAGCTGTTGAATTTAATGAGTACCGTCTTACATCACCAGGAATTTTTATACAAGAAAACAAAATCCTTGGCCGTTCTCCAGAGTTCTTCACCGGTAAGTACTGGGGGCAGCTTGGTTTCCATCTATTGCTGATTAAGGAGAATATTATTATAATATATAATTATAATAAAACGTGACACAGAGACCGCCTACAGCTCCTCCTGATTTCTGATTCCTGGTATCAGACAGACCACAAATGTTTTTTCACGTGGAACAGACAGTTGTCTATACCTGTTCTCTTCACCTGCTTCGTTCCAGATAATTTCAATAAATGAGGTTTCCTGGAGACAATGTTTCTATTTATCTGGGTGTGGATGAGCAGAGAAGGTAGCAGCAGTCATTGCTGGTTTAAGCTCTGCAGTAAAAATACCTCCTGGCAACAAAAAAAAAAAAAATGGGCCGATCACTGTGAGGATATTCTCTCACAAAGGCCACAATGGGTCATTGCAAAACCAGGGGATTTACCTCAAGCAAACAGCAGACACATGAGTGAGGCCTAGAATCAAAGGTTTTCAGCTTCCAATACTTCACTGACAAGATGATATTTGAGGGCCGCTAAAAAGTAATGGCTCTGAAGTAAAGCTTTTAGGCAAATTAAGGATTTGTTATGAGCATTATTTGGGTCTAACAACACATGTGGCAGTCAGATGCAGCAAATAAAGCAATAACAAGACTAATTTGAGGTTAGTATGCCTCCATCACAATTCATTATATTTGAAATACACATTTCCTATATTTTTTTTGATTTCGGAAGGAAGTGTAGAAAAAATATTTTTATTCATAGGAAACAATATTGCCACAGAAAAGGAACTAACTAAAAAGAACACTACACAAGAAAAGTAAGTTAAATTGAAAAAAGGCTGCAAATAACTTTTTTTAATCAATTAATTTGTTGTTATGAGCGATAGAACAAAGAACAGTGAAGAAATTCCCCCAAATAATATCCTGGAGCCATAAGTCCTTCTCTTCCCTCTTCCTTCTTTTTTTGTCCAACCAATATTCTTATACAATTTGATTTACTAGACAGACTACACAGAAACGCATCAAATCTTGAAATATGAAAGTTTTACATAAATAATGAGAAATGTTTAAGAGTTATGAAAATGGCTTCCATTTCATTTTACTGCAGGTCAACTATTTATTAATTGCAACAAATATAAAAGTTAGAAATGATGCAATAGTGGAGAAAGAGTGACGCTAATTAAATTTATTTCAAAACAATAACACTTAACGTCAGATTATTACTTAACACTATTCCACAGTAAGGATGCACAACAGTTTTTTATCAGTCAGTGGCAAGTTAAGGTCACAGTTGCCTAGGGCACCCTGAGGAACTCCGATGACATCCCCAGCCTGCGCTCCCTCTGATAGCCAACACCTCCAGAAACGTAGGAATTCCCGTCAGCATGAAGAAGTAGTCCGGCAGCAATCTGAGTGTTGTCACACTCGAGGCAGGAGTAGAGGAAACACTGCACCACTATTGTGAAACAGGCTGTGGTGTTTCCAATGGGGAACTCTAATTTCAGAGGAGAGGCTATGTGGGTAGCTGACATTTAATTCTGCTCTACCGCAATATTGGTCTTGACAGGTCAACTGCACACGTACAGATTGCAAGATTGTTTTTGTCATTGACGTCAGCCAGAAAAAATACGTCAAAACGCTCAGCAGTGACGGTTTGTTTCCCAGTCTAAGACCAACTAACTACTTTATGTGTTACATTACGCAGGACTCACACATGCGTTGGGATCACTTGATGGTGGCCCGATGCTTGTAGCTGGCCCTATCGTCATAACTAAAACAACCAAAATGTCATGGTCAAGACACACAACATACCCACTTTCACATGATTGGTTTGGCTAGCTTCTCCTACAAGTTCTCAACTTCTTTTTCCAAAGTTTTCCACACAATTCCACCATCTTTATTATCATGCAACAGCATATTACAAGGAAAAGCATAACCACCATGAATGTCTCACCCAGCCTTTTAATGCATTAATCGGTCTAATTTGCCCAATCTTCATGATTCTTGAAATATGGGGGGGAAATACACTAAAGCAGAGGTCTTCAACAGGGGGTCCGCGATCCCTAGGAGGTCCGCGGAGGTACTGCAGGGGGGTCGCGAAATGCTTGGTTGATTCGATTTTTTTTTTAAAAATATTGAGAGGCTGATTTGACCCTTTGCCTGACAACCTCAATCCGTCCAAAATTAGATAAGTTGTGTGCTACCCATCAGGGTCCGACATCTCACTAATGTGGGAGAATGTGTGCCATCCACAGATAGCTTGAGGATTCACTGTCTCTTCTACATGTATGTTTAAAATAAAAACATGAATCTGTGAATTACTTTAATAGCTCAGTGTCGTATTCAAGATGAATGTTTATAATGGCAGTGGCATGGCCAACCGGTATCTAGCACGTTTAAACTAAAAACATGAATATGTGAGCCTGTGTTATATTTGAATAGCTTAGTATTGAATGCACAATAACAGGGTAGCTATGTTTATATATGTCACTAGGCCCAGATTAATAAAAAACACAATTTTATACAATATATATAGTAGGGGGTCCCTGCTCCATCTCTCCACCGGTTTGGGGTCCTTGGCCTGAAAAACGTTGAAGTCCCCTGCACTAAAGGATGGTTTATATGACTTTTATATCCTGGAGCACATTGGCAAAAAAGCCCCAGTACTATGGCCCCTGAATAATAGTTAGAGAGTTAAAGACCCCATGACATATTATAGGTCTGAGCTTGTGGCTGTTAACCTCTGATCGATCTGCAGAGCTCATCAAAAGTCTTGAGTGCCTTACATTATTGGATGAGGCCGGAGCATCCCAACATTGACTAGGTATTTAATACTTTATGAGTGAATAAAATCACATTCATGCAGCTTTTGGACAGCCGAGCTCAGACTAATGGGGTTTATGGCACACTTCACAGACTGACGCTTGGATGGCAGGTGAAATATTCCTACACATCTGTTGCACCCACAGCAATGTATTTACAATTTTCATAAATTGTTATACGCAGTATTCAGTTTATGGATGGCTCAAGAATCTACAGAGAGAAAAACTAAATCATCCCTTTTTGAGAAATTTGCTCAATTATGTGATTTTATCTTGAAGCTAGGGCTTTGATTCCTCTCTTCACGAGATAACTGTCACTCAGAGTGTTTTGTTGCAACGGGTCACATGTTAACTAGTACACTCTAAAACTCAAGACATTCACAAACCTCAGGATTATCTCAACAACAGCCTCTTTAGGATGCTAAACTTTCAGCGGAATCCATACAAACGCCTCATTACATTTGATAACAGTGGTGATGACTGTTTTTTTTTTTCCACACCACATCTTGCTGGTGTAAGGGATGAGGCTAATTAACGTTGCGGCATTTGCATCTTTACCTCTGTGTCTCTACAGTGACAGGAAAAGAGCAGCTACAGCAGGGTAATGAATGTTTGATTCGAGAGGCAAGACTTCCTGTCACTTGCGACGCTCCTGACATAATGCTCTCCTAAACCCCTTCAATCCTCCTGCACTGTTATCTGGCACGGCTGCTGGTGTCTCACCTTATTCCCTCCACCTTCCCTTTCTCCACTTTAAATTCCTGAGTTCATCCCCCACCCTTGCTCCCCCCCTCTTCCACCACCACCACACAGGCTGCGCTCATTACAGCGGATTTGCATGTCTGCTCCAGAGCAGTATGAGAGGAGATGAAACAGAACTCCCAGTGGCTGCCTCTGCAGAGCCTCACTCATCTGACAGAAAGAGCTCAACTTTGGGCCCCAGACACAGCCAGCAAACAAATGCAGTCTTCTTAAAGGGGCCATACACACCAACTAACACAAAGATACTCCCCCAAACAGAATGTACACTGCACTGTATTCAGTTTGAATATATCTATATGCAGGAAATAAATTGAAAACAGGAGTCTACCTTCCAGCACATCGCTTCCCTCCCTGCGCATTAGAAAACAAATTTCTCAGCTGAGGAAGGATGAGACCAAGACTTACGTTACCGTACCATCCGTCTTCATTCCTGTCAAGACATTACACACCTAAAGACCGATGACCATCTTTTTTATGTATGTCATAATCTCTCAACTTTTTTCTCACAACAATTTTATTACAGCCAATTTGCGAGACAACTACGGCTAGGTGATCATTCAAATCCATCGACTCCCATCTTTCATTGTAATTGTGTTATAAACAACATTCTACACAGTGCAATAACTTCAGTTTTGACAATCTTTTTTCAGCATGAGATCTACTTTAAAACAAAGGTGTTCCAGGATGATTTTTAGTTTTATTCTGCTGAATGATTTAAAGGGATAGTTCCTCCCAAAATGAAACTGTCACAGTTTCAGAGGTAAACAACGTTGCAGCCAAATCCAATACAATAGAAGTAAATGGTGGCTACTTCTTCAAACACCATGTTTTTAGTCTAAAATCATTTATGAAAATAACTAAATTTTTTGTTATTTGGTCAATTAGGGTGAGACAGAGGGTTCAAAATATCACATTTGTTTTTAAGATAAGTTGACAGAGAATAATTTTTCAATGCACTTGCGCCACTATTAACAATAAGCACAAATAGCACAAATACTTCTTGGTCAGCAATGAGTAAATGTCACATACTTTGCAAAAAAAAAGGCGTAACCACAAAAAAAAAAAAAATCTGTGTTTCATTTTTGTTCACGATGACTCACATGGTGAAAGTGGTGCAGCATGTGCCATGCGACATGAGTCACAGTGAAAGAGAAGGGCAGCAAGACCTATACCGAAAAAGCTCCTTGTCTGTATGGTTCCCCACTGACCACAGACCTCACTTTAATAAAACAGCACTAACCCTCAATGACCTGCAAACTATTTAGTATAAAAAAAAAGGTCAAGAAATGAAATATTTTAAAAGTCCATGTCCTCTTGAAATCCTAACCATCATACACGTTCTGCTGCTATGCACAGTCTTGAAAATCATTTACTGCATCATATCGAGGAGGAAAATTCTACTCATTCCCCGACTATGACTCATATGCATGCAAGGGCTTACTCAGCAGATAAGCAAAGAGAATTTTTTTTTTTAATTTATTTCAAGACTTAAAGACACATACTCTCAGAAAGAGTTACCATTTGAACGAGAAGTATAGTGATTACTACTAGCACAGTCCCAAATTAGCACAAGCCACTCAACAAATACATGTAGAATTATTTGTTGGCAAATAAAGTAAATTAGGTTCGTCGCTATTGACGAGTTGCTGTAAGACCTACTTCATTCAACTTCCATCACTACGACATATAGCAGCTAAGTTGATCAACAATGTCCACTGTTGCTATGGCTCAGCACAAGAGACGTGATGATGTCATTTTTGACGTCACAGAATTGTTTCGAGCTAAACCTAACTCCACCCACTGAGAGAGTCTGCAAGTATGTAGCAGCACTTTACCAGAATCTTATCACTGATTCCACGGGTAATTTTTTCTGTGACAGCTTGCCTGGACAAAAACACTCATCTAATCCATACCCAGGCAGCTAGGAAAGTTATTTACTAGGTATAATATAAGGAGATTTTTAAAGGCTCTTCTACCCACCTTAAAAAAGTCCAGCAGAAGTACCTACAAAGCTTAGGGACTGTTATCGAACCACAATGTATCACAGATCAATCAATATTCAAGTTGTCAAACCTACTAACTGCAGGGTGAGATGACTGCGAAACCACAATCTGTTGCCCCGACATCAATGGCCTCAAATGACTCGAGTATTTCACTACGAAAGCGTTTTTGCAACAGTTGCACTGTCTCAAATGCAAAGGTGGTGACAGCGGTGTTTGTGGTGGTGATGACATCATACCAACCCTGACTGCCACAACAACACAAAGCCTAAATCTAAACATACTACCGAAACAAATTCATACTGATATTTATTGTAATAGCTTATGTTGATTTGAAGGTACAATGTTTTTCATTAAACTATACAAATTCATCTAACCTAGTTTGTAATAAGATAAAACTCTGTGAGCAGATTATATTCTAAATATCGTGAGCTTTGTATGATTAACCGTGTATCTATTTTATCGTAAATTGCTCCCAAAAATTCATTCGTCCCACTGGTATAAGCAAAATCTGTCTAATTGTCATACTCTCCACTATCTCCTTCACCTACAGTCGGTAGAACAGTGATGACCGGTCTCTTTTTTAAAGTATGTTGCACACTGTGAATCAAGTCGTACTCATTCATATCTAATTATTAGCGGTTTTAAAAGTTAAACACAATGGCCAACTGTGCAGCTGTGTTCATTGTGCAGCAATGAGCAACCTCTACTTGAATTTAAGAATTGTGACTTAACTAAGCTTAATTTATGTAGTTCGATACAGTTTGCGACGGCTTAAAGATGCATCTGCCTTTCTTGTTACTGACTTATGTTTCGCTACAAGGCAAATAATGTGTGGTGCCGTATAAAATGTTTGGTTGTGACAACATTTTGAGCTGGAGGCAAGACCACAAATAATTAATTGGCACCAGTACAACCAGTGTTTATTTGTAACATCAATGTTCCAATTAACGACGATAATCGGGAAATACGAGGACATACTTTTTGAAGCAGACTGAGCATATAGCATGTAAGCAACAATGTAGGTGTTTTGGACAGAGCAATTTCATGATGGGCTTTATAAACGGCAACAGACAGATTTCACTGAAAGCGAAATGCGTGATAACACAAAAAACAGGAAATCAAAATGCCAGAGTGATGGTCAAAGTGGTTCACCGCTGGGACCTCTTAAAAATAAGAAAAAACCTGACAAAACTCAACAGAGAAAAACAATATAGAGGTTTTAAAAAGGCAGTCATTTCGGAGGACTAAATAGGGATTGGCAGGCACAAACCCAAGCAGCAATCAACATTTAACAAAGACTTGATATTGGCTCCTCTCCAATTATAGGCACATGCAGGGCATCATTTTGACTTTCGTTCACTGGACTGAACACAAAAAAGGCTGAAATCAGGGCACTGTGAGCTGCAAAACTTTGCTGAAGTGTGGCTGGGCTGTACAGTGCACATTAAGTCATTTAAGTCCCAATTCTCAACGTCCCTTCCTAACCTCTCACTGTACACACCAGTAACCGCCCCAGCACTAAGCCTTTCAGACCAAACTCTGCTCAGCCTTCAGCATCTTAATAAGAGGAGGGAAACTAGAAGGGAAGTGAAGGCATGGCAGTCTTTTAGAGGAAGCCGAATAAATGACTGAACACACACCCTGGGGCGGGCATGCCGGGGGGTTTCCAGGAGGTCGGAGCGAGCGGGGCCAATCATGTCAAGACAAAGGCTGCAGACTAAAACAAAACTGACATATCAAAGCAGCCAAGCCTTGTAGAAGGGAAAAGAGCAGCCGAGACACAGCATTCAACACAGCATTCAACGGCAGGGTCTGTTGCTGCATCAATGAGAGACAGCACAACCAAAACAGCTAATAGCGATTAAAGTGGAAATTCCGTCTGCTGAAAACCTGCATCTCTCTCCAATAGAAAAACACTGCTATAACCATCACACCATCGGAGTGATCCTATGGTGTTTGATCCCATCGTTGTTTTGTCTTCTGGGGGTAGGCAAACTTTAACCCAGGCTTTTGGGACACTGTCTCCGTACCCAAACCTTTAATCCCCCATCCTACTACAAATAATATTGAAGAGCAACTGTTCAAACCAAAACTCTATCATTACTAAAACAAACTAACGAGGCCTCCGGGCTGCTTTCACCGATTCATGTAGATAAATGCTTTGTCTACATGTACAACCAGAATCTCTGACAACCTGGAAAAACCAGGAATGTGCAATATAAAAGCACACAGACATTGCAGGATTATGAGCGCACTTAAATGAGTTATGTTTTTAAATTGGCTTGATGAGAGCCAGTGTGGCCTTAAACTCAGTTTGCTTCTAATGAGATATCAAAGCTTGACTGTTTACTACGTATCTTCTTTCCTTGTGATAATGAACGGAATCCTCTGAGGTTGCTGCCATGCTGACACAGCCCTTAGGTTCTTAAATCCAAAAATGGGTGCATTAAGTGCATTTTAATTGACTTATATTTACCCAGTGTATTGTCTTGCAAATAAAAAAGACCTTCTGGCACTCCTGGAAGACTGAAAAAGTAGGTCACTCAGTCTCCTGTGAGTCATAGATTTTGGCAGGAGACCAAGAAGAGCAGGTATGGGAGAGATAGCGCGGGAGCTAAGAGGGCCTAATGGTTTACTACGACTATTTCATCTGTATCATAAAGATAATCAAGTTCACTTACAACTGCATTTTGTTGTACAATGTGATATTAAGCAAAACTGGATGCAGAGGTTTAGGGAATTAGAACCAAAAAGCTTTACACACTTATGTGCTTCACAAAAATACACAAATCATATTGTAATTTGGCCTCCTGAGGAGCTTTTCATTCTGCAAACTCCTCTACAGTCCTTTGATCCATCCATATAAATTTCTTTAAGTAGGGAGATTTCTCAGATTGCAGGTGCAGTTTCGTTTCTCTTCAGTACCAAGGCCCAAACAGTTACTTTTTGGACACGGTGACTCAGCCTGGTCAAAGCCATCGGTCACACAGCCACCCAGGGATGACCATATTTTGAGGCAGAGCTTATGTGCACGACTCGGGCCAAACACACAATACTTAGTTACATTGAGCAACTGGCACAGATCACGTCGCCTCAGACATTGAGCCCCTCCCCCAGCTAACCTCTCCGCCCTCTCATTCATCCACCCTGAGGGAGAGGCATGCAGGCCAGAGGAAGTATGACTCATCTGAGTAACAAGATGCATTCTTCAGAATTCTCCACAGACGTGTTGTTTGCTAAGTGAAGACTAGGGAGAGAACAGCGCAGAGAGAGATAAAGAAAAAGAAGAGCCGATACAAAATGTAACAATTATCAAGATGCAGACTAGGTGTGAGAGCAAGACATATGAGAAATAGGGTGGGAAAGATGGGGCAAGAGCGAGTCATCACTTGTGTGGGTTTCCTGATCCTTGCAGATCAACATTTCCTCCAACTCCACCGAGAGAATCCTTGGCCTCTGTTCGGGGTTTTCTGAATCACAGATGGAGATTCCAAGTACTACATCTAAGGCTAATCCATCAGGTTTCACACAGAAAAAAAAAAAACAAATGACGACAACATAGCGGGGTTTTAACGTGCGATTCTGCTGAGCATGCAGAGTATAATGAGGCATTGACAACTGCTAGGAAGAAAAAGTGTTAAATCATCGGGGCTAAAAGATCCACCGCAGCTCCTTCTTAACCAAACCCACATCTGCAAAACTTGGCACGCGCCCCTACAGATCATGAGCCTCACACACTGCATCACACACTCTCTCCAACTTCTACATGAAGCTATTTCTAGACTAGTCTATATTAACAATGTCTGAAATCACAAAACAAACAGAGAAGCTACACACCGCCTTCAAGTCTGATCAACCAACACAAGGCTGCTGAAACATGCCTGTCTTGTGATTTTATGATAAGTGATCAGTCCAGTGATTCCTATTAATCAACTAGACTGTGTCGGCCCACCACAGCTTCATAATGAAACCAACATTTGTATTATTTCCCATTACAACATTAAATATCTAAATGCTCATCTCTCTCAATCACAAACACATTGACTCAGACCCGTCTGTCATAGTCCAACAGACCGTCAGGAGCATTGGGAGAAATCCTGTCACATCGATGGCTCAGTGGACCGTCAAAACATTCATTAAGATGTTCGTCCTCAGCAAGCAGGCAAAACTCTACATAAGCCTGGTCTCCTCAGCTGTCACTCGGGTTGCATATGAGAGCAGGCTATGTGTGTGCTGTGACTGATTGCACTGGCCAATCACAACAATCAACCCCCTGGCAGCTACAGATAGAACCCAAAAAATAAAGAATCTATTAAGAACCTCAAACACTGCAGTCTCTGACCATGTTTTACTGTCAGAAGAGGATGAACTTGAGTGATGTGGCAGTAAACCACATCCTCAAAACTCCACTATTTAACCTCGCTAAGCAGGCTTAAAACTGTGAACTTAATTAAACCTGAGCCTCTCTGACTTTCCTCTCTGAGTTTGCACACTGTCATTCAAACATTAAATGCTTTGCTGTAGCTACATTGCACACAGGAATAAGCCAATAAACCTATGAGAGCTGACATAATTGCAACTTGGATTGCACACCTCCTTTAGAGATACTAATACCACTGCAGCAAACGAGCATATTAGAGACTAGAATGGCACTCAGTAGAGTGCATATCTTTGCCAGGGGCCAGCAGTCCCCCTAAATCCAATCAAGCCACACTAAATTACACACACTCATAGATATCAGTCCCCATAGATATCAAATATATTTAGGTCAGATTTTTTTGTCAACCATGAATTTTTCAGTGGGATACCTGTAAAAATGGCAAAAGAATTAGACCCATCCTGAAATGTTAAAGAAAGTATGAATACAAATTCCTGGATCTGCCCTTTTGTCTGAATCCAAGCCAAATTTTGTCCCATCCTTTCACTGAAAACCGTTTTTAGCAGTTAGTTTAGGGGTGAAAACATAACCTCCTTGGCAGAGGTGATTATCCCACTGAACATAATTGACCAAATCTGCAATGTGTAATAACATAGTTCAATACATTGTGTGGTTAGATATGTGAGATGTGCATATACAGTACACTTCCTATGTCTTCCTCAGCCATGGTGCTACCTAAACTCACAGTCACCACCAAATCGACACCAATTAATCTGAGAGTAGCTGACAGCTAGCTGTGGCTTCATGTAATTGGTCAAATAGTGTGAATACATGAACCATGTATCCAATGGTTATTATTTTTATTCATACTCCACACCTTATCTTCTTATTTATGTTATGGTTCATGTTGGTTTTGTTGTAATAAAATAAAGAGCAGGATTAGTGTAAATTAAGTTATTTTCTTAAGAAGCAACAATTATGTTTACAGGACTACTTAGCCGCTACATTAGTACTAAATAATATCTCTCTATAAACAGAAGTAAAATTTGAATCAATTAAATATTCTTAACGTCGAAATACTGGGTAAATTGAATGAAATACACAGACATCAGTCACGATTGGCCACATCCTCGGCCCTCTTCCCTCTGGCAACATTGCTAGAGCTACTGTCTCAGCTTGTAGCTATAACTTTACAATAATTTGAGAAATTTGAAGACATGAGAAAATAATATTAGTTTTTAATTACAGAAAATATAAATTTTAGTTTGTTCGTAATAATTCACTCTAAGCCTAACCACACACTGTGGTTGCATGGATGGGAGCAGAGCATATTAAAGCTTGGTGAACATGATAATTTTTATTACATTTACAGAGCTAAGAGCGAAGTTTTGCTACTTAAGTTAAACGTTTACTTCTCACTTATCTCCAATACTACTCTGCTGCATGTGTCCATCTTCTGAGAGAGAGGAATAATAAATAATAAAGGAATAACTGATTAACCGTAATGGACAGAAAAACACAGTAGAGAACATTCAACATATTTTTAAGTCTTATGATGCGATTGGAAGCCCTGTGATGACTTTGTGCATGTAAATAAAATAATTATTTCTCTAATTCATAGAATTTCAGGCAATCTTTTGCAACATGTTTATTTCACAGGCTCATATGTTTCACAGGCTCATATGCTCATTTTTAGATTCAAAATGTCCCAGTTCAAAACGAACAGAAATCCCCATCTAATATAGGTATACTTCCACTTTACCTGAAAGTGAATATTGTATCTGCTACAGGGGCCACTGTAATGATTAACTCAGATACCAAATACTAACATGAAAGCCCCATTCTTATTACTTAAGCTGTGTCAGCTTAGCAAGGTATTCTTGCTGCATACAGCTCTAAAGTGTCTAAGAGTGTGAATCATACAGTATAAGCATATTAATTGCTTCTTCCAAGTAAAGAACAAAAAAGCTTAAGCAATATTGATGCTGAGGGCCTATCAGAACTCAAGGACAAAGTAAGTATACAATATGATGAATTATTAAATCCTTCAAGGATTGAAAAGTCAAGTCTGTCTTATTCATTTAGGACTTGGCTATTCATTAGCAACCACATTAGTAAATTCTCAAATGACCCAACTTCTATGAGTAGCATTTACTCTTTTATTTTACATGTTATAAAGCACCACAATAACACCCCCTTTAAGTGAGTTGATTTGTGGTCCCTGATTTAGATTTCCCTTTAAATTAAATTGCACTACAACAATACAGCACATAATCTATTTTTAGATTAACTATTCATGTACTTCACACAGTTGCTCAACTTCAACTTAAAGCTAACATTAGATCAAGCCAAACATTTATAATGGACTTACAACTTAATGTTTTAGTCTTTTGCTACCACAAGCCTGGAATGAGTCACAGAAACCACCTTCGAGAACAGATGTAGCCAACCCCCACCCCACCTTTGTCTATTACGCTTTCTTATTCCTCTTTTACACCTTAATTAGCAGGTATATGTGGGACTTTTCCCCTTGCCAGTGTTGAGAATTATTAACAAAAAACTGCAGGTGCAGTTTGTTCCCAAGATGTGAAAAAATCAAATGTACACAAACTTTCATGGCTATGCGCCAATGCCCGGAAGTTCAATGTTTATCATAACGTTCCGCAGGAAAAAAAAAAGAAATTGGCGCATTTACCCGGGGGGTTCCATCACTGGCGACTGGAGCTGGAGACCATAAAAACATCTACTGCTTAGTCATTTGTCACAGGAGTGAATGCTGATTATATACATTCCTATTGCATACAAAAGCCAGATGTTTGTGGTTGTTAGTTGGTTTTTTGACCAGTGGAAAAGAAACTTACCCAGCAGACTTGACTGGGGGTTGTTAAAGTAGTAATAATTAACCAGAATGAGGAAATTAAAAGGTTAAACATTTTCAAACCAGACATGTATCTAAGTAAATGTGCCAATAATAACAACACGAGTGAACCGGTTGAATTAAACATCATATGCTCCCCTAACTGACTCATGTCCACACATCCAACTCCAAGCCAGGACATGAATTGGAGCACATAGGACTAGTTCACTGACAGACTAAACTCAATAGACTGGGAGGAGGTGGGATGAGGAGAACTAGCTAGGCAGTGTTTTGCTGGATGAATAAAAAATGAAAGTATAGTGCTTCAGTAAATTTGCTTTCTACATCCCGTGAGGAGGGTTGGTGGTGGTGGTGAAGGGGTGGTGGGGGGAGTAGAGGCTTGTTTGAAAACTGAACCAGTGCTGCATTCCCACATCCACCCGTATCCAGCGAGGGGCTCTTTAAAAATTCATTAATTTACAACAAAAATAGATTAAAGCACCCAGCTGAGCAAAACTCAGAATTTGGCTCCTGAATAACATTAATGATAAAATATTTCCCTCAAACCCAGGGGGGGGGGGGGGGGTTGCCTGAAGAGACAGCGCTGGCTTTCTTCACCTTACAGCACCTTGAGAATCATACATTTTCAATCATCACTAAAATAATGCATTTCTAATTGTCATTTTTAATTATGCTTTCTTTGGATGGAAACAAGAGCTGGGCAAAAACCTGCGAAAACTAATTAAAATCCATCCAAGGATCTGTCGTTCCCATGATGCGGTGCCAATGTCATTCTATTTACCATTTGATATCTCTGCTACAGAGACTCAATGACAGCTGCTCCAGGCCCCCAAAAATGCCTAGAACTGCAGTTACAGTAATTGCTCTGGCCAGCACTAAATGAGGTTCACTTAAATGCAATTATCCCCCTCTGATCTCTCACATAAAGAGACTTCCTTAACATGGAGAAGTGGGCTCACACAATGTGACTGCAAACAAGATTCAAATTGGAATCAGGGAGGCATTTCCACCAGATGAATGGCTTCATAGCTCATCTGCATTCTAGTGATGCACAGAGTTGCTAATGAAGACCGAGCCATTCGCTTCTTACCAACACAGCCGCCACAAGAGCAAAACTTCACGCTAGATATGAGCAGAGTACCAGGAGAACATTTCTACCAAAACCATCTAGTCATTTGGCCTGAGCTGCTTTAGACGACAGCCCAGACTCCACGCAGAGTAAACAGCTGTTAAAAGGAAAGGAAGATCCTGTTATTTTCGTCTATTCAAGGTGAAAAACGCAGTGAAGGACAAGATGACGGGCAATGAAGCGAGAGAAAGAAACTCCAACCTAAAATAACTTCACATTCCTGAGCAGAGAGGGATTGAGAAAGAAAAACTCTTTGGATTCAGACCAAAAATAAGTCATTGTAAAAAAATAAGAAAAAAAGACTTAAGCAGAGCCCTTTGACCAACAGCACCACCACTACGCCATGCCAAAAAAATATCAGCCATGCTCATGAATAAATTGCCATCTGCCAATCGCAGATCACAATAGGTTTTCAGCCTGAGGGGGGTAGCGGCCTAATAGGGGTTGCTACAGAGGGTACCTGTTGGGTGCTGTCCAAATACACAGGGTGGTGAGGGGGGGGCTGTGATGGGGATTTCATGTTGCCAGAGGCTCATATACCTCCAGGATCCAGATAACTGCATCTCAAGGATGGCTATTTGAATAATCACTTCAACAAGGGGAGAAATTAAAAAGCCTCTCAGTGAGAGGAGGCTAGGCACAGGGCCACACTCTGAATTCCAAATGAGGGGCTGGTATTGAAAAGAGTAGACGCCTGCTCCAAATTCACTGTACTACACTAGATGGCTGACCCCTGACATCTATCCAAATCATATTCCTCCGGTAATTATTACATTTAATTTATAACATTATACACTATCACCCTCAAGACGAACATTATCTGTAACCCACTGATGAAATGTCAACATTTATTTACACATAGTTAAATGCATTGTTTGTGTTCTGCAGGTGGAAACAAAATATTTCCTTTCCACAGTGATGATAGAACAATGAACACACACACACACACACACACACACACACACACACACACACACACACACACACACACACACACACACACACACACACACACACACACACACACACACACACACACACACACACACACACACACACACACACACACACACACACACACACACACACACACACACACACACACACACACACACACACACATTTTTTTTTTTAAGACTCCAGGCTAAACCCACCATTAATGAGAGGTTGTATCACATCCTCCCATTCACACTTTTAAACGGTTACTGTGAGAGCACACAGATGTGTAATATTTTCTATTCCGTATTCACAGCTTTTCAGTCCATTAATCAGAACCTTGAGGTCTTTATTTAAGTTACTAACTCTGCTCTGTGATTTGACACAAGCGCAAAAGAAAGGAGATCTCCTATTAATAATGTTGACACCAATAAATCCCTAAACAACAATACATAACAGAGCCTTTTAATTCAAGCCTGCATAACATTGTTCGTCATGAACACATTGCTTATAAACTCATATTTGATTGATGCAACATTAGTGTTCTGAGGAGCAAATTTTACAATGTGTGGCCGTGATTCAGATTTCTGCATGCAATCTGTAAAAAGCATGCGCTGGCTGCGCAACGTCTATTCTTTAACAGTCTGCCAGCAAACAACAGCAAAATGTCTCTTTCAATTTCTTGTCAATTTTATGATTGCCATCAAGGTCCAAAATATCTGTTTTGCAGGGGTTGAGAATGGCCTCAGACGGAGCTGCAGACACTACAATCAAATGGCACTCAACATAAACGGCACACAGAGCCTCTTTAACATCTTTTCTTAAAACTCCAGGCAAAGGCAGGTGGAGAAAAGGGATAATTCAAAGAATAAGACAGAGTAATGATCCTATAAATTTCAAGACAATATGCTAAATTAATCTATTCCAGCTCTGCTTACCTGGGAAAACGATGTGCCTTCTACAGCGTCACTTACAATAGGTTTAATCCAGAAAGCTGTAGGCTTGCTATTTAAAGGATGGGTGATTAAGAAGCAAACCAGGTCTGACCTTTGATTGTTGGTGCTGACTAATGCCATGGGCATTTTGTTAGTTGAAGCATAAGGTCTGGCAAGGTCTTGGGATGATTTGTTCTGCTTTTTGGGGGGAGGGGGGTGAGATAGTGTTTAGCTTTAGTCATAAATCCAACCTTTCAAAGCTGATTTTATGGCAAAGTGAACTTGAGCATGATAATATATGATGATTAACCAATAATGTGAACCCCATTGCACACCGATCATTAAAACAACACTGTGACTTCATTGATAAAACTTGCACAAGTTGACAGCGAGGCAAATTAGGAGTTCAGTCATCCATCGTCTAATAAAGGCCGCCAGGATAAAGCAAGGACACTGCTTTGTATACAGCTGCACGCAAATGCCACAGCTGTTTAGTCTAAAGTTGGTAGCATTAACTAATCAGCGATCACACACGCGTGCACACACTCACACACACACACACACACACACACACACACACACAGAGAGCAAATGGTTTAACATCAAAGCGAGCATGCCCTCAGAGATGTCTTGCACACAGGACCAAAATATTTGACTGCAACACGGTCGGAGCCATCTCAGGGCAATACCCCACAAGGGTATAACCACCAGAGGCAAGAGGCAGCCCGGCGATCAAAGCCTGTAACATTAAATAGACCTGAAACACGCGTTGGCACTTGTTGATTTTGCAGCCGCATGACAAACCTGCGCCCTGTCACACAGCGAGACTGCTCCTCCATGCGGGGATCGTCTCTTTCGTTTTTCTTTCTGGAGGAATTTATTAGCCGCCTGAGAAACAGACGACTGACAGACAAGAAAACACGCTGCAACAGCTGTGAGTCAAATACCACCCGGGCACGCAGGAAAGCCAAATGACACTGGGCTCTCTCACTCACACACACGCAGGCACGCACGCACGCACTTCATGCTGGACACACAGCGTCTCACCATAGCAAACAGCTAGCTAACCATAGCAGCCAGGATAGGACATTGTATCCCTCCAACGCGAGGAAAACACACACCTAGTCCCGGCCCAGGAGAGAGCGCACGCACCGCTCAGCTAAAGTTAGCAGGCTACTACAACTGGCTAGCTAGCTGTCAAAGTTGCCCTGTCAGTTGTCACCGGTTGCACGGCGGCGCTAGCAGGCTAACGCGAGAGCTGTCAACTTGCGGGGAGTTACAGCAACGCGCCCGGGGTGTACTCAACACTGACCGGTGGGACAACACGGACGGGCTCCCCAGGGTGGGAGGAAAAAGGGGGGAAGAGGGAAGAAAAAAAAATGTGTCCCCGCACGCCCCGCCACACGGTGTGTCAGGGCCTGTTCGCCGGGCGCAGTCCCCCACACAACTTCAGCGCGGCTCACTTCCCCGTTAAAGTCGTCCATTTCGTGGGCCTCAGTTCAACTTCCATGCCCGTGTAGCTCACTTACTCTGGGTGAAAGCTGCCGTGACGCTGGCTCCCTGTAATTCCTCACGGTAGTTTCAGAGTAGCTGCCCCCCTCTCTCCCCCTTTTTCTTCCGCCTCCTCGTCTTCGGCTAAGCGGGAGCTCCCCACGGGTGTCCTGCGCTTCTTGACGCTCCGGTCCTGTGCAGAGGAGTCGCTGCAACTCGGCCGGTGTGCCCGCGGTGCCGTGGTGTCCCTGCTCGGCTTCTCTCCGCCTTCTCTCGTTCGCCTTTCTCTCGGCTGCGGTGCCAACATCCGGGACCCTGCCCCCCTCTCGCTCTCTCTCTCTCTACCTCCCCCCCCTCCCTCCACTCCTCCCCGGTTTCATTCAAAGTGACCGGAACTACTTTCCCATTCGACGACGTACAGGAAGGTTTGGGGTTTTGTTTCCCTCCGTCAGCCTCACCACCGCTGCCGCCACAGAAACTAGCGCGCGGTCAAACGCATAAATCCCGCAGTCGAGACAACAGCGGCTCCATCCACGCATGAACTCCTCGGTGGCTCCATCGATACATTATATTGACTTTAGAGGCTGTGCGGGGGGGGGGGGGGGGGGGGCAGTTAATGTGTCTTCTAACGTAACACATGGCCTTAATACATAAAGCACTGAAGAGACCTTTAATTAAGTCACAGAATACAAGGAGGGTTGTTGTCCACGTGGGTATCACTGGTGGTTGAACTATTTAGATAGATTGTAAAAGTACTAGTACCACACTATAGACGTGCTAAAAGTCCTCTATTTAAGATTATGATGGACATATGTCAATTAAATTGCTTAAGAATGTGCAGGAAAATGTACGTTTTTAAGGTACTTAAGGCAAATAAAATACACCCAGGAGACAATAATAGATAAAGTAGTATTATAGATGTTATGTATACTTTAATTTTATATTGAATTATTTTTTGTTCGTCTATTTGTTTGTTTAGGTACATTTTCCCATTCCGTTTTTGTATTGACATTTTTTTATGAATGTGAATATGTACAATAAATAGTGTGAGCAATAAATAATATAAAAAGTCAGGGGTGAGGGATACTTATTATTTTGTATGAAATCGCTTAAAGACTGACTGATGCTGTTCATAGTTGCCCAGAGCCATAACAGGTACCCCATCCTTTGAAAAGGATGGGGTACCTGTCTAGGTTGTAACCCTCTGGCTGACTAAATAATAATAATAATATTAATTGCAACAATGATAATAATAAGTGCAGAAGTATGTCTTGTTTAGGTATGGTTTAAATATTTGCTGTTTAAAGAATCCTTGACTTCATTCCTTCAGTCTTGTTCCTTGGCCTGAAAGACTCGTTTAACTATGGTAGGATCGTCCTTAAAAATTCAACCATGTCTCACTCTCCTCTCTACAATGCAAACTGCACTTCAGCTAATAAACCATTGAATTCCCAGAAAAGGGAGGTTATGGCCTCAGAGTCCTGCAACCTTGGCATTCAGTAGTTAGTTAAATATTTTAAACATTTTAGTGTGATATACGATATAGGAATAAAAATACTACAATGACTATAATGGATGGTTTATCTGATTGTTTTATTAGTTCTTATGCCAAACTGTTGAAACGTGTTATTATTGAGGTATTTAATTTACTTTATGGTTAAGGTCATTTTTCCCAGAGTGGTTCTCCGTGGGCCTTGAGTAAAAATGTTCCATATAAAAAGCCCACACATGTCTTATATAATTTATAGTGATTTATTTGGCAACATGGAACTCTCACTTTTGCATTTCATGAATCTTTTCCATCATTTTTAAACACCCTGGCTGATTATTGAACTGACACACATGACCCCACTTGTACTGGCCCATTAAAATCTGGACCAAGCCTCAGTTTATTTATTTAAGTGGGGCTGTCTTGAGATTCCGTTTTTGTAAAAGTGCAAATCAACAAAACATGTGGAAACTGATACTGCAACACAACCATGTATCACAGTTTTGTGTTGTGATTATCTGACAGTGCAACAGCGCCTCTTGTGGGTTGATCATGAGTACTGCTAATGATACACAGATTCAAGAGATTCAAGATTCAAGATTTTTATTCGTCAAATGCACAACAATAACATTAAGCAGTCGCTGGCAGTGAAATGCTTGAGTCTCAGGCTCTCTTCTAACAATGCTCAAGTAATTACACACTATACAATAAAATAAGATAAATAGTATAAAATAGAATATCAAAATAGGAAATAATGTATATATATCTAAATATATATGAACAGCTGAGGAGAAAATAAAACAACAGAAGTGCAAATATGCAATTATGTCACGGTGCTAGTTTGATGGAGTTATTGCAGTTGAAAGGAGTTTGGTAAAAAAAAAGGGATCAATCATTTTAAATCAGAGCATTTACAGTGATAATGACTGAGCCCGGCCCTTTGTTCAAACTGAAACATACACACACAGACACACAAACACAAACACGTACACACACGCACACGCACACGCACAAACACACACGCTTTCCTAAGATGTGTGGCATCA